>NC_088777.1:37067365-38267365 GCF_954871325.1 Gordionus sp. m RMFG-2023 | reverse complement strand
ACTCAACAAGAAGAAATCAATTCTAATATCAAAGAATCTGTATTTGATGATGATAGCGAAGATTTGCCAATCAAGAAAAAAATTATCGATAAGTTTAAGATCGCTGACGATTTGCGAGAAATAAAACTGATTCAAGATCTCAATAAAAGCATCGAAGAAGAAGTTCAAAACCAGAAAGAGGAACTTAAGACTTTGAACAATGGTGATGGATAAATAATTCTCCTTTAGAGAAGATGCTAAATCTTAGTAAATTTTATTTTTTTCTTATTCATATTTTTTTTCCTCTATAATTTACATGAAGGAAAACTTAGTATATAACATATCACATATTTATTTTGTATAATAAAACAAAAACTTTAGGTATTATTTCGTGATAATACCAATTTATTTAATAAGGTATTTATTAATTCTATGGCATTTTAGTATGTTTTTTTAAAATGCCGCTCTGTTAAATTGAATTAATTAACTTTAAAAAAATGAATATATATGCTTTTTCTGTATTGTCTTTATGCTTCCTAATTTAAACAAAAATTCTGTTTATCGCTCTGAATTATTTTTTTTTAAAAAAAATCTAGATATTATAATTTTAATTTTGTGATAATTAAATCAATGTATTAATAAGCTCTTTATTAATTCTTTAACGTTTTATATACTATGTAAGTCCTTGTTAACCTATGCTCAATTAAATGATAAATTAAGGAATAAAATTATTATTTTGTGACCATTGCGTTTATTTTTCTTGTTTCAAAAAAAATAATTATAGTTTGGCAGTAATCGCTGTCGAAAAATGGATATATTTCGGGTACTTTTTTTTAATCTTAAAATTGTGTTTAATAAGGAAAGGGACCTTTAAAACCAACCAAATAATAATAAATGGAAAATTACAAAAAAGATAGAATAAATGCGGGTAAAAGTAGTGCTGTAAACATTTTTAAAAAAATCGAACGCGTTCGCGTTCAACGTTCATTGACAAAAATCGAACGCGTTCACGTTCACGTTCAAAAAAAGGAACGCGTTCAAGTTCATGAACGCGTTCATACGTTCAAAATTTTATGATAATTTTTTTTTAAAATTTAATATGATATAAATAAATGCCTTATATTTTTCAACACAATATATTAGCCATGATAAAAAATAATAGTTTTATTTTGATAATATAATTATAAATACAATATAATAGAGCGATAAAAAAATAAATTTATAAAAAAATTTTTCTTATTAATTTTTAATAATAATTGCTTTTCAAAATTTTCATCTGATAGGCATGAACGCTTGTCAGTTAATACAGCGTTAGCTATACTAAAAACTAGCTCAACAGGGGCAGATGAAGGGATTGCGGTGTTATACTTGATAAATAATTCTTTTAAAAGGGGGAATTTATTAAAAACATTTAATGTTTTATCCATTGTTTCAAAAAATTGAGCTATGTTATCATCCTCCAATCTGCCCTCTTCTTCCTCGTCAAAAAAAAAGGATATCTCGGAATTGATTTTAAAACAGTGAAATATTTTTGATATTTGGGCCATGGTAATTCTAATTCATCTAATATTGAATATTGATTTTCAGAATCTGATGATGAAATATTAATAGCCATGCAAATGCTAATCTATTAAATTAAAATATAAAATATTCAAATTAATAAACTTTAATCTTATCTTCTCTAGCAGTAGCACTATGGTACGTTAATTGCAATATGAAAGAGGAAAAAGTAAAAACAGCTGATTAAAAAATATAAGACTTTTTTGTTAAAAAATTGGAGTAAATATTAATTTTTCAAATAAATAAAAATATAAGACTTTTTTGTTAAAAAATGCGGATTAATATTAATTTTTCAAATAAATAAAAATAAAAAGTGTTTTTAAAATTGAACGAACGTAAAATTGAACGCGTTCATCAAAGAAAAGGAACGCGTTCACGTTCAAAGTTCGTCAAAAAAAAAGGAACGCCGTTCATCACCTTTTTTCAAAAAAACGAACTTCGTTCACGAACGTGTTCATTTTGAACGCGTTCGTTTACAACACTAGGTAAAAGACATATTATTTATACTATGATGTGCAACTTAAATATGTTTATAATTATGTTCGGTTTAGAATAAGGAATTAAATTTTAAAGGTTCAGGTTTCATGTTCAAAAACATAATGAAGGTTTATAAAATATTATTTATTTATACAAGGTACCCATATATACCGCGACAAATAATTTTAATCCTATTTTATGGTAAATATAAGGAAATAAAAAGAACCAAAACACACTTTTTAAAGTTAAGCCAAAATTTTTATTATTAATTCTTATTTTTATATAAAATTATGATCACAACACCACATAATTAAAAAAATCAACATCGGCCCAAGACATGGGTGAGCTTTATTGACATTTTCCAGGAGCTCTAATAAAATTTGCTCTTTTGAGGCGATAATTGGAAGAAAATACATTTTTTTAAAATATCTTTTCAAAGTATTTGTCTAGTTGTCTGTGACAAAGAAACCATTTGAGACTTAAGACTAGAAGGTGCAATAAAAAGACCTTGTCAATATATTTTCGTATAAATTATTTAACGATATTTTTTAAAAACATTATTCGAATCGAATACAAATAGTAAATTATATTATTCGTACGAATATGAATAGTAAATTATTCTAGTTTTTAAACGAATCGAATACGAATAAAGCACTATTCGATTCGTTTTTGAATAGGCCTACTATAATACAACCTTTACGTTAAAAATAATTATATTTATTAGCTAAAAAATTACCCGGAGCCAAAGTTAACATTGCTTCTTTTTTTTTATATAAAAGAAAAAATTATGCAAATATTTTATAAAGAGAATCACTTTGAATGGTTAGGTAATTTTGTGTTTATAAAATGAGCATTGGGGAAGCAAAGCAAAATTATTTTTTTTCTAAATCTAGCACTCTGAGCAAAATCTCCAGGCTTGCGTAATATTTTTTGGCTAAGATATTGTGTTAACCGTTTAACACTAATTTTGATAAGAAATTGATTATAGAAAAAGTTGGAACACAAAATTTGAAAAAAGAGATCAAAACTGCATTAGTATTTTATATTTAAATATGAGTGGCTAATTGGACCAAACATTTAATTTTTAAAAAAAATATTTTGTTAATATTTATATGTATTCTCAAAGTTTAAACACAAGCTAGAAACCGAATTAAAGATAATGTTTCAGGACAATGAATTTAAAAATACCAACGAAAAGCTCGAATTTTTTTATACCGTATTGTTAAATAATTTCAGTTTTTTTAAATATGCAATTTGATTCTAAGTTTGGCACCAAAAGAATAAACTTATCGTAGAAACAGGATGAGACAAAATCAATCTAATCTGTCCATAATTTTAATTTAAAAAATATATATAATTAAAATCTAACAATAACAATTTACTCAAAAACAAAACCAATTCTGCTTAATTATATTTCTTAATATTTTTCATAAAACTTGATAAAATAAATTCATTGCTTCCCTAGTTGTAATTTTTGGCATTTTGTCACTGCATTATAATAAAGTTAAATAGTTAACTTCAAAAACTTTTTTAAGTCTAAGATAAAATGATCTAAAAAATTTTGTAAAAAAGGATTGAGAAAAAAATTATAGCTGAGAATTATATTTTGCTTAACTTTTTCAATATTCAAATCCTTATTTTTTTACCATTTCCCTTTGATCAATCTTATAAGTATTAAAATTAATATTTTAAAGATGGTTTCATTTAATTTTATCAATGGGGTACAAACTAAATTAGTAGGGGTTGCGCTACAATGGTGCTCGAAATGTATGTGAGCCTGTTTGAATTTTTAGAGACCCAAAAGGCGATGGCAATTTTATTTTATACTAGCCAAAGGAAAAAGTTTGAATAGGGACCTATGGCGTTGTTATTGCACCACAGAATTTAAAAATTTTTTACCAACTTTATTCACATCAGTTACCTGCATCTTTCTTTATGGCCAACCCATCTTACTCTCTACAACTAATATAACATAATTTAATGTCAATTAATTTTACAGGGATATAAACAAACCTTAAAGAATATCGATTCTGAAGAGAGGAAAAATAGGGGCTTGCGGTACAGGTTAGGTTCATGAAACATCTGTTTGTTATCAAAACGGTTTGAACTTTTCACATTCAAACTTTTTATGTTTAGAGAAGCGTATTTTTTTAAAATTTAAATAATTATTTTCCAACTACTGGGTTCCATAAAATTAAAATATTTTAAAAATTGTCTTGTTAAACTGTAATATGGATAAGGAGAAAAAAGGTGAACACTTCTATATGCTATTGGTCAGCTTGTACCATCAATAGCTATACAAAAATGGTGACTGATACTCACCAATCATAATTGAGATAATAATCTTTAAGATTAGAAACATCGAAAGTTCTGAAAGGTTCACATCTTTCCAATAGTTAATTAAGGGAAGGTGAGGCGAGGTAGAATATCTTTTCCTTAGCAAATATGACAATTATTGTAAATATTATTATAAGCTAATCAAAATTTCTAAAAAAATAAGTACAATATGCTAAAACAAAGCAATTATAAAGTATGAGTAAATAATTTTAATATAAATGACTAGGATTAAGATTTTTGAAAAGTGTAAAACAAAATATTTCAAAAATAAAATAATATCCAATCAATGGCCTTAAAAAGTTCTGGTAAAAATATTCAAAATAAAATTTATGGTAAAAAAAACCAACCACTCCTCTTGTGAAAATCTTGGTACATCCAAGGCATACTTATTTTTCTTTATTCAAAAATATATTTATTACTAAAATATTATATTTCTCATATATAAAAATTGAAAAAAAATTTAAAAATGGTGACAAAAATTATAGTAATGGTGTTGTTAAAAGTTAGTTTTGAAAGTCATTTTATATACTTACATAGGAAACTTATAGCTATTAGTCACGTTATTTTAAATGTAACTAGTTACCATATAGTTACTTTGTAAATAATTTATATAGGACTCATAATTTTTGATTTAATTTATTTTATTGTACAAATTTAAATTATAAGATTTGATTAAAGAAATAACTGCACCAAAAAACTATACCACATAATTATTTTTATTGGAAAAAGTATCATTTTATAATATTTTACCAAAAATAAAATACATAAATAAAATTTTAATATATATTTGCACCCAAAAAAATATATAAATTATTCAATTTAAGCTTAACAACTATTTATTTGATTCTAAGAGCAAGTTATTCTCATAATTTTGGTCTGAAGATGTGCTAGTTTTTCTCTAAAATGCTAAGAATAATAAAATTTATTATTGGTATTAGATTCAAATTATTTAAATATTTCATTTTATAAAAATATAAAATAATTATATAAAAATATATTGACAAGAATATTTTTCACCTCTAATCTTAAGCACAAAAAATTATAATAATTTGATGGGAAAGAAGAAGCGATTATGTTTTAATGAAATTAAAATACAAATTAATGTTTATAATGCCAAATCAAATTGACAGTTTTTCTTATTGTTTCTCTTCATAAGACATGCGATGTTTTGAGAGCAAATTAATCTCGACTAAGAAAAGTTTTCACAATCATGCATTACCTTGTTTATTACATTTCCTGTCAGATTTATAGGCTATCAACAGAAATGACAATGATTAAATTTTATTAAAAGATATATTAAAAAATTAAATTATTCAAATATTTTATCAAATAATTGTATCATTTAAATAATTTGTTTGAATGTATAATTATGTTTATTCAAAAATAAATCTCAATTTTTTTACTAACAAAATAAATAATTTATTCTTAGTATTCTTTACTATTCATTTTGAATCATTCAATTTAGTCAAATAATTGATTTATTTTTGAATAGGCCTATATATAAATAATGATATTTTTTAAGAAAAATTCAAGAGAAGCAATGTCTTCCTTGCTTCCAAGGATGGTTTATCAGTGATAGAATGGCATTATGATTAATAATCAATTTAAAAGTTTAACCCTTTTATTTAATTAAAAATAATGAAATAAATAAATAAATAATGAACAATAAATAATATCACAATATCATTTAAAATCAATATAATTTATATCTAAATGCTTTTTTTATAAGGCATTAATATTAAAAATAAAAAACACTTAATTAATAATTATTTAAATCTGAATAATGATAAGTATAATTTTAAATTATAAAATGATAATAATTGTAATTCAATTAATTTTGACAGTATTATTATGAGTTTGAAGATCTTTTCCTAGAAATTCTACCAGGTACATTTTGGGGGGTTTAAAAATTTTATGTCTATTTTTAACAAAGGTTGTCCTTGGCTGAGTTGCACTATCACCTAATGCCAAATATAAATTATTTTAACATTTATCTATATTAACTTTTGGAATTCAAATCTAAATATTTGCATATTCCATGAGCCAACAATCTATGATAAGAATTATCTAGAACCGTTTTATATGTGGATTCTGGATAGAGAGTAAAATATTTACGCAGATCCTCTTCAATATTTAATATTTTATCCTAAAAATTTTATATATAAAATTTAAACATTTATTTTCAAACAATAGGAAGGTGATTTTTGTTAAGTAAATTTTTTATATAATTATCAATTTTCAAAAAATGTTGCTTTGCATTGGTATAAGAAGCTGGGTATACTATATATTCCTTTTAATTTTTATTAAAAAAAATTAATCAACCTTTCCTTGAATCATATTTTCTATTACATTTGCAACATTTGTTATTATGAATATCTTCTTTAATATAATATATATCAAGATCTTCATTTTCTTCTTGTATACTATCTAAACAAACATGTTTGCAGGTATTATCAATTACATCTAAATATTTTGCTTGTTCCTCCTCACTAGAATTAATAAATTGATCCCAAGCCTATTATCAAATGTTAATATGACTCAATAATTAAATAACACCTGGAAATTTTTGACATGAGAAAAAAGTAGGGTAAAAGCTGAAAAATTATCAACTACAAAATCATCAATGGATAGGCTACCAGTTGAAGAATCATGTAAATCTTGACTTAATTGTATCAAGTATTTATCTATAAATGTTTTATGATTATAAAATAATTTATTATAAGTACTATTTTCTATTATTCTTTGACGGCGTTTAGATGATCTTTCTCCAAATCTTGAAAAATTTTCAGTTAAAAAATTTTCAGGCTGATTTTTATTAAGTTTTTTTAGCTTTCTGTAATTTCCTAATCGAACTCTTATACTCTCTACTGATTCCGTTTCCGAAAAGTATATATCATCTGTCTGGCTGTAGGTTATGAAACACATAAAAATAAAATAAATTGTTGAAACTTTGATGCATCATCACTAAACTCTTGGTTAGCTATAGATACCAAATCTTTAATAACTCCCATAGATGATTTTGAGAAATTTGTTGGCAGAGAAGGTAATGACCCTGAGATAAAGAAAGGCAAACAACCACTGGTCCCTTAGAAAACTTTTAAAAATAACCGATATATGTAAGAGTGCTAAATTTTAAATAAATAATTTTTTTTATAATATATCAATTTTTTTAAAAAAAATACTTAAAAAAGAAAGTTAATTTTAAAAATAATTGCGAATAAAAGTCGATTTTGTAGTAATGGGAAGTATAAGTTAGTATTGATATTATGGAAATATATATATGAATATAGCATATTAAATTATAATATTATGAATTAATATATTCATTAATTAGATAAATTTTATAATAATTATATATATTTATGATTAATATAATATTGGATCTAGGTTACCAAACACCCAGAGCATCTATATTAATGTCATATCCTGATCTATATATATTGTTATGGTTGTATAAATGAATGTTGCATAGGCGTAGCCGGGTAGGGGGGGGTCAAGGGGAAATCCCCCCTCCCCCTTCAGAAATTTATCACTTTTGTAAATATCATTCTAAGCTAATAAAAAAAACCCCTTAGTCTTCCCCTTACTCCCTGACCCCCCAAAATGTATGCATATATCTTAAACAATAATTTGAAAGAAATAATGTAAAAGCTGATATTTTTTTAAACTAAAACTATTCATCATAATTTATACATTTTTGGAAAAAAGTATTACTATATAAAAAAAGTGAACCTAAAATGTTTTTTAATATATGGAATATAAGCCAAAGATAAGTCTTAAGACAAAAGTGATATGTATTATAATTATTAATAATAGATCCATAAAATTACTAAATAATATAATATATCAAATATAGTTTTTTATAAAGTGAGGGATTTTAATTTATTTATCTAATAAAAGTCAAATATAATTATAAAACTATTGATAAAATCAAATCATAAAATATATAAAAAATTAAAGCACCAGACAAACAGCGGAATATTATATGTTGTAGTGTTATATAACTGTTGTATGGACAAGAAAAAATGTTTTATTTATTATATATATATCTAAAACTAAAAGTGATACTAAAAATAAATACAAAATAAGGTATATATATATGTATTATCAAAAAAACAATTTAAACGAAATACATAGTTAAAGGCTAACGTGTTTAAAATAAAAACAATTTAAGTTAAACAAATTTAAAAAGTCAATCTCGATTTACATTCCCCTTTTTCTGAGAAGCCTTTCCATAATCCATCTGAGCTGTCATAGCAAGCTTGTCGTCCAAATGATTTATCATTTTGATTATCAAGTTGTTGCATATGTCGTCTTAATCGTTGGCTTGTTTAAATCGTAAGCTTCATATATCAGTGGTTATTATTATCATGTAGGATGTTGGAATATATGCATAATCAGAGAATTGATCAAATTTGAATGTTAGAATAATAAAAGGATGATAAATCAACAGATAATATTTTTAGCGTTTTTATTTTTTATATGATATTTTCAGCGTTTTTATTTTTATTTTGCGTTTTAGTATTTAATTTATTTTTACATATTTTAATATTTTAAGTTATATAATCTTTTAGATAAACAGGTTTTTGTCTACTTCGTATCGGTCTAGGAGTCGGTGTTACAATATTTTTATCATTAGTTTTAATATTTGTGTCCTCACTTCCGTCCTTCTTAGGAGAGTCGTGGTATGCAAATGTGTTATAGCATTCTCTCTTTCTTAATTGATCCAGGTGTTTCCTTGTAATACCTTTTTCTGTATAGACTTGGAACATAGTGTCACTTGCTTTCAAATTAATTGTCCCTTTGTCCCATGTGTCATTCCCTTGTACTTTATACCAAACAAAATCTCCTATATTAAAGGTTCTATTTCGTGGTAAAGTAACAAGTCCCATTTAACTCTAATATCACGGTTGAACATTCTCTTAGACGGTGTAACTCCTGTAGTGTCATTACGCGTATTTCTGAATAAATAAAAATTTGTCAAGTGCGATATCTAAGTCAATTGTGATATTCCTTTTCATATGTGTTTTGAACATTCTTACCATGCGTTCTACCTGGCCATTGGATTGCTGGTGATAAGCAGATGTGAGCACATGTTTGTTACCATAATCATTGCAAAATTTTTCAAAATCACTACTTGTGAACAGGGTTGGCATGTCTCCCTCCATCAGCGGGAGACTCCCGCAATTTTTAGTTTACACGCAGACATCTCACCCGCAAAACTACCGCAATTGGAAATCTCCGGTAAAAATCTACAGCAATTTTTTAATTTCTCCCGCAATTTTTTTTAAAAAGTATTTTAACGTTTTTAGTATATATGAGAGACATTAATTGATTATTTTTATATTTTTAAAATAAATTTTAAATATTTATTCGAGAAACATGTCTAATTTGTAAATTTCTTTCTATCCTGTTTTATTTTTATCCAATAATAAATCAACATTATTTCATTCATACAAGTCAGTACAGGGGAGTATATCAACATCGATTGCAATACAAAAATATTCTCAAAAATAATAAATAATATAGATGCAACTACAGTTGCGGCAGTTGTAATCACTTATCTTGTAGTACAAAATTCACAGAGATACTTATCATCACAATTGGTAGAATCTTTTTCCCATAATATTTAACGAACTCTAATATAAATAAAAACTATACTTGTAGAGCAAAAATGAGCAAGGCTATCATCAATGTTTTAGTACCTGAATCCTAGAGGTCAATTTTAAATGATTTGAAAGATGGGCATCTATATGCAATTCTAACAGATGCATCTAATAAGGGAAATATTAAAACATTTCCCTCGATTCTTTGCTATTTCAACAAGAATTATGTTCATCTCTACAGTTAAAAATTGATAATAAATTTTATGGCGCTATTGCTAAAAATATTATATTAAAATGTTCAAATAATACTCTAAGTAATAAATTTTTAAATAAGGCAGATATTTTTATTAAGACAATTCTAGAATATTTACAATTAAAATTTGATTTTAATAACTCTATTCAGAAACCATCAATTGATGGTTTTTATAATTTAATAAATATATTAAAAATACCGAAAGACATTGATGCCTTGTTTGAGGAGATTGTAATTCTCTTTATTTTTTATGATTCGCCAAAATACTTAAAGTTAGATGGTCTAAAAGCAGAGGAGAAATGGGTAGAATTTTTTTCGTAATAACAATAAATCCCCATGCTTGAAAAAATATGCGAGTATGTCTCCCCTCATTCTAATGCCTCATCCAAGCGCATTTTTAGCCTGATTAGGACTGCCTTGAAAAAGAAGAGAAATCGAATTGAACATTAGAGGCCGAGATAATGGTTAAACAAATTTATAATATGTCATGCCAGGAATTTTATAAATATCTCAATAACTACGGTTAACATTTAGTTCTATTATTTAAATCTCAAATAAAATATAATTAAGTTTTAGCAATGGCGTCATAAAATTTATTGTCAATTTTTAACTGTAAAGATGAACACATCTGCAGCATAATTTTGTGAATCTTTGTTAAGATTCTTCTGATTGCAATTACACATTAACAGCATGTAGTAGATTTCCTACATGTGAAATCATTCCTAAATATACCTCTGCTATTCATTATTGAATAAAATTTTCAAAATGTTAGGACAGCTTTTATAATATTTATTTACGAAATATTTTTTTTAAGGCTTATAAAATTTTAAAATTCTTTCGATGGCGGGTATTAGGAACATATCGCAACCAACATTGTGCTGACTCAATTCTTTAAATACACTCTGTTTTTACCAAATTCACTGAGTCATTATCAGATCAGAAAGCTGACATGCAATTTATTGATAATCTCGAATCTGCTATATTTACCATTATATGGTTAGCTATGTCTTTGGATTTTTCACTATTTGAAGAGAAAAAATTTAATAGTTTTATTGAAACGACCTTAATTTTGTTGAAATAGCGGAGGATCAAGAGAAATATTTTAATATTTCCCTTATTAGATGCATGTGTTTGAATTGCATATGTATGCCCATCTTTCAAATCATCAAGAATTGACCTCCTGGATTTAGGTCCTAAAACATTGATGATAGCTGCTCATTTTTGTTCTACAAGTATAGTTTTCATTTATATTAGAGTCGTTAAATATTATGGGAAAAGGATTCTACCAACATTGTGATGATAATCTCTGTGAATGTTGTACTACAAGATAAGTGATTAAAATTGCCGCAACTGTAGTTGCATCTGTATTATTTCTTATTTTTGGAGTACCTAATTATGTATTTAAACGTGATAAGTGATAATTAAGCGCCTATCCGTATAATGTTATACACACACACTGTAGATTTCCAAACGGTCGTTTTGTGGGACATTCACATAAAATATAATTTTAATTGTAAAATTAAAATCGTTTTTTTTATAAAATTTTATCTTGTTTACATTCTTATATATTTAAAAAAGATCGATGGTTTTTTATATAAATTAATATATTTTAATAAATCAAGATGTTATTTATTTTGAAAAATAGTTACCGACTTTGTATTTATATAAACTAATTATAAAAAATAATAGGAGGATAATTAAGTCAATTCAAAATCCCGGAAGGCCGGCACTTTACGGGCCTTCGGCCCACAAAAATTTTTTTTAGCATTTTTTATATTTCTAACGCAATTTTCATATTTCTCCCACATAATACCAAATTTCTCCCGCAATTTGAAAATTTTGATTTGGCAACCCTGCTACTGAGAGCTAAACGTTAGTTATTGAATTACAATGAATTTAAAAAATTGATAATATGGATTCATTCTACTATTATATTCAAAATAAAGTTAATATTGACTTAAAAAAACATTTATTTAAATTTTCGTATTTGACCGGTCAAATACAAAGTACTGTGTATATTTATATTTGAAAATATCGTCTTATTTTTATCATTATTTGCATAAGAATCACTTATATTTTGTGTAATTGTTAAATTACATTTTTTTTAGAGTTACAGTAAAAATTTTTAATATTATAATGTATAAAATATCTACATTTTGAAATTTATTTTAAATAATAAAAATATATGATGAAATATTCTCTAAAATTTTGTTATATCCATATTTTAAATAAAAAATATATTCTATAAAGAATAATAGCGCCTGGCTTCTAACAAGAATTAAATATATCAATTTATTTGACAAAATGTAATGATATCGCAAGATAAAAATTTAAGCCCGACCCTGTTCGAAAAAAATATATTAGGCCCTAATCGAAATTATTTTAAAAAAAATAGGGTTCGGGCCAGGAGTATAGTGCCATCTAAAAGTTATGGAACAAATTTAGCTAGCTCACTCATGTTGCTCATCGAGCTAGCTTAAATTTTTTCCCTCAAAATAGAGATGGCACACTATTTCTACATAATTACAATATTAAAATTCTTATCCACAAATAAATAAATTTCTGCTCAAAAGTCGGCTTGAGCCAACTCCTGAGCCGACTTGAGTCTGAGTCGATTTTTCGACTCAAAAACTCACTGAGTTTAGGGCTAAGTTGGCTTGACTCAGCCATTTAACAATACTAATCTTATTACTAAAAAACGAAGGTTAAACAAGGTAAAAAAAATATATTAATTATAATCATCGTTCGTTACAAATTTTCGGCCTAATAATTTTACGTCTTTTATATATTAAAATAAAAATTACTTGTTGATGTACTTATGCAATATGTTCTATTACACAGGGAACATTTCCTATGCTTTTTCTTCGGTGTTTCCACAAATATTTTTTTGCAAAGATCATTGCTAGATTTCAACAGGATCAAACTTTCATCTAATATCTTTAAAAAATTATCACTTATATGATTTTATAGCATAGCTAACAGAAATATAAATTTACCTGAATATCTTCAGCAAATTTAGATTGACTATTCAATAGTGAAGATTCAAAGAAATTTGTGGAATCATCCAAGAATGATAAACTGTCTGATGGGGTGAAAATAATGTCATCCTGATCCATAATTTATCAAAAGTAATCTATTTTTTAAAATTTAAAATAAAATTTATTTTAATAGAAGTAATAAAAATTTTATTTTAATAAAAGTAATAAAAATATTATAATATATTTTAAAATAAAATTATGTTGGTTTATATATCGGGCTGCAAAAAGGAAATTTTCTTTATTCGAACGAAAATGTAAACAGAGGAACAAAATAAAACTTCACATCATTTTATAATTAAAAAAAAATAGCAATTGCACAGGGAGACCTGACAAAATGAGCCTATTATCACCTTTTTTAAATATTGTTTACTATTTTTTTCAAAATATTTTTTTTCTTTTAAGATATTTTTCTGGCATTTTGTTACACCCTTTTTGATTATTTATAGATATTTTATAACAAATAAAGAAAATAATCTAAAATTTTAGAGCTCCATCCAGATGGTAAAAAAAAGTTTTATTTTTTAAGAAAATATCTCTATAATACTCTATTGAATGTTAGTTTTCAAATAAATGATATCTAGTTTTTTAAAATGAACCATGACGCTGAAAGGAAAATATTTTAAGAAAAGATATCTATTTCTCTCTTGACTGTTAATTTCTAAATTAATGTTTTCTAGTTTTCTAAATTAACTATATCTTACCAATATAATTTTATTTTTTATGATAATGTTATTTTATACATCCGTATAAGATTAATATTCATCATGACTAGGTAGTAGGTACCTTACCTTATAGACCCAAATAGTATGATAAAGGTATATAAATTTGATGTTAGAAATAAACTATGAGAAGCAAATATAATTTTTTCCGATACAAAGTGAAGTTAAGAATATATAACGTAAGGATAATCTATTAAGTCATATGTATTTTACTGATTACATAATATTTACTAAATGTTTAAAATACATAATCTAAAATGAAAATTTTTTTTAACTAAATAATTAATAGCTATTTTGTATTTAGAAGATATAGTTTTTATTTTCTTACCCTTTTCTCCTTCACACTCATAACTATACCTCACTCTAGAACTACAAATTAGATAGGGCGTAATTCCACTCATTTTGATAAATATACATCTGTATTACAAGGTTGGTATCCCTGAGAAAAAAAATCAGCAAAATTATAGGGAGGGTGGGCCTGCTTACTTTCGGCAGATCTATGACCAATGTGATAGATAAGATAAGAAGATATAAAAAGTTATAATTTTCTTATAAATAAATTTAAAAAATTGAGCCGAACCAGCGAGTGGACGATGATTATTTTTGGTTTTATCTTTTATATAAATGCTTTTTTCTAAAAATTTTAAATTATGGTCGTTATTTCAAAAATTTCAAATTCTTTAAATAAATTGTAAATATTTTTGAGAGAAGAGGTTGCGGGGGTAGGGATGGTTTAGAAATTTTTTATTGGCTTAAAATGATATTTAAGAGATCAAAACTTCATTAATGTTTTACCTGAGTTTATTTTAGGCTTATTAGGGAAATGCAAAGCTATAATTTCGTTTGCAACAATTTTAATAAGGGATTTAAAAAGAGGATGTCTAAAAAAGTATAGGGATAAGGTTAAGAGATTAATTAAAAAGAGGATGATTTATTTTTTAATGCTAATCGTACCTCTGCAGGTTTGTAAACTATATGATTTCTTTTATATAATTTTAAATATTTGTATTTTTGTATATAAAATCGCCTCGAGAGTCGACTCGAGTCGGGTCTTTATTTCGACTGGAAACTAGGCTCGAGTCTAAGCTAAATCGACTCGGCTCGGTTTAACAACATTAAATTGCACAATTAAAATCATTGATTTCATATTTAGAATTATTACATATAGCACTACAAAATCTAAATAATACAAATCATATTAAACCTTTAATAAGATTGATTGTATAAAATCAAATAGAATTTAAATAAATAAATTTAAAGAATGATAAAATTTTTAAAACTATTAAATCTCATTAATTTAGAACTTTAACTTAAATAAAGAAAATTATTTCCCGTTGAATTTGCATCAACAATTTACTAAGGATATCAATAAAAACTGTCTACAAATTATTGTATCTCATATTTGCCCTAAGCCTATTTTAAATTTACTAAACGTTCTTTCACAATTCAATTGCAAAATATATTAATAAAAAATAATCGAGATTATTGTAATCAGTTGTGTGCAGATTTTGGGAAAAAAGTTTAAAATATCGTAAATTACATTTAATGACCTTATTATTTTCCCATTTTTAAAATCTAATGAAGAGCACCTGTTGACAATATATTGTGTGTCATTTAACGTAATCCTTATTTTCATTATTTTTAAAGGAAAATCCATGATTTATATTTTTATTTTCAAATTTTATAAATGTTTTGTTGTTGTGGTCTGATTTTGTGTTGCATAATTGTCCAAAAACTATTCTAATTAGGCTTAGCCTAAAAATCAGCTGAGCTAATTAGGCATTGGCTAAGGATTTCGGATAATTATCCGTAGGCATTACACAATTTTTCTTTATATTTATTAAAAATTATTTTATTTATATTTATAATATAACCCTGAGGATAGCAGAAATCCTAATCCGATGTATAATTTTTTATTAATTATTTTTGGCTATTTTTATCTATAAACAAGGCTAAGGCTAAACAACTTTGACTAGAAAATATTTTTTATTATTCAAGGATTGGATATTTTATCTCCATCTATTTCTTCTAGAGATCATAAGATCAACTCATTTCGTGCAATGTCTATAACATATCTCTCAAAGCATCTACTTGGATTTTTTATTCATTTTTATTATATTCGTTTTAAATATTGCCTTTACTTTTATTAATGGAAAAATATTTTATTTTTCATTCGGTTAACAAATATTTTAATGATTTTGAATTAATTAATATTTCAATAACTGATTTAATTTTTTTTAATGAAATATATAAATCAAGGAATGGGCAAACCATAAATATGCGTTTTTTAAATCATTTCCAAAAATTTATGATATTTGGTGGATTGTTAATTGAAAAAAAGTACGATTTTAAGGCTTCATACATTTTAAGAAATGACATAAGAAAATAAAAATTGATCATATTTTTATGATAATATGTTGTTTATAATCAAGCTCAATGAATTTAGAAAGGTACATGATAGGGATACATAAAAGAAGAGGACAAATTAAAGTAAAATTAAAATAGGTACAGTACATCTTTTTGTGGATTTATCGTTATTTTAAATTTTTTTACCCATTTCTCCAATGCTTTTAGACCATTTATTTTGAAGTATTCTGGAGAATAGAAAAAAATAGGGGGTATAACAATCTCCCCAAACAAGATATCAAGAACTTTTCCTTATCTTTCTTTTGGAAACTATTGTCGAACTTTTTTTGACATCATATATGTTTGTAAAATTTATCATAAATTTTTGTAAAAATCACAAATTACTATAGTTCAAATTTTGCTAAAATTATTTGTCTCACATACATTTTCCAAATTTGATATTAAAAATTTGTAAGAGTTAAATATTTCAAAATATTTTGAGTTTATAGATGGACGATTTAAGATCTATTTTAGGACAAATTTATATATCCAAGTGTCTTAAATTTTAAAATGGAATGACTGGTCAACTTCCCCAGTCTTTTCTTTTCCACTACCAATCCCCTAAAAAGTTTCAAATGGTATACCACTCATTTCTAATACCAAGATTTTAACTAAATTCAAGTTAAAAAAAATAATAAAAAATAATAGCAATATTAAATTAATTTATACTAAACACTAGGGCTTTGGAACTTTTTTCTAAATCAAAAACTTTTTATTAGGCACAAAACAAAGTTCTTAAAATTTTTCAAATTTTTAATTATCTCGTGGATTAAAGAATGAGAGTAACAACTTATTACTACACCCAAACTTACTATTGGGCTAAAAACATAAATATATATTTTTTAATATTTCTTATTTCTAACGAAAGGAATTATAAAAAATAATTTCAATGGGAATCTCTCTATGAAATCAAAGGTTTTAAAAAAAATTTCAAGTATCAAAAACTTTTAACTAGTCTCATAACAAAGTTTTTAAAAATATTCATATTTTAACCTTCCTCGTGGAATGAAATGGAATAGCAGTGTGGATTTATTATATGAACCTTGCTCAAAACATAAATATATAATTTTGTTTTTACATTTTACACGGGCGTTAAAAATATTAGCACTAGAAATTTATTTGTTATTTTTTCTCCTGGGTAAAATATAATGGCAGTGCCAATTTATTATTAGAGCCAAAGGTTTTTGAACATTTTTTAATATCAAAAACTTTTAACTAAGCTTAAAACATAATTTTAAAAAATTTTCGTGATTTATTTTTCCTCTTGGAGTAAAATTAAATGCTTGTGCCAATTTATTACTAGACCCAGAAGTTTTGAACATCTATTTACTATAAAATACTTAAGTAGGCTTAAAACAAAATTTAAAAAGATTTCATAAATTTTTTTCATCGTTTGGTAAAATATAATGGCAATGCCAATTTATTACTAGACCCAAAAGTTTAGAAACTCTTTCTATTATTAAAAACTTTTAACTAAAAATTTAAAGCAAATTTTTAATAAATTTTCGTAATTTTTTTTCCTCTTGGACTAAAATATAATAACAGTGCTAATTTATTACTAAACACAAAAATTTTTGAACAATTTTTTTTAGTATCAGACACTTTAAACTAAGTTTAAAACAAAATTTTTTAAAAAATTAATAATTTAGTTGCTCGTAGAGTAGAATATAGTGAAAGTCCAATTCACAAAGGTTTTAAACAATCTTTCTAATATCTCAAACATTTAACTAGGTTTATAACAACGTCTTAAAAAAAATTCACAATTTTATTTTCCTCATGGGTTAAAATATAACAGCAGTGCCAATTTATTACAAGATCCAAAGATTTAAGAACATCCTTCTAGTATCAAAAACTATTAAATAGGCTTAAGTAAATTTTTAAAAAATTTTCAGAATTTATCTTTGTGGAGTAAAATATAATGGCAATGAAAATTTATTACTAGATCCAAAGGTTTTAGAACATCTTCCTAATATCATAAACTTTTAACTAGGTTTAAAACAAGGTCTTAAAAAAAATATAAATTTTTTCCTCGTGGAGTAAAATATAACAGCAATGCCTATTTACTACAATACCCAGGGATTTAAGAACATCTTTCTAATATCAAAAACTTTTAACTAGTCTTAAGATAAATTTTTACAAAATTTTCACAATTTATTTTTTTCTTGTGGAGTGAAATATAATGACGGTGCAAATTTATTACTTGACCCAAAGCAGGGGCGGACTGGCCATAAGACCAGGTGGGCATTTTGCCCACGATGCCGCGAGAAATGTCGATTTTTGAGGCCGATCAGAGGAAAATATCAAAAAAAAGGCCGATTAGAAAAAAAAATATATTATTTGGTTCACATTATTAACTATTATCATTTATTTATTTTTAATGATATCTCTATGATTTGAATATCACACTCCTTGACAATTGTCATGTCGTTTACTATAATTTAATGCATAAAATACCAGTAACGTCGCTTGACGCTATACATCATTACCTCGTTTTTTCTTTGCTTTTTTTCAAATGAAGTAAAAACGCTTCCGTTTGAGTAGAGTGAAAGCTAAGTTTTGATTAATTAATTATATTACATTTTTATACATTGATTTATTGTAGAAATAATATAGCCAACATTTCTTGTTCTTAATTCATTGAAATCAAATAAAATCCAGGTCGGTGAATCAGATTAAAGGTTGGATGCTTGGGTGAAACAGAATAATTCACCTGGCCAAAATAAGTTGAGAAAGCTGCAAAAAATTTCTCGATCTAGAAAAGGCCTTCGATAGAATCCCAGAGAACTTATCTGGTGGGCGCTACGCCACAGAAGGTTCCCGAAAAATATATAAGAATAATACAGGATATGTATATGGGCCATACAACAATGGTCCGTAGCACAACAGGTACTTCAGCAGGCTTCACAATAGCCGAAGGAATTCATCAAGGATCGGTTCTCAGCCCACTTCTCTTCATTACAGTAATAGATGTATTAGCACAATCTATACCTCAAACAGTCCCGTGGAATATGATATTTGCAGATGATATTGTGATACTTGCCGAATCTAAGGATGAAATGAAAGAAAGATTAGTGAATTGGATACATATCCTAAAAAAGCACGGACTAAAAGTAAATAGAGAAATGACGGAATATATGGTGATAGGAGGAGATGCAGAGAGTATTGATATAAATGAATGGCAGATATCGGCAATTGAAAGCTGCAAATATTTGGGCTCCACTATACAAACAAACGGCAAAAAGCGATAAAGAGTAAAATTAATCAAGGGTGGTTAAAAGTGCTATTTGACAAAAGAATCCCACACAAATTAAAGGGAAAAATTTACAGTTCCATAATACAACCAACTATTCTATATAGTTCGGAAACATGGCCAACCAAGGAATCAGACGAGAGAAGTCTACAAACTATGAAGATGAGAATGCTGAGGATGATTGCTGGGGTAACAAGAAAGGATAAAGTGAGCAGTACAAGAATACTAAGTAGTTTAAAGGTAGACTAAGTTAATGGTAAACAGACTTAAGCGGTATGGGAACACAATGAGAAGGCCTATGAACTACATAGGAAATAAGGTTGAGAGCTTGGAAGTGATGAGCAAATGTAAAAGAGGAAGGCCAAAACTTCAATGGGGCCATAAAGTTAGAGCCAATATAAAGAAGTATAAATTAGATAAAAGAGATTGTATGAATAACATAAAGTGGAGAGAGATGTTGAAGGAGCTTACCACCAGAAAAGGTGAAAGCTAAAGAGAAAAAAAAGAAAAAAGAAGGAAATTATGTCAGTTTCTAAAGGAAGGGGATGCCAGAAAAATAATTTAATGATATACCCCCTTTTAAAATTTTTAACTATTTAAAATTTAGATTGCAAATCTTATATTGCTGAGGATATTCAGCAGATAGAATAATTTTTAATTTCCTCTTAAAACGTGTGGAAAATCCTATGAGGTTGGGAAGTATGATTTCAGGATTTCTATCTTGAAAAAATAAATAGTAAAGATATATATATTGCGTGTTAAATTATGTAACGAATAATGTTCATTTGCCAGTGTATTCAAAGATATGGTAGCAGAATAAATGAAACGGAAGATGATCGTATGAACAAGTGAGGAGTCAAATGAAGAAGAAGGAATATTACAATATCATAATAATTCAGAGTGTGATAATAAGTGTAACAAATGTTTAATATGCGCGTATGAAATTTTTAAAAGATGTAATATGCATACAAGTGACACTAATTTATTGGCATATGAATACATTTTAACTTTGTCATTTACGCAAATTAATTGCTAGAAAACATTTAATAAATTAAAAATTACAAAAATAAGCTGAGATCTAATATTGACCAAAAAAAATTAGAAGCGTTTTTAATGATGTCAGTTGAATGAGAACCATTGGCGCAGATTGAACTAGAAGATATTCCTGTATATTTGCGTAAAGGTTCAAAATTAATGAGAGATTTATTAACGTAAAAATTATATATTTCCTTAATTCTTTTATTTGAATATTATTAATATCTATTCACAATATGATCGGTGCCTGATTTTATAAGTGCAGCAATTTTATACGCTGTAATATTGTATAACTGCAATAATTATATGTGTAAAATTAATAGATATGATATATTAAGTATGTATTTTTTTATATTTAACATGTGATGTATGATTTGATTTCATAGTGCAATATCGTTATAAATCTAATATAAAAAAATATATATGTGCAATGAATATTATTTTATATTGGTAGTGAATATGATTTTAGATGTGCATTTTTTAAAAATAAATTATAAATACTATTCTTTTATTTACTAAAAATGTAAATCTTTTGAACTTATTTTCAAAAATAAGAAGTAATAAAAATCATGTAAATCGAAGAAGCCATATAAGGGAAGGGGGCGAAGCCCCCATATAAATGAGGCCGCTATAAAAAATGCCCACGAGGCCGTAGCGTCGCCAGTCCGCCCCTGACCCAAAGGTTTTAGAACATCTTTATAATATCATAAACATTTAACTAGGTTTAAAACAACGTCTTAAAACAATTCACAATTATTTTCCTCGTGGAGAAAAATATAATAGCAGTGCAAATTTATTACTAAACCTAAAGGTTTTAGAACATCCTCTTAATATCATAAACATTTAACTAGGTTTAAAACAACGTCTTAATAATAATTCGCAATTTTTTCCTCGTGGAGTAAAATATAACAGCAGTGCCAATTTATTACAAGACCCAAAGGTTTAAGAACATATTTCTAGTATCAAAAATTTTAACTAGGCTTAAGATAAATTTTTTAAAAATTTTCACTTCACATTTATATTTTCCTCGTGGAGTAATATATAATCGCAGTGCCTATTTATTACTAGAACCAACGATTTGAACATCTTTCTAATATCAAAAACAATGAACCCGGATTAAAACAAACCAATTTAATTTTCTATTTATTCAACAAATTACCCAGCAAGCCAACCCAGCAGGCCGACCCAGCAAGTCGACCCAGCAGACCGACCCAGCAAGTCGACCCAGCAGGCCGACCCAGTACGCCAACTCGGGTCGGCTCAACAGGCCCAATGGGTCGGGCTGGGTCATGGACGATTTTTCGACCCTGGCTCAGGGTTGGGCCAATTTTTACGACTTCGACTCGGGGTCTTGGTAGAAAAAAACCAACCATTTATAAAGACATTGTGAGATAGAATGCAATTGTTGCTATATTTATTATCAAGAGCATAGATTAGTAAAATTTGTTAAAATATTAACTGTAATATATTGTCTAACTGTCAAATATGTGTAAAAGTGGAATTTTACCTAGTATTTTATAACCAATTCTATATAATAAAGAAATATCAACTATATGTCTACTTACTTTTTATAAATAAATTTCTTATACTTGTTTGGAATAAATTATTACCATGCTTTTGGGTAAGATGTACGCTTGGAAACACGAGTATGAACACGAACGCAGGTTCAATCCTGGTAAGAACCATAAAAACTTTCAAGTTTTTCTTCGATGACTGATGTGTAAATACATATGGTATGATGAATTTCGGAGCTTAGAGATGACACCCCGGTCACCGACAGGCCTGGACAGCCGGGTGCTAAGGATACCTGTCCAATAAACAAAATGAAGGACACAAATGAAAATATGAATATGAAAGCTAGGGCGTTCCCTTCATGCGACGCGCAGGATGTAGACCTCCATCCTGTGAAAAGTAAAGTAAAGGTCAAAGCAAAGAAAACAAGAATAGCAAGTTTGAATATTGGGACGCTTAAAGGTAAGACGAGAGAATTGGCATCAATGTTGAACAAGAGAAAAGTTGATATAGCGTGCATACAAGAGACGAAATGGAAAGGACAGAAGACTTTGATGATTGGAGATGGGTATAAATTGTACTATAATGGACTTGTTAGCAATAGGAACGGTGTCGGCATCATCCTCAGTCAAGATCTTACCTCCTCAGTAGTAGAAGTCAACAGGATCTCTGATAGACTAATGAAGATAAAACTCTGCATTGGTCAATCAATACTACACATCCTTTCATTATATGCTCCTCAAACGGGTTGCAAAGAAGAAGAGAAAGATGATTTTAGAGCTATCCTCGATGAAGCTGTAATGGAAATCCCTAAGGATGACCTAGTCATAATTGGTGGTGACTTAAATGCGCATGTGGGGAAAGCAAGAGATAGCTACAAAAGGCATCATGGTGGTTTTGGATATGGAGAAAGAGCAAGCCTTCGACCTTGCCTTAACCAACACCTACTATAGGAAAAAGGATAGTCATTTAATAACATACGAAAGTGGTACAAGGAAAACACAGATAGATTACATACTAATCTCTCGCAGAAGATTAAAAGATGTAATAGACTGCAAAGTCATCCCAGGAGAAGATATCGCTGCACAACACAAGCTACTAGTCATGGATTTACACATCTCAAATAAATCCACTCAAAACAAGATAAAACTGGAACCATGCATCAAATGGGGCAAATTAAAAACAATGACAGATGCCTTTGCAATCAATGCAAACATTGAAACAATAGATTCCTCACAAGTCAGTGAAAAAATGTGGACAGACCTTTCATCCAGATTAATAGACACTGCCAAATCGACACTAGGCTTAAGAGGAGGCAACAAATCATATAAAGAACTATGATGGTGGAATGAAGAGGTACAAACCACTATACAGGAGAAAAAGCCCTTTATAAAATATGGTACAAATCCAAAAATCAGATGACAAGACAAGTTACAAAATATCCAAGAAATTAGCTACAAAAGCGGTGGCTAGAGCCAAATCTATGGCATACGATGACATGTACGAAGATCTACATACCAAAGAAGGGCAAAATAAAATATACAGATTAGCCAAACAGCGAGAAAAGAACTCTAGGGATATAAACGGAGCTCCAAAAGTAATCAAAAATAAAGATGGGAAATTGATAATAAAGGAAAAAGAAATAATGAGTAGATGGAGAGAATATTTTCAGGAGCTTCTCAACTTTAATCCGCACATACTGCATCTAGACGAACACTCCCCTTGTCAAAACCTTGTACAACCTATAACACAACAAGAAATATTCACATGCCTCAAGCATATGAAAAACAACAAAGCTAGGGGTCCAGACGATATTCCAATAGAAAGCCTTAAAGACTAGGAAATGATGGAATACATCTCCTCACAAATCTATACAATAAGATACTTGGAAATGAAGAGGTTCCCCAAAAATGGAGGCAGAGCTATCTAGTTCCTATCTTCAAAAATAAAGGGGATCCACATAATTGTCAAAATTACAGGGCCATAAAACTAATGTCACACTGTCTAAAACTATACGAAAAAATAATAGAAAAAAGATTAAGAGATATAATCGAAATAGGAGAGACTCAGTTTGGCTTTATGCCTGGAAGATCAACAACCGATGCTATCCACGCAATTAGGTAAATGAGTGAAAAATACAGGGAGAACAAAAAGCTACACATGGTCTTTCTCGATCTAGAAAAGGCCTTTGATAGAATCCCAAGAAAACTTATCTGGTGGGCGCTACGCCACAAAAATGTTCCCGAAAAATATATAAGAATAATACAGGATATGTATATGGGCCATACAACAATGGTCCGTAGCACAACAGGTACTTCAGCAGGCTTCACAATAGCCGAAGGAGTTCATCAAGGGTCGGCTCTCAGCCCACTTCTCTTCATTACAGTAATAGATGTATTAGCACAGTCTATACCTCAAACAGTCCCGTGGAATATGATATTTGCAGATGATATTGTGATCCTTGCCGAATCTAAGGATGAAATGAAAGAAAGACTAGTGAGTTGAAATATCCTAGAAACGCACGGATTAAAAGTAAATAGAGAAAAGACGGAGTATATGGTGATAGGAGGAGATGAAACAGAGAGTATTGATATAAATGAATGGCAGATATCGGCAATTGAAAGCTGCAAATATTTGGGCTCCACTATACAAACAAACGGCACAATAGAAAAAGAGATAAAGAGTAAGATTAATCAAGGGTGGCTAAAGTGGAGATCTTTATCTGGAGTGCTATTTGATAAAAGAATCCCACACAAATTAAAGGGAAAAATTTACAGTTCCATAATACAACCAACTATTCTATATAGTTCGGAAACATGGCCAACCAAAGAATCAGACGAGAGAAGTCTACAAACCATGGAGATGAGAATGCTGAGGATGATTGCTGGGGTAACAAGAAAGGATAAAGTGCGCAGTACAAGAATACTAAGTAGTTTAAAGGTAGTGCCCATTAAGACTAAGTTAATGGTAAATAGACTTAGGTGGTATGGGCACACAATGAGAAGGCCTATGAACTACATAGGAAATAAAGTTAAGAGTTTGGAAGTGATGGGCAAACGTAAAAGAGGAAGGCCAAAACTTCAATCGGGCCATAAAGTTAGAGCCAATATAAAGAAGTATAAATTAGATAAAAGAGATTGTATTAATAACATAAAGTGGAGAGAGATGTTGAAGGAGCTTACCACCAGAAAAGGTGAAAGCTAAAGAGAAAAAAAAAATGCTTTTATATTAACGTATATACAAGAAATTTATTATATTTTATATAAACTAATAATAATATATTTCATATTTGTTCCAAGCATTTTTTTTTATTAAAATAAACCTCCTATCATGTAAAAATATGTTATGACAATAGGTAACCAGGCCGAAGGCCGGACAAAAGCGGGTCTGGGGGCGAAGCCCCCATAAATTTTTTAACCCCCCCCCCCCCCCCTTAGGAATATCTTGGCTACGCCTATGGAATGTTTTATAAATTATCTCAAATATTATATTGGCACAGTCATGGATGTAAATGTAAGTATTGTTATATATATATGTATTTTATTGTTATTTGGTCAAGTCATTTTTATCAAAATTAATATTGTTATTTTGTCAAATCATCTTTATCAAAATTAATATTGTTATTTTGTCAAGTCATTTTTATCAAAATTAATATTGTTATTTTAAAGAGTCAGCATTATCATAAAAAATATGGAGAAGATTATTAACAAATTTATATTTATTTTTAAAAAGTCCATAATATAAAAGCCCTAAAAAAAGTAAAATATTATTTTTATGATTTTTTTTTAAAATTGTTAATTAATTAATTTTTTTTCTTTTTGTGAAATTTACTTTTTTAATTTTCCCATTTATGATTTTGTGAAAATTATTTGATATTTTTTTTTACTTATGAAATAAAATAATGTTGTTGTATGTTTGTTTGTGAATTCATTGAAAGAAAATATTATAAACCCGAACCATGAAAAGTATGAATTTAATCTAATTAATAAAGTTTGAAAATATTTCAGTTATTAGAAAAGTATTTTTTGAGCCTCCTGAGATTGAAAGGGACTATTGACGCCACTGCCTATTACATATTCTTATGTTTAGTTTTGTTTTCTTTGGCCTTGTTTTGGTATAATGCGTTGTTTATTACTCTCTTTACTCTCACGACAATGATCATTTGTAAATAATTGAAACCTGATTCGAGATAGAGTGAACAAAAGATTGTTTACGGCGAAAGATATATATTTACAAGGATATTATAAGTTATCTTATTTTTAACTTGTATTACCTTTTTGATTTTAACGTTGTGATTCAATTAAGACGACGATTTGATTTTAATATAATAAAAGATCCATTTTTTCTTTTATTACTTTTGTATATGATGAAACCAATTGAAAGCTATGGGTTGCTACGTAGTGTAGCCGAAGCCGCGCCTGGCAACTAACTCCTGAATCCCCTATTGATTTTTCTCCTTATTAATTTCGTGAATGATGATTAACTTAATTTAAATTCACGAGTTTCTCCGTAGTGTGACCTTGGTCGCTAATGTTGTTAAACGCTGTTTTTAAATGGAGAACGCTATCGCTACCTCTGTTTACCAGAAAAAATAAAATTAATAATAAATGTGAGCAAAAGAGGACTGGTGATGCTATAACCTCGTGGGTTAATCTTTTCTAGCTACCTCATTTTTTATGGGGGCTTTGCCCCCATACTTCTATTTACCAGGCTTTGGCCCATTGATTAACCGGTATAGTTTTTATTATTTATTATTTCTTATATTTTTGTTTATAATGATAGGTTAAACACAATATTGTAGTTTTCACATCTTACTAAAAAAAAGATCATATCACTTCCTTTGTGTGTGACCATGCCTTTCCACCATTTGTCATCACCTTGTACTTTGTACCAAACAAAATCTCCTACATTAAAGGTTCTATTGCGTAGTAATGCAACGTTGATTTTGTTCTCCTTTACTTCCAACGGTTTTAATAAGTCCTATTCAGAGTTGTTAAAGGATCGAATCAAAAGATCGTCGATCCTGGATTCGATCCTAAATTTGTCAATTTTCTCGGATTTAAGATCCTGACCTTAAAATGTGGATCGTGATCGAGATCTTTTTTTAAATATTCGATCCCGATCCTTTTAAAAATTATTTTTTTACTTAAAAAGCAATAAATAAAATAAAAATTTTGAAAATTAATTTTAATATTATTTAAAAAAATATATCTCTCTACATCATATTTTATCAACCAGTATTCCACCAGATTTTATATTTCAACCATTTGCCAAATTTTTTGTAAGAACAAGTTATATTTATTAATTATATTATAATATAAATTCTAGGTTTTAATAATGTACTCCATTATAGATTTAGAAAATGATATATCTACTTCTATTGATGTGACAGCAATTTTTATTATTTGTGAAGATCATAACAATATGCATATAATAAAAATTATAGATTTCCTCACTATATGATGACAATAATATATTAGCATCAATAATTCACCCAAAATTTAAGCTCAATTGGCCTTTTATTAATCTGCCACAAATTGTTGCTAAAAGAAAGGTTAATTGCCCATTTAGAAAATATACTGGGTTAACCATATGCAGATCCTTCAAAGGAATGCATGGATCGATACCTTTTTTGGGAAAAACTTGTCACAAAATGCTCTTTCCGTTAATAATTTTTTTTATTCTAATGATGATTCAGTGAATATTTTTAATAATTATGTTAATTTAAAAAAAACATTTATTGAATATAACACACCTTTACTATCAAGCACTCCTGTAGAGCGCTTGTTTTGTAAAGCTAAACATGTACTTAATGAAAAACGTGGTTTAAATGATGATAATTTAGAAAAAACTTTATTATATTATTCAATTACAACAAATTAATTAAAGATTTTATCTGAACATTGTATATATAATCTATATACATATTATAATAATATGTTATTACAAGGTAAGTTATAATAATAG
This sequence comes from Gordionus sp. m RMFG-2023, assembly GCF_954871325.1. Taxonomy (NCBI): domain Eukaryota; kingdom Metazoa; phylum Nematomorpha; class Gordioida; order Chordodea; family Parachordodidae; genus Gordionus; species Gordionus sp. m RMFG-2023. The sequence goes on along the minus strand of NC_088777.1, from coordinate 38,239,226 downwards.
TGTTGATCGATTGATTTTTTATTTAACTTAAATTGTTTTTATAGCCATTACTATGTATTTCGTTTAAATTGTTTTTTTTATAATACTATATATATATATATATATACCTTATTTTATATTTATTTAGAAGTATCATTTTAGAATTATTATAAATTAATATCTCCACCGTTATCTTTCACCACTGTTATCGCCTATATAACAAATAGTAAAAAAAATATATAATATTAGTAAATCACAATTATATAAAGTCATTAATTCTTGCTATTTTTTGATTGAGATTCAAGTTCCCTTTTAGCGTTAACATTATAATAAGCAGCAAAATGGCCTAAGTCTATCCTATGGATAGTGTTCAATTAGAGGGTTTCGGATATTGAAAAAATAAAGCTGAGATAATTGTATAATTGTTTATGGCTAATCTTTGGCGTAGATAGAATCCCTCGTTAGGGTCCTCGTTCCGCAGAGATCCGTTTTCCCAGCTCTTTAAAGAAGGCCAGGGCATGAGAGCCGAACGACGTTAGAGTCGTGGCGATTAATGGTAGGAATGTAAAATTGGGGGGAAGAGATGGCGAATATTTATCTAGTTTATTCGCCTCGGCATCTAGTATGACATCTCTATTTATATTGGAAGGGGCAAGAGGATCGATGTATGAGAAATCCCAGGTTAGGAATTCCCCTTCTTCCAATGGATCATAGTCGAACCATCGGGCCCTTACCAACGGAATTGTAAAAGCCGGTAGGTTCGAGGGTTGATGGGATGCCGGCGGATTTTAATGCCCTGGCAATGGTATCATTGCATTTTGAATGCCTAATGAATCTGCCTCTACAGCACTTGCAGTGTAGAGAGTGACTGCCTTTGGAGTTGACCGACGTTTGACAGAGGATACAGTGATAAGGCATTACTATATCACAATTAACTCTAAGACCTATGGCGTGACTTAGTTCATCATTGTTTAGGAACTGGTCAAGGTTTCGCGATGGGAAAGCCTCAAGAAATTCGTATCCACTACCTACGGAAATGGAGAAGATTAGAGAATGGTCCTCTGGTTGGCTCCTCGATTTAAGGAATGCAACGGAGTTGCCAACTAGAGGTTTATCCCAATCCTTCTGTAGTGCCGACGATGGAGAATTGACTAATGATAGGGACTTCCATAGATCAATTGCCTATAGGAGTAAGGGGTCAGGATGTTTGGTGAGTGTTTGTATGATGGACTCGCAGGACAGGCGAGAGGATATGAACGCACTAACGGAAAGTATAGAAAGTTATCTTATGCCAATGCCGCCGGATTTGGTTGGTAAGGTAGCCTGTAACCATAATAATTCCACAAATTTAAGATTGAGTATATCTTCTGTAAGGCGTTTAATCTCCAGTTCGTGTGCAGCGAGGTTGACGTCATATTGAAAGATCCGTGTCTAATGCCTTTATATTAATTAAAAACATTCATATAGATATAACTATTATATAAAAAAAATTTTTATGTAAATATAACTTTTATATAAAATATTAGAATAAAGAATATAGTATATTTTGCACAAGAATTATAAAAACATTTATGTAAATATAACTATTATATAAAATATAAAATGAATAGAGTATATTTTGCACTGGAAATATAAATTTTTTTATGTAAATATAACTTTTATATAAAATATGAGAAAAAAATGAATATAGTTGCACTGGAATTATAAAAACATCTATGTAAATATAAGTTTTATATAAAATATTAAAATAAAATGAATATAATATATTTTGCACTGGAATTATAAAAACATTTATGTAAATATAACTATTATAAAATATTTAAATAAAATGAATATAGTATTATATTATGCACCGGACTAGAATGATATAAAAAACTATTAAATTAAATTTACATTATTAAAAAGGCGTATATAATTAGCTGTGAAAAAGATATAACTTATTTTATTAATAATTTAGTTAATCTTTTAGACGTAGATGCAAATCGCGTTATAATGTCGTCTATTTTAAATCTTTCAAAAACATCAATTTCGCTGGATATTAGAAGTAAATTTTCTAAAAAGGGGTCAGAAATTTTATTCCGCATTCTAGTTTTATTTATTTTGACTTTGCTCATCACTCTTTCGGCTGAACAAGAAGTAGTTGGTAGAGTCAATAAATATTTATATAATAAATATAAATTAGAATAAGAATTTAATTTATTTAAAAGACGATATGGTAGTATAAATGAATATTTTATCCATTTTTTTGTATTAATTATGTTATCGTTATTGATATCTTCCTCGGTTTCATCGTTTACAATACCTTTAATTATATATAATTTTAAATAAAATATCAATAAATTACTTTCATCAATATATAACCCATCATTCTTTTTTATTTTCAAAAGATCCTTGCAATAAATGATTGCTTGTGAATCCAAATATAAAGATCGAAAATCATTATATTCACGAGCAATATCTTGAGCATTTAATTGGTAAGTATGACAAATTTGAGATATTTGCCACCCTTCTATTCTATCATTGGCTATAATTCCAGCTGGTGTAAAAAGAGATATTTGAGATAAAAAATTTAAACAATCATAATTAAATCTTTCATTTAAAACATTAATGATTGTATCAAGCACAGGGAAAAATATTTCCCTTTTATATCTATAATGCTAAATAATAATTTTAAATCTTTTTTTATTCAACTTGTTTTTTTTTTGTTTAACATAATTATTGAATGCTGTTTGATCAAATTTGAATATTGATTTTATATTATGCAATTCCGTTGTAACATTATTCTTTTTCAAATAACTGTTAGATAAGGAATGCAATTTTAAAAAAATATTATCCCCATTAGCTACATTTTAAAATTATTTATAGAAATCGTAACTAATTTTAACCTCTTAGTCTTTGTAATTTATTTTTTGTGTGTTGTATTAATTTAGTTACCATAGCCAAATCATTACCAACTGCCTGCATTTCAATACAAGCCTCATGTGTGCATTTCAATATTTCTTTCAAAATAAATAGACTTAATATGAAATCTTCATCCTTAATTCTTGTTAATAATCCATCGGCAATAGAAGAGGTGCTTGGGTCATTAGAATCTTTTAATTCATTTAATGATGCTATAATATGTTCATAAACATCTAAAAAAATTTCTACAGCTTTATAAGATGATGACCAATTTCTAAAAAAAGATAAGTTACATTAAAAATATTATATTTACCTTGTTGTATTTTTTATTCTTTTAAGAGATTTTTTAGACTTTGTCATTTGATATTTAACAAACACTCCTTGACGTCTTACCCCATTCATGAAATTATATAACTCATCCAATATTCCCATTACCTTTTTCATTTCTATTTTGCATCCACAAACATGAGCAACTACTAAATTGAGCCTATGTGCATGGCACCAAATATATATGGCTTTTGGAGCCTCTTTCAATATTAAAGCCTGCATTCCTTTGTATACTCCTCTCATATTCCCTGCACCATCCATACTTTGCCCAACCATATAATCAAGAGGAAGACCAAGATCTTTGAACTTAGAAAAAACATGTTTCTTTATATTTTCCCCGGTGGTTTCTGATGTTGTAAAAACATGGATGATCCTTTCTACAGGATGTGGATGCGGATCATCTTCTATATATCTTACAAGTAAAGCAATGCATTCTTTTTTAGACACATCATATGTTCCATCTAATATGATGCTATAGGCACAATTCTCTTTAATTTTTTGAATAATACATTTTATTATTTTTATCTTAATGACTTCAATAATTTTTTTCACATGGCCATATGACAATAAATTTATATAAGGTCTTGAAATTTTATCTGATTTTTTTCTCCTCAATTTTTCGTTGTTATCAATGTATGCCCGTAAAGTTGGAACCGTTTTTGCCATTAATTTTATGAGGCACATAAAATTACCTTCATTCGAATTAGTGCCCCAAAAGGCTATGTTACATTTTATAAGGTATATAATGGCATCAATAATATTATGAACTATATTACGATTTTCCATTATTATATCAAGCCTATTTGATAGAAAATGATCTTGAATACGCTTATTTGCAAGCCAAGTCATGTTGGTGTATTCACAATCCTTATGAATAGAAGATGACTCATGTCTCTCTAAGTCACGCTTAAAATTTTTCCAATTATTTACTCCAAGTTGAGTCCAAAAAGTATTGGATTTAGGGCCACCAAACATAAGACAATAAAGACAAAAGACTTTGTCTAAAGTGGTGCTATAGGATAACCAATTTCTTGGTTTGAGGGAACCATCAATATTAACCTTTTTATAATAGGATATATTCATGCTCCTATTTAAAAGTAGAAATAATGGATGCGTAAAAATTAATAAAAATTAAATTTTTTAAAAACCTTTTGTGAGTAACAGGATATTGAAATATATTTGAACATGGCTGACATGGGCCTATGGAAATTATGAAATTAATCAAGATATTTGTCATTCTAAAGAATATGAAATGAAAAGGGTCATTAGGCTCCTTTTTTTTATATAATTGAATAATATTTGGGCCTTTAATGTTTGAAATATTTTGGCTTGCATTGGGATTGATAATTGGATGAAAAAAAGATATAATTGGGGAATTTTCAATAACTTTGTGTGTTTGCTAATTATTATTAAAGAGTGTATAGTTTTATTTAAATTAAATACCTCATCATTCAAAATCAGCAGATCACTGGAACTGGGCATTGTATGAGAAGATAATATAATTTGGGAATCTTCAGTAAAAGATTTGTGCTAATTATTAAATAAAGAATAATTAAAATTTGTTTATTCATGAAAATATCTGAATATCCTCATTTATTCCCTTCAAAATTATAAAAGAAATCTTATTTAAATTAAGTACCTCATTATTCAAAATCAGCAGATCACTGGAACTGGGCATTGTATGAGAAGATAATATAATTTGGGAATCTTCAATAAAAGATTCATGCTAATTATTAAATAAAGAGTGGTTAAAATTTGTTTACTTATGAAAATCTTAATTTTAATAAAAATTTTATTCTTAATTAAGATATAGAAAAGTGGAAAATATTTCATAATTTATTCACTTCAGAATTATCAAACAAATCTTATTTAAATTAAGTACCTCATCATTCAAAATCACCAGATCACTGGAACTGGGCATTGTATGAGATAATATAATTTGGGAATCTTCAGTAAAAGATTTGTGCTACTTATTAAATAAAGAATAATTAAAATTTGTTTATTCATGAAAATATCTGAATATCCTCATTTATTCCCTTCAAAATTATAAAAGAAATCTTATTTAAATTAAGTACCTCATTATTCAAAATCAGCAGATCACTGGAACTGGGCATTGTATGAGAAGATAATATAATTTGGGAATCTTCAATAAAAGATTCATGCTAATTATTAAATAAAGAGTGGTTAAAATTTGTTTACTTATGAAAATCTTAATTTTAATAAAAATTTTATTCTTAATTAAGATATAGAAAAGTGGAAAATATTTCATAATTTATTCACTTCAGAATTATCAAACAAATCTTATTTAAATTAAGTACCTCATCATTCAAAATCACCAGATCACTGGAACTGGGCATTGTATGAGATAATATAATTTGGGAATCTTCAGTAAAAGATTTGAGCTAATTATTAAATAAAGATTAATTAAAATTTGTTCATGAAAATATCTGAATATCCTCATTTATTCCCTTCAAAATTATAAAACAAATCTTATTTAAATTAAGTACCTCATTATTCAAAATCAGCAGATCACTGGAACTGGGCATTGTATGAGATAATATAATTTGGGAATCTTCAATAAAAGATTTGTGCTAATTATTAAATAAAGAGTAGTGAAAATTTTAGGCAAATGACTTATTTTATTCTTAATTATAATATATAAATTTTTTTTTAACAAAAGTTGAAATATTTAAATATTCTTATAATTTATTTCCTTCAAAATTGATAAAGGGCATAATAAAAATGTACCTATATATTAAAAATCTTATCTTTAATAAAAATTAAAAGTATTATGCTCAAATTATAGATGAAGAATTGGTTTCTACTAATTCACAAAATTTAAGGTTATTTTTACTTATATTTATTGTCATGAATTAAAATAATATATATAAAAAATTACTTTTTGGAAGTAAGATGTTATTGATTTTTTTTGTAACTTGGTTTCAACCCCATTTGTGATATTGAATGGAATATCTTTATTTAAGGATACCCAATTATTATCCTTTTTGATAGCTATCTTTGTAAATTTGATATCAGATAACTTGACATGAGGATGTTTATGTTTATAATGGTTATTTATTTTGTCACTTCTTATTTTAGAAGTTTTACAATTAATATAGTCACATTTGACTTTATATATTGTTTTGTTACTTGGCATCTAGAATAAAAATGAAATAAATATTTAGATAATATTTTTTTACTCACTGATGGCCATCAAGAATGATGGAGAATCATAATTTTATCCTTTATTTGACGGTGGATGGCTGAATCTTAAAATTCTCCTATCTTATGAGGTGTGATTCAGAAATTAAATTTATATTTGTTTAAATGAGGGTGTAATTTTAAAATTTTCCAGTGGTTTTACAAAATATATTAAAGAAATATATATTTAGATATTTTAATATATGTGCACAATAAATTTTTATTCATTTGTATTATATTTTTAATCTAAAAAATATATTAAAATCTTTTAAAATAAATTCTTATTCATTTGTATTTGTAATTTATAATCAAAAAAATATATTCTAGACCCTTATTGTTTTTAAATTAAAATTCATAAATATACACTCTATTAACATATTTTATAAAAATAATGAAAAATTTACTGATTCAATCATCATCATATAAAGGAAATTTATTATGCACCCATCATTGAATAAAGAAGAAAATTCTGATTACCAGTCATTCATAATGGACTATCAGCTATTAACTTATATTTTTGATAATGTTTTCTTAAAAGATTCCTATTATATTATATGTAAGCTTAATGCATGGTCACAAAAAATATAATATTTTTTGTTATTTATGCCAAAACAATCATGGATCAATATTTCCTCCATTATACACTTCACAATTGATTTCTTTATTTCTTAGTGTCCAACAATTTTTAGAAATGTATGATGCTTTGAAATCATAGTTTCTTTAAATTAACAATCCTAATAAATTTTGCAAATAATTGAAAACAGGCATATTTGTGATTTGCCCATTCATTTATCTTCAAATAAAGTCTGAGAAATGATATATTTTAATCATTGAAATTAGAGACCTTCACTGGCATTGATTTCTTCATCCAGCCTAGGTCATAAGTAAAAATAATTTTCAGGCCCAGTTCATGTTTAATGGAAATCCAAACCCAAACCACATCATAGGTTTCAAAGATTATTCCCAAGCCATATCCAAAAATTTAATTTATTGTTAACAAAAATAAACAATATTTCAGTATATGGAATCACTTTGTCAATTCATTTAATTGAAATCTTTTCTTAAATCAATAATCAAATGAGAGGAATAGATTATCTGTTCATTCTCCCAAGATTTCTATAAATATTTAGAAAAAAGGCCAAATATATTATGGAAAATTTGATGTTATATAAAATTTATCTAATAATGAAATAAAAAATTTATCAATTCTTTTAACAAATTTTTTATCACACAATGGTTTTCACCTCTCACTTATAATTTTGTATATAATTTACACTTACCTCAAAGAATCATTTATCATAAATAGAAATCAATTATGGGTCCAACCTGATTGCCTCACAAAAATGTGGTAATATTTACCCCATTGAAAATGATTATTTAAAAAATTATTAGCAAAAATAATTGCCATGGTTCAAAACCCAGATAACTTATTAAGTATACATATTAAGATTAAATAAAAATAGCTTCATTCTTTATTATATTTATTTATCTATCATCAAATTAAGGAAAATGCAATTATATGCTTAAAAAATTACCTTTTTAAAAGATCGGAGTGTATATAAAATTCTTGGAATTAGAAGGTAGTTTTTTAATAAGAAGAAAGCTTGGTGAGCTGGGAGGCGAGATAGTGTATCGCCCATAAAGGATATCTCTCGTAAAATATCGGCAAAGAACTTGATAAAGAACTCGACTTTACCTACTGGAGATCCGAGATGTGTTAAAGCGTTCAATGGTGTATGATTGAACATAGTATCGTGGTTAAAATCAATGATCCTAAGAGGACAATATTCGCTTTTATCTTGATTAACTCGAAGTCCCAAACTTTTCTCGCTGGATTTTATTGTTTGGATTGCCCACATAACTTCCGTCGGTGGGCCGCCTAGTATACCATCGGTCTACATGACAAGATTTTTACTGGATGCAAACCCCCTTCAAAAACCTTTGCATACCCTCCTAAAAAATCCCCGCCGCCTTCGGCGGCTGTGTCTCTTTATTATTAATTTCACCTATTTATTTATTGATTCTCTTTTCAAAGAATTTATAAAGGATAACTTAAATTAATCTATCTCTACTACCAACTATCGATATTTTGTTAATATAAAGAATTTATTATTTTAGATTATAAAGAATTTATTATATAGATTATAAAGAATTTATTATTTTAGATAATAAAGAATTTATTATTTTTTAGATAATAAAGAATTTATTATTTTAGATAATAAAGAATTATTATTTTAGATAATAAAGAATTTATTATTTTAGATAATAAAGAATTTATTATTTTAGATAATAAATTCAATTAAAACCTCCATTATTTACAATGAATTAATTATTATGGCATTATGAGCTTGCTGATATATCGAAACCTTTTAAATTACATTTAAAAGGATAGTTTATTTGGAAAACAATGTGTATGATTGTTTGCAATATATAGATTTGGTCGATGAATTGTATTTTAATAATACTATAATAAAAGTATTAATTTTTACAGCATTAAATTTTGTCCTATTTCATCTCAAAATTTAATAGATAACTCGCCAAAAAATTTATCCTACCCCCATTAAAGCAGCCTACCCCCTTCCCCTTAAAAAAATAGGATGCAAACTGTTCCTACCCCTCCCGCTCATGTAGACGCTGACCATCATCGATATACCAGTTATGAAGATTTAGCTTTCATTGGTCATTAATGTCTCGTATTAGACTATTAATGCCCAGACAGAACAAAAAGGAACCTAGAGGGTCACCTTGTTGTATCCCATCTGTTGTAGTTTTGTAGTTTTGTAGTTTTGTTATATATTTATATATATATATTATATGTGAAATGTCAATATTATGATATGTATGAAATGTCAATCAAAAGTGATTTTTTGAAGGAGTTGGGTTGTTGTTAAAATCAGATGATCTTTTGTTCAATAGTTTATACTTAATAAGTTTATATTATGATTATGATTGTAAGATTAATATAATTAATGTGAATAAAATAAATTTTTATGATGCATATATTTGTTTGTATATTTTAAAGTATGTGTTAGTTGTTTATAATTATAGATGTATAAAACCATCGCTTATTTATTTTTTATAATATTAGTTAATTTTGCATCGATCAGAAATCTAAGAAAAGGATCGTGATCGTGATCGCTATCCTTTTTTAAAAAAATGTCGATCCTGGATTTCGATCCTCTTTTTTCAAAAGATCGTGATCGGGATTCGATCTTTTTAAAAGGATCTATTAACAAGCCTGGTCCCATTTAACCCTAATATCACGATTGAACATTCTCTTGGAAGGTGTGACTCTTGTAGTATCATTACGCGTGTTTCTATAATTAATAAAAATTTGTGATGCGGTATCTAAGTCAATTTTGGTAATCCTTTTCATATGTGTTTTGAACGTTCTCACCATACGTTCTACCTGGCTCTTGGATTGCTGGTGGTACGCGGACGTGAGTACATGTTTACCATAATTATTGCAAAATTTTTCAAAATCATTACTTGTGAAGTTAGTGCCGTTATCAGTATCTATAGTTTCAGGTATTCCATATAGCAAAATAGTTCTGAACATTTCTTTTAAAGTGATCGGTCTTTATATTTTTAACAGGAACAATTGAAAATTTGCTATAGGCATCGATTATTATTAACCAATTTTTTGTGAAAAACGGACCCGCATAATCTATGTGTATCCTTTCAAATGGCTTGGTTGCCGAAACCCATGGTTATCTTTTTAGGATTGTCATGATATATGTTACAATCGACACAGCTTTTCACATCCATGTTTATGTCGTTATTTATATTAGACCCCCACATATAATCTTTGGCTAAGGATTTGATTTTTCCTGCTCCCAAATGACCTTATGTAATGACTGTCAGTGACCCCTACAACGGGGGGGGGGGTCCGAAGCAGCTGCTTCTATAAATTTCTATGGGGACTTTTTTCTTTTTAAAAAAAATTTTTTTATTATTTTTTTAAAAATTTTTATGGTCGATGTTTAGCAAATTAGTTTGTTATCCGATATTTCTTATCATAAAATTATTTTTCCACTTTCAAGATTTGGCGCAAAATTAAAATTTTATCAAAGGGAATAATAAAAATTTAAAATTTAAATCTTATATATAATCATTTATAATTTTTAAATCATTGTCAAAATATGCCCAAAAATATTAACCAAAAAAAATATAAATGCTTATCTCGCAATCAAGCCTTCTGGGGGAACAGGCATCAAGATGGCAATATGATGAGCCTTATTAAACTTATTGCAGATAAAATGTATATACAAGATAATGAAGAAAGAAGAAGTGAGAAAAAATTAAGGGATTAAAATCTAAATTATATTCAAATCTGTTATCATATAATAACATAAATATTCTTATTGAAACCATGAAAAATATGGTTATAAAAAAAATTCAAAAGGAGATTGAATTTAACAGGTGCTATTCAATTATAGTTGATGGCACATTGATGTATCGAAATCAGAAGCAATAGCTTTGATAGTGAGATATGTTGAAAATAGCGAGACACCTAAGCCCGTTGAAAGGCTGATAGACATTTATTGTACGGGAAATACAACGGGCCTCGATATTAAAAAGAATATAATATCCAAGCTTGGCTCCATGAATCTACCCCTCGAATTCCTAGTGGGGCAAAGCTATGATGGCGCCTCAAACATGAGTGGAAGAATTAATGGAGTGCAGGCTTTGATTAGAGCGGAGGCGCCAAAGGCAGCTTTTATTTGGTGCTATTGTCATCGATTAAATTTAATAGTTGTTCAATTATGCCAATCAGTAAAAGAGCTGTGAAATGTCTTGGGAATATTAGACGAAATTTACGTATATTTTAATGGTGTTAAAAGATAAGAAGTGTCCAAAACATGTCAGAGTGTTTTACTGAATCACATAGATTTTTACGCATCAAGAATACCACTCGGTAATATTATCTTAATTGTTTCGATATATAATGTTTATTTTATATTTATAGAAGCTGGCTAACATCATATAAGGCGATTGTAAATTTTTTTCTACTTTATGATGCTTTGAGGGCAGCTTTGGCAAATTTAAAGGATTCTGAAGATCCTGCCACTTCCACTATGGCTAGTGCTATAGTCTATAGAATAGAAAAATTTTATTTTATTTTATCACTATGTGTTTTGGATAAAATATTGTTGATAACAAGCTTGGCTTGTACAAAATTGCAAACCATTTCGAAGGATATAGGGTTTGCAATAAATCAAATTCAATTGGCAAAAGATTGCCTGATTAATATGAGAAGTATAATTTAAATTATTATCTTTTATTATTTTATAATCCTAAAATAGATAATAACACTGAATTTTTGGATGTCTTTTCAAAGGCCCAAGATTTTATGAAGAAGAGAAATTTACCTTTTGATTTTGAAAGTTCAAGACTTCAAACATTACAAACCAAAAAGGAGAGGTATATATATACTTTCATCATTAAATATAATATTTTATTTTAGCTTTAAAATCAGTGTGTTTTATGCTGCACTTGATTTAATTATTATGCAGTTTAGTGAAAGATTTAACGATGAATCGATAAAATTTTTGAGTCAAACATCATTTTTTACCCCAAAGGGAATGGCGGAAAAGGCAATTGTTAAAGATGATATCAAGGATATCTGTGAATTTTATCAATTAAATACAAGTCAAGTTTTTGAGGAAATGTTGATGTTTAGAAATACTTATAAAATGGCTAAAACGGGGGACGTAATTATTACTCGTGACCTAGAGGTTAAAGAAGATTTGTCAGATTCTGAGAATTGTAAATTTATTTAATTAAAATATTTTTACTAATACATTATTTAGCTTCTTCTGATGATGATAATAATTCTGAGATGAATGATTCAGACTGGAGAAACTATTCATTTATTTTACCTTATCAACTTATAAATTTTTCTGCTTTCCCAAATTTAACAATTTTATATAAATATTTATTAACTATTCCTACTACATCATGTACTGCCGAAAGGGTCATGAGTAAAATTAAACTAATTAAAACAATACTTCGTAGTGTCATGAAAGATCCATTTCTTAATAATTTAACCATTTTATCAATGGAAAATAATTTATTTAAACAATTAAATATTGATGAAATTATAAATTCTTTTGCTTTCTCTTCCCCTAATTTATCTAAATTATTAATTTAAAAATAATATTTTTAAAGCATATATTTTTTACATTATATTTATATTATAAAAAATATTGATGCAATAAAAATTATTTTTGAAATTTATTGGTGACAAAAAATAATTTACAATGGGGGGGGGGGTACTTTAGGGGGGTATTCTGCTTCTATCCCTCAAAAAGTGTAGGGGTCACTGATGACTGTTGTACATTTTTTCTCATAAAAGACGGAATTATGATTTTGTTGCTTTTGTAAAGACAATCCTTAATTATACTCAATTCCAATTCAATATTCTTATAGATATTGTTCTTTATAGGCACGTTGTTCTTAATATCATTGATGACTTGTTTTAATTCAATATCTTTAAAGTTTCATCACGTATTATATAAAGATAGGTATATCCATGTGATATTTTCAACAACTTTATCAAGACATTCTTGTGGTAATCTCGAGAGTCAATCAGGAACAACATTATATTTATCGGCTTTGTACTTTATATTGAAATAACCTCCTAATGTTATATTCCACTTCGATGTGGACTAGAGGTTTATGATCAGTAATAGTTGTAAACTTGGTGCCGATTATGTATTCCTGGAACCTCTTTATAGCGAACATAATAGCGAGAGCCTCCCGCTCAATATTGGTATAGTTCATTTCGGATTTTAATAAGGTTCTCGATGCGAGAGCTATTGGTTTTTCTCTGCCGTCTTTTTTAGTATGAAATAATACAGCTCATAAACCACATTTAGATGCGTCAGTGGCAATTCTGATAGGTAATTCAGGATTAAATAAGTCAAGGCAGGAGGAAGACTAATCAACTTCTTTAAATCATTAAAACTTTTAGAGTGTTCTAAGTTCTTAGCCCATTTTTCTTTGTTGACGATTTTATATAGAGGATCAGCTATTTCTGCAAAATTATTCAAAAATTTTCTGTAATAGCCAGCCATTCCCAGAAATGTTGATAATTCAGCTGCTGATCTTGGTTCCGGCATATTCACTATTGCTTCAATTTTGTCGTGATATGAATCCCCTTGGCGTAAATATCATGGTCCAGGAACCTCACTTTATTTTTAAAGAACACACTTTTGATGAAGTTAGGTACTAACCCAAACGATGATTCTTTTAAACACTTTTTTTATATTGTTTAGATGAGCTTCATCGTTTTTCCCGGTTATAAGTAGATCATCAATGTAAAATATGACATCTTTCATGTCACCGAAAATCTGGCCCATGATCTGTTGGAAGATTGCAGATGAGGTCTTTAGCCTAAAAGGAAGTCTAGTAAATCGGTATCCCTTGTGCGTGGATATAGTCAAAATATTTCTACAATTTTTATCAATCGGTACCTGTAAGAAAGCTAGTAAATTTCTTTCCTTCTGAAAGTTAGCTATTAGATCATTTATTCGTGGAAGTGGATATCTTAAATCTTCTAGAGCTGACAGTGTCCTTAAAATCAGCGCAAAGTCGAATGCTCCAATCATCTTTGTAGACGGCGGTAACAGGACTTGTCCATCGAACATCACTCACCGGCTCAATAAATTTATTATTTATCCATTTATTAAGTTCTTTGCCCACAAGATCAATCTTTGCATAGGATATACGTCTAGGTGGTATGATTTTAGATTGGGCATCTCTTCTTAAATGTGGTTTGACACTTGCTTTGCTAATTGGTCCGTTAGTCAATTTGGATTCGCACTCTTTAATCAATTTTTTAATTTCATCTTCGTAGTTTGTGTCAATATTTACTATAAATTTATTTAAAATATTTTTGAAGGCATTGATCGTACGTCACAACAAGGCATTTTTTCTTGAATCAACAACTACCGCTTGTAAATATTTCGTGATACCAGTCACTTTGACTTGCGTAACGCCGATGATCTTAATTAAGTTTCCGTCATAGGCTGTAAGTTGCAACTTGGATTTTTTAATATATTTAATGCCAAGTTTTTTTAGCCAATTCTTGAGGTATTATGGTTGTCGACTTGCATCGAACATCATTTACTTTTAAAGTAGTCATAAATGCCTTATCTTTATCATTAAGCATGTCCCCAGTTAAATTATTAATGTTAAGATCGTTATCATCATTATTTTTTGTAGAGTCGACTTTATTTTCAACAATTTCTTTAATATTCATACTATAGTTTTTGTTGTTATATTGTATTTGCTTTCTCTGATAGTTATCGCTTCCTCTATAATTATGTGAGTTGTTGTTTTAGGATTGGTAATTATTGAGAGTTTCAATCATCGTAGTTGATCTATTTCCTCTGATTATTATCATACCATGTATTATTTCTACCGAAATTAGATTGATTATTTTTGTTGTAGCGATAGTTTTTTTAATTGTTGTTATTATCATGGTATCTAAAATTATTATTATCGTAATTCCTATTTCTATTTCTATTATAATTGTTGTCTCAATTATCATAATTTTGTTTAAAATTGTTTCTAAAATTGTTATTAGGTCTAAAATAATTATTATTATCATTCCTACAGTTGTATCTAGGGAAAATGTTATCGGAAGTGCTTTGGTTAACTAAACCTCTATGCACATTATTTTTAATATTAAAGTTTTTATTTTTATTGGACTTTTTATCGTTATTAACATAACTTACGTTATCCTGATTTAATATTAATGCTATCTAAACTACTCCCTATCTCCACCATTTCATTTAAGGTTTAATATTTGTACTTAATTTTTATTTTATGTTGTCGTTTAAAGTTGACGTTCTTAACTATTCTTTTATCCGACTCTCGTCAGAAAAATAACATTTTTTATTTAATTTGGACAGTCTAACACCATTCTAAAAAATTCTCATTTGGGTTTTGACATGCTAGATTAAATTTATTAATTAAAATGTTTTTATTCTGTGTTGGTAAAAAAATATCTACGTTTTTTAATCACTATTTTAAGGTCCAAAATTTCAATACTCGAGTAAATAGATTTAATATTATCGAACACATCCTCTGATAAATTGGAAAGTAAGGTGTTTATCTTAACGGAGACCGATGATGTGCTGGTTGGAAAATAGTCAAGTACACATTCTATGTATACTTCTGTTAAAGGTCCGACTAACTTAGGAAATTTGTAAGGTATATTATATGGTATACCTTTAATATCCATTAATAATAATTTAAATTTTTTATTATTTATTTAATTCATTAACATGTAATGTTTCAAATAAAAAAGAAGCGTTAACATGTATTTCTACAAAGCTAAATGATCCGTAGTATAAAAAATAATATCCATAATTTAACAAAAATACATCTATCCATGAACTCTGATTCTCAATATACGTAGAATCTGCCATTCAAGGCCTCGTAACACTTTAACATATCTTTTAAATTATAGAACTCGAAGAACACCTCCCCATTATTAGGTCGTGTGTATTGTATGTCGGAGTTGTCCGTGAGTTGAAACAAATAATCATTGACAGATACATGACGCGGAACATTTATTATTTTAAAGGTATACATGTGTTCAGATAATTTATCTTTCGTAATAAGATTTTATAAAAAAAATTTTTTTACCTTTATAGATAAAAAATATTACCAAGAAAATTTTTTATTTATTTTTGCATGTTAAATTTCCCCATTACAACGAAATGGAAGAAAAAAAACCAGGTATTCAAAAAATAAAAAAATTATTGATAACGGAGAGTTTTTTTTCTGTAACAGGAGAAAATATTTTTTATAAATTTTTAATTTGAATTTAGAGACCGAGGCACCATATAGATGCTATGGTCTTAAAAATAGAATGTTCATTTTTATTATCTTCTATACGCTATATATATATAATTTTTAAATATAATTTAGAATATATATAATCAAAACGAAAAACAAAAGTAATAAAAGGTTAAGTTGTAAAAGGTTAATTTGTAAGTTGAAAGGCAAAAATAAGATAAAAATATAATTTGAATATTTCACAATATAAGAGTGTTAATAATTTAATGAACTTTAATATTTAAATTTATTATATAACAAAAACGATCAATAAAATAATCAATAATTTAATAATAATTCTTTTGTAAAGAACTCCAATTGGAGTTAATTTTCACAATCAAATTGTAATTTGGTCTAGACTAAAAATCTTGAAAATTTATAGGCGTTTTAAGTGCCCTTGATGAATTTTGGTGTATGAGATTAAATTTTGCTAAAGGTTTTTCAGCCTTTATTCTTATCAATTCAAAAGAATTATCGCTTCTTTATTTTTTAATATATTGATCGTGTAATCATTACAATTTTTAGCATCAACTATATACAGACTGAAGATACTTAATTAGTGCATCTATTGTTATTGTAATAAATTATAACGCATTGAGATAAAAGACCAGAGGCGTCGACTGAATCATGAGTGGAAACCTCTGAGTTAAGAATTCTACTAGAAAAGCAAAAGAATATTTCACCAATAACCTCAATTTCATAAATGATGCGAGATGTTTCTAAGAGACCAGTTTAACTCTGGTCTAAAAGTCTCTTAAGAGTATGACCTGTATATTTACAGGATTTGTTAAAACACTTAAAAAAATTACACAATGCATAGGATAAATTAACAAAATTAAAAATGATAACAATATTATTATGCCAATTTTGAACCACAAAATACAACTTGTGGTTGTTGCAATGCATAAATGGAACTATTAATTTATTTTTGAATTAAGATTTGTACTCCTCCATTTTGGCCAGACATGAAGTCTGCACCATAATATGCCTTACTTATTAAATTCGTTGAATTAATATTTAACTCATGCTTTAAAATTCAATCAGTAATACTTTAAGCAAAAAGACACTGTAAATTAATTATTCCAATTAAATTTTCTTAGATTTTTCCATAAAAAATATAACGAATTTAAGCTCAGGTTTTCACAACTTACATTTTTTGTCTTATCAGCCTTAAGACTAAAAAAAGGCATCTCACAGTTACATTTATCTGTGATATATTCAAGTACCATACCTGCCATTAGTAGATATTACTTCATTTTGGATCTGGGGTGTGCATTGGACATTTTCGAGTATTAATTTCATAATTTTATCTAATTCAGAATCTTTTTGGATGGTGTATGAAAACACTGCTATAAATAGTCCAGAAGAATAAATTATGTTTTCATATTTTGCAGCATCTGTAATTTTTGTTGAACCAGTCCCACTGTGCACTATCAGTCACTGACTTGCCACGTTCAAGAAGATGTTTGTCTTTTTGACGAAAATGTGGAAATAACTTGCTGCTTTTTCATATGGTTATTTTACAACTAATATTTTTAATAGGTATGTTCTTGAAGAATTTGTATAAATTAAATAAGTAATATTTCCTAAAAAATTTGTTGTATTTTCATTTAGATTTAATTGTTAATGGTAACTAAAATTAAATACCTAACAATTTTTTGTAAATGGGGGGAGGTGGGTTTTTTTTAGGGGGGGGGGGAGGTTTGAGAAAACTCGCTACGTTAGGTTACTTCCTGAAATGCGATACTTTAACAACTCTTTGAGCTGCGCCATAATTCCCGTATTCCCCCTTTCTTTTAGTTGGTATTCGTGGATTACTTCTAGACAATGGCGAAAGCACCGCCATAAAAGTGGGATACCCAAGCCCTCATGCCCGAAAATAGCGATGGGTAGATCTTAATCGAACTTTCCCCACCCCATAGTTTGGGGAACCTGAGTATTCCGCCCCGAACTCTTTACATATATTTAAAAAAAATGACAAGATATTATAATAAAAAAAATGTGATAAAATAAAATATTATTATGAAAAGAATTAATGACTAAAGAATAATTATTAATCAAGGACTAAAAAGTATACTACTAAGGTAGCAGTTTATTTTCATTTTTATTAACCAAACCATACAGAATTTTAAGAATTATAAATGAGCAGAGCTCGTTGTTTTTGAGTAAAATTCCCCCAATCTAAAATGGTTAGATTTTAACCTTTTCAATAATTTTTTTTCAATTAAGATAGATTAAAGAAATGATATTTCTATTATTTTTAAATATTAAAATTTAGACTCTGTGCTTGCGGTTATTGAAACAAGGGATTTAGAGACAAATTTTTACTGAAGTCTTTGACGTAGGTAAAGTCATTGGGATTTCCGATATTTGCAGCCATTTTTCCCTAATTATTTGATTAAATAAAGGGACTTACCCCCGAAGCTTTGATAAAGTAATGATAATGATGAACAAATATTTTGTTACTTAGGATAGAAAATTTAATTATTAAGGATTTGTCTTGAATTAAGACCAGACAGATGTTAATAATTCGTCTCGTCATGAGAAGTGAATACAACTGTAAACCCAATCCTGGGAAGACATTGGATGAGGTTTTAGGGTAATAGTCATAGGCGTACGCAACGGGGGGGGGGCAGGGGGACAACCCCCCCCCCCCCAAGCCAAAAATGCAGATGCCGGATATATTTTTTAAAAATATTATTGTTTATATTAATTTATATTTGTTAATATTTATTCGTATCTCATAATAAATATATATTTTATTACATTTATTATCACATTCATACGTTATTTTATCAATTAATTTCGATTTCAAGTTTTCCAGCTTAATATTTACTTATTATTTTCAAATTTTTAGTGGCGTAATATTTATCTACCATTTTCAAATTTCTATTCCAATAATAATTATTTCTGAAACTTCTGGTCCAACAGGGAAAAAGAAATTGCAACCTTGTCCAACAAGATAGAGCCTCTTCCATCAAGCACTAACAGCAATTAAGGAGTTAAAAGAGCCAATTATTTGCTATTACTGAAATATCACAATGGCCTGAAAGAAATATTTCTTCAGAAGCAAGAAAATTATTGGATTCAATGCTTATTCCAAATTTTATTTCTCATTAGA
Organism: Gordionus sp. m RMFG-2023; assembly: GCF_954871325.1. Taxonomy (NCBI): domain Eukaryota; kingdom Metazoa; phylum Nematomorpha; class Gordioida; order Chordodea; family Parachordodidae; genus Gordionus; species Gordionus sp. m RMFG-2023. Next base: position 38,219,845 of record NC_088777.1, on the reverse strand, counting down.
ATGTATTATTTAATTATACAACTATTTTAAGTATTACTTTTCAAAAACATGACATTGATTTTATTAAGATGAGAATAGCCGAGAGCATTTTATCAGAACTCAAGGAAATTAGGGCTAATGTTGTTAAAGAATTTCATATTTTATTGTTGAGTCATAAGCAGATATATTACGTGTTTAATATTTGTCTCCCTCGACTTGTAGCAAGGCAAGCTCATCATTAAAACATTAATATAGGGTCAGTAGAAGAGTATATCTTAGATGCAGATACATTTATAACCCAAATAAATGAATTTTTAAATCATCATGCAGCACTTACATCCAAATATTTCCACAAAAGCCTTCCCAACCTTTCTCAGATGGTGATAGAAAAAAAAATATTTGTTAGATTTTTATTATGAAGATGTTAAAGTATCTTATGATGCCTTACTAGCTGAATAACTATGTTTATAAGATTAACTATAGTTGATATAGTCCCAAAAAATGCTATGGATGCTCTGCATTATTTTAAACACATTTTAAATTACCAATGTATTAAAAGGGTTTATAAACTCTTCCCATTGGTAAACTAATAAGAGAACACACTCTTTTTTAAGAAGAATAACAGAGGCCTGCAGAAGTACCATTTGCAGGGCACGGCCCAGATTTTTTTAAAATATTTTTAACGGCCCGCCCTGGGCTTTTTTTAAAAATTTTCAGGCCCGGCCCAGCTTTTTTAAAAAAAAATTTTAGGCCTGGCTCGGCTTTTTTTTAAAAATTTTTAAGCTCGGCCCGGCTTTTTTTAAAATAAAATTTTCAGGCCCAGCCCAGATTTTTTTAAAATAAATTATATTTATTTTTGATTTTTATAGCTATAACGATTTCAAATATAAGCTGTTTTAAAAAATATAGCCCGGCCTGGGTGTTTTTTTAAAAAAATTCAGGTCCGGCCCGGGTGTTTTTTTAAAAAAATTTCGGGCCCGGCCCGGATATATTTAAAAAAATTAAAATACTTTCCGGCCCAGAGGCCGGGCCTGCTGGTCGAAAAACATAACAAGAAGTACAACATTGAAAGTAGATTGAAAGGTTTGGATCTTTTGAATATTTATAGGCATTTGACGACAAGCAAGGATGAGATAATTGAAAAATTAGATCAATCCCAACGAAGATTGGATTTTACATTAATATATACAAAATACAATTATTTCTAAGAAACTTCTTGTGTAAAGGCTCAAATAATTCAAATTTCTATTTTGGGTCATTTAAGTGATTATTTACATATAATTTATTTATAATTCACATTAATTTAAAATTGTGTATTAGGAATAGTTATTAGTCCTAATAAATTTATCCTTGATATTTTTAAAAAACAATAATATTTCTTAAAAAATTTTATTCCCCCCCCCCCTTAGACCAAATTCCTGCGTACGCACCTGGTATTAGTAGATCGATATTTTAAAATTATCACTGAAAAGATCATCTGGTTCTAGGATGGAAGCATGAATCAAATTATTTTAACAATTGTAATATATTATACCTTTATATCACACTAAATAAAATGGTTTAGTTTACAGTATTATATTACTTTTTTTAATATATCATTCTGATTACACACGTTATGTTATCTAATATTTTTACTTAGTCTAAGTTTAATGTAATTCCTCAATGATCGTCTATAGGACCGGCCTGAAGATAGACGTTTCAAAAACAGCGTTTTATTTTTTATACAAAGATAATTTTTATTTTATCTAAACCGAATATTTATAAAATACACAAAATTCAATATTGGACGCCAATCACTACCCTTATACATATGTTTCATGTCATCATACCTAAATGAATGAACCAAAACCCAAGCACGGAAAGGTTCTTTTTGCAACCGCAGGTTATGATCACACGATTCGATTTTGGAACATTGATGAAGCTAATTGCTACCATATATTACAGCACCCAGATTCGGTTTGTTAGTCACTATAATTATTTGATCTATTAATGATTTAGCAAGTGAATGACCTAGATTTTTCAAGTGATAGAAAATATTTAGCAGCTGCAGGTTGAAGCTATAATTCTTTGCTTAATGATTAAGTATTTAGGTTACAGACATATAAGAATATATGATAATGAAAGCACTAACACCAATCCAGTTGTTAATTTTGAAGGACATTCAAAAAATATTTTCAAAATAGGGTTTAACCTCAATAATAATTGGTTATATTCGATAGGCGAAGAAGGAAGCCTGTACATTATCGATTATAGGTTTCATAATAAATAATATTTTAATAATTTTGCTATATTAAGAGTCAATACAAAAATTCAAAGATCAAAGCAAATTCCAAATGCACAGCTAAACTGTGGATTCTTACATCCAAATCAGGTATTCTTATTAATATATGATTATTTTATTTATTTGTATTTAAGATATACCTATTAAGCGGTTCTAAAGAGGGAAAACTCTATATTTGGGATTTACGAGCTGATGAACTACATTCATTTGTAAAAAATTTATGGCAAACTTTTGCCAATAAACCTTAAAATATGATTTTTAATTAATTAATTTTTTTAAAATTTATTCATTTAAATATTTTTCATGATGCAATAATTGACTAATTAATTTACACTTGGATTTTTTAAAAAACAATAAATCACATTTAGATCCCTGAGCCTATTTTACCAATCCTTAGTATTTCAATTGATAATATAGGAACTAATATAGCTGTATCTAATGATCAAGTAAATATTAATTTTTTCATAATTATCCCACAATTATTAGTTTTGATAATTTGTTATTTTGTTGCCATATTTTTGTCAAACTTAACATTTTTATATTTATCATTTTGCAAAAGTAAAAATCATTTTAATGGATTTGGTTTCTCCAAAATTAATTTTTTATAACCATTTGTCATTAATGTATTTGATTATATGCTTAATAAATCAAATGTATTAAACCTTGATACATTTTTTATGCATGAAAATTACAAAAGATTTTGGCATTTTTAGGTAAAATTTGATTTAAAAATTTCTCTTGTTCAAAATAAATCTTCAAAGATTTAGGCTAATTTTAAAAAATTTTTTATATCTCAATTATAATGTAAAGTATTTCTTCATTATTAATCGTAATATTTTAATAATATTGTAATTTTGTTGGTTGAAGTAATTTTGCAATTAGAAATGTCATTGTATTCTTTTTCAAAATTAAATTTGAACCCAAACAAGCTGAGGTTTTTAAATTTTTTTAAACCTAACCCTACACTTTTGCTAAAAGGGATTATGTTCGGTATGGCCTATAGATAAAACCATTCTAACCCAATCTGAGGTGGATCGCACTTTAACGGCTATCGTAAAACAAACTGCCACTACAATTAAGCAAGAAGCAGACAAAATGGATGCAATTACTAAGAAATTTATTGACACATCGCAGAAGAGTTTTAAAAATTAAAGAACTTATATATAGTTTTTATAAGCTATGTCCAAAATCTTTTTTTAAAAAAAATTCGAAAATGTTAAAACTTTAATGAATAAATTTTTGAAAATTTATAGAATTATATTTTGGACATGTTTATATTTTTATATTAAAAAGCTTATTTCTTCATTTTGGATAAAGCTTCGAAAGTTTATGAGTTGAATCTTTTTGAAATTTCAGATACAACCTTAGCCACATAGTATCTTTCTCAAAATCATAGTTACATCCTACTTATTTAGATTAAATAAAGGGGCACCATGTTTTTTTTTAAAAAAGTCTCTATTATTCTGAAAAAGGAGAAACCTGTATAATAAAATTATTTAAAATGTAAATATAACACATTATTCTATTATACCCAGACACACAGACACAGTTAGGACTAGGAATTTAATTGAGCTGCGTGTAATTTTTTATATGATAAATATTCTAAAATTTAAAATAAAAATTTGGAGTGACTTTTTGAACATATAAAAATTAAAATAATATGTTGGGGAAAAAAATAAGAAACATAATACAGATAATAAATTGATTTGCTCATCCATATATAGATTTGAACTATCATTATATTAATGATACTACATTTATTTGTGTTGGTTGATAAGACGGTCTCGTTAACGATGCTGATTCCTCACCTAAATTAGCCTTCGTTTACCCACCCGTTTATATGCCCTTGCACAAGTCTACTCAATTCAAAGCTCACAATAAACGATACATATTGAAAACGGAGCTTAGTCCAGATTCTCAGTTTAATATATTTTTTAAAGTGTTATATTTTAAACACAAGTTGGGCAAATCATAATTTTTTGAGGAATTTCTATTTGACGAAACAAATAATTATATATTATTAAAAAAAATTTTTTTTATCTCAATGGAAAATAATATAACCCTGAAAAATAAAGCGATCTAAAAGAATATTGTTCATTAATTAATTTTTTAAATCTTCAACTATTTATTATATGAATAGGTGTAAGTTTAAATTAAAATTTTTTAGAAATTATTAAAATCATAAATCTATATTTTTTTAACAAAAAATATTTATTTTAACAAATATTTATTTTAATATCATTTAATATGCTTTCTCAGAATCCTTACCATAATATATATATTTTTAAAATTAAATTTATAGAAAAATATTATCGAAAAATATTCGATACTTCTCTAATTGAAATTTACGAATACGAATAACAAAAAAATCTCTACGAATAATAAATTTAAATTATTCACAAATTTGAATATATATTCGAATTATTTAATCCTGCATTCATAGTAAGCACAAATTCGCTGCAAAGTATACAAAATATATATTAATATATAATAATTTTTTTATGAATTTTTGAATAATTAACCGCGAATTGACGCTAACTGCGAATGCAGGTAATTTTCAAATTATATGCAAATTTTTAGTTTTTTTCCTTGGAATTTACTTGATATTTTTTTTATTGTAGTGGTTACTTCTTTTTTAAATTTCCTAATACTAAATTCTAATAAATATTTATGAATGAAAAGATAAGGTTCAGAAGGAGAAAATAAAATAAGACACTTCTATATCTTGTGAGCTTATATTTTTATAGGCAAAAATAGGAGTACCAAAATGGCGCATGTCTCTAAAATTATGAATAATTAGGAAAACTTTAGGCTTAAAGAATTTTTATAAATTTATTTTAAAAATAGTTATTTTTTTTGTATTTGCATCTTACATGTGATTATGAATTATAAAATGCTTGAAGTTTATCTTTTTTACTGTATACTCTACAAAATAGCAGAAAAAATTTAGTTTGAAAAAAATCGAATTTTTCGCATTACATTTGCACCTTTCTTTATTCAATACTTACTCTATAAATTTTAGACAATTTTAGAAAAATTAAATATATTAACTAAGTCACATATTAAACTAAATAAAATACAAGCTTTCGTCAGCCAAGGCAAACAATACATATGCTTAGCTAAAAGTTACATTAAATTTGTAGCTATAACGAAATATTATGTTGCAAAACACGTAATGATTAATTACGCTAATTGGTTGCAACATATGGCTATGGTTCTTTTTCAATGTCCACACATTATAAAAGTTCTAAAAATTGATTAACTTTAAAATATTGAAAATTTTAATAATGAATTTTATTTTTTAAGATTACTGGCCACTTGTTCAGACGAGGGAGATTCCGTAGTTTGGAACGTCAAGGAAAACAAAATATTGCAGAAATTTAGTAACCCTAGCCGCAAATGGGTATGGGACGCTGCTTTTACCAAAGATAGCCAATACCTTATGACGGGTAATTTTAACCTTTTTAAAAAAATAGTTAAAATTAAGAAAGAAAAGAAAATCAAAAGAATAATAAAGAGACTTGGTTTACAGGTCAATTCAATTATAAACATATTAGGGGATAAATCAATAGATTTCTTAGTCATTATTTTGTGATGATATTTAAATCACTCTCATTGACCTAATCAACTTACAAATTATAATGCACAATAAATTTACGATCTTGACACAAATGTAAATCAATTTAAATCAAATATTTTTTATTCAAAAAGACTTATCCTTATTTTCTTTCCTTCACTTTTTGTATCAGGTTTTTTTTATATTTTAATATTTCAATTTTTTAAAATTTTAATAACAATATTATTGCAAATTTTATGATGAGTTTCACACTAATTTTTTTCTAAGCAGTATTCGTCTACTTTTATATTCAAATTGATAAATCTAGAACTAATGTGGATTCTGGAACCAGAACCTTTAGAATTAATAAATTCAAAATCGGAGCCCGAACCTAAAACACAAGTCTCAATCTAGTATTCTTAAATTATTTTCTTTATCGTTAACTCGGCAATTGAAAGTCGGGCCAGCAGCTTACTATCTCATATATTGCTAAATAATTCCGTTATAGTTTACTAAATTTTTAAAGTAAACTTCTCGCTATTGTTAACTAAATTTTGTTAACTATGTTTATCCTATAATGTGTTATTAAGTTAACTAATATTTTTAATGCAATAAATACAGCAGTAGTGTCACTAAGGGGGAGGGGCTGCTGACTCGAGCAACCTGAAAAATTTAAAGAGAAATTTTGAATTTTTTTATATCCCAAAAATGTCATTTTGTAAATAATTTAAAATTATTTTTGAGCCCCTGGATTGTAAAAGCTAGTGACTCCCCTGCAATATATATGTTACAGACAAATGCGCATAATCAGGAAAAACGTGTAATATCTTATAGCATTCCTGAAATGTATATGAATATGGTAAGTATTTTACTACACGCTAGAATACATTTCCGGCAAATTTTTTAAATTTAAATAGGCCCTAGTTATTTTTAATATATACACTAAAATTACACGCATCGACTAAAATATTAAATCAAGCAATATATAAATACACTTATTGTTTGATTACGCACATTGCCGGTAACAGTAATATGGTGTCTTATTTTATCTAAAAACTATTTTTATTTTTGCCGATTTGAAGTTAAAATGACAATTTATCTATATTAAAAAATCTTTATTTTTATAAATAAGCGCCTATAATTTAACTTATAAATGATTTTATTCGTTTATAATTGGATAAAATAAAAGTAGTTTTAAAAAACAAAAGTTAACGGATTTTATCTCAAATATTTGGATTTAATTGATCTAATTTATACATTTGTATATTATTTAATGATAAAATTTATAATAAATTTTTTAAAAAAGTATTAAAAATTAAAATTAAAAAATAATCAAACGAATATTTTTTTGGCTATATAAACTATAACGTGTATAGAATATATATTTATATAGTTAACTAAATTTTCTGCCTCTCCATGGAAATTAAATAATGAGGTATAACTGTATTTGCATCGTTTATATATTTTTTAAATACTAAATATCTTAGTAGAATTTAAAACATATAAGACATTATTTGTCTCTTAAGTTTTATGGAGATGAAAAATGATTCTCAGATTAAGCATCCAGCAAATAATAACGCTCTATAAAAAATATTTTTTTATTTGTTTAGATTTCGTATATATTTAATCTTTTTTCTTAAAATGTAGCGTCTTCAGATTGTAAAGCTCGTTTGTGGGAAATAAAGACAGGAAATTTGAAGCGGGAATTTTCCGGTCATCAAAAAGCGATCATATGTTTAGCTATGAAGGATTAAAAGAAATATTTTGATATGCAATAAATTTAAAAAAATACAGGGGCGCCTGCTAATCCATTGTGTCAAAAAAGACTAAAAATTTATTTCTAGAGGGGGAATTAAATTTACCTTCCTTGCGCCCCTGTATATATAATGTGATATCTATTTTTGTCGACTTATTTTATGTACTAATATATGTGTAATCGGTTTTTAATATAAACATATAACTTATGTATGTATATGTCTAAACATTGATATTTGATGTGTAGAATTGAACATAGATATAATTAATTGTATTTATATAGGCTAGGTCTTAATTCGAAAGCCTTTCAATGTTAATTTTCAAAATTTGGTCAAATCTGACATTAAAACACTCAAATGCTACAATTATGTTTTAGCTATTATAGTAATGATCTCATAACAAATGATTACATATAATTTTCAAAATTGGTTAAATTTTTCTAATAAATTATATAACATTTGTTACATTAAAGAAAAGTTATTGCAAAAAGAGGGAATTTTATTAATATTAATAGATCAGGCACTGCTCCCTCCAAATGGGCTTCCGGGCCGAGCTAAAAATAAATACAAACCTGTGCCGGACCACCCATATCAAGACTTAGAAAATCTTATGATAGATAATTTAACAGTCAATTTTTTCTTAATATAATCCAAAACCATTTATAAAATACAGCCAAAATTATTTAAAATGACGAAATAAAAAAAAATCTGGATCATAAATGATCAAAATTTATAAAACCGGGGCCGGGCATAAAAATAATAAACCAGTACCGGGCCAATTTTTTTTTTTGAAAATGGGGAAAATTTTTTTAATCTAGACTGGGTCTAAAAAATTGACTTCTGTAGATCTCTCTTTGATATAATTTTAATAGAGTAATTATTTTTAGGGAGTAATATTCTATGCTTAAAAATAAATGAAGAATTAATAACTAGTATATTTTCGAATAGAGAAAATGGAGAGGTATTAAATTTATAAATGAATGGGAGAAAGTAGGAAGGAAAATGTTTTCAAACCTTCTACACGCTAATTAAATTCACAAAGCGAATGTTCGAAGCATTGCTCAACCTTTTCTCTCAAAATATCTTTTTATCGCAAATTTGGAGAATATGGCTGAAAATGGCACGTTAAAGGCCCCGTAAACTAGAGGATTGAAGCAAGAATTAAAAACAGCAAAAATGAATAGTATCCTTTGAATGATAGGGTTCACCTAAAATATATTTTAAAATTATTTTTCCAAATAGAAATTAAAATAACTTAATTTTATAATATACAAATTTATTATATAGTAATTATTCTAAAATTAGATGATATTATTCACTAAAAATTCGATCGTATCGGTTAAGATTTTTTAAAGAATTATTTAACTTAAAAATAAGTAATGTAATAAAAAAAATATATGCTAAGCCGGATTATTTAACCGTTTGAGCCGTTTCTTTTGAAAAATAGTACCAAAAACTCATCACATAATAAGGAGTCCAGCAGAATAAGAAAATGGCTATGATTATAGACGTCATTTTCAGCGTTTTAAGACTAGTATTGAGTTTTACGTTGAGTCGCTTTAACTTGAATGTCGAGGTCTTGAAGGATTCGAGGAATTTATTGCTAGTATTAAAACCTTTATGGTAACTTTTTCCACCCCAAGAGTACTTTGGGCGATATTTTATTTTCGGTTCCTGGCTGTTTGTCAAAGCTTGATGTTCAAATATAATCGGTTTGAACGAACTTTTTTTTAAGTAAACCTTATTGGAATAACTGTTTAAATTACTCATATTTCCTTTGCCTCCATAAACATTAAACGCGTAGGAGTTCTCATTCAATTTTTTGGACGGTTTTTTGTTGTAATGCGGCGTTAAGTACTGAGAATAATGGGTGCGTTCTATGTACTTGGGATCCTTAAAAGATATGCTTTTATATTTTTTATTCTGTTGGTGTGGTAATATATCATTCTCGGCAGTTTGTATTATTTGTTTTTGGAAGGATTGAAGATCGTGAGTGGCTTTGATTTTTTTATCTTATATATTTAAATTTTTTTAGTTTAATATGTTTATATTGCGGATAATATCGTAAAATGGAAAAATTTAAATTGTGTTGTGAGATTGAAACGTAATTTAGACTATCAAAAATGCTAGTAATCTTAAAGTTTGGATAATGAAATTTTTTCTACATTTAAGGAAAATTTTTTGGCATTATAAATATAATTATATATTTAAATTTCTTTTACATTTACTATATCGTTGCCTGAAATTAGGAGATTCTATCTTCACTTTTTGTAGTGTTGTAAACATGAACGAGTTCGTGAACGAAGTTCGTTTTTTTGAAAAAAGGTGATAAACGGCGTTCCTTTTTTTTTGACGAACTTTGAACGTGAACGCGTTCCTTTTCTTTGATGAACGCGTTCAATTTTACCTTCGTTCAATTTTAAAAACACTTTTTATTTTTATTTATTTGAAAAATTAATATTTAATCCAATTTTTTAACAAAAAAGTCTTATATTTTTTAATCAGCTGTTTTTACTTTTTCCTCTTTCATATTGCAATTAACGTACCATAACGTGCTACTGCTAGAGAAGATAAGATTAAAGTTTATTAATTTGAATATTTTATATTTTAATTTAATAGATTAGCATTTGCATGGATATAAATATTTCATCATCAGATTCTGAAAATCAAAATTCAATATTAGATGAATTAGAATTACCATGGCCCAAATATCAAAAATATTTCACTGTTTTAAAATCAAAAGGTAATTCAATAGTTACCAAATGTAAAATGTGTCCAAAAAGTATTATATCAGTGTCAACATCTTCAAGCTCCAATTTAAAAAGACATCTGATTGTAACATTAATTATTTTATATTATATAATAGTATAACTATATAGCCAGTTAATAATTTATTTTAATTGTTCTAAGTAAAAATAATTACATAATATATATATATATAGTTAATTATAATAAGGCATTTTAATATAAGTATTTAAGAAAAATTTTATAAATTTATTTTTTTATCGCTCTATTATATTGTATTTATAATTATATTATCAAAATAAAACTAATATTTTTTTATCATGGCTAATATATTGTGTTGAAAAATATAAGGCATTTATTTATATTAAATTAAATTTAAAAAAAAATTTATCATAAAATTTTGAACGCTGAACGCGTTCCTTTTTTTGAATTTGAACGTAAACGTGAACGCGTTCGATTTTTGTCAATGAACGTTGAACGCGTTCGATTTTTTTAAAAATGTTTACAGCACTAACTTTTTGTAATTTTATAGGAGAGCAATTTTAAAAATTTAAGATGGTATAACTTTAAATTGGTCATGATTTAACTTATTTTACAAATATTTTGATTTTTTTTTATGTAAATAGATTGATAAAGTTATTTTCGTAAAAGTCATTTTTGACAAAAAGTGGATAACCTAATTCTCAGGCGTATTAAACCGTTGGTATTTCCTTGATTATACTAAGTTAATATTTCTTAAAATCGTTTAAAATTTAAAATATATAATATCCGAGCAAATTTATTATCGTTCAAAAAATCACCTTAAAGAAAATAATTGAAATAAAATTGATGCTAAATTCCATTTTTTACTTTAATGCCCAACCACAGGCAGAGTATGAGAAAGTAACATTTCTAAATAAAATATGTTATTCACATGAAATTTACTATTTACCATTGGCAGGATTGTAATTGCGATTTATATTTTTGAGGAAAACGGACGACCCTCTTCTTTTTACCTTCCATACAATGATTGTGTAACACGTTATAACTATGAATAGTGGAATTATATACATTATGCTGGCGGAAAACAAGTTGTAAGCCAATTCATGGTTGGTCGATGGGTAACTATTGAATGTGACGCATTGTTGGAACCATCTTTGTTCAGGATGATTCTCCACGTGAAATATGAAACACTGTAGAATAAAAAATGTTGAATAAAATGATTATTACAACAGTTATGATCGAGGTTGTAAATAATTTCTTTTCAAATGCTAAATTCTCATTGTATGCCTCGAAAATATATCTTATTTGAGAACTAAGAATAAGGGGACACATCTCTTAATAAGAATAATCAATTAAATTGTATTAATGGGTAGTTATGCATCACGATTTGAGCTGATTTTTAAAAGCGGTTAACTCAATATTTCACCCAGAAAAATATTGCCTAGCACGAGATTTCGGTAATAGATATACAAACTGCCACCTATGAGCAAAATCGGGTTGCGTAATATTTTTCTGGATTAAAATACTGAGTTAGCCATTTTTAAGAATCGGCTCAAATGGAGCGATTTTGCAATCTCTCATTCTTATTAAAATTATTTTTAATATAATAATATTTATAATTAAATCTTTTCTATACTCCTTTATTCCCCTAAAATTGTGTCAATATTAATGTCGTGAAAAATAAATTTTAAAATTATAATGAGATTTCACATCTCAATCTCAATATGGAAAAATTTATTTCTTAATAAAATCAAACATTAAAAGTATATTTTAAATTTTATAAACATCGATTATTCTCAAGGTGCAAGATTTGGAGATATAACACTTATCAAGGTTATGCTCCTTTTTAAATTTTAAACCCTTTTTGAATATCTGGGAGAATAAAGACCCCCCCCCCCCCAAAACAACTGATTTTTATAAAATTTAATCAAAAGCTACAAATACTTTAAAATATAAATTACTATATAAATAGTAATCTTTTAATATTAATAAAAATTTGCCTTTCCAAAAGTGGATTACGATAACATTTTCCGAAATTTAATTTCACCAGTCAAATAACTAAAATTAAATTTGATCTTATTATCAAATCTAAACTAAATAAAATAAATTTTTAGGTTAATAACAAGTATATTTTCGTGTTGATAAAGAAAATGAAAAGTTATAGAAAAATTAGACCAATGTCACGAAATTATAAAAAAAAAATATTGTTGATAAAAATTCAAATATATATTTATTTATAAATTAAAGATGCCCAATTATATAATTACAATCTTTGCCCAGAAACTGGAAGTTTTGTCAACAATATTTTTCATTTTCGTGATTTTGGCTTTTTCTATATTTTTTTGGTTGAAAACGTTTTCTATATTTCTAGATTTTGAGGTATAAACCATCTGGTTAAAAAATCGATTGTGAAATATTTTTATATTGATCAAATATCTATCATAATGTCGATATAGTGAATAAAAATATAGGAAGTGAATATATAAAATTTTATTTATAATATCAATATTATATTCGCTTCACATATAATATTCATCGACTGACCCTATATTAATATTAGAAAGATGGGTTTGCCTTGCTGCGAGTCGAGGTAGACAAAATTCAGACAATGAGATATAATTTATGAAATTCATCATCTACATTTGCCCTTTTCTTAAGTTCAATGTAATGCTTTCAGCTATTCTCATTGTCTCAATCAAATCGATGTCATTTTTTAAAATTTTATACTTAAGTTTTACAGTGAAAAAGTGTCAAATGATTTCCTAAATTTTAAAATGGTAGATAAATATGCCAAAATTTTAAATCAATAATTCATAGAAAAGATTAGTAGCCTATTATTTCGGCTGTGAATGATAAATAAATGTAAATTGTAATATATAAGGAATAGTAATATATTTGGAAAATATTTTATCTCGCATCTGCGTTTTTTGACCCTGGGGGATTAGTTTTCTGACCACCACCCCCTATCTTTACACCAATGCTGCCAGTATTTAATCCGGGTCTGTAGTTCTTTAAAGATAATTCAATTCGTCAAACCCTATTTTCTACTTTCTTAATAATAAAAATGGTAACAACACTCTTTGAGACTAGACTAAGCTAATTTTGCTTAAACTAAGTTGGATTTTATTGAAAAAGATATCATAGCATAGGGGATAAGGTGTGTCTATATTAAATTAAGTGAAATGAGGAAAAAGTGCATGTTTGCCTTTTTAAGACTCTTTTATACGTAGAGAAATGAGCTTTGATAATGTTCACTTTTTAAAATTTTGTCTCATACGTTTATTTATAAAAACAAATTTTATTGTATAAAAGATTTTACAGCCTCACATTATATAAATAGTGTAAAGGATTGCCATGATTAACAAAAATACATTAATAATAATTAAAAAAAAGGTCCACGAATTTAAAATAATTTAATCGTCCAAATTTTATATTCATTTCAGTAAAAGTTAATGTTACAATCATTCACTGTGGCAACATCTACTACCGTATTTTAAGGCCATAAAAAAATATATTTATTTTAGTTTATCTTACCTTTTACCAATGATTTTTGGGAAAGGTTATTTTTGCGACAATGGTAATCGTTAGGAATGAATCTTATCTAAACATTTATTATTCTTAATTTAAAAAAAAACATATAAATATCGTATTAGAGAGAAAAATTTCCAAATTTTCAAGCTTTCTCACTTATCAGATTCGTACTGTATTTGAGTGAAGTCTTGAAATCCATTTTTAATACAATATTATTGATGTAAATCGCTTATTATAAATATAAATCATAAAATAATTTTTAACTTATTAGCATCCTCATGGTTTCAAAAAATGCATATTTACCAGAGATACATAGGTACCGAGTATCTGTGTCTAGCAAAAGTTCACAATAGATTTTTTTAAAATTTAACTCAGAGCATTCCCATTCTACCTTTACCTTTCTTTTCCCAAATTTCCGGGTGATATTTAACTCGAGGGGGCCTTTTCTTGACTTTACCATCCTTATTTACTCACCTATATAATATAAACTTCTAACAAAATTTTTTAATTTATTGATTTTATTTAAAAAAAATATTTTTGCAAATTGTATATAATTTTTTATTATGCAATTTTTTTTTAATCAATCTTCACAATTATTATGATCTAATTTACAAAAAAAAATTTTAATATAAATATTTACACTTTGTTTAATTTTATTTATTAAATATATTATACATTTATAATAATTTTCAATAATTTTTAAATTATTATTATTATAAAAAAAAATTATGTTTTTTTGAAAGAGAAGATTTGTTCAAATTGAATGAGTTCTCCTCTAGTAAATCATTCATTCTTTGGGGAAAAATGTGTCATAAGTTTTTTTGAGGAGGGAGGGGGGGGGGGGGTCAGAGATAATTTGGGGCATCATTACAACTTTTAAAATGTGAATATTTAAGATTTTATAATGAATAATAATTTCCTTCAAAAAAGTTAGTTGAATCCAATTGCAAAAATAGAAAAAAATGTACAAAAAAGACCTAAAAGTTCGCAGGGAAAAAAATAGTCCAATTGGACAGGGGTCAAAAACGAGACCCTATCTCTTAAACAAAAAATCCAATTCGAAATCCTAAAGGGGAACTACAAGTGTTTCTTCGAAATTCTCTCTTTTCCCTCCTAGTCCACACGCATGGTGTTCTTATTTTATAAAAATACAAAATAAAAATAAATATTACTGAATTATATTATTATTATAAAAATATTAAATATTTAAAACATAATTGTTTAATTATAACGAAAAATATTTTTTTGCGGTTAAAATCTAAATATAGTTGCGATGCAAAATATAAATAAAATTAACAAAACAGTTTTTAATATATAATAAATAACTATATTTGATAAACTAGGAGGGAAATGGGAGTGTTTCGAAGAAACATTTGTAGTTCCTTTTTAGGATTTCAAATTGGACTTTTTGTTCAAGAGATAGGGGCTCGTTTTTGACCCCTGTCCTTAACGAAATTCTTCTACCCAATTGATTTAAGAACTTTAGGGATTGGGGACCGGGGTTTCCAAGGACGCTAAAAATTAGGGGAATAAATATAAAAGAATTAGGGAGGGATCTATATTTATTAAACTTATTGGTTTCTTGTAGTTCCAAGGGGTCGGTATTTCCGTTAGCCGGAAGGAAGGTAACACAAGAGACGTCCCAGACAAGTCTTTTGCCGCCGTGCCAAAACGTTAAAGACATGCCGTCGGGGCACTTACCGTCCGCATTTAGGAAACCTAATGGCTCCAAACTATTGGGGAAACCGGCCGAAATCAAGGCTTTGCCGATTAACCTATTAAGGTTGTCATGCTTCAGGAAACGGCCACTGACTTTGAGGCACGAGAAACAATGTCTAGAGAAAGGATCAACCTGTTTGTGACAGGCAGCACAGGTGTCCACAGAAGGGATAAGGCAACCAAGCCTATGGCCAATGGCAGTTTGAAACTTATCGTCTGTGAGTAACGTTTCCTTTTTACCACTCGGAATCGCGTCTAGCCATTCATGGCCGTTAGAGTTTTTTTTTGCGTTTCTGAGCAGTTGAAGGTTAGTTAGATCGGGATACATACAAAGTTTTTCAAACGAGCATTGAAGCATAGGGACCAGGAAGCTCTTTAGGTGACAGGAAATTGGCTGCTCGGAGCCTTGCGTGATTAGAGTAAGCCACTCTTGTTTAGCTGAAGATAGAAGGGGATCGTCCAACTCGATAAGCGAGGAAATAGAATCGGTAAAGGATATTCGAGATGAAAGAAAGCACGCAATTGCCATAAGGAAGGGGGGTGAAAATCCCAGTCCACCCCGGTAAACGAGCATAGAGGCGAGGGACCAATTGAAATCGGAAAAATTTAAGCCTAAAAGGGATTCGATAAAATGTTTAAATTTTAATTCGAAGACCTTAAGGAGAGTATTGTACTGGAAAACGGGGGAAGATTTAAATAAATGTAAGAATTTCGGTAGAAAAAGACATTTTTTGGTGAGAAAGAAGAACTGATGCTTGGAGAGATGAGGAAGATTCTTGAGTGAATTGGAAAGGGACTGGATCAATTCGTCAAAAGTTTTTTGACAAAAGGAAGTTGAAAAACAGATAGGGGAACCTAAAAGACAGAGTTCCTCGTGCGGAATAATTGTAAAATCTAAGGGAGGAATAAAATCCTTATTGTTGAGGGAGGAAATTTCACACTTTTTCCTATTTAGGGAAAGACCAATTTTCGAAGCTTCCATTTCAACGTACTCTATGGCCGACATAACATTGGATAAAGAACCGCCAAAAGAGCCATCGTCGAGATACCATAAATTAATGTCTAATTTGAAATCAGACTTTAAATTTTTGATAAAATCATGAATCCCTATAGTAAAGAGCAGGGGACCTATCACCTTGCTGAATCCCCTCTTCGGAGGATATGAAAAATTTCCCGAATTTGAGTAACGAAGGGAATCCACAGTAATTAAGGAAATTCCAGTATTTTGGGAAATGGTGTAAAAAAGATGGTAAGAATGCCCTCCTATGGATGGTGTTGAAGGTATTTCTGAAGTCTAACTTGCAGAAAACCTTATCGGTCTCTGTATTTATAAAAATACGCGCAACATGTGAGGCCACTTCACACCCACCTCTCACTCCAAATCATAACTGTGAAGGAAATAAGAAGGAACTGGCCTTAGGCCGAATCCTATTTACAATAGCCTTGGCGACTAAACGACGAAAGAATGACCCTATGGCTATGGGTCTAATGCCACCATCCGGTTTGGTTAAAGAAACAAGACGTGAGCCAAAAATAATAGGACGAATACAAAGAGGAACTTCGCATACGGGGATATTATTGCAAAGTTCAGTTAAAGCTTTCAGCAAAGGGTCAATAAAACCACTATCAGAGCATTGAATTAAATCCACAAAGAAACCAGGTCTGAAGCCGTCCAACCCACCTGTCGTCCCTTTTTTAAAGGACTTTAAGCACTTAAGTACTTCATCACAGGTAAAAGGAATAGGGGAAGAGGCATGCGGGTGAATGTTAAAAGGGGACTAGTGGATGTTTTTCAAGAAGTTGTTTAAATATAGTAACGTTGATAGGTGAAATAGTATCATCGGAAGACAATATTCGGGCAGCACCGCTAATATCTCCAAGATCTAATTTTCAGAGATCAATTTACAACGGAAGGAGTTGGGATTTAAAGAGTTAGATGGATAAAATTCATCGATAATCGTATTTCCAAAATTGGACACTTTTTCCTTAATTGAGGCAGATAAGTTATTTATTTTATTTTTGGGTTTAACTAGGACTCGAAAACAAAAATTAACCAGGTCTAACCATAAGGGTAGTGAGGAGAAATCTGAATTCAAATTATTTATAAGTGACGTGAGGAACCTTGAGATAGACTCTCGAGCGGCTATAGGGATCCTAGAGAGAACTGGGGGCTTATGCGAATTAAGGAATAAATCAACAGAGCTTGAGGAACAAGGTGGACTGGGGTCATACGAGTGAGGAGCGTTAATAAAAGGATCTGGGCCGTAGGAGAGGGGAAATTTTCCAGAATTGTGGCAAGCGTGTTCTATTATATAATTAATTTTCTACATTTATTATAATATGAATTAATGTCAAAATAATTTTCATATCTTATATATTATCAATAATATTAAATTATAAAATAAAATTCTCTAACAAATATATTTCTATTTTTTTTCAAAAACCAAAAAAAGACGAATCGATTTACTGTAACAATATTAATTAAAATAAAAATATACAAAAAATATTTAAAAAAAAAAATAATTAAAAGATATATATAATCCTATAAGTTTGGTTAAAAGACTGGTGGAGGAGGGGTTATATCGATTTTAGGAAGAGGGGAAAAATGATAAAGGATAATCTTAAAAATAAAAAAACTCCAAAACGGTGTACTTACTATATATGAATGGTTAGTAAAATTTTAATTGTAAAGAAATGGCATAGTTGCCATTAGTTAAAAAAAATGAAAGTGCACAGACTTAGCCAGAATTTTCCAAAGGGGAGGGGAAAATTAGGTTAAATTTTATTAGAGGGTTTCAAACTTTTGTACATTATTTTTAAAAAAATAATTTTGGTTATATTGTAAAAATTTTTTGTGAAAAGTTTAATTATTGTCATTATTATAGACCGGGCTCGTGGCCCAAAAAATATTAATGTTATATTATCTTCCTAAGATTTAAAAAATATGAGATGGGAAATATTTATAAATTATCCATGTTTATTTCAGGTTTTTTAATAAATGGAGTATAATTGATAAAAATCATTAAATTATAGTGCTGTAAACATTTCTAAAAAAATCGAACGCGTTCAACGTTCACTGACAAAAATCGAACGCGTTCAACGTTCATTGACAAAAATCGAACGCGTTCACTTTCCAAAAAAAAGGAACGCGTTTACGTCGGTAAAAATTTTATGATAATTTTTTTTTTAAATATAATTTAATATAAATAAATGTCTTATATTTTTTAACACAATATATTAGCCATGTTAAAAAATAATATAGTTTTATTTTGATAATATAATTATAAATACAATATAATATAGCCAATAAAGATATTTTTATTTATAAAAAATTTTTCTTATTAAATTTTAATAACAATTGTTTTTCAAAATTTTTATCTGATAGACAAGAACACTTGGCAGTTAATACGGCATAGCTATACTAAAAACGCGCTCTACAGGGGCAGATGAGGGGATTGCGGTATTATACTTAATAAGCAGTTCTTTTAATATGGGGAATTTATTAAAAACATTTATTGTTTTGTCCTTTGCTTCAAAAAATTGAGATAAGTTATTCTCCTCTAATTCATCCTTTACTTACTCGTCAAAAAAAAAGAATATATCGAAATTAACAGTTCTTGCATTATCATTTTTAGAGTTTTCAATGTATCTTTTCAATAACGCTATAAATTTATTTTTTATAGGTTTGTTCTGTGGAAGTTTTATCCATGGCCATTGAAGCTTGAATATTGACTGTATAATTGCAGAAAGAACATATTGATCTTCATATATATGTTCAAATCTTTAAAAAAAATAAAATATATGTAATTAATTTGATGATAGGTTTAATACTTTTATTAATCCCATTGAATAATGCGTCTATCAATAATTGACCATAATTTAGGCCACTAATTTTTTGATTTTGGTCAAATAACCTTAAATGCATTTTTTTTCAAATTTAATTATTTAACTAGTTATATTATATAAAATAAAATAATTAATATAATCAAATGTCATTTTAAATAGGAACTTGAAGATTTTGAAACTGATATAATACTTTTTGGGCACATTTTACATTTGGTAAGTATTGAATTAGTTTCATTAATATAGGATGTTACTGTAAAATATTTATCATATTTGGGCCATGGTAATGTTAATTCATCTAATTTTGAATTTTCAGAATCAGATAATGGTGATGAAATTATAATATACATGCTTATGCTAATCTATTAAATTAAAATATAAACAATAATACTTAAATTAATAAACTATAATAATGGTGTGTTAAAAAAAATTGAAATGTGAAAAGGAAAAACAGTTGATAAAATATAATACTTTTTTCTTAAAAAATTCGGATTTATTAAATTTTTCAAATAAATAAAAATAAAAGGTGTTTTTAAAATTTAACGGACGTTAAATTCGAAAGCGTTCATCTTAAAAAAGGGACGCGTTCACGTTCATCGTCAAAAATGAAAGGAACGCGGTTAACCATATTTTTCAAAAAAACGAACTTCGTTCACGAACGCGTTCATTTACAATACTATTAAATTATGAAAATTAATACTTAATATTTACATATATTATATAATAATAGTATAAAATAAAATAAATGTTTTAGGTTTGAAATAACAACTCTATAAGCTTATTTAAAAAATGAAGGAACAGGGGCCAGGCCTAGATCTAATTTTTGCCACCAGACCACGAGCAAGATCGGGCTGAAAAAATCGATTTCAAGTTTAATACAAGAATTTGTTGGTTGAAGGACATTGTAAATAAAACAAATAATGAATTTAGATGATTTCGTAGAAATTCAATATAAACATTTTTTTTATAAATATAATTAATAAGCATACAATCCCTGTGTGTTTATTTTAATAATTATAGCCCTGACTATACTACTTAAACATACATAATCTAACAACTTTTTGCCAAAAGTAATACACAATGATTTTTATATTTTCTTCTTTTTTTTAATTATAAAAATAATTATTTCTATACTTTTTCATCCTTCATCCCCCATTTTCATGTTTTAAGACATACTATTAAATCTCCAAATCAACCTAAAAAAATGCTTGAATATCCTCAATCTTACATTTTCATCACTCCCCTTAGATGCAAGCCTCGCTCTCATCAAAATTAGGTGGCTTCAGTTTACTTTCACCAATATCACTCAGTATATAAACTTTCATTTAATTATTTGCAAAATTTAATGAAACCCTTGAAAATCATCAATAGAACTTTGAGAACCACAAATATTCCTTCCTCACTGGAGTCCTTTGACCTCAATCCTGATGAAAATCAAACCAGAACCGATCCTTGCTTGGGATGACACTTTTATGGAACCTTTTGCGAGATCATTTTCTACCAACTTAATCACGAGTTAAAAACCAATAAATACAGCCATCCACCAAATAATCTATTGTTCATGGTAGTAGCGTTTTTAAATTGCTATATTTCGCACATTTTTTAAAACAGCTAAATCAAGTTTTAGCCAAAATATTATTAGCTTAAAGATTTCTTTCTGAAGGAATATACGTCAGCGCATTGGGATTCAGATTATAAAATTTAAAATTTGTTTTCTGAGTAACCTGATGTAAAGACTTAGACCCTTTTCCCTTTTCTAGTTTAGAATATGGCTCATTCATACATATTCATTTTTTTTATTTTCTTAATTCCAGCTTGCTTCACGTAGAAATATTATTGTGCATTATTTACTGTCATGTGAATTTTAGAATTAAAATTGTACAAAAATTGTTTAAATTCGTATTTGAAGTAATTTTAACTGTTTTATTATTAAATTAATATTGTGTTATATAAAAGTTTTAAATTTCACTGTATAATATTGTTATCTTGCACAAATATAAAGAATAATTTTTAGAAAATGTTTTAATTAATACTTCATACATTCATTTAAACTAACTCGTAACTCCCCCGGGGTAAACATCAGGGGTTGAAATGGCAAATAAAAGAGCATTAAATTGCATAAAAAATTATTAAAATTTAAAAACGATAAAAATAAAAATGATAGGAATTGTTTATGTGTAATATAACCATAGAAAAACGCATAAAGCGTACTAAATGTCCCGAATGGGCACATTCAAGTTGTGCTAGCAATGTTCCATTTTATATGTGTCCATATTGTGAAGATTAAATTTTTTGAAATATTTATCACTTGTAAATAATATATTTTCATTATAACAATGAAATTATTATATTTTATGTGTTAAATATTATATCTGCTCTCACGACAAAGGTCTTGCCAATAACTCTAGGTCGTCGATAAAAAGTACAAATTATACTTACTCCTTAATAGCGCCAATACTATAAAAGGAAGGATGCTCGGGTTTTTTTAATATTTTTTAGTTTAAATGATTAGGATATCTAAAGATATAATTTGTTTAACTTAAAATTAACTTAAAATTTTATCGCAGAAGAGTAAAACACCTGCCGTAAATCCGATCTCCCCTATAATAAAGTAGAAATAAAATAAAATATTTTTTAAAGAACGCGTTTTGAATCGTTCCAAAATATGGAACGGGACGGGGATAGTAGATATTTTTTGGCCGGAACACGCAAAAATGGCTTAGTACCGGGCCCCTGGTTTTAATAAATAAATTATATTTTAATATTATAAAATTGCAATTAATAATCATTATAAGTATAGTTATAAATATGATCTACATCGGATCTAATTTTTCAATCCCGGTCCAAAATTTTTTAAAAATTCTGGCTTGGGCCGATCTACGAATTTTTTTTATTTGTCCTTAAAAGCCCGATCCGAAATAAATTACAGGGAATTCGTCTGCCCTGCCTGGCCCGATTGCATAAAAATTTTTTTCAATAGAGCTTTACTATTTTACCCTAAAAAACATAATTGAGTTTTTGATAATTCTACAATCGAGTGTTGTTAATCGGCTCGATTACGTTGATTTTAAATTAAGATTTTAGCCATTATAATATCAAACATCGTGCTTTCGCTGATAGATGTCCAAAACTTTCTGCCATCTATGAGCAAAATCACAATCTTATATATTTTGGGTAAATATTACTTTAAAAATCGAGCCAATTAATAAAACACTACTATAAACATATAAAAAATAATGCGCCTTGTTTCTTGTAAATAAAAATTTTTTCAATTTTATTTAAAATTTTAAACTGCCTCATCCCAAACCGATTTAAAAAAATAGTTCCTTAGTTCGGGCCCGGTTTACTTTTGCAGATCTCTAGTATATAATATAATTTTTGAATTATCTCATTATATTTCAATTTGTAAAAAAAAAAAATTGAGGAAAATAAGTGGTTTATAAAATAATCAAGAATAATTAATCTTTTCTTCAAAATAACAATTATTTTTAATTTATATAAATTTTAATTATGTAGAATTTAAATTTTTTATTTCACTAATTTTAATTTATATAAAATTTAATACAATTTTGCATTTAAAAAAGATGCGACTATAATTTAAGACAAAAATTATAATCATAGTAAGTAATGACTGGATAAAATGTAGCAAATGTCGCAAAGGAGCACATTCAAGTTATACTAGGAATGATCCATTTTATATGTTTCCATATTGTGAAGATTAAGTTTTTTGAAATATATCACTTGTAAATAATATGTGTTCATTAGAACGTTAAAAATGTTGTGTTTTATGTGTTAAATTTTATATGTGACATCTTATCCCAAGGGTTTTGCCATCTTATTCCAAGAATTTTGCCATCTTACCTAGGGTCATCGGTAGTGTTGTTAAACGGCTCGATTTGAGCCGATTTTTAAAAACGGCTAACTCAATATTTTATCCACAAAAATATTAAGCAAGCTTGAAGATTTCGCCCATAGATGACACAAAGGTTTAGACATCTATTAGCGAAATCTCGATACTTGGACAATTGTTTTCTTGTTAAAATATTGATTTAGCCTTTATAAAAATCGGCTTAAAACAACCCGTTTAACAACAATAGTCATCGGTAAATAGTAAGAAACGCGACTTATACTTACAGCTTAATAGCGTCACAATGATATAATTAGTTTTATCATCAAAAACAAAATTAAAATTTTATCGCAGAAGAGCAAAACACCTGCCACTCTAATCTTCCCTATAATAAAGTTGAAATAAAATTAAATATTTTTCAAAGTTGAAACGTTCCAAAATGTAGAATGGGACGGGAAAGGTAGATTCCTTTTGGGCCGGAACACGCTAAAATGTCTTTGTTCCGGGTCCCTGGTTTTAATAAATAAATTATATATTAATATTAAAAAAATGTTGAAATTAATAATCATTCAGTGATCTACATCGGGCTTAATATTTTAAGCCCCGTATGAAATTTTTAAAAAATTTCTAGCTTGTTCCAATTTATTTTTATTTGTTAAAATTATTTGTCGGTCGTGCCTTGCCCTAATTCATTTAAATATAAAATTAATTATTTTTTCAAATATAGTTTTATATTTTTACACTAAACATAATTGAGTTTTTGATCATTTTATATTAGAGGTAGGCGCGGGCGGTGAAATTACGCGTGATCCATCGTGTCACGGTGGGTCACGGCGTGAGTGTGAATAAATTTTATTCCAAGGCGTGACTGGCCGTGATGGGCCTTCCCAAAATTTTCCCCGGGCGTGATCGGGCGTGAACATAAATTTCCCGAGAATCACGGAAATTTTAATTTTTAAAATTGTTTTTTTATAAATATAAATTTGCAATTTTATAAAAATTAATTTCCAATTTTTTAATTATATTATATATTTTCTTATTTAATTTAGTTCTTTTTTAAAAAAGAATAATTTATGAAAACTAAAAATCTTCCGCATCTTATAAACAACATCCGGTATCATTTTTTCAGTCCTATTTTCTTTTTATCTTTAGGTGTTTTTTATCGCGAGACTTTATGCTAAATTTTGCTTAAATTTTTACAGAAAAATCAGTTATATTTTATTTGTAAATCTTCAATCTTTAAATGCAACAGAAAGTGAAGGATTTTAAATCTAGGCCACGAGATAAATGCTGGTGTTACATATGGATAACAAAATATAAAATTTGTGAACCGGAAAACTCTCATGAATACTATAGATCCAAAAATATACCATAAAATAAAATTTAAGATTAAAAGCATGATCAATAATAATTACTTGTCCATAATCACTGATATTTGACGGATGACTATAAAAATCTAAGTTTTTTAACCATTACAGGACATATTATCATTAAGTATTTTAAATTAAAAACATTTGTTTTGGCCACAAGGGCATGGATGAAAAAAAAGTCAAAATTAAAAGTGCAGTCAATTCAATTTTAGGAGAATATACAGAAGTAGAAAATAACTTAAATAAATGTATAGTTGTGAGGGATAACGGAGCAAATCTTATAAGTGCATTCAAAGATGACGAAACGCTAGCATGTATATGCCATATACTAAATAATATTATGCATTATATTTTTGACAATTGTTTAACTGAAATAGCCTTAAATATAAATGGTGCAAAAAAATAGTACAAAATTTCAAACAATCTACAGCTAATATCAAATTAAGCCACACCCTTAAACAGGATGTAATAGCGAGAATAACGAGATGGAACTCTGTTTATATCATGATGCAGAGTTTTTTAAAATCATATTCTGAAATACAGGTGTACTTGTTTAGCAAGCAAAAATTAAATAGATTAGCCACAATTGATATCAGTATCATACGCTAGTTAGATAAATTTTTATCAATATTTAAAGAATGCTCGGATCTGAGAGCAGATTCTCGTCCCACAATAAATAAAGTTTTTTTATGGAAACAAAAATTAATAAAATTTTGTTAACCTTCTAAACGTGATACAATAATAATCAAAACCTTAAAATACAGAACAAGATTTATTAAGATTATTATGCAGCCACTACATAAGGTAGGCTTAATTCTAGATCCAAATTTCAAAAGACTTAAGTTTTTAATAAATGAAGAAAATGATATATATAAAAAAAAATGCTAAATGATATAAAATTAGATGATATACATAAGTCGATGCCAACTATCATTTATAACTTTCCTAACTTATCCTAAACTCATAAAAAACCGTATATTCTAAATGGTCAATACCAACTAGAGATCTGCAAAGTTAGGGCCCGGCCCGAGCCCGGCCCGAATAATATTTTTAAAAAAATTTCGGGCCGGGTCGGGTCGGATTTTGGAAATTTTATTAAATATATCTAAATTTATCAATTTTATATTGAATTTTTTATGTAAAATAAAAAATTTTTGATTTAATTTTTTGAAACTAAACTCTATATAACATATGTCTTTTATTTTAAGTAATTATAAAAATTAATTTCTATATTTAAATAAATTCGGGCCTGGCGGGGCCGATTAATTTATTTAAAATAAATTTCGGGTTAGAGCCGGGCTGGCTGGCAAAACTTTTTAAAAAAAATTTGGGTTAGGGCCCGGCCGGCAAAACTTTTTTAAAATCCTACACTCATAAAAGACCGTATATTCTAAAAAATTTTTTAGAGAATTTCTAGATGATTCTGATGAAGCATCAACATCACCGATGAAAGCTCTGAGGATGAACTTAAAAGATTCATATAAGATAAATAACGACAATATTTTGAAATTTTGGAAGCGGGAATATTCATTTCCTTTTTTGAGAAAATTATCGAGTAAAATTTTGTCAGCTGCAAGTTCGGCTTCTAGTGAAAAGTTATTTTCTGTAGCCAATCTCTTATTAGAGGAAAGGCGTACACAATTGAAATTAAAAAAGATGGACATTCTTCTTTTTCTAAATAAATTTCGATTTATAGATTATATTTATTTGTTGTTATTAATATGGATTATGAAATTAGATAAATAATAGAATGAATTCAAAAAAGTGTAAAATTATATAGTTTTGAAAAATTTAAAAACACCGTGAATTTTCAGGCGTGACGGGCGTGAATCAAAATATTGCTTGTCGTGAGCGGGCGGGTCGGGTCGAAAATTTTTTAATGGTAAGCGTGAATGGACGTGAATTTTTTTTATAGCCACCGTGAGCGGGCCGATCGTGAATGAAAAATTAGGCCCGCGCCCACCTCTATTTTATATACTAATTTTGTTAGATACTCGATTACTCCGATTTTAAATTAAATTACAGCCATTAAAATATTGCGCAAGCCTCGAGCTTCATTAATGAAGGTCCAAATCTTTCTGCCATCTATGAGCACAATTTCCAGGCTTGCCTAATTTGGATAAATATTGGGTTAACCGATAATTATATTATCAAATAAAAGACATTTATTTAAAAAAAAATTTATCATTAAATTTTGAACGAACGTGAACACGTTCCTTTTTTTGAAAGTGAACATGAACGCGTTCGATTTTTTTAGAAATGTTTACAGCACTACAAATAAAAAATAACGACGCCTTGTTTCTTGTAAAAATTTTAAAATATTTGTCAATTTTATTTAAAAATTTAAACCTTTCCAACTATGCGCGTACGCTGGAATTTGGTGTGGTGGGGATTAAAATTTTTTAAAATAAAATCATTGTTATTTAAAAATATCATAATTTTTTTTAGGACTAATAACTATTTCTAATACAGAATTTAAATTAATGTGAATTATAAAAAATAAATATATAAACCGGCATATAGAAAACTATAAAATAAATGTGAATTAAAAAAATATTAAACGGATATAACCGGCAGCATATGAAAAACTATAATATAAATGTGAATTATAAAATGTTAAGTAAATATAACCAGCATATAAATCAGAAATCACTATAAAATAAATGACCCAAAATAGAAATTTAAATTTGAGCCTTTAAAATTTATATATAAAGTATAAATTATACACAAGTTTCTTAAGAATAATTGTATTTTGTATGTAATAACTTAAAAAGTATTCATGAAAAAATATAATTAAAATATTAATTCGCACATAAAATAATTAAGAAGCATATTATAAATTTATATGTAAAATCCAATCTTCATTGAGATTGGGTTTATTGTTCAATTATCTCATCTGTGCTTGGCGTCAAATGCCTACAAATATTCAAAAGGGCCAAACCATTTAATATATTGTCAGAAGTTGTACTCCTTAGGTATGTTTTTATTCTTCTTAAAGAAGGGAATGTTCTCTCATTAGTTGCAGTACTAATGTGAAGTGTTGCTAATATATATAATTTATTATACATTGGGAAAATAATCTTAAAGATGTTTGAAATGATGCAAAGCATCCATAGCATTTTTTGGGACTATATCAACCATAGTTCTTTTATATACTATAGTTGGCATTCATATAAGATACTTTAACATCTACATGAAAAAAATCTGATAAATATTTTATTTTTTTTCTATTACTATCTGGAAAAGGTTGGTAAGGCTTTTGTGGAAGTAATATCTGCAGACTGCTAAGTGCTGCCTGATGAATTAAAACCCGTTCTATTTGGGTTATAAATGTATTTAAGAGAGGGATAAAGACATTTATTTTATAATACTCTTCTACTGACCCTATATTAATGTTAGGACGATAAGCTTGCCTCGCTGCAAGCCGAGGGAGCAAATGTTAATCTCATATAGCTCTGCTTTTGACTCAAAAATAACATATAAAATATGAAATTCTTCAATAACATTAGCCCTAATTTCCCTGAGTTCTAATAATATGCTCTCCGCTATTCTCATCTTTTCAATCAAGTCAATGTTATGTTTTTAAAAATACATAATATATATACTAATGAGAAAAAAAAGAAAGTATTGAAACCAATGATATGCTTGCTTCTGAGGATATATCTCCTTCAGGTGTGATTTTTCAGTAAGAGCATAATAATCAACTCTTCTAACTCTATAAAAGCTGTTTTGATGGCAAAGACTCCATCTCGTTGGACAAGCTTTTTGCAATGTCTTTCTCCTTGTTGGACAAGGAGTTTCAGAAATAATTCTGTTTACAGAATCTCCTAATGCTTGAAATTTTACAAGACCACGAAAATTACCTTCATTATAATTATTATTGAAATTCAAGCTTCCTGAATCCAAATGACCATGTAATTCTGGGCCCTGCAATCCACAATATAGTATAGCCTCAATAGTTATCTTGATCTCATTCTGCCACAACCATCTAGTAAAATAGCTGTTTTGAAATTTTAACTTTCAATTAGCACATAAAGTTTGTGTGAAATTTGAGGGGTAGAATATAAATCTATTATTAAATAAAATATTAATCTTAGGTATCTTTATTACCTTTTCAAGAAGCTTATGTTTTACTTCTAGGCTAATTATGAAATGTTATAAAATTATTTGTACTTTTTTGCTTTTTTGTAAGATGACTAGGATTTTCATCATCATCAGTATGTTTAAAAAATTTCTTATGTCCATAATTATTATTTGACTAGATAGATAAATATTACGCCAAGAAAAACTTGAAATTGAAATTAATTGATAAAATAACTTAGATGAATGTAATAAATAAATGTAATTAAATATATTTAAAACGAAAGAGAATGGATTAAATATTATAAAATACAACTTAATATAAACAATAATATTTTTGAAAAATTTATCCGGCATCTGCATTTTTTGGCTTTGGGGGGGGGGGGGGGGGTATTTGATGTTCCCAACCCAATTTGTTAAGAACTCGAAGTAATTAATTTTTTTCAAAATAACAATTATTTTTAATTTGTGCTTTTAATTATGTAGAATTTAAAAAAAAATTTATTTCAATAATTTTAATTTATATAAAATTTTATATATTTTTTTATATTTCATAATTTGCATTTAAAAAAGATTAGACTATATAAGACAATAATTATCTAAAATTTATCGATTTTTTGATATAGATAGGTAAAATGCATGGTAATAAGACTAAAATACATTCAAATTTAAAAAATCTCGCCTATGTCTTTCAATACAAAGAAGAAATGGTTTCTGATACAACAATATCGTCTCTATAACGTATACTTTAACAACTCACTCTAACGTTCATCAAAGAAATTTTTTTTAATTTTATAATTAAAATATTCCTTACGAAATGTTAAATTTTTAAAAATTCAAAAAAAATAAAATAAATATTAGTCCGATAAAAAATTAATATTTCGTATTTCGTATTTAATAATATAATAATGTGATATAACATGAGTTAAAATTTAATGTTTTTATGAATTATGACTGTAAGAAACATGAAAATATTTAAACCTTCTAATATAAGAGAGAAATACAAAATTATAAATATAGTTTTAAAAAACATTATTTATAAATGGTTAAATGAATACTAGAAATGGTATATATATTATAATTTATGAATTTGAAATACATTTTTAAATAAAGATAAATGACTTGTTCTAAAAAGTTTCAAAATATAACTTTTCATGGTGATAAATTTCCCTCTTATATCTAAGTTCCTCATAAATCATTTATAATATAAAGTAAAGGCCTTATTTAAGTTACTAAATTAATGATGGTAAGGTTATAGTGATTCAGAGCCGAAGCTTAAATTTTTTGTATGGAGGGGAAAGGGGCACTTTATTATTTTTTGCCTCGATCATATTTTTAGTATTATTTTTTCCTTATGCGTTAATCAGTGGCGTATACAAGAGAGATTAAAATCATGATTATGTAAAATTTTTCCTTTTTATAATTCACATCTAGAGTAAAATGTACTTTCATTTCTTATTGATAACACCCCCTCTTCTAATTCTATAAAATCATCTCATTCTATTTTAAAAATTGTGTGAAAATTTAAAAAAAAATGTTTTAATTCAAACTTAGTTACATATCTCAATAAAAGATCAGACGTCACTTTTACGCCTTGGTCGAAGAGGTCAATCTTTGGTTTAGAATTATACCTGTATAGATGCATTTGCAAAATCGAACGCACAATTCGTATCCATTGCGACCGCCGAATCTTCAAATTAACAAATATTCCCAATAGAAAGCGTATTTTTAGAGCACTTCGGCGAAGAAACGATCTTTTTTTTAATAACTGAAGGGGAGATACCAAGGAAAATTTATACCTTAGTTAAAGAATACTCTCGAGATATGGATCCAATTTTATTTCCATCCTCGGTTCTATGCCAGACATTATTTACAATGCCTATTTTTAACCACCCCCCCCCCCTCCCGTTTTTTGATATTTTAGTTCATTTTTAATATATATATTTTAAACATTTATTTTTAAAATTTTTTCTCTCCCTACTATAAAAGTTTTAATATATTTTTTTAATATGTATTTTTTTTTAAATCTTGTGTTTGAAATTTTAAAGGAATAAAAAAATTTTAAAGAATAAAAAAAAAATTTTAAGAAAAAAATAGAATTATATTTTTAAAAAAATGTAAAACGGGACTTTTTCAAAGATGCTATCTATTTCCTAAAGAGCACTTATTGTTAGTAATACTTTACTAAACAATCGCTCAACCATAGATAGCACTTGAGAGTAAAAAAATGTAATTTTATCTTATTTTGGTATCATATTTTTCAAAGATAAATTTTTGACTAACTTTTAATGGCACCGCTAATAAATTATAAAAGTATCAAAGTTACATTGTTAGAGATCGAGTCTCATATTTTAAAATGGGATAAAAGTTGATTTTTTTTAATAAGAGAGTAATTTTAAAATTTTACTAATTGCTCTTTTATTTATACTGTTTACCAAACGGTCTGAAGCTTTAAACTTAACATGTATTTTTAAGAATTTTATATTAGCTACTTTAGAATTAGTACTATCAAAATTGGCAAAGTGTCATATGAAATTTAGATTTATATCAAGTTTTTGAAAATATAACTGGATTCAAAATATAATGAGTTATCTTCTACATCTATTATCTCCTAATGATCTGCATCGGGCCTAATTTTTCAAGCCCGCCTCGGCCCAAAATTTTTTTAAAAATGTTTTGCCAGTCCAGTCCAAATTTATTTAAATTTAGAAATTAATTTTTATAATTCAAAATAAAAGATATATGTTATTTGGCGTCTGGTTTCTATAAATAAAATAAAATATTTTTATTTTACATAAAAAATTGAACATAAAGTTGATAAATTTGGATATATTTAAAAAAATTTCCAAGGCCCCACCCGACCCGGTCCAAATTTTTTAAACAAATATTAGGCCCGGCCCGGCCCGGCCCACTGAACCGGATTTTTTTAAAAAAAGGTCCAGCCCGTCGGGCCGATTTGCAAATCTTTATTATCTAAATAATAAATCGAAAAAAACAAACAATATTCTTAAAGATCGTAAAATTCAAATATAATTTAATCAGAGAAAAAGAAAAGAAACCTCAATGTATTTAACGTAATTAATCATTGAATAGAAATTTAAAATATGATATTTGAGACCCAGCTCATCCTAAATCCGTTATAGTTCCTAATTCGCTTACAAAGGTATAATTTAACTAAAAGTAATTTTAAAAACACTATTAATTAATGTCGCAAAGGTGATGAAGTTCTAGTCTATATTAAATATCGAATTATTTATACAAGTTTCAGAGATAATGTTTTCTAAAATAATGCGTGAGTGATATCATTATTTTTGGCTTGAAATCCGGTTAATTTTTGTGATTGAAAAAATGGATGAATTATAAGTAAGGCACTAATATTAACGCAACCCAGATATTTAAAACTTTTATATTCACCGTTCGATACAATTTTCAGAATAAATGCAGTAGCATTTTAATCGTAAGGTTGACCAAAATTCTGTTGCTAATAATTTCTTCCTTTATTAGCAACTATACTTGAGAACTTTTAACTAGGTCAAATGCTTATCAATTTATTTAATTAAATAATCATTTATTACATGAAATTTTTATATTTCATGATATATTTTTATTTTATATTTT
The DNA here is from genome assembly GCF_954871325.1 of Gordionus sp. m RMFG-2023. Lineage (NCBI taxonomy): Eukaryota > Metazoa > Nematomorpha > Gordioida > Chordodea > Parachordodidae > Gordionus > Gordionus sp. m RMFG-2023. The sequence goes on along the minus strand of NC_088777.1, from coordinate 38,187,540 downwards.
ATAAATAAATTCATAATAAGTTATTATAATTAAATTAACCCTTTAAAGTCCAACTTTTTTTAATGAGTAAAAAAAAAATTTCAAAATAAAATCTTTATTTATATACTCCCTAGATGGGAAATTTCTAGTTTAGATTTTATTTTACAATATATTTATAAAAAGATAATGATTCCATTTGGCATCTATGGGCGGTAATAGGAAAAAAAACCCCTGGAAAAAAACCTCCGGAAAAAACCCCCGGAAAAAAACCCCCGGAAAATAAACCATCAGGAAATAAAGCCCCGGAAAAAACCCCCCAGGAAATAAAACCCCCGGAAAAAAACCTCCAGGAAAAAAAAACCCTTGGGATTATTTTTATACACTCTCATATTTAAGTATAATCTAGCAATAATTTATATTGAATTGGTATTTAGTCAATTGCAATTTATAATTTGTTAAAAATATTATTGTTCAGCAACTAGTTAAATGAACAGATATTAATCACCGTATATAAAGACAAAAAAAAATTTTTAATTTACAAAAATATTTTATTCATAAAATTTATATATGACCGCGGTTAAGAGTATCATTGGTATGATTATTAATATGTTTAATAATTTATATTTATTTTTTCAATTAGGGGATCACATCGTAATTAGAGGATGTTTTTACCATTTGTGTCAAAGTACCCATAGAAAAATTCAGAAGCTGGGTCATGAAAACGAATACAGGACCGATGATACTCTAAGTTTTTTCTGTGGTATGATAAACGGCTTAGCATTCGTTCCGTTATGTGATATGGGCAATGCAATGACATTCCTGAGATCGGTTACTCCGAACAATGGTAAGGATATTCTTGATTATTTCGATAAAAATTATGTCAATGGAGTATCAAGGGAGGTCATAAGAAGCAATTCTAAATTCCAAACACGTCGAATTGAGCCTCAATTTCCTCCAGAAACCTGGAACGCGAATCAGAGCTCTCTCTCTCAGATGAAGAAAGAAACAAATAACCAATGCGAAGGTTGGAATCATCGTTTTTCTAATCTGGTTGAGAATAAACACCCATCAATCTGGGTACTCATTAAAAAATGAAATGCGAGGTGGCTGCCGATGAAACCAAACTTGAAAAATGGCGCGTAGGTAGTTGGACATCGAAATCAAAATCGCAGAGTTCTAACAGCCAGATTCAGCTAAAGAAACTTTGCGAAGAATACCGTGATGGGGTGCGAAGCCTTCCAGATTTTATAAAAGCGATTTCCTTCAATATTCGATGTCAACTTATATAATATTACTAAAATTATAAAATTTGTATATACATAATCATGATTTACCAATAAAATAAACATTTCTTATTATGTCAAATTTAGTCTATTTAATATCATATTTAAAGATGGTATTGTATTTTTTACTATAGCAAAAATTTTTTACAATTCATAGTTATTTTACTGAGGCATTTTTTCCCAGTACCAATTTAAACATCAGTTTTTCTTATTTAAGAATTTTTTTATGAAGAGTAGGCCAAATAAAAATATACCTATATTATTAGGTCTTAAGTAAATTCTATAAAAATGGAAAAAAATTATGGGGGTTTTTTTTTCCTGGGGATTTATTTTCCGGGGGTTTTTTTTCCTGGGGGTTTATTTTTCGGGGGGTTTATTTTCCGGGGGTTTATTTTCCGGGGGTTTTTTTTCCGGGATTTTTTTCCAGGGGTTTTTTTTCCGGGATTCCTATGGGCGCTAAACATAAAAATAATATTTTTAAATTTTATAATAAATATTGTCAGATTCTATGTGTAATTCACTAGTAATAGAAGGTATATCATAAAAACTAAAGAAATAAAATGTAATTTGGCCAAAATTAGATAATAAAAATGAGGAAAAATTAAAACGTAGTAAAATACAAGCAAAAGCCTATATTCGCATGAAAATTAATAAAAGATTGAATATTATATAATTATATTGTCCTCGGTCTAGAATTGGAGTGCTCCACTCGATATTTTCAAAATTTTTGAGTTAGAAGTGGATAATAACTTATTTATTCCCAAAATATATAAAAATAAAAACTAGATTAAAAAATATTAATTTTTGTCAAATTTATAGCTCTGTCAAAAATGATCAATAAGCTCTTCCTATATTTGATTTTAAACTTTAATGTTGATTTTCTTATTTTAAACATTTGCGCGAGTGAAGCATTCCAATTCTAGGCCGACGCTATATTATATCATTAAGCATTCTTAGTGGTCATAAAATAATACGCAAGTTATGATGTTAAATTAGCTCACAGGACAGGACTTTAAAGAGTGATAAAAAATGAATATAAAGTGTGGGGTGAAAGATTACTATCTTCAAAATATACTATTTTTCTTACAGGTAAAATATTTTAAATATAAAACTTGGAGTAAACTGGCCAATGTAGCAATGACCCAAGAGCCCGTTATCATGCCTTTGATGAATTTGTTTTGATCGAATTTCAGAGGGTTGCAGATGGTATAGCATCTATCTATACTTATTACTATTAGAATCAGCGAAGATAAGTACAAGCCGAAGATGCGGAAAAATGCAAATATTTTGCAGGCCACGTTGCCGGCTCTCCAAGAAATGGTTACGCTCCAGCCTATTTCAAGAGGGACCATCAAGAAGATAACTAAAAGATCGGCTAGACAGAGATGAAGTATTAACAATCGCACCCTGGAATGTAGATTGAAACGAGAATGATTCTTTTGGATGTAGGAATGTTTTGGTTGACGATGAGCCATAATATTGCTCCTTTTAGCCCTCTTAAGGTTAAGACCCTCCATATTATGAATATTTATATTACCATAATCATTGATGGGTTGTGACTTAGGTGAAACGGGTTTATAAATATCTTCTTTTAAATTAGACAATTTATTTAATGAATAATTACGGGATCCAGGGGAAGTTTTATGCCCGCAATATGAAATTAAAGGTGTGTCGTGAATGATCAGAGAACTTTTATTTGACGGACTCGCCACATGTTTCATAATAGAAGAATGGTTAAAACTTCTGAGATTCTCTTTTTGCGCAGATCCTTCTCCCCATTTAGCATGTTTACGGGAATCGAACTTCGTTTTATTACCCCTAGATGTAGGAAATAAACTTTTAAGGACGACCAGGTTCGCTGTTGCACCTAAGACGAATATGAATGAATATGCTATTATAGACATTTTCCGAGCCGATTTCAGATTTGGATTTTTATCTAGTATGCTTCGAATTTGTAGAAATATATTATCCATATCGCTCATGACCGAAAGGCTAGAGTTCAGAGAATGATATGAATCGTCATTGGTCACAAAATTAATGTCCGCAAACGATTTGTCTTCGAGAGTGAGGAAAGTAATGTTGCTTTCATACGATGTGAGGTTCGATTTGGGAACCTCCCTTTTGTTGACAAGAAATTTCGAATTCTGCGAGATATTATTTAAATTTAACCAATCATTCGTGATTTCTGACATCGAAGAGAATTTGTTTTTGTAATTTTTATCTGTTTTATAAATAGTAGCTACTGATATAGCCATGATACTGTCATTCATTACACTATTTAGAAGTATTATGTTATAAATAATTATCAAAACTCCAGCGAGTTGCTCGATTAGAAATTTCCGCATTTTATCATAATATCTTTATCACCCCTTCTTCATTATATAGATGAAACAGTAAGGTATAAATTGGTTAAGGGAGAAATTATATTACATCTTTAAACAAATTATTTGATTATTTGTTTTTTAAATCAAAGTTTATTTTATTATTTATATCAAAATGATTTTTCTGAAACTTATATCGATAATTTTTTTTTAATCAAAATATAGTTCAAAATAAATATAATATAAATGTAAAAATATCCAAAATAGAGTGATCAATAAAAATCTGAATCAATTTTTTTCCCCCTACTTATAAAAAGCATAAGTATTCAATTTCATAACAAAATTTTAACATTTTTTTTAATAAAAAGGAAATATGTAAAGGAAAAAAATTGATAGTAAAAAAAAAAGAAAAATATTTTTAAAAAAATCTCTTAACACAAATGATTAGAATAACGAATAAATATCAATATTTTTTCAAAAATAAGAATTTTAAAAATTTTGAAAATGTTTATTATCAATTATTTACATAATGTTTTCATTATTTAATATTTTCTTTAAAATTTAAAAATTATTTGTATAACAATTTAATTAAATTTTTATTATAATAATAGTACTTAAAATAAATCCACTTTACATAATATAAACGAATTATAATTATAGATCTTAATTGATAATTAATTATATTGCTAATTTTCACTTTTATGCAGGAAATTAAAATTAAAAACTTATATATATGTTTTCCAATGAGACCCAAATCAAAGTATCCCATTTTTGATATATTCCTAAAAAAATGAATCATATCCAACCTAGTCTTTTTTGAAGCTTGGTTCAAACCAGGTTCAGTGTATTTTATATTAAAATTTAAAAATTTAGATAGTAGGGAGATTTAAATAGTAATATTTAAAAAGTTATTCTTATCCAAATTTTCGATCAAATTCCAAAGGTATATACTATAAATAAATGGAAAACAGATTAATTTTAACATTTATTAGTATTTAATATATTTACAAAAATTATTAAGCGAAAAATAATAATGTTTATAAGTAAAAAATTAACATAGTTTATTTTATTAAAATCGCTTCAGAATTAGAGTGATGTATTACTTGATGTTGCACTATATTTCAAAATGAGAAAGATGCCATTAAAGTTTTAGATTCTAAAGATATTATACCCAAATATATCAGGCGCGTACACAGGAATTTGGTCAGAGAGGGGGGGGGATTTTAAAATTTTTTAAGAAATATTATTGTTTTTTAAAAATTTCAAGCATAAATTTATTAGGACATAATAACTATTTCTAATACACAATTTTAAATTAATGTGAATTATAAAAAAATTATATGTAAAGAATCACAATGACCCAAAATAGTAATTTGAATTTTTTGAGCCTTTACACAAAAAGTTTCTTAGGAATAATTGCATTTTGTATGTTATATATTTACAATGTAAAATCCAATCTTCGTTGTGATTGAGCTAATTTTTCAATTATCTCATCCTTGCTTGTCGTCAAATGCCTATGAATATTCAAAAGATCCAAACCTTTCAATCTACTTTCAGATGTTGTACTTCTTATGTTTTTCAGAGACCTGCAGGCCCTGCCCCCGGGCCGGACAGTATTTTAATTTTTTTTAAATATACCCGGGCCCGAAATTTAAAAAAAAACAACCAAGCCGGGCCTGAATTATTTTAAAAAAACACCCAATCCGGGCTGTATTTTTTAAAACAGCCTATATTTGAAATCGTTATTATTAGCTATAAAAATCAAAAATAAATATAATTTATTTTTAAAAAATCCTTACCAGGCCTGAAAATTTTTTAAAAAAAACCCCGGGCCGTAAAAAATTTTTAAAAAAAATCCGGGCCTTGCCCTGCAAATGGTACTTCTGCAGGCCTCTGTTATTCTTATTAAAAAAGAGAATGTTCTCTCATTAGTTTACTAATAGGAAGAGTTTATAAACCCTTTTAATACATTGGAAATTTAATCTAAAATGTGTTTGAAATAAAGCAGAGCATCCATAGCATTTTTTGGGACTATATCAACCATAGCTAATCTTATAAACATAGTTATTCAGCTAGTAAGGCATCATAAGATACTTTAACATCTTCTAAATAAAAATCTAACAAATTTTTTTTTTCTATCACCATCTGAAAAAGGTTGGGAAGGCTTTTGTGGAAGTAATATTTTTAGATTAGTAAGTGCTGTATGATGAATTAAAAATTTATTTATTTGGGCTATTAATGTATCTGTATTTAAGATATACTCTTCTACTGATCCTATATTAATGTTTTAACGATGAGCTTGCCTTGCTACAAGTCGAGGGAGACAAATATTAAACACGTATAGCTCTGCTTTTGACTCAACAATAAAATATAAAATATGAAATTCTTCATCAACATTAGCCCCAATTTCCTTGAGTTCTGATAAAATACTTTCCGCTATTCTCATCTTCTTAATCAAGTCAATGTCATGTTTTTGAAAAGTAATACTTAAAATAGTTGTATAATTAAATAATACATTCTAATGAGAAATAAAATTTGGAATAAGCATTGAATCCAATAATTTTCTTGCTTCTGAGGAAATATTTCTTTCAGGCCATTGTGATATTTCAGTAATAGCAAATAATTGGCTCTTCTAACTCCTTAAAAGCGGTTACTGCTTGATGGCAGAGACTCTATCTCATTGGACAAGGTTGCAATTTCTTTTTCCCTGTTGGACAAGAAGTTTCAGAAATAATTATTATTTGACTAGAAATTTGAAAATGGTAGATAAATATTACACCACTAAAAATTTGAAAATAATAAGTAAATATTACGCCGGAAAACTTGAAATCGAAATTAATTGATAAAATAACTTAGTAGATAAATGTGATAATAAATGTAATTAAATATATATTTAATATGAGATACGAATAAATATTAACAAATATAAATTAATATAAACAATAATATTTTTGAAAAATATATCCGGCATCTGCATTTTTTGGCTTTGGGGGCGGGGGGGGGGATTTGCCCGCGTACGCCAATGAAATATATACTACCTAAGCGAATATTTATTAATTAGAAACTCTTTAGCACTATAATAATATTTTTTAATTTGATTTTAGTTATAGTTATTAATTTGTAGTCTGTTAATTTTTTGACATATAAATTCATTGATTAATAGTGTAATTCCCAAAATCATTCTATTGACGAAATAAAAATTTAAAAATTGAACAAATCACTTTTTTTATGCTTCAAATTATTTTTAACCTATCCAAAAAAAATTAAAAATTTTTTGTTTTATTTCATAGCTCCATAAAAATCATTTCATACATTTCTTTACAAATATTAATATTTTGCATATGAAACTCATTTTTTTTGGCCAGGCCAGCATGTTAACTAACCATATGCCATATTTTAACTGCTCATACTATTTTGTTTAAAAAGTTTCTCACTAATATTTTTTATATAGGTGTAGCATATATTCCTAAAATTATCTAAGCCATATCTGAACTGTTATTTTTAACTGAGCTCGAACATGAACTGGTATTTGTTTAAGTTCAGATCCAGGCTTGAATTAATCATGTTTACTTTATCAAACCCCTGCAGGCACGGCCCTAAGCTTGGCCCGGATATACGGGCATCATTTTAATTTTTTAAATAAACCCGGCTGGACCTAAAAAATTTTTAAAAAAAAATCCCTGGCAGGGCAATATATTTTAAAACCAAATATTTTAAATCTCCCTTATTATCTATAATAATTAAAAATAAATATATATTTTAAAAAAATTCTGCAGATCTCTGCTATTTATACATATTATAAACCTATAAAAAATATTTTAAATATTATTTAAGAAAGGATATAATAGTCATTTCTCATTTATAATTTTATTTTACATTATGATTAATATGGCCAATTAACACCACATTAGTCAGTGTCCTCATATCTATAAGTGCTAAATAAGGTATTCAAATTCTGATTTCTGAGAATATTGCATACAGTTTAAGAATTCCGTCTATGTAAAGTTTTTTAAATTTAAATGTAAGATTTTCATTCAACAGGTCACAAAATAGTTGCATGGTATAAAACTAAATATATTTGGAAGAATTTACGGAACAAAATAAAATCCAAGAGATAGGAAGTTAGAGAGGGTGGCAAGTCTACCCTAGTGTTGTCAAAAAGCCGGATTCGAGTCGAATTTTAAAAATGACCATGATTAAGATTTTAGCCAATATAATATTATATAAGCCTCGGGATTAGGCAAATAGAGATCTAAACCCTTCTGCCATCTGTAAGCAAAATCACCAGGCTTATAAAATATTACTTGGCGAGCCATCTTAATCGGATCCTTTTAAAAAATAGACCAGAATCGGTCTTTTTAACAACCCTAGTCTACCCTATTGGCACTCATCCCGGTATTCCCTATAAATCGAAATTAATAAATATTAGAGTAGGTTAAAAATTTTATGGCAAAGATATCCGATTCACTCTATATACATGTTGTGTTGGAATATGATTCAGGTTTTCTAATAATTTTCTAAAGATATATTAAAAATTCAGATCTGCTTAATCCCTACGACATATTTTAATACCATTTACAATTTGTTAAATATCATTAAACTTATTTGAGTATTTAAAATGATAAAGCTGAAATTATATATTACAAACATATAATATTTGGTGTTGGGAGTTAATTTTACCATAAGTTGTTTTATTTTTTTTAGGCTAATTTTATTTATTTTATTTAACCTTGGAGTTTTAAATGTTTTTTTTTACCCTTTAAACATATTTTTTATTAGTAATAGTCAACCTGCATTTTTTAGGCAAAATAAATCAATCAATCTTTGATATTTAGTAGAGATCTGCAGAGGTACCATTTGCACGGCCTGGTCGATTTTTCCGGCCGGCTTTTATATTTTCAAGCCCGGCTCAAATTCCCAAAAATAAATTTCAGGCCGACCCGGATTTTTTAAAATTATATTATATTTAATTTTTATAGCTACTAATGACGATTTAAAATATTTGGTTTTAAATATATGAACCAGCCCAGGTATTTCAAAATTTAAAAAATTAAAATCCGGGTTTAGTGCCGGACCTGCAGGTCTCTGATATTTATATTCGGGTAAGGTTGATATAATTGATAAAAATATTTAAAAAAATATAAATTTGAACTCTTGTATTTATCTTAAACTGAAAGTATTATCTTTATGGGATACCCACGCTCGCCTTAAACGTGTGTGGGTGGGCTAAAAGATTTTAAAACATTGGGTGGGCGAGCAGATAACTTTGAAGTGTTTTATAGGCGGAATGGGACTGGCTTATATATATTAAAAATTAATTCTTCATTATTAAAATAAATGAAGAATCAATCAATCAAATCATTTTTGCAGGCCAGACAGGGTGTCCATTTTATACAAATGGGTGGCTCCAGTGTTCTTAACTTAACTTAATATATATTTTACATATTTACGATCTCGCAGGCTGCGCCCTAACTCATCTCTTTTCTTTTAGAATTCTAAATAGCTGTCTGAATAAGGGATATAAACCCGAACCCTGAACCTGTTTTTGGTTAATCCAGACCCAACCCCGAACCCTTTTTAAAAGTTTAGGGTTCAAGGTATCCAAAAAACAATTAATAAATTCTATAAATAAAAAAAATTCATGAAAAATAAATTCAAAGAGACTTTTTCGTGGAATCATTTTTAATTTCCTTGGCATTTTTTAAAATATTGAGTTTTTTTATTTTCATTTTATAGTTAAAATTTTATTATAAATGATAATTTAATATGCTATAGATAAGAATTAGATTGCTTGTCTTGTTTCTATATCAATTTTAGAAAGTAAAATATTGGGGCAAAAACATAAGATTAATACATTAAAGTAAAATATAATAGAATTTTTCTAGATATTAAAATTCAATAATTTCCTTGAAATATACAATTGTCAGACTTGCGCGGAAATCTTAGAGGATATTTTGGAACTATTATGATTATTCGATTTAATAAAACATTTAAAATTAAAATATTTAGTAATTTATAATTTTTTTGCTAGTAAATTATGTTTGACATGTAGAGTAAAATATATAAAAAATGAAAAATTGTTATATTAATAACCCTCAATCCGACCTAAACCCTAATCCTTTTTAAAATATCTATATCTCAATCAAAAACTTAGACCTGAAATCTTTTTGTTGATGAATGGTTCATATCCCTGGTTTGCATAGAATATGATTTTTAGAGTAAAATAAAATACTTCACGCATTATGGTTTTAGAATTTAGAAGAAAAAATAAGATAACGTAGCCTTAATTTTTTCCTAAATTTTTAATTATAATTTTATAAATTAAGGATAGAAGAAACGGGATGATTTGAAGGTGGAGGAAGAGATGTGGCTCCTAAATTAATGAATATTAATGAAAGTTCTCCTTTTCACAAATTCTTAAATAAATCTCAAATTTTTTTTAAGGTTGTAATAATTTAAAATGGGTGGTTTATAAATTAAGGATAGAACTTCTTGCTGTTCAATTGATTTAGTCTTTCCAGATCTCTAAATTTTTTTCTGCATTAATCTTTGTCAGGTATCCTCTCTGGATTTAAGTCTTAAAATTGTTATTGTAACCTCCATTTTTATCTGCATAAAATAAATAAGAAATAAAGAGTTTTTATCACTAGATTCAGCAATTTATATAATTTTTTTTTTAAAATTTGTTATTTCAATTATTTGGTTATAAATGAAGCTCATAAAGTTACATTGTTATCTATGGGCTCAAATATAATAATGGGTTTAAATTTTTACTTACAACCAAAAGACATATTTTTCAATGTATTTAAAATAAAAAGATATAATGGAAAAAATAAAGGCAATATATTTGTTTTACATCAATTTATATAAATACTAAAGATAAAATGTGGAAAAAGCATATAAAGTATGAAATGAAACCAAAGATCAATATAATTTTGAAAATAATCTCTAGTGAAAAAGATAAAAATGGTTTTAAAAAAAGGAAATTTGAAATTTAGTCAAAAAAATTAGTGTTTATTATTAAAATTAATTATTACTAATGAATTATTAATTAAATTATAGTCTAAAACATGATTATGGTATTATAGAATTTTTTAGGAAAAATTGATGAAAATCTAATATAATGATATTGTAATCAGGGACTTGGAACTAAGACATTTTTAAGTTCCTGCTCTATTCCCGTCCAGGGTAAAAATTGTATTCTGTCCACGATCCGCCTACATGCCATAACATTCCGCAACACATTCCTAAAAAAAATTTTAAAATTTTTATTCATTAATCCTTTTAATAAAGATGAGTTCTTATTATATCTAAGTATTAATTAAGACATTCTCTAAAAGTATTATATCATATATTCGCTGGGGTGTTAATATAAATTCGAGTGTCGAAAAGCATCTCGGGACATTGACTTGATAACAAAATTGTCCATTAAATTTTAAAACTTTAATGACGTAATATTAATTTTATAAACAGTTACATTGTGGTTTAATTATCAAATGTTAATTTGGTTAATTATCAATTGAATGATTTTTTTTATTAATATGTAAATTTTATTTGTTTCAAATCAGTATAAATAGTGACATCGAAATGAATATTCAAGAAAGGAAAAATGTAAATTATACTCCTAGTTTTTGTAAAATTAAAACTATTTTTTCATAAAATTTACATTTTTTTTACAAAAAAATTAAAGTTTTGTGTTAATAAAATGTGTTAAATTATTAAATTTAGAGTTAATTTTAATTTAACGATCCAACTCTTGACTTAATATAATATATCACTAAATAATGGCTAAAAATAATGTTGTGTGAATGTGATGCAAACTGGAATCAATGAAAGAATATTCATTAATGAACCATTATATATATCATATTTATAATTAAGTAATAAAATTAAAAAAATTTTATATTATTTTTCCGAAATCCCCGAACTTCCTGAACATTTTCACAATCACCGTTCCCATTTCTTTAGGGTTCCATAATTTTTTTATAATCAACAGTTTTTTATTTCAAGATTTAAAAATAATAATATTACGATCAATTGGTTCTTATTCAACATATAATGTATATCAAGCGGTATTTTTTTTATCTTATAGGATGGGGGTTGAAATTATATTTTAAATTTTACAATTGATATATTTAAATATTATGTAAAATACATAGCTCATTGAGATGGGAAAATTTTGATAAATTTAAAAATGATTCCATCTCTTTTAAGGAAATTGTATTCACCAGCGCTGTAGTAACTAAAGTATTTATTTATTTATTTATTTTTTTTAGGGGGGGGGGGGGTCCCTATAGAGCCAGGTTATTTACTATTTCAATCGGAAATTGAATATTTCGATCATTTCTTGTCATTTTTTAAATGAACTTGAAATAGTATTTTTACTGATAAATTTCAGTTAAATTTTAAATCTTTTAAATTGAAAGATTAAATTTAAGAATTTTAAATGATTTCTTTCTCAGTTACCGGCAAAATTTGTGGGCTAAATTTTTCCACTCCATCTTATCGTTATCATCCATCGCCTTTATTAAAACTTAATGTTATATCAATCACCAACCGAATTTTAATTAATATATGGAACGAAAGTATACAAGTAAACACTCCTTATTTATTGGTTATTAACAGCAAATTTAAATTTTATCGCCCCCCCCCCGTTAGATTCGATATAACTCCTCCAACTTTACAACAAATTAGGGAACCATGAATGGTTGAAGGCCGTTCCCAGTCTCAACCTTGTCAATCTCTTATCTGATGAATAATTGAATAGCCGTAGTTTTACGATTAGGATGCGACATTCAATCTCATAATTGTATATATATCTATAATTTAGTCATCCCTAAGGGAAGACATGGCTCAACTGTGTAATTAGCTAAGATCGATACCACCGCCATCCTCGATTAATCTAATGATAAGTCGGAGTCTAAAAGCAGTTCACATTCCAAATATTCTTAAACCTATCAATCTAATATCAGAGGATAGTTTGGGACCTGAAGGATTTCCTACAATCTTTTGGGATTCAGAAAAATCTCTTACTTGGAACTTCATTTGTGTCTCCTCATTCCCATCAGACAAAAACTTGAACCTCTTGCTAACAGCCGAAACAAGGAAAATAAAAAAAAATAAACTAACTGCCCACAAAAATCATTTTTTCAATAAATAAACATTTTCTCAAATATCTAAATTTTTAAAACTTCTGAGTATTAAAATAAAGATATATACAAATGAACCTAGAGAATTTATCTATCTATGTCAAAAAATTAAATATAATTATAGCTTCTTCTTGGGAACTCAACTAAATTTGGCCATGATATTTTATCTCTTTATAATTAGAAAATGTTAAATGATATTGTTGTAGATGTAAGGGTGAGCATAGTGCATTAGCTCGTATAAAACCAAAGATCAAAGGATATATGCGAGCTTGTGTTTTAAAACATCCTCATATAATACATTCATTTTTTATCATTTTTATTTACGCGAGGAAGGAATTTTAAACAATCTCGCATAAAAACAAAGATCAAAGGGTTTATGATAGCTTGTGTTTATAAAAATTCTCTATAAAACTTTTACTTTCATTATATTTTTAAAAATTTATATTGTTTGTAAACAAAGTCGTACAATTTGAGGAATAATATGGAATTAATTTTTTTAATCAGAAATGAGAAAAATTTATATATTTGAAATCACCATTTAATTTGCATTTTAATGATGTTTATTTCGAATTAAATTTTGTTTTAAAAAAAAATTATTTTAAAAGGGACGAGTAGTCCTTTACCTTTTAGTGGGCAAGCCGCACATAACTTTATTCACAACACTCCGAAGATTGTCATAACCCTATAGGCTGAGATAAAAGGAGATGGACAAGGTAAAAGCCTACACTCGAGAATTGATAAAAGAAAGAAAGATTTAATTGCGGGTTGGGAATGTTAGTAGTAGGATGAAATTATAAATCTTCTTATTGTGTTGACCAAAACATATATAAAATTGAGTAATTAATAACCTTTGTCCATCTCATCCTTAGGTTTACATAAAGTTAATGTAGTTCTATTGAAAATGAATCTTATTTCTGATATAAAAAAAATCCAAATTATTGCAAATATTTTTTTTTAATAAATAAGAAATATGGTTAATCAAACTTTTTCCAAAAGTAAATATAATATATCGATATACACATCATTAAAATGCAAATTGAATGATGATTTTAAATATATAAATACTTCTCATTTCTGATAAAAAATATAATAAATTTTAAATTATTACTCACAATATATATTTTTATAAAAATAAGAAATATGGTTTTATCAATTTTTTTCCAAAACTAAAACTAAATATAAATCATTAGTGGACCTCAATTGGTAACCAATAGGGCTGTACACAATATCAAGGAAATGAGATGCGCTGTTAGTCTCATTCTCAACTCACAAAATTCTAATTTGTGCAAGTAAACTCCTCCGATCAAAATTCCCACAATTTCAGAATTACCTCTAAAGAGGAGCTAACACATCTAGGTTCCCCAGTAGGCGGATTCACGCAATCAGTACCTTACTCCACTCTACTCTTGATGTCCTTATGCTTGGTAATCTCCTTGACTTGCTGCCCTCGCATAAATCATTCTTCCTCCTTAAAAACATTTTTAACATTCCACGCATACTTTATGCTCGCCTCAATGTTTATTTTTGAATATCCGATTCCTCTCATTATTTATGAAAAGGAATATAAAATCTAACCGATTATGTTTTGAAACAAATTCAATGAAACAGTATGGCTCAAGCTTCATTATCCATCAAAGTGGTGCTTTCGGGATTAGATCTCCCACCGATCTATCTCTCACTACCTTTGTTTCGGGCAGTCTATTTAAACACAATTACGTCCCACACATCACAAAATAGTTTTCCTTAGATGATGCTATTCTGCTAGGGAGGACACGTGTCGATGATAGCCCATCCCCCGAATCCAATAGACAGAAAGATTGGGATAAGCAAGTTGTATCATGCTGCGTTGAATCCCTATTATCTATCATCCTCCTAATAGACCGCTCTCTCTTTACTTTTTTACTTAATGGATATGGGCATGAATTTTTGACCAAATTTTTTTAACTCCAACTAACCAACAATGAGCTAACCCACGCAATAGGAATCTGACTAAATTGTGCAAAAACCTTTCAACTCTTCTAGCTGCAGAATCCCCATAGACAGCAAAAAAAGACACAGCTTACATTGCAGATCATGCAAAGAACGAATCCTCATGTACACCCAAGCAATTCCTTGATCCAGCGAGCATTGAAATGCGTTCAAATACCCGTTATACTTAAATCACCAAGAATTTTCAGATCCGATGGAAAGAGGCATGATGAAATCACCCTGATCACATGGAAATGGGGCCAATTTCTGGTTTTTACTATTCTTGTATGGATCTATTGGCTTTATCTCAAACTCCAAACCTACTTGAGCAAAATGAACAACATAAAATTTCCAAATATTCGGAAATAGAAGATCACATCTTTATCCTAATAATCTCCACTACCTAAACCTCTTTTGGTAAGCGTATTATCCTTCTTCGAGGATTTAGGATCTCACATCTGCAAGCATACTGGTGATCCGCTAGAAGGCCTTTTTTCAAACAAAACGGTCTATAGCTACCCTTAAAGTGAATTATCAAAGTTTCAATAACAGTCTTCTCTCTATGGATCTTTGCTAGATTCACTTTTTATTCCCTATTCTTATCATTTTACACTATATTTCACCTTTAATGATTTAATTTGGATTTTTTTTATATATAAATTAAGTGTTGACTTATATTAATATGAATAATAAAAATAATATATCAATATACACATCATTCAAATGCTAATTGAATGTTGATTTCAAATATATAAGTGTTTCTCATTTCTGATATATATAAATATATATGAAAAATTAATTACAAATTATTGCTCAAATATATAATTTATTTATATAAGAATTATGGTTTATCAATTTTTTTCTAAAACTAATATAAAAAAAAATTAATTCCATTATTGCTCAAATATATTTTTTAAATAAGAAACATGGTGTATCAATATTTTTCCAAGTGACATATCGATTACACATCATTAAAATGCTAATTGAATGGTGATTACAAATAAATAAATATTTCTCATTGATGAAAAAAGATTGATTACAAATTAGTACTCAAAATGGCACAAGTTTTTTTTTTTACAAACAATACAATTTATTTAAAAATAAATAAAAGAATGTTTAATAACACAAACTCGCATAAAACCTTTAATCTCTTTATGCGAGGTTGTTTAAAATTTCCTCCTCGCATAAATAAAAATAATATGTTTTACGCGATTTTACGCGAGCGTAGGTAGAACCTTATAGATAGGGTAAATAGATTTGAATATTTAGCTGCTTGGTATATAAAATCCGGCCCAAATAATTTTCAGGCTGAGCAATGCGGGCTAAAAAATATTTTTAACCAGAAAGGACAACTTATACACGAAAAATTTACGGGGGGGGAGGGGACTTGAACAAAATTCTATTTCTAATTGGCCTGGCGGAAAAACCTTTAATATCTTTATGTATCCATTTGGTCTGGGCCGATCTCTAATCTAAATAATTTATGCCTTTCTCTTCCTTATTTCAATTTAAATTAAATTTGTATGTTTTTTTAAATTCATTAACCTTATGGTGGGTGGTAACAGAAATTTATTTATATTAGGGACAGTGTTGTCCTAAATCCTTCTTGCAATCTGAACAAAAACTAATATGAGCAAAAATTATCTATCCAAAAGAAATTCTTAAATCAAGTTGGTGGTCCTAAAAATAATGCTATATAAAAAAGATAACGTGACAACTAGATTTTTTGGTTATTTTTTTGATAACTAAAAAAGTAATTTATTGTTTTATATTTTTTTAAATTATAATGAATTTTATCTATAAATTAAATTTTATCAATAAATTTAATTTTATCTATAAAATGTTTGTTATCGTCGAAAATGGTTATTTCGATGCCAAAATGTCATAGTAGGATTCAAAGTTTAATAAGGTAATTATTATTTTGGATGTTTTAAAATTACAATTTATACATAAAATTTTGATTGGGATAAAAAAGGGTGCCATATTTAACTTAAGATATCCGAAAATTTTGTAAAATTGTTAACTGTAGTAAATTTAAAAAGGAATAAATGATTAGGCTAATTAACCGAATGAAAGAATAAATTGAGTTAAAATAAAATCTGATAATCCTAATATATATAACCACTGGCCCCTTCAATTTTTATTGAAAAAAAAATTTCGAAAAAAGTTGACGACAAATATATATTCTTGATAAAATGATAATAAATAAAATAGAGGAAACTAGGGTAAAAAGATTGGTATTTAGCATTTTTACCATAAAATTTTCAAACATAAACAAAAACTTAACAAAATATTCATCTTCATCTACAAAATAAAAAAAAAGAGTAGATCTCTACCTATGATACTTTAGGAACTGTGATGAATTATGTGAAGTGTGCCATTTTTGACATTTTACCCCATACTCATGATAAAGTGGCTTGAGCATAGGGTAAAGTGTTTAAAATAAAATTGTGCATATTATTTTGTTTAATTGAAGAAAATATTGCAATTTTGACATCTATATCGCTTCTAGTATAAATAAATCAATACAATGCCGGAATACAAAAAATTATATAGATTGTGCATTTTGAGTGTGCCTATTTCAGCAGGGACCCGAACCGTTATTTATAACGGTTCAGTATGTAAAAAATTATAATGGTTACGTTTTGGTTACGATTCTAAAGAAAAAATTTATAAAGGTTCGTTCGGTTCAGCTAATTATAAAGGTTTATTATGGTTAGAAAATTTTTTTTATTGAAGCAACACCATCTTCTAATTTATTTTTATTATAAGCATCTATGAATTATATACAAAAAAAATAAATGAGATTAAAAATAACTTATTTTTAAATATATTATTTAGTATAAGTAATATATTTTCTAATATAAATGGATTCCTTTTTGTTCGTTGTGACGATAACACAAATTTTAGCCCCCAAAAGGCCCTTTCTACAGAAACTTGTGTTGCGGGAACCGCCAGTACTATAAGAGCAAGTTTATATTATTCCGGATATTCAAATTATTTCCATTTCTAAAATATAAAAACTGAACCGGTTTAACCGTTTTTTATAAAGTTTTTTTTTACTCCTTCAAAAAATAATTATATCGGTTCGGTTACGGTTATGGTTCAGATATTTATAACGGTTTATAATGGTTTAACGGTTCGTTACGGTTCACTCCGGGTCCCTGTATTTTAGACACATCGTACATTTCAATTATCTTCCCCTTTGCGACTATCTTAAAATTTTATTCCAAACAATGCACAAACTATTAAGGTTCCTTTTCCTTCAAAAGTATCTTTCTATAAGGTGTAATATTTAAAAATTATCTTTTACAGCTTAAATCAGACGGAACAACCGTTTTACCCATAAAAACTTTACCCCAAGGTTATATTATTGTACAAATCGTTTTTGCCTGACTTCTAGTTATGCTAAACTTACGTTAAATTTTATTTTATAGCTATGGATTTAAGGAACAGGTATACAAATTTTTTAATTCTGAGTCATAATATATTTTGTTAAAAGCAAAATAAACTAGACAGTGATTTTTTATAATTTTTGGGTTAAAAACGGTGTTTTGGAAAAATATGTTAAACCAGGAAAGTTTTTCAAAAAATGAACATAGGTAAGAAATTAAATATAAAAATACATCTTCATGCCACATCTAAGGCTTTTATGCTAATGGGGTCTGGCATAATATCGTTAGTTATGTTATCGTCACCCCCTTACCATTTACTATGATCAGAGATCCGCAAAGGTAGCTTTCTTTAAATTGAATTATTTTGAAAAATTTCTGGCGCTATCTTGTTCCTTATTTTAAAAGGAAATCGAAAATATGGAAAGCGCATGAATATTAAATTTTTTAGCATGCAATTTTTGAAATAGTTAATTTGATATAATTTAAATATTTTTAAAAAAATCGACCAAATCTGGCCTGGGCGTATACTCATTTTTTAGACCCCACCCGGATTTTTAATATCTTACCATTTTATTTCCCAAACCCCAGATCGGCAAGCCCTTTATTATTTATAAAAAAAATTGATAATATGAACTGACTAATTTTAAAAAAAAATGTTACCTGTTAAAACAAGGGTTAACTTTAGTTTAAATAGAAGGAGGAAGAAGAATAATAATAAAGGGAAATTAATTTTATAACACGTAATTGGAACAAGGTTTTAAATTGTAATGCTTATATAAATACAAATCCCTTTGTTTAGAAAATAATAATGATTATACATGAAAAAATTATTCTTATATTTATCTTATTCTTATTATTACAATGATAGGTTTAATCTAATTTCCCAATAATTTCTCCCAATAAATAATTTGTCGCTTTTTATTCAATATTTATTTTTTTAATTGAATGGTTGAAAAGACTTTTTTTTTAAATTATAATATATTAAAATTTCCATTGTGATTCTCCAGAAAAACAATTATATAAAAAATAAAATGTAGGCACATCTATTTTTCTTTCCATCGCTCTTTCTACTTCTTTCTATTTCTTCTTAAAGATATATAGATTCAGTGGCTTATTTAATGGGTCAATTTGGAAAATAAGACGGTGTCCGAAGCAAAAAATTTCAAAAAAAATATAAAATATATACTGATTTTTCAGTTTTAAAAATCTGCTAAACTCTTTCACATTCATTTTATTTTAAAATCTATTAATTTAAGTATTTCGCTTATTACAACATTGATTCCCTGGTGTATAAAGTAAGTTCAAAATACATTTTAATACTGGGCTACTCATTTATTTATGCTTATCTTCTCTTAAGTTCTGATTTTCGAATCAAGTCCTTTTGATACTATTAAAAAATGTCCACCAAAATCAAATTTCATAACTCTATATGCAACCCTTCAAAAGTTTTAAGTACTCAACCTTGTATAGAATATATTAAGTTTTAAATAGATGACTAGAAAGATTCCTATATTTTTGTTAACAAATTATCAAGCAGAATATTAATAAAAATATGTGCTACTTTAACCAGAATTTTGTTGTAAGGTATTTCAATAAAACTATAATCATTAGCAACACATCCATATAGCAGATGTAAGGAAGTCCACAAATATTTAAAATACAACACATTAGTATCATTTGAATGCTCATAGTCATTCGGACTCCATAAAAAAATTTTCGCTATTCATATCGTTTCAAGAGGTTTATAACGTGTGGATTATAGCTAATCGTACTATTATTGGCAAGAAATTATAAATATTTTAAGGGCGGAATAAGCAGGACACGCTTCATTTTTATTTTATAATATGCATATTATATATATAGTGCTGTAAACATTTCAAAAAAAGGGAGCGCGTTCACTTTCGCAAAATTTTATGATAAATTTTTTTTTTTAAATTTAATTTAATAATTTTTTAACACAATATATTAGCATGTTAAAAAATAATTTAGTTTTATTTAGATAATATAATTATAAATATAATATAATATAACGAATAAAAAGATATTTTTATTTATAAAAAATTTTTCTTATTAAATGCTTGGCAGTTAATACGGCACTAGCTATACTAAAAGCGCGCTCTACAGGGGCGGATGGGGGATTGTGGTATTATACTTAATAAACAACTTTTTAAGGGAAATTTATTAAAAACATTGATTGTTTTGTTCTTTATTTTAAAAAATTGAGGCAAGTTATTCTCCTCCAATCGATCCTCTATTTCATCGTTTTATGTTTTATATTTTTTATAAAAATATCAAATTTATCATTTATAGCATTTTAATTAGTGATCTGCATCGGGCCTAATTTTTCAAACCTGGCCCGGCCGAAATTTTTTTTAAAAATGTTTTGCCGGCCCGGCCCGAACCCAAAATTTTTTAAAAAAGTTTTGCCGGCCCGGCCCGAACCCAAAATTTATTTTTAAAAAATTTAACGGCCCGGCCAGGCCTAAATTTGTTTAAATACAGAAATTACTTTTTATAATTACTTAAAATAAAAGACATATGTTATATAGCGTTTAGTTTAAATAAATTAAATCAAAAATTTTTATTTTACATAAAAAATTCAATATAAAATTGATAAATTTAGATATATTTAATAAAATTTCCAAGGTCCAACCCGACCCGGCCCGAAATTTCTTTAAAAATATTAGGCCCGGCCCGAACCATATTATTTTAAATAGAATTAGGCCTGAGCCCAGCCCGAAACCCATTCCGGCCGGACTCGGGCCGGGTACGGGCCGGGCCTAACTTTGCAGATCTCTAATTTTAATATTGTAAATAAAAATATAAAATCCTAGGTAGTAGATCCAAAGAAATCATTTTTATAATAAAATTTTTATAAATCATATAAAAGTTAATTATTTCTACAATATATAAATTTACACTTCAAATTGTGTTCAACAATTAAAATATAAAATCCTTGATTAAAATAATAGTTATTTATTAGATTATAATTTTAAAAAATGGCATTAAAAATAAATTCTAAATGATATCAACCATTTTCTATTTATGTATATAAAATATAAATGATTAAAATGACATCATTGCTGGTTACTTAGTTACAGGCGTGTACGCACCGGGGGGGGGGGCAAATCACCCCCCCTCCCAAGCCAAAAAATGCAGATGCCGTATATTTTTCAAAAATTTTATTGTTTATATTAATTTATATTTGTTAATATTTATTCCTATCTCATATTAAATATATATTTAATTTCATTAATTTATCACATTCATCACAGTTATTTTATCAATTAATTTCGATTTCAAGTTTTCCTTGCCGTAATATTTACCTACTATTTTAAATTTTCTAGTGGCGTAATATTTATCTACCATTTTCATTTCTAGTCAAATAATAATTATTTATGAAACTCCTTGTTCATCAGGGAGAAAGAAATTGCAAGCTTGCCCAACGAAATTGAGTCTCCGCCATCAAGCAGTGACATCTTTTATGGAGTTAGAAGAGGCGATTATTAATGCTTTACTGAAATATCACAATGGTCTGAAGGAAATATTTCCTCAGATCTTAATGTTAATTTATATTTTTTCTATCAACTTTTCTGTCTTCTTAATGTTAAATAAATCGATGGAGACTATATATCTCTAATGTTAAATTTTAAGAAATTTTTTTGTACATCACGGGATTCGAACCTATGGCTTAACGTTTTAAAGGCAAACGTTCTTCCACTCAGCCAGCTTCTATATTAAATTTTGTAATATAATCTTTCTTATATATGTTACTATTTTGCTATTAACATTTATTTTTCAATTAATTTATATAATTTAGATCTTATTGTGTTTATATTCAAAGTAAAATTTATTAATTTATATAAAATTATTTTTATATTACAATTTAGATTTAACAAATAAATTTAAATTATTTATCACCCCAAAATATGGCAGTAAAATTTTCTTATCTCAACCACAAAATGCGATCTCTGCAAATATAAAATACCTATTTATCAATATCTTCCTATGCCAGAAAATTAACCTCCCTTACTAATCCTAAGTACTTACATTTTAGATTTAACAAATAAATTTAAATTATATTCAGCCAATTAAAAAATAAACATTTATCTCATATTACCACCCCAATAAATGCCAGTATAAAATTTTTATTTCAACAACAATATTTGAACTCTGGAAATGACATGCAATACCAATTTATCGATATCTACCTTACATTTTTGATTATAATTTCATACATTTTACGCTAAATTTAATAAAATAATTAATAATCACTAAAATTTGTCATTTATTTTATATAAAAAAATGTATTTAAAAAAAAATTCCATATAATAGTTCAAGATTTTATTATTCCCGACATTCTTGATGGGTTATCAACTAGTATTATAATAAATAACTCCAGTAATACAAAATTATGCTAGTGGTGTATTTTTTTAAAACTTGGTGGGGAGGGGGCTACGATTTAAAGAAATTTGATATATTTAAAATCGATTTCTTTATTATGAATATGAATTTTATTTACACAATATTTTTAAAATAGCATAACTTATTTAATACTAACTATATTTATACAAATTAAATTATATGAATATAAAAAATTTCCATATATCTTTCATTTACTCGTTTTCTTTGGGCTTGTATTTTTCTTTAAAAAGATTTCATATATGCCATTTAGATATCGAAGGACAAATAATATTTATGAATATATAAGTATCCACACAATTAAGGAATTTTTTAAACCTTTCATTAAGAATATCTTCATCGATGTTTTGTCGAAGGCAATCATATTCATTTAATTTGAATTTTTGGATTCTTTTAGTTCGTTTTTGTCAAATCGTATATCTATGTTCATATATATACCTTATTTCTCTTTGAATAAAATACATATCGGAAAGAATTTCTAAAATAAAAAAATATTTTATTAAAACTTATTCAAGTCCTTTTACCCTCGTTTTAAAAGCTATCCATTATACGGGACTGCATGATGCTTTCTAGAGAGATTATAAATTGCTCTATTTTACTTGGATTTTTTAAAGTATATTTTTAAATTAAAGTGGAATTTCTGAATCGAGTGACATCTAAATATTTACCTATATACAACATCGACATGAGAGATGGGAATAAAAGCGGGGTAAGGGGAGGCATCTAAAGGAGGGTAGGACAAAGTTAAAAAAAACCAGGAATCGAACTCTTCAAAATTTTTGCCTGGGTTCGGTTCAGATTCGGTTTAAGATATAAAAAAATAGATGGGTTCGGGTTCGATTCCGGTAAATATTTTTGAACCCGGGTTTGGTTCCGGGTTCAGCTCGGGTTTAGAATTTTTGAATTGATAAAAAAAAATTATATATTTAAATCATAATTAAAAAACTAGGCATAAACTTGGTATAAAAAATAAATTTTTAATTTTATTTATAGGCAAAATATAGTTTAAATACAAAATATAGTCATGTATCAATTTTAAAGATTTTATTTAGACGTATTTCTTTTAATACGTAATATCCAATATAATAATTTTTACTTTGACTTGTTCACTTTCATTTTCCTCTAATTAATAATCTTTGAGAATAAATTAAAAATAAAAATAAAAATAAAAATAAATGGCGCAAATGAATTCAATTGTTTAAAATTTATTAACACTCCAATAGGAATATTTGAGAGTAAATTTAAAAAAAAATTTTTTTTAATGGCGTAAATGAATTAAGTTGTTTAAAATATATTAACACTTTTTTAATTGAAAATTTAAAAATATTATAAAATCTCAATTAAATTATTAATATTTGTATATAAAATTATACAAATATCTTAATATATGATTTTAAACAATACATTGAACCCGGTTGAACCCGGGTTCAGATAAACTTTCTGGGTTCGATACTGGGTTTTGAAATTTATAAACGGGATCCAGATTCGATTCGGGTCCATATTATTTTCCCTAAAACCCGGGTTTTCTTCTCCAGGTTCGGGTTCTGTTAGAATCCCTGAAAAAAACACTATTTTAGATTAAAATTAAAAATAACGGATAAAATTTTTTTAATTTATTAATAATAAATACTATTTCTTATTCATTTACAGATAAGATTTTAGTATAGTTTAAAGTTATACACGCTCGTGGATAATATTTAAAATAGGGTTAATAACAATTAGTTGATTTCACCAACTAATGATTATTTATCTCAGCCTAAATAATCATGAGGTCTGAAAGAGTTTAATTAGAATTGTTGAGATTATAAATGATGACTCATTATAAGATTTTTAAAATTATTATCACGAGATTATTAAAAAGAGTGTAGGGTAGATTTTAGAAGGGGTATCCTCCAATAAATTTTTTGCCATGTAGACTCTCATAATATTTTATTATTTTCAATATGTTCCTAATGATTTATTTTTTTTTATATATCAGCCAATCAATAAAAATAATGATTAATTGGCAAAAGGACACCAAAGAACTTGATCCCAATTTATTATTTCTTAAATAGTGGATTACATATCCTATGAAAACGGGCTAAAAATAAAAAATGGAAGGGGGGCTTAGCTCCCATAACTATTCTCTCAATAAACCTTTGATTATGATTCTAATTACAAATTATATTAGTAACAGATGCTCGTCCATAAGAATCGGAGAGTAATTTAGCTCAAAAAAGAAGGGAAGGAGAGACTAATTGCATTCGCTTCAAGAACGTTGAATGCTGCAGGGAAGAATTATAGGCTGAAAGAGGAGCCCTTGCCATTATATTTGGGATAACCAAAATCAATGAATTTATATATGGAAAAAGGTTCACGCTGCAAATAGACCATGCGACATTAATGAACTTATTTCACTCAAGTAAAGACACTGATAACATCTACTACCAGAATACAGATATGGGCGTTATTGTGGTTACCATTAAGAACTAGAATTTAAAAGTAATAGATAAATAGCATATGCAGATTTTTATCTCGATTACTAATGATACAGTTACAAAATAAAAAATTTAGATTTAATACAAGTGGGAGAAACAGCATCATTGAATGCCAACAAATTAAAAAAAACAACTCAAGATAAGTTACTCATTAAAGTGTACTGATGTACCATGGTTAGATGGTCAGTAAACCATGAGCACTGTCTAAAAGAATATATCTAAAGAAGAGAAGAAATTAATCTTTTGGTTGATAGTATTCGATACTAGCAGTCGCTGGCCAATATTCCCAATAAATAGTATAAATACCTAATAAAGTATTAATGAATATCTTTGCCAGATTAGGAATTCCAAAGATAATAGTGGTCACTACACAGTAGTAAATAATTTAAAGATTTCTGTGAAAGAAATGGAATTCAATTAGTGCATGGAAGTCCCTATCATCCACAAACGCATTGTATAACGGAACGGTTAGTTAGAAAATTTTACATAGCATGAATTAAAAAACGGTGGATGAATTATAAACCAGTTTAGCAACTTTCATATATAGTTATCGAAATACACCTGGGAAAGTGAACCAGGTCCAGCAGAAATGTTATTAAAGATTAAACATAGATGATTACTAGAACAAATATTAGAAAGGAACAAGAAGGAAAGGTTAGATTAATACACTTAATATTTCGAAACAAATGGAAAAATATGTGTCGCGCATGTATAATAATGAAGAAGAAAAAATGGGAAAAAGCATATAAAAAAGTAACCACTACGTATGAATTAACTACACAGGGGAAAACGATAATACGTCTTAATTATTAATTTATTTTTTACTTAAAAGGTATATAAACAAAATGGAAATTTTTATAGCATCCACCGCCATGTTATATATTTTTCCAATAAATTTTATCATGACAACATTTACGAATTTGATTTACAGCCTACAAGTTTTACTATTCAATTAAAAATATGATAAATTACTTTAAGAATTATAGTAATTGAAGTGAGACATAAATTCTCAGTTCCGTATAATGTTAATCACCACTTCTTATAATATATTTCCTTCACTGAGTGAGGATAGTAGCATATTAGCAGAAATAATTCGCATAAAATTTAAGCTTAATTGACCTTGTATCAATCTGCCACAAAATCTGTTGGTAAAAAAAAGAAGGTTAATTACCCATTTGGAAAACATGGATCAACCACATGCAGATGCCTATTCAAATGTTTGTATAGATAAAACTGATACTTTGTACAGATAAAACTGATACTTTGTATAAATTAAACTGATACTTTCTTAATGAAAAACTAATATAATCAATTTAATATTTAGTGAAATATAATTATTTTATAGAATGTCATGTGGGGAATAATTCATGATCTCAGCATAAAGCTTTCACAGATTTTCCAGCATTCAAAGGCAAGGTGAAAGTTGCGTTTCCAGATACGATCCGCTTCCTTATTTTAAACTTAAATAAACTAGATTTTTTGAAGGGGCTTTATGAGGACTTCTTTCTCTTCAACAAGATGTGTTTATATGCTGGATTACACTAAATAATATTGGTTTTCAAATAAAATAAGTATAGTGTAAATATTTTTAAAAGTTAATTTAAAAATTATGACTTAATTTATTCTTTTTTTTACGAGAGGGGGATGGGGTATAGGATTTGCTTAAAATGATATTTACAAAACATAATCTGCTAAGGGACCCCTTGGCTGCACCTGTGTATTTCATGTAAAATATTCCATAAAAAATAAATTCTGCATTGTATTTGTAAAGGGGGCATTTAATTTGTAGATTAATTGCATCAAATTAAATTATATCTAAGTAACCCCGCCACCGCCCCCACCACCCCTTCCCTCCCCCTTCCTCCCATTTTACCAAAAGATTTTAAAAAGAATAAATATTGATATTATTAAATAAAAAAAATATCATTCTTGAAATCTTTTTACTTTTACAAGTATTTTTTTGATATTAAATATATAAAACCTGAGGTAAACTGGCCAATATAGATATGAGCCAAGCGCCCGTTATCATGCCTTTGACAAAAAAATTTTGATTGAATTTCATGGGGTTACAGATGGTATAGCATCGATCTATACTGATGACTATCAGAATCAATGAGGATAAATACAGGCCAAATATACGAAAAAAGGCGAATATTTTGCAGGCCATGTTGCCAGCTCTCCAAGAAATGGTGGCGCTCCAGCCTATTTCAAGTGGAGCAACCAGAAAAATGACCAAAAGATCGGCCAGGCATAGATGAAGTATCAGCAAACGCACCCTAGATTGTAAGTTAAAACGATAGTGATTCTTTTGAATGGAGGTTATATTGGGACGAAGGTAGGTCATAGAATTAGTGGTTTTTGACCTTTTAAGATTAATCCTTCTTGTATTATAATTAGGTTTATCTTTAGGTTCGAATTTAAAATAAGAGGGGTCATATTTCTCTACCCCAAAGTTAGAGAAACTAATAACATATGGACTATTGAGCATAGCAGGGGGTTTAGTTACACAATGCGGTGAAGAAATGATAGCAATATCGCGAAAAATTGCTAAATCTAACTTTGGGTGACTTGACGCATGTTTTAATGGAAAACTATGGGTTCGGAAATAATTATGTTTACGTCGAGACCTTTCTACTTGTTCAATTTGTTTGGCACGTTTGTTGGAGAATATAGTTTTATTATTCAGAAAAGTCGGAAATAGACTTTTAAGTACGATCAAGTTCGCCAGTGCGCCTAAGATAAACAGGATTGAGTATGCTATTATAGAAATCTTCCTGGCCAATTTTAATTTCGGATTTTTGTCCATTATGTTGCGAATTAGTAAGAATATGTTGTCCCAGTTGATTGTATCGTTTGTGTGCCATAAACTTAAGTCCAGAGGCTTAGATGAATCATTGTTAATAACAAAATTTAAGCCCATGAATAATTTATCCTCGTAAGTGAATATGGTGACGTTACTTTTAGAATACGATGTAAGATTAGAGTTATGCACTTCCCTTTTATTAATAAAAAATTTCAATTTTTGGGATATATTATTAATATTTAAATTCAATGAACGTTTTGTTGTTTTGACATTGAGAATAACAGGTTTTTGAAATTGGCCCTTTTGTTAATAATTTTTATTGATATCGCCAAGCCAAGATACTATTATTCACTAATAAACTATTTAAATATTTTAGAAAAAATTTTCAAAATTATCTAGATTTGTTTAAGAAGTAAACTTTGCATTACAATATATTTATTTTTACTTTCTTTTTGGTAAAATAGGAAAAAATGTAATCATTCCAAAATTACTATATTTTTTTTTAAAAAAAAAATTATTTTATCGTTCAAAACAAAAAAAAGTTTAATAAATTAAGAGAATTTACGCATAATTTTAATTTTTTTATAGAAATTTTTCTAACCAACTAATATTTTTTAATTTTTATAAAAAAATAATAATTATAGGATTGCTTTTAATCTCTAATTTTTTAAATATTTTATATAATTTATGAAAGGATTTTGTATAATTCCGATACTTTTTAATTGTTACAATATGTTTTAATTATTATATTATTTGGATTGGATTAAATATATAATTAAGTTTTCATTTATCGTAAGGGCGAAATATAGTGATGTCGTACAAGCAATGCGTAAGTTATCGCTAAATGATGGCATAGCTGTATAATTGAACATTATATATCCAAAATGTTTATTAAATTAAACAAAATTATGTTTTTATATATATAATTAGCTTCAATTTATAAATATTATTATAATTTGAACAATAAACAAATTCTATACGTATCATTATTAAAAAATAAAAATGCATTTCAATTTATTATAGCTTAAAAAACGAATGGTTCAGGAAACCCCTTGAAGTGTTTTGCCTAACCCCACTATTGGGGCTTGTTGGACAAAATTTTCACTTTACAAAAATTAAATTGCAAAATTATGATTTTATAAGGTCCCTTTATTGAGTATAGTTTTAGGTATCTATTCATAAATTATTTTTTATAATATCTAAAAAAACAGGGTAGCTATAACCGATTTTGCAAAAATCGGTTCGATTGGCCCCAGTCTCCCCTAATTTAAACAGTGTGATACGGTACGACTATTTTTTCGCTTGTTGTAAAGGAGTCATACACGGATGGGGGGGGGGGAAGGGGGGTTACGATGCAATTGCATCTTTGAAATTTTAAGTAGAAATAACTCAGAAATGATTTGAATACTATAAAATATTTGCAGGGTACAAATGCTGTTTGATCCATTTGTAACCCTGAATCCTTTGATTGTAAATATTAATTATATTTTATTTATATTTGGATTTTTATATTATTATATGTTTGATTTTTATTTTTAATAGATATTGTTTTTTTATATACCTTTTATAATGTCATGTTACACGATATTTTACTTAATAAATTAAAATACTTAATTTATTTGTTTTGAATCAAATATAATCTGTTTATAAAATTAACCCTTTAAAGCCCAACTTTTTTTGTAACGACTAAAAAAAAACTTTTTAATAAATTCTTTATTTATATTCTCCTTAGATATAAAATTTTTGATTCAAATTTTATTTTATAATGTATTTAATATTTATATATGAAGTAATACCAATTAGCAATACCAGACACAAATATAATATTATTAAGAATAAAAAATTGACAAATTTAATCCACTTGTAATATGTATATAAAAACTAAAAGAAATAAAATGTTATAATTTGGCCAAAATCGGAACATAAAAATGGCAAAAAGTTAAAAGAAATAAAAATTTTGTAATTTGGCCAAAATCGGAACATGAAAATGGCAAAAAATTAAAACATATTGAAATACAAGCAAAAACATATGTTAGCCTGACTATTACTTAGGTATGTATTCTTTTTAAAGAAGAAAATGTTTTTCATTGGTAGAAGCACTAATGGGTAGCTTCCAAAATAAATAATTTTAATATATTAGGAAAATATTTTAAAATGTTGAAATTATGCAAAACATCTATTATTTTAGAATCTTAATATCGTAGTTTGCATTTAGTTAGTAATGCATCATGAGGTTTAATATCTTCACAATAAAAAACTTCCAATATTTAATTTTTTTTTCTCTGAATCTATTTGAAATAGATTCATAAGTGCGGTAATAATATTAGTAGATTTATAAGTACTGAGCCTGATGAATCAAGAATTTCCTTAATTTGAATAATAAAATTATTTAAGAGAAGGTTAAAGAAATTTATTTCATAGTATTCTTCGACTGAACCCTATATTAATATTAAAATGATAGGTTTGCTTTACTGCGAGTCGAGGTAGGCAAATATTAAATTCATAGACTCTGCTTTTGATTCAACAATGACCTATCATTTATGAAATTGTCGCCCCCATTTACTTAAGTTTGAATATAATTCTTTCAGCTATTCTCATGTCTCATTAAAATAGATGTTTCAAATATTTTACATTAAATACTTGTATAATTAAAAAATTTCTTAATACATTCTTATGTAACTAAAGAAATTTGGTTGTAGTATTGTCAATAATCTGTCTGCTTCTGAAGAAATGTCTTTTTCAGTCCATTGAGTTATTTCAATAAAAGAATTTATAATAGGCTCTTCTAACACCATAAAAGCCTTTACATTTTATGGTGAAAGATTCATATGGGCAAGATTTTGTAACATTTTTCTCCATGTTGGTCAAGGAACTTTAGATATAATTCTGTTTATTATATTTAGCGTCTTGGGATATCTAAATATCTCATATATGCTAGATATTTTGCCTAATCTAAATAAGAAATTTTAAAAAATAAACAAAAAAAGATTTATTATTTATTCTAAGGTATTCTTGGACTGACTACCTAAGCAATTTGATATCAATGGTACAGAACATGAATCAGAATATGTCAAGTTCAATGAGCAGCACAGTGCACTAGTCGTTATACATTTCCTTTTTATAAAGCCTTGATTGATTTGAGTTAAAAAAATTATGTGCAATTAAATAAAAATATTTAAAAAATAATAATATTTAAAAATAAGACAAATTGTCATGTGATAAAACGTAACATTATCAAGAGTCGCGTTATCACGTGTCGTGTTACGCGTCTTATCACGAATCGTGTTATTTATCGTTGCATTATTAGAGGTCGCCTTATCAAATGGAGTGATAAAGTGTTATTGTGATAAAGTGAAGTATGATAAACTGACTCTAGGCTTTAAAATCATTTTAATTATTAATATCTTAATTTGTAATAAAAATAATATATGTTGTGCAATTATGCTTGTTATATCTTATTTTAATTATTTATTTTGATAGGGTACGAAAATAAATTACGAATATTTTAGATAAAATATCCTACTTTTTAGAGGAACGATTTGTATAGTTACCTTTTCCATTTCTACATATGATTCAAAAATAATTTGTTACGAAATTAACAATTGGTCATTATATTACATTTTTAGATTCTTGCAAAAATATGTCATATCAAATATTATATTTGCATTTTTATATGTTTTCCAAGATTTTTGAAAAACGGGTGTTTTAAAAAGTTTGTTATAAAAAACTATAAAAGAATTATCTATAAATATGATTATATCATAATATTTTAACAAATCATCTTGAATAATTATTTCATTTAAAATAAAATTTTATTATTTTTTTAATAAAAAAATGAGGCTTGTTTTTAGCTAGCAAATTCATCTAGGTTTTAATTTTTTTATAATGGTTAAATATCATAGCCACAGGCGCGTAACCAATGGGGGATCGCAAATTTGACTGTTTTCATAAATATCATTTAAAGCTAATAGAAATTTTACCCCCCCCCCCCCCCCAGTCAAAATTTTGGAATATCAATCAGAGTTTATCTTTGTTGCTAGTTGCATTAATAAATTATTTTCCTATAGCTCACTACTTTGTAGAAATTTGCAAAAACAAATTTGGTTCAGGTTATTGATATGGAGGAAAATATATATGAACAAGTAAATACAATAAGATTGAATGTAGTTGAATATTTTTATAATACTTATCTAGGCGTTGAATCAAATATTGAATCTTATGATATAACACTAATTAAACCTAGTCTAGCACCTAGGAAATTATTGAGATGTAATATAAATGTTGACTCAACTGAAGAATATTATAAAATATCCATTTTCAGCTTATTCTTAGATACTTATTTTATCGCAAATAAAAGTACGGTTTTTAAATAAAAAAAAAACAAGTCTTTAGCAATCTTCAGATTATATTACCTAAACACCCTTCTTCGGTTTCTGATGCCACTATTGGTAAACTTAAATATTTGGCAAAATTTTATTCCTTATGATATTGATACTGAAATAAATTTAATCAGTGAATTCGAATTGTGGTATACTACGTTTTGTTATTTTACCTGAGCATGCTATTGATGCGCTTAATTTGTGTATCAGTTTCCAAATATTTTGAAGTTGTTTTATTTTGCCTATTATAACATGTACGAATGAAAGGACCTTTTTCAACTTGAGAAGGTTGAAAACATTTTTACAAAATACTACTTCCAAATCTCGGCGGTTAGCTCTATTAAATATCCACAGAGATTTGGTTCCAACGACAAACGAAATTCCTGATGAATTGGCAAATTTCCTATGAAAATTAAAAATCACATTTATAGTATTTAATAAATTTTTTGTATAATTTTGTATTTAATAAGAAGTAATAACTTGTTTTTTT
Source organism: Gordionus sp. m RMFG-2023 (assembly GCF_954871325.1). NCBI lineage: Eukaryota > Metazoa > Nematomorpha > Gordioida > Chordodea > Parachordodidae > Gordionus > Gordionus sp. m RMFG-2023. The sequence goes on along the minus strand of NC_088777.1, from coordinate 38,154,874 downwards.
AATTATTTTTTACTCAATATTTTATATACAGTACAATTAGTATTTACAATAAAATAATTTTATTCTACCTATATTGTATGAGAATTTAATTTAAGGCTTGTTTAAAGCAAATTTAATAAAAATGACACTAGAATTTATTTCAATTTTATATTTAAATTTTTTTTATTAAATATAATAGACATAATAAAAAATAGGGTTATAACCTTTATTTCTTCTTAAGGCTGTGTCCAAAATCTAAAAATAAATAAATAAATTTTCAAGAAAAAATAACATAAGCTATTTTTAATGTAAAAATAAAATAGTGTCCTATTTCATTTTTCTTTATTTATAAAAATTTATTTTTTTAAAAAAATAATAAAAATAATAAATTCGAATAAAAATTTATTTATTTGTGAAAGTATAAATTTTTTTAGTAAGTACAATTTTTATATAATACTGTTAATTTTTATAAATTTACTAACCAAAACGATTATAGCCTTTTATATTATAAATATATTTTTTAGTGTCAGAAAATAATTTTATGGAGGAAACATAAGACTGCACAGGAATCTCTTGTGCTAAAATGATTTAAAATTTAGAGATATAGGAAAATTTGGGAGGAAATAGGAAAAACATATAACTTGAATTATGATCAAGTGAAGAAGAAATTTTTAGCTGTAAAGGCTAAATTTAATAAATTATATGCTCTCATCCAACAAAAATCTGGTAAATATAAAAATTATATATATAAATTATAAAATAATTAATATAAAAAGTAAGAATTTGAACAATATTTATGGTTAAAAGAAAATGTTGATATTATCAAATTTTATGAGTCAAGTTTTAAATTATCACAGACAGAGGTAAAATATTAAAAGACAAAAATATGAAATAATTTTTATAGATTTAAATAAAATAAAGCTTAATGATAGACATCATATGATGGGGTTTTATCAATCTTATTTAAATCAAACTGATGCCATGTCAATAGAAATAGAAGATATTTTTAAAATTAAAAACTATTTTGTGAAAATTTAGCTTCATTTATATAAATTATCCTTATTATTGTATTATATTATTTCTATTACAATTTTATTATATAACTCAAATATAATAATTTATATATATATTTAAGGAAAAATTTAAATAAAGTATTATTGGTTTTCCAATTGTTTATTAAATGTTGATGCAATTATTTACAACATATATGTATTTATTAAGTATATAAATAATATTTAATATAACCATTATCAAATAATAGGTTCATGTAAAGTTTAATAACTGAAAGGTAATATAAAATAATAAATAGAATTAATTATTTATCTTTTAATAAATAACTAATAATTGAATCATATCAAGCATTTTGAATATTTTTATTATAATCTTAATAAAACTTGAATGTGTCCAAAATGTTTTGTCATTAATTTGCAAAAATTTTAAAATTATAAGGACAAAACATTTTGGACCTCAAATATCCAAAGCGCGAATAAGTAAATAAAAACTAAAAATATTAATATAATTATTATTGAATTATGAATAATTTAATAGAATAGCTCAAACATATGACCTGGCCGGACGCCGAAAAAAATATGGCCAAAAGCTAGCAACGCCCACCAAAAAATTCCCCCTCCCCCTAGAGAACAATCTTGGATACACCACTGCCAACTCATACAAATTTATCATATAATTATTGGCGCCCGCCTTTTAGCTTTATCAAAGCCTGACGGTGTCATCCGTCTAATAATAATTTTTTTAGAAGGTTAATTGCTAAGATTATCATGGAGCAATCAGTATATTTAACTCCTACCAACTGGGATTCAGTATCAAAAAATGGCTGTGAAATAGCTTCATATGCCCGAAGGATATATTAAGACCCCCCCCCCCCCCACCCTCCCCCCCCACCAAATTCTATTTTCTGCAAGCTTGATCTTAGAACGCTTTTAATATTTTAAATTGACACGAATTTTTTATTTTTATTAAATCTTTCCTAATTTTTCTAAATTTATTGAATTTTATATGTGTTCTCTACTCCTTTTCGGTCCAAAACCTATAATAAAAGGGTATCCAACAAGGTAATCCTTTTTTGTTTGGGCATCCATAATTTAGCAAAACAAAAACAAAATATAGTTTTTACTATCATCTTAAGGGTATTTATATAGTGGTACCTTATGCGAGCCATCTTCTTATGTTCTTAACAAAATTATTTACTTTGACGTTGTGACAACTCCCCGCTCGACTTTCTCTCAATAAGTCCAAAACCTGGATTTGCTTTTTAAACAGCGAATCCGCCGATTTAGTTGGCTACAAAATAGCGCAATACGATAGTTTAACATAATAAGATTCTCTTATAGTTAATACCTCGATGTCAGATGAAGATTTTAATAAAAAAATTATAACTTTTTCAAAATTTCTGCAATATTTTAAGCTACCCGCACATCAAAGTTTAATTTTAATTTATAAATGGTTATACATTATAAAATTTTTCACATTTTTTAGACCCTTCTCTTTTTTTTAATAATACTGTTTTTACTGATTAATGGCAGTTAAATTTTAAATTTTTTTAAAATTAATTTAACTTGGCTTCTTCCGAAGTGCCTGCAAAATCTGGTGGGCTAGATCTTTTCCCACTCCATCATATATCATTATCTTCTTTTATTTCCTCGTTTATTTCATCAACTGATATTTTATTAGACTATGCAATTAATACATGAAAGTATTCCGGTAAGCACCCTATATTCATTAGTTATTAACCGTAAAGAAATTTCCAACCCTTATAACTTTCTTTGAATACCATTAAATCCCTTAGATTAGTTACAACTCCTTCAGTCCGATAACAGATTAGGGAGTCACGAATGGCTTAAAATAAACAAATAGTCATCGGTTTACAACTAGGATATGGCATTGTCCAACCACACAATTGTATTGATTGCAATACTTTGGTAACCTATAAGGTGGCCATGTAGTTAACTGTTTATATATAGTTAAGGCCAATAGGAATATCATAGCACAATTAGTCTAATAATGAATTGAAGCCTAAAAGATGTTCATATCCGAAACATTCTTGAGCCTCCCAATCCATCAGAGAATAGTCATCTGAAACCAGATGAATTGTCTAAATTCTCTTGGGAGTCAAATAAATCTCTTATTTGGGACTTCCTTTGTGCCTTCTCCTTCCCCAAACAAAAATTCGAATTCTAATAAAGAAAAAATTTAAAATAACAAACTAAGTTCAATAAACAGACATTTTTCTCTCTCAGCATACAAAATTTTTAAAACTTTTATGTTCCAAAATCAAAACTTACTAATAAACTATGAGCATTTCTTTTTCTATGGCAAAAGATGCAAATTAATATGTCTAAATTAGAAGTCTGCAAATCCCGGTCCGGCCCGTTTTTTAAAAATAATTTCATCTTGGGCTGAATCTGGCCTAATGTATTTTTTAAATAAATGGGGCCGGGTTGGATCAGTCCTAAATTTAATATGGTATTCAATTTTGTGAAATAAATTAAGATATTTTAAAATTATTTAAAGAAAATATTTTTATTTATAGAATATTAATTTTGCAAGAAAATATTTTTATCTGTAGAATATTATTTTCACAATAAAAATATTAATTTTTTCTAGATTTAAATAAATTTCGGCAGGTATGCAAATAATATTTATTTCGGATGAGGCTATTCGGGATAAAGAAATTTTTTTCGTTAGGGTTCGGGTGCTAAACAATTTTATTAATAAAAATTTTGGGCCAAGCTTGAAAAATTAGGCCCGGTGTAAGTTTAAATATAATTATGGCTCCTTTTGGGGAACTAACCTAAAATATTGTTGGCTGATATTTTAATCGTTTATAAGGTTTTATATTATTGTATGTTTGATTTATATATGTTTTTAAAGTAGATATTATAATTTTATATAGTTTTTATAGTGTTATATGTTACAAGATATTTTCATATAAAATTTTTATAATCTTCATCATTTAAACATAATAATACCAAACATCAGTGAATATTATATTGTTAAATGAAGCAGACTGGAAAGAAATATAAACGAATATATGAATAGGCCATTATAAATATTATAATTGGGCAGACTTTTTACCAAAAATGGACATATATTTTTTTTATTTTTCGGAATGTTCCAAATTTAGTTTTAGAATTACCTCCATTTCTCTTAGCGTTTCTAATTTCCCTAAGTTCTAGAATGCCTGGAACGTTCTATTATACATATATAAACATATATATTTTAAATGATATAATATTTTCCTTTAAGTTGCATTTACTTAATGCATTAAGTGGATCATATAAACATTATCTTTTGAAAAAAATAAGGTAACTATTCGATTTGATTAACTGTAAATAGTCACATTTCAAATTTTTTCTTGAAAAAGATATATTTTTACACTATATCTTTCGTGTATTCTCTGCATTAATTTAGATGTTTTTCTTTTTCCCATCTTTATATATTAAAATGAATATTCAATATTATTTTATATTTTGACATGCCAACCTTAATGCTGTATGGAAATTATACGATTCAATTTTAGGCATCTTGTCCATAATTATGTTACATAATCATCTTATTTTTTTACATGTTAAAGTAAATATCAATTCATAGGCGTAGCCAGGATTTTCCTAAGGGGGGGGGGGGGTTAAAAATTACTGCCCCCCCCCAGATCTCCTTTTAAGCGGGCCTTCGACCCGTTTATCTTCTGCCTTCGGCCGGGTTACCTTAGTCTATATATAGTCATAAAATATTTTTACAAGATAAGAGGTTAATTTTAATATAAAAATAAGCCTGGAACAAATATGAAATATATTTTTATTAGTTATATAAAATATAATAAATTACTTGTATACATATTAATATAAAAGCATGGTAATAATTTATTCCAAACAAGTATATGAAATTTATTTAGAAAAAGTAAGTAGGCATATAGTTGATATTCCTCTATTATATAGAATTAGTTACAAAATACTTGGCAAAATTCAACTTTTACTGACATATTTGACAGTTAGAGAATATATTACAGTTAATATTTTAACAAATTTTACTAATCAATGCTCTTGATAATAACGATAGCAACAATTTGCATTCAATTATTTAACGCCAACTATTTATTTTAAATAAAATATTAAAAATTAATCTTTATATTATTTATCCCACAATGTCTTTAAAAGATATTTTATGATGTCATTATCAATATTTTATAGTTTTCTGTAAAATACCTAATTCGCTATATTGGTAAAAATTACTTGATTGTCATATGATAATTGATAAAATTAGATATATTGTAAATCTACGACATATAATATTCCACTGTTTGTATTATCCTTTAATTTTTTTATTTAATTTATGATTTAATTTTATCAATAGTTTTATAATTATATTTTACTTTTATTAAGATAAATAAATTGAAATTACTCACTTTATAAAAATTTATATTTGATATATTATATTATTTAGTAATTTTATGGATCTATTATTAATAATTATAATACATTTTACTTTTGTCTTAAGACTTATCTTATATTACATTTCTTAAAAAGCATTTTTCGTTCACTTATTTTTATATATAAATGCTTTTTTCCAAAATTGTATAAATTATAATAAATATTTTTATAAAATAATAGTAACTTTTACATTCTTTCTTTCAAATTATTGTTTAAGTTATATGCATACATTTTTTGGGGTCAGGGAGTGAGGGTGGACTAAGTGGGATATTTTTTATTAGCTTAAAATAATATTCACAAAAAGTGATAAATTTCTGAAGGGGGGATCCCCCCCCCTGGCTACGCCTATGTATCAATTTATTTTTTACCGCAATATTTTTATCATTTGGGCAGGGTACAATGTTGATATGAAACTATTAATATTTGGGTAATTTAGATTATTTTTTAAATATAAATATATTATTAAATGTTTATCTTGCTTTATGGTAATAGTTATAGAAATGGTATATCATACGTTTATTAGTTAGTATAAAAAAATCGAAACCATTAGAAATTTTTGGAATATGTTATGGAGGAATAAACCAGGGATCCAACCCGAAACAAATATCGGTTTGGTTCAGGTTCAGATAAAAATAACGATTCAAGGTTCCGGTTCCGTTCGAAACTCTAAAAACCGGTTTGAACACTTTAATATTCAAACCTACATTCAAATTATGTATAAGGAAGAATTATTTTTATTTCATAATTTAAATAAAAAACACATACATAAAATCTTCATTTATATTTGCAGATTATAAAATAAAATAATATTTAATTTATATAAGAATAAATATCAATGAATAATTTTAATATGAACAATTACTTAAAAAATATTTTATTAAGCCGCACATTTAATATATTTTCAAAATTCATTTCACTCAAATTACATCTATAAGGAGTTAATATAAATTTAGTTGTCGAAAAACATCTTTTCACACTAACTTGGGTAGCCGGCACTGACTGTGTCATTTATAATACTATATGTAAATAATTTATATATTGGATTAAAATTTTCTCTAGGCATTATAATTTAAATGTTGTAAAATGGCAATATACTAAAGTTTATAAATAATTTTGACTGACACTTATCAATTAAATGTGATTGATAATACTTTTTAAAACAATTTGAATATAATTAAAAATATTTCCATATACTAGTAATTTTATAAGCATAAAATTATGAGAACCGGTTCATAGGCATTTTAGCAATTCGTTCAGGTTCGGCTAGAAATTTTTTAGCGGTTTAGGCTCGATAAAAAATACTGGTTTTTAGGCTTTATGGCTCGGTTCATGTTCGGTTTGGATCCTTGAATAAACTAAAGTTTTATGGCATTTATTGAATGAATTATATATCACTCCATTTTTATTCTTATTTGAGTTATACACAATTTCTTTTATAATATTTGAGTGTATAGAAAGTAGTGTTAATCTAGGAAGAGATGAATACGCAATACTATATAATATCAATGTCCTTAAAGCGTATCCAGATTAAGGTAAGTATCTCTAGGATGAGCCCCATTCAAAAAAACCATATAAACAGAATTTTTTTACTATTCAATATTAATAAAAAATTAAATCACAATCCTCTACGTTGCATCTTAAATAAGTTTAAAGCCGGCAATTTGATGATCCAAAAGCTTAATCGCCTTTCAAGTAAGATGATTAAAACTATCATGATTTAAATTCATTGGTAAACACTATTGGGTAATAACCTAATCTCGGCTAATTCAGCTCAATCTTCAGGCGCTAGTCAGATAAAATCGTTAACATTAAGGCGTTTTAATTTATATAAGTTTCTTCCAAATTTGTGCTGCTATCATTTTAAGAAAAACCAAGGCCAATGGTAGTCCTCGGCTAAAAACTTAGTTTAACTAAAAAAGGGCTTAAAAGGCTAAAAATAAAGTAACTAAACCAAAGTTGAAATGAACAAAAAAATTAATTTAGTTGATATTATTATAATTTTTGTAATATAGCATTTTTATTTTTAATAAGTCCCTTTTTCTTTAGAATTTAATAATAAACGTAATTATATATTTTTTAATATAAATAAAATAAAATATATCATGAATATAAAAAATCATATTTTTGATTAAAAAATACTAAGATGGAAGAGTTAGAACATCATCGACTTTAAAGTCTAATGCGAGGATGGAATATATAACTCTTACAAAACGTTATCTATCATATTTTTATTTTGCTAATGATTCAAGTATCCTATATCTTGTATCTTTTTTATATTTTAAATAAGATATTTGTATCAGTAGATTATGGTTTTATAAATAATCTGCATCTAAATTTATTTATTTAAGAACATAATCAACTTTAGATATTTAGGATAGATCAGAGCCCTGCTAAAGTTTTTGATAGTTTAGAGAGAATTTGAATTTAGAAGCCATTTAAAACCATATTTACCTAGGCCATAATAAAGGAAAATCTATTTTCAAGAAGTAAAAAGCAAGAATAAAAAAATATTTTGGCATAAAAAGAAAATAGTCCTAAGGAATTATAAAAAGGAGATAAAAATTAATGTTAAAGAATTAAAATTTGGCAGCTCTTAAAAATTATAACTAAGTTTGTGATGCCCCGCCCTCTCATGGTTTTCTTATATTAAATTAATTAATAAACGAAATACCATATATGATTAGATATTAAGTCCGTCTTTATTAAAATCAAGAAATATTAGAGGAAGGAGCCGTATTAACTAATAATAAGATAATCAATTGGTTAAAAATTCAATTTATTTTACCATATAAAAAGAACATAATGTAACATATTACATATCAATATTTAAAAGCTATCAAATATTCCTTGGCTGTCAAATTTTGATATGAATAGTCGCATATGACATTAACTGTCAAATAAAAAGTTTTAAAATCATCTGATTTTAGCAAAACGAATTAAAACATGAGTATACGTAAACACATTATTATATTTTTTTATAATAAACATAGGCTCACTCACGCAATCATGCATTGTTGCATCAACATTAAGTTTAATTTTAATAGCATCAATGCAAATTTTCAAGGAAATTCTTACCTCATCTAAATTAGCAACAATATTTGGTGGATTTTTAGGCTCAAATTTATTTGTTTTAGTTTTAACTGCTATAAGTAATGGCGAGACGATACTTTTTGGCAATTCATTTCAAACTAATTTGTTTCCAGAAGGTTCAAATATCATTATATTCTATCTTATAATAAATATTTTTTAGTGGTGATATGCTTAATAATCTCGGCATTTTTTTCATCATTGGTTCACAGAGTTTGCTTTACCGTTTGGTAAAATATTAGAAATTTTATCAAATTATAATTTTAATCACAAGCATTATATTTTCCTTGGTTGCCTTATATTATATCAATAGAATATCTGACATCACACACAATTACCATCAATACAATAATATTCAACAACAAACCAAAACACAATCCAAACCAAATCATAATTCAAGCCTGGCTCATAGTTATAAATAAAATATATAATTAATACCTACAATACAATATAGTATGTTTGACTTAATTTTTTTTCAAGTCAGGCTTCAATTTCATTTGCCTATTTTTTTCTTAAACTTGGTATATAAACAGAAGTACCTATATAATCTTTTCAGTCTATACTTACACAGCTGATACTAACATGCTATTAGCTGATACCCCTAAAAATAATATAGTATTTTATACATATTTAAAAAGAAAGATATAATTCATCAAATATTTTAATTTATTTATCTTTTTTTATCTTGGATATAAGATATCTTCAAGGAGTTTAAAAAAGATATTAAATAACTAACTTGATCCTATATACATATATCACGATATTACCCAACCCTGGCCATATCGCCGGAGTACAAAATTTAAAGCTTATTTAAGTGAAAAACAAAAAATTTTAATCACTTAAATCAGAAATGCACGAATATCATAACTTTTTATATCTATTTAGGTGGACAGTAAGATAATTTATTGTAAAAAATAATGTTAATATAAAAAAAAACTCATACATTAAATTAATTTTTAATCTTTATTTTGATTTATAACATTAACATGGAAAAGTTTTATATAAATAATTAATGATAAATTATTAAAACAATAAAAAGAATTAGAATTAGAAATTTGCATTTAAATTTTAAGTGATTTCTACATTTTATTATTAATGATTCTCCCAATGGTATCGAGACATCTCTGTATAGTATTAAGCGGCTCGATTTAACTGATTTTAAATTGAGATTTTTGCCAAAATTTTGTTAAACGACTCGATTTTTAAGAACAGATAACTCAATATTTTAGCTAAAAAATTATGCCACCCTCAATATTTTGTATATAGATGTTCAAACCTTTCTGCTAAGATCGCTAGGCTTGCGTAATATTTTTAGGCTAAAATATTGGGCTAACCGTTTTTAATAATTGGGTTGTTTAACAACACTAGCCAAAATAATATTATGCAGATTTTGAAATTTGGTTAACCGTTGTTCAAACTGTTCTTCTATCTATGACCAAAATCTCGAGACTACTAGTTTTTTTTGGTTAAAAAATTGGGCATGCCGTTTTTAAAAATCAAGCCACATATAAATATATTATGAAATTTAATCAAACATTGTTGATATTATAATTTATATGTTGTTAAGTTACTTTTGAAAAGTAACCGTTATCTTTATATTTCAAAAGTAATTAATTGCATTGCAAATTATTAATTATCATGTTTAATATGTAATATTTTTATCATCAAAATAATCATGATTAAATTTTTTTTAATCAAATTAATTTAAATGAAAATTCATCTTAAATAAAGAAATAAGCATTAAAAAATATACCATAAGATGAAATTTATCTACGTCAAATAAGAAATCACAATCGAATTTTATTTAGAGTGTTAAATTTTTTAATGCTAATGGTTATATTTTTCTATACATCATGGAAATTCATCAATTAATATATTTTTATTTTTGAGATATTTCGATAACTTTAATTTTATTATCTCTGTCAATCAATTCTAATCAGGGACATAGAACGGAATGTTCTGGCATGTTCCGGGAACGAAATTTGGGGAAAATTATGAAACTAGGATGGAACGGAGGGTGAAACTCGGAAAAGTTTCCGGAACCTTCACGGAAATTAATGAAAAATTTTAATTTATTAATAATTGTACAAATTTATATCATAAATATAATGTTTATGATGGTTTATTCATAAAAATTGATATTTTTCTTTAATGCAAGTTTGCTTCACATAATTATTTAGTATTTAAAAACATTTTTTTAATTCAAGTAAAAATAATTTTAATAGGTAGTTCTGTTTTATGCTAGTGTTGAAAAATGTTTTTTACAAATCAAGCTTATTTTAATACCATATCATACATATAAATTATAATCGTTATGGAATATCTCTTGCATAAAATTTAGGTTTAAAATTAAAAATTTAGATATTTTTTTATAAGAACGCTTTCTGGAACGTATCAAAACACGGAACTGGAGCGGAGCATATTTGTTGGCCTTCTGGAACATTCCGGAACGTTTCTAAATAATTTTTCCCAAATTTCAAATATTTGAAAACCACCATCTATTAAAAAAAAATCGTCTTAGCTATCTTAATGGATTCTTTTACCCATCTATTATAATATTTTTTTATAGTAGTTTGCCTTTATATTTACAAAATCAATAATGTCTTCTTTTAACGAATGTGTAGCCATTTTTGAAACTAAAATACTGCCCTTATTTAATGTTGTTCCATCTTCTTTGACTCTTTTTTTTCTCTCGTTCTTCCCTTTTGTCCAATAAATAAAGATATATCAATTGGAGAATTTCTATATTACTCATATACAAAAAAAAAGATAAAATATTTATTTTTCAAAAAAATTTGGCTTTATAAGTTTTTGTTCATCAATCTATTTTCAAATTTGTATTATAAAGACGTGCTTATTTTTCTCAAAAATAGTTTCCCTAGTTTAAACAAACGTATTATATATTTAATAAATAGTAATTTTAAATTAAATCGTTAATTGCAGCTAGTTACTTTAACAACACTATCAATTATGTACTCAGAATGTTTTAAAATATTTTAATCCTCAATTCAATATTGAGAATTTAATAATGGCTTATTAAATTAATTTCACAGGAAAACATTAATTTTAATATATCCAATTAATGACATTACCTTGATTATTTTCTGATAAAAAATTATTTCTAACCTTGAGTCTAGATTAGAGCCGGTCCTCCATAAGAGACATTAATATATGATTTGATTTTAATCATATATAAATTTATGTTATATTCTAATAGATACACCAAAGGTATTGCATAATGCAACAAAATCAGTTAAACATTCAACATCACTTTCTAAAACTCCTGTACCTAAAGTTGAACCCAAAAAAATAAACACATTTAAAAACTCTACTGAACCAACAAAGAACAAGGTCATCAATGGATTGGTTTCGGGTAAATTGCCAAGATCTCAAGAAAAAAAATCCAAATAGATTTTATATATACTTTAACAAATCCTTGCGTATAATGGTTTTGGGTTAATTTTATATTTATAAATAACTTTTATGAAGATTTTATAATGAATATTCTTAAATTTCATTTGTATAATTTTACATCTGTAAAAATGAATAATATACCAAATTTACTAAAAATAACTTAATAGAAATGATTGTTTTAAACCATTTCCTTTGAAAGTAATCATACATTATTTAAAAAAATATACATAGTACTTTAACCGTTTCGGATTCCTGGAAGTTTTAAAAAGAGGGTTTAAGATTTGAAATAGTGACCTGCAAGTGGCAAACTTTTCAGGCCCAGTGAGTTAAAATTTAGCTTTTGTACGGCCCGGCTCATTTCCATTTTACTAAGATATCCTGACCCGGTTTTTTTAAATACAAGGCTTGACTTGAAACATATGTAGTTAAACACCAAAATAAACATCTAATATTGGGAAGTGATTCAAAAATTTTTTTGCCCGGCCCAAATAAATTTTTTTAAAATGTTATACGGTTGGCCGGGCATCGCAAGCCTCTAGTTTAAAGTTTTGTTTCCAAACTATTAATTTTTAGGCTATTAGTTACCTTTTTTTTCGATTTATTTCCTAAATTATTTATTTCAATTTACTCTGACACCTATGAGATTTTCTTATACCAACTGATTTTAAAATTTTAAAAGAAAAAAAATGTAATTTTTCTTTAACTCAGATAATAATTAAATTGCTGATTTAGAGTTTGAGCATATTTCACGCTAGAAAAAAAATAAAGGCAAATTTTGACTCACGCTCGAAAAATTTACGAACCAAAATTATAATTAATTGACATCAATATTATACCTATTTTTATAGTAAAGTTATATAGTTAAGAAATATTTATATCTAAAAGAAATGTATACTATTTTCGATTTATTGAAAATAAAAATTAAAAATATAGTCATACTAATTTATTTTCTCATATCATTCCACCCACTTTTTGTTAGTTTTATTTAAAATTTAAAATATAGCATGAGTAAAAAAATAATAAAAAGATACAAGGAGGAAACCTACAAAAATCCTAACTAGATGGCTCAGATAATCAATATAAGTTGAAATTGATGCAACTAGGGATGTAACAGCAAATTTCACCAGGAAAATTAAAAATTTCTCCGATAGTTTCCCCAATTTTTATGTGTTTTTTTTAAATTAAATAATCATGATATTTAGCTAAAATATTTTTTCCTTATGGTTGATAAATTATAATTATGTTTCATTTTTGTATATATACGTTCATTCCATTTTCGATAATATAAAAGCGAACACAAGTAATATTCATCTAAAGTAAAATTAATTAATAATAAGTATTCATTAAATTTACATATGATGATATTTATGTTAAATAGAAACAAGTAATATTCATCTAAAGTAAAATTTTTAATTATTAGAAATAATTTAAGGCTAGTGATAACTGAGGAAAGGATATGGATTAGGATTATAGGTTTGAGATGTATGTGGGATAGAGTTAATGGTTAATTAAAATTTGGAAATATGAACTAGTTAGGATTATTTCATTTTTTTTGATGACAAATATGACAGTTCATGTGATTATAGACAGATCAGTATAAATTTTAATGAGGTAACGGCAATTTTCTTGAGTTGAACCTAAATTTCTTATTTTTTATTATAAAATAATCTTCAAAATTAATTATTATTTATCTCATTTGCAATTGTGGATATTAAAATTGTACAAAAAACTCGTCTTAATTAATTGCCTAGCCTAGAAGATATATTTGTAGTTAATATAGATTAGATTTATATATAATAGTAATTTTATAGATGATCATTAGTATAAAATATATTAAGTTGAATTAATTATTTTAAGAAAGCAATACTATGGAAACAAAACATTTTGTTAGTGTATCCTGAAAAGCAAGGTAAACTAGATATTGAATTTGCAACAGCCGTCTTTATGTCAATTGCCCATTTTCCATAACTCACTGTGTGTATTGGATGAAATTATTTCTATCTTTAAAACCTGCATTTGTATTACCTTTAAGATATTTACTCAGTAAAAATATGTTGAACAATGAATATGAAATGATTAAAAATATAGTAGTCGAAGGATTGATAAAAATTTGATCCTCATTATCGATGGTGGACTAAAAGGGAAATATATAAATTTCATTATATAAATCAATCGAAACAGGGACCAATATGCATACGGGGGGGGGGGGGATATATCTAATAAATTTATGAAAGAAGTTGAGGAAATATGAAACACAAAATTTAACACTTAATAACTGGATGCAAGTAAGAAATCACAAGCACTTGTAAGAAATAAATATCGAATGCATCGTCTGTGTAAAGACTTAATTTGCTTTCAAATGATAACTAAAATATTGTTCAAATTTTAATAGCAAACGCCAAAAGTATTATAAAATATATAAAATCCAACATGTTACCTACATTTAAGGAAAAGCAACTATATAGAAATAAAAATAGGATTGCTTTCTTGTTGCCTAGCCCAAATCGCTGGGCTGGTAGAGTAGTGATGTTTAATAGCGTGTTAAATAATAAAAATATTTTTCTGGATTTTTACTGATAATTCGGAATTAAACAGGATAAAAAAATTGGCAAGGTCAGGAAATTGGTTTAGGAAAAAATTTCCTATGGGGAAAGTATCTTTTGTGAATGAGCTCACTTCTAGATGTTGAAGCTCATAGGAATAATTTCATCTTCAAACGAAGATAACGAATAAAATAGTCAAAATTGTATTATATTTGTTTAAATATATGTTAATAGCCTATATGTTTTAATTAAACATGAAAGAAATTCAATATTGACCTGTAAAATATTTTTTAGAAGGAAATTTCCCGTTTTCCCCCAAATTTTCCCTAATAGTTTTCCAGAAAATTTACATCCCTAAACGACAAACAACATGTTGAAGAGAAGCCACTTTTTTTGATGAAAATTAAAGAATTAAAACGGTTAAAAAGAATTCCCAGATAACTTTAATTGTTTTCAAGATTTATTACATAAAACATTATGTTATAAGTTGATTTTTACATTTTTTTTAAGAACACATAAACTCATCAATTTATTATAAAGGTTAATCCAACTCCCATTGCTGACTCGCGGTTTGGGTTAGAATTGAATATTTAAAACTGTTGAGTCTTAATTAATACATAAATTTAATAGTTAAAAAGTTTTGCTTTATTATACATTTAAATTATATATGACCCTCAGTCAGATACTA
Organism: Gordionus sp. m RMFG-2023; assembly: GCF_954871325.1. Lineage (NCBI taxonomy): Eukaryota > Metazoa > Nematomorpha > Gordioida > Chordodea > Parachordodidae > Gordionus > Gordionus sp. m RMFG-2023. Next base: position 38,139,716 of record NC_088777.1, on the reverse strand, counting down.
TTTTATATAATATCCGATACAGGATTATATAGTAGAGATTAAATATCGGGCTAGAAATAACTCTTTTTAGAAATAATTTATTATATTTTCTAATACCTATTATGACAAGTTAGTGACAAAAAATATACAATAATTAGGAATTATTTTAAATATGACAAACTAAAAGCCGAATTCAAATATGGGTAGCTTTTATAATTTGGATTGTTAAGGTTGCTCGAGTTTTGTGGCATCGAACTTGTATTTCTCGTTATAAATGGGTTATTCTGTAGGGCTGGCCCAGAATTGTTAAAATCTCTCATTCGATTTGGAGGAAAATTTTGGAACGGCGCTAGATAAAAGGGATCTACATGGTAAAACGAAATGTCTCTTTCCGGTGGTATGTATTTATAAGTGAAATCGTAGTCATAGTTTGAGTCATATTCCGTTCTATGATTATTATATTTAATGTATATTAAATGATCTATCTCCAAATTTTTGAGAATATCGATTTAAAATAAATAGCTAAAAATTAAATGATATCTTAGCTTTGATAAATTTCCCTAATTTGTAGTCGATTTATTTACATTTTCACAGTAAAACTTGTCAAATTCGGGCTCGTGATAATTCGGGCAACTTCCTAATTTGACTAAAATTTTTAGTACAAATCAAATTCTTATTAACTACTATAATATTAGCTTGATAAATTGTGCAACTGTCTAAGTTGAGCAAAAATCTTAGTTCCAACGTTATCCAAATTCTACAAGTTTGACTAGAAATTAGAAATGTGTTTTTCCGTCAATGTGTTATTTTTTCAACTTTAATTCATTTTTTGAGGGCATTTTTTAAAAATCTGATTTTACCAAAAATGAATTCCATAATGTTCGGAATACCTAACCTTTTAACTTAATATTATATATTAGTATTTCCATAGATTTTTTATATAAATTATAAATGACTCAAAGGTTAATGGCAAAATTGTCTACAATTCATAAGATAGGTATTCTAAACATGCAGGAATACTTTTCTTATAATAACAGCTTTAAATTAATGATCAAAAGTTGAAAAAAATACTGCCGGAATAAACATATTGCCGCTAACTTATAAATCGATTTTGTAATGATATTAATAGCCATAGATTTTTTTTGTTCCTGGTTATTTACAAAAATTCTTAAGCTATAGATTTTATTTATACTTAGATTTTAGAACATGGTAAGTTTATAATATTCTTTTGTTTCCTTCATTCCTTATTTTTTTTCTTCCATAAGATGATCATTCAATGGTCGTTAATATAATTATGTTTATAAGAGTATTTTGTAAGTCGTTTCTCAACCAATGGAAAATGTATATCAAAGACCTGCAGAGATCAAAATTTTAGGCCCAGTCAGGATTTTTTAAAAATTCAATTTTTAAGCCCTGTCCGGAAATTTTTTCGAACCCAGTCCCATTCTTAAATTTTTTTGATCATTTTGGCCCAGCCTAGAATTTTTAAAATGTTGTTACCTTAAATATTTTGGCTATATTTTGTAAATTGTGGAAAAAACGGTCATTAAATGATTATTAAAGGCTCCACTCTCCACTATATGATTTTCCAACTAATAAATTAAATTTTTTTTAAATCGACTTGGCCCGGGATTTCAAAAAATTATTTTTCGACCCGGCCCAAGTTTGTATTTTTTTTTTCTGGACAGGTCTTTACTAATGAATTAAACATAAATCAATAAAAAAAATTTTTACTCAGATTTGGAACATATGGTATCCGTCTTAACACCTTTGTTTTTCCCTTTTACCTATTATTAGAAATAAATGGATTAGTTATGAGATATATACTTACAATGTACATAAGGTGCAATTATGTTTAAATTATAAAAACAGCAAGGGAAAAAAATCTCGCTTGATAAAAACTCAAAAAATAATGAAAACCCATCCTGAACTAATATTAAATTATGATATACTTTTTCTATTTTAAAATATTTATATGCCGGAATAAATATATAATTATAATGCGCAGCGCAAACTATAATTGGTTAGGTAAAATATGTTAATTACGCCATCAAGATATGTTCACATAATTTATCATGCAATCTATTAAAATATTTTACCCTTTAAAAAATATTGAAAAACTCCTATTATAAAAAGGTGACGATATGCAGCATCGTAAATAAATTTAAGCAACCCTTGCTTGAGTAAACTAAGTAGCTCCGGAAAAATTTTAGCTTTAAAGAATTATCTATCATTTTAATGCAAATAACTGTTTCTATTTATAAAAATAGCATCACCCCATCACTATTAGGATTCTTTGGTTGAGCTCGTACAAAATCTGGGGGATAACTCATAGGCAGATTCACGGAACGTCTTGGCAAAGATATAATCTGACTAGCTTCAAGTTCCGTTATCTCATTTTGAGATGTTCTCTCTTAAAAATATTGTTTTTAAGGTAGTGCATTTAATAAATTATAATGTTAAATAAATAATTAATAACATAAAAATTTTAAATAAAAGGAAACCAGATTAAGATTAAAGTTTGAAAAAATAATATATTTCGTAAAATAATATCATTGCGATACTTCAAATTCTTATTATTTTTATAATCATATAATATAAGTCTTAACTATAAAAAAATATTTTAGTATAAGCGCTATGAAAGATCATCATATTCGTAGGCCCTACTAATAGTTTTTTTAAAATCATCTTTCCCCTTTCATTCCTCAATGATTAGTAGGGAAAAAATGATAAATATGTTGTAATATTCATGAATACTAAAAATGTCATATTCAGATTAGAAGAATTATTACGATATACAAGATATTGTTTAGACTATGTAAATGAGTGATTTCGAAGATGTTAATTTTAAAAGAAAAAAATATATATAGATATTGTTGATAGAATTTCACTTTTTTTAATTTTTGTAAAGGAACTTTTTGACTTTTAATTTTTTACTATAATCTTTTTATAATGATAATTTTATATGTTTTACTTTATAATTTGTTATTAATGGAGATGAATGAAGGAAAACATAAATTAAGTTTAACATTTTTGTTTCAATCTTCTTACCCTCATTATTCAATCTATTTTGTTTTATCTGGATTCAACTATGTTTTTTATCTTATACAATGGTGTTCAAACTTTCAATTTTACAAATGCCAAGTAACCTGCGGTTTTAGAAGACAATTACTGATATATTAATAAGATGAATCGTGAATGAAATTTTATTTAAACAAATAGATTTGTAAAATACGGATACCGGACATATATAACTCATTATAAACTGGAGTGGACTTTTAAATTACATTTAAATCCATAATTTAAAAAAAAACTGCCCTTTTAGACAAGATCATGAAAGATAAATATGTATATCAAGAAAAGACGGAACTAGATTTAAGACCAAAAATATAAAGACAAGATATAAAAATAGAGATAATAGATAAAAATAAGGGACAGGATGTAGTACAAAATGATAGGCAGGATCCTGGACGAACGGGGCTAGATAAGTAACAAAAATAGAAAAAAATGTCAGTTACATAATTAACCAATGCATCAGGTCCACCTATCCAAGACACCCTAACGTTAGAAATCTTAACAATTGCTGTAGACACATGGCCGAGTTTGTTTGCCCCAACAATTGGATAGCCGCAAAGAACAAGATGTATACACGTGAAATCCCCATTTGAACTAAAATTGCCTTAACACAAGATTTGAATTTGAAGTGGCAAAGTATTTCTGCAAAAAAGAAATTCGAGATATCCTAAATGCCGAAAGGAATGCCCATTTGGATGGTTGGTTTAAAAATAAAAGTGGTTGTAAGATATGTATAAGTGTAAAAGTGAAGTTATTATAAGCAAATTTAGAGAACGTAAAGGAAGAGTAGGTGAAACAAGGAATAAATATTAATAATTTAGGCCCTTAAGTTGTCAATGATGATAATACCGAATAAGGTTAAAGCGAGGAGTAAAATGAGTTCCCAAGTGGATAAAAAGAACGGTTGGGAGAGGGGGGAGGTAGGTACACATGGATTATTAAAAAACATGGGCATTCCGGGTTTCGACACAAGTCTAATAAATCTTATAAATTGAACAAAACAGTGTCAACATAATTCAATCTTAGAAATAAAATTATATAAAGATTTAGTATTATGAGTAATGAAGACAGTAAGATCAGTAAAAGATAACCAAAAGTAAAACAAAAAAAACAAAAAAAAACAATGATTAACAATGTATAATATGCATGAAAGATTATACTAAAAGAAGGAAAGGATGAGTATAACTTAAATGTACCAAGTGTGAAGAATGAGCTTATGCTAAGTTAATGATGATTGTTCATTTGTATTTAGGTACATCAGGAACTCTTAAAAATATTAACACCCCCCCACCTCCCCCCCCCCACACATTCAAATTATTTACTTTTAACTCGCTCTTACCAAATAAAAAAGAGGAAATCAAAACCAAAATTAGCAAAAAAAGACAATCAAAATACTAAAACAAGGAAATCAAAATTAGAAAAAAGGCAAATCCAAATACTACCAAACCCATCTCCTCCATCACTAACCCCTCTTCAATTTATTCAAACGTCTTCATAACTTAACTATCTACCCTCTTTCAATTTCATGTAGAAGCCCTTAATGCACGTAACATATTACCGAATTTTATACTATTATAATTTATGTATTGATTTATATTAGGATACAAATAAAGTTCAAAATACAACTATAACATTGTCAAAATCAGATTTAGCTCATCCTTTTTTAAAGAATTCACTTCTATACATCTTATTATAAAAATTTGCTTAAGGCTGAGTTTGAGGCTTATGCTTAAATTTAAATTAACTAGTTTTTAAATTTAATCAGATCTGATAAAAATTTATTTAAGTGTAAAATTGTCATCAATTTGAGATTTTAAATAATTAATCTTTTAAAAAAATGTATCTAAAGCTGAGTTATATTCATATTATTTTAATTGTAAAATTGATGTTTTACTTTACTATTTTCTTAATTATTAAGATTTTAAATTTATCAATTCTAAACCTTTTTTTAAAAATTACTGAGATTTTAAATTTTACAGTTCTAATGCATTTTATCAAACCTCAGCCTATATTTCAATATTGTATCATTCATATTAGTAATAATAATAAAAATGTAGCCAGAGTTATTGGTGTTTTTATATAAAGCAACGTAGATCAAAAAGTATAATAGATAGTGATTAGTTTTGTTATATATATATATATTAATGCTTGGGGTAATAAAATCACGGTAATTCATCCCCGATATACTCTAATTTTAGCCAAGAAAATTAAAGTGGAGATTAATAATTAGAAGGAAGAATTGGCGGGATTTTAACTGACTATTTAATGAGAAGATATAGTTAGCTATAATAAAACCCACAATTTTATTTGGTCCCTAACTCTGGGTAATAAAGAAAAAAAAATAGATAATCTTGAGACGATGGAAATCAGGATTTTTATGAATATCAGGTTAGTAGGGAACATATATATAGGAAATGAGTCTATAAGATGGGAGTAAATTTGGCATACAGTTTAGTTGAAGAAATTTTGGTCTCACTAAAATGAAAAGAGGAACTACAGAAGGTTTGATGATGGTAACTCTATTAAAATTAGAAGATTTTGATAGAAATGGTTTAGTAAAAGACAAAAAAATAATTAAATTAAAAAAATAAATATATAAACTAAATAAAATGATAAAATTATTAATTGTTCGATCATAAATATTCGAAATTTTTTTAAAAAAAGGAATATAAATAATAATAGGTCACAATTTATATAGATGTACTTTTGATAGATTTTTCACTACCATTATTTTTCTTGTATTTGATCATAAAGATGAGTAAGAGCAATAGTATCAATATGAATAAAACGGCGCAAATTATTAACGTTGTCGGTTGAGCGAATACTTGTGGGAAAATATGGTAACATAAATTTTACTTCTGAGTATAATAAAATACAGTAGTTCTTTGAATGTCAAAATTAAAATATAAAATAGAATATTTAATCTAGTGTTTTTAAAAAGCCCGATTCGTGTAAATTTATAAAAAAGGCCAGATTAAAATTATACCCAAAATATTATTATGTTAGCTTGGAGATTTTGCTCATAGATGACAGCAAGGTTTGACATCTATTTACATCTCGAGACTTACATAATTATATTTTGGCTAAAATCAGGGCCGTTTTTAAAAATTGACCCAAATTGGGCTTTTTAACAATACTAATCTAAATAGCGCCTAAATTTATAATTACTTAAACACCTTTCATTTATTTATTTACTTTTATATCGGAAATTTAATTATAAGATTAATTTTCTTCTAAAAATTTATACTTTAAATGTACATCTCCTTTTCATAATCTTATTACTTTTCTTGATTCGTACATCTCCTTTTCATAATCTTATTACTTTTCTTGATTCCTAAACTTCAACTTAAGTTATAGCTACTGACTGAAATCACAATAAAATTTACCCTTTAACAATTTATAACATAAATCCTCTTTCTTCTATGCTAACATTATATTAGTAGCGAAACATGTCAAACTGGCAAAAAATAAATTAAGAATTAGCATACCCTAATTATTAGAGTTATAAGTCAAGCAAAATAAGGGCTATTATAAATAGTATTTATTTTTCCTTTCATATAAAATTTTAATTTTTTTTCTAAATAAAAAAGTGGAGGAAATATTTCAATTTTAGTTTCATTTAGATGGCTTATACTTTTAATACATATTTCGTCCTAGAGCCCTGTAAATTCAATCATTTTCTACCCCACCCCAGCATTGATTTTTGAACCTGGCCCGATATTTATTCTTGGGCTCGAGCCCGTATTACCATTTTTTTGATAAAACAAAATAAAATATAATTTTTTTTAGATTTTTTTTTAAATATTTTTAAAAACCAAGTCAGGCCCAAAATATTCAAAAATATTTATAGCCTCCCTAGGAAATTTATTCCCAAATCGTAAAAAAATATTACTATTGCTGCATTCAGTTTGGGAATCGCTTTGTTTATACATTGATTTACAGGTGCAGACGTCTTCGCATTTAGCGTTGGATATCATTCTGCAATCATTATCTCGAATGCAAGGTTGACTTAATAATGGAACTTTGTTAAAAATATATAAAAACAAATAGAGAGAATAGTTTATAGACTCTTTAATTATTTCAATATGATCGTTTTCATAAGAACGTATATGTGGCGCTAGTGATGCAAAATGCTCCCATTTGAGCCAATTTTTAAAAAAGGCTAGAGTATATCCGAAAAAATTTATGCAAGATGGCATATGGACATCTATTAGCCAAATCTTGAGGCTCAAGCAGCAATATTTTTCTAGCTAAGATATTGAATTTTAGCCATTTTTAAAAATCTGTCCAAATGGAGCGATTTTGCATCACTATGCGGTGTAGATAAATTTGTGTACTATCTGGCCGAGCTGACTATTGACAAAATTTCTTCCGCCAAAAAACCGCTGATTTAAATTGGTATATCATAGCTGCATCAGCAATGCATTTAAATAAATTAAACCATATTATTTTTTACCATTTAATCATAACTTTTTACGTTATATTCGGCTCGAGAACAATATAAAATCCAATTATTTTAAATAATGGTTTATAATGCAAATTTTTATAATCATAATTTTTTGTCAGCTTTATATTGTCTCTATTATTCTTACAAAATAGACAAGGTTAATTTATTGAATAAGTTTAAATGTTTTAGCGTTATACTCTTGAAAACAATAAACAATCTTTAGCCTGGGATTTTTAAATTCAGATTATAATGAAATTTGTTTACGAAAAAGCTTAGAGAAAACATATTAAAAATTTCATAGTAAGTTTCTAATTTATTCTTAATTTTTTTTCTGTGCAATTATTTCTATTTGAATAAATGATTCATAAGGTAGGTTGTGAAACTTGTTTCAAACTTAGAATTTTAAGGATAAATAACTTTAAACTTAAGAAAACTTTACAAAATTAAAACAAGTATTTAGACACATTTTTTATTATTCATTAAAAAAAAGGTTTATCATATATTTTTCGATATTTTAAAAGTTTTCGAATTAAATTTTTGATGCTTTTAACACGGTCAATAAAATGTTTTGAATTACCCAAATTAAAATAAATCTATATCAGCTTTCTAACTCTTATCCTATCTTCAATAGCTGTACACTCTTACTTAAATTGTAAACTATCGTCAGTGCAATAAATTTGGATATAATAATTTATATTTTTTGTTTAAAAATATAAATATTATAAAATAAAGTTATTGAATATTATTTATTAGCTAGTAAAAAATAATGCATCAATATTTAATTCTAACAAATATATCTGGCATACATTGAAGATCTTACTCCTATTTAAAATAATATACATCATTATTAATAATTCTTAAAAAAAAAGGAGCGCTGATAAAAACACCGTAGTCAATTAAAGTCTCGAAGCACGGATTTAGATGTAATGCAGACTATATATTCTAAATTTGGTGCTAGCTTTTAATAATTATAGAAATTATTAAACTGTTCAATATTTTACAATAAACTTATATTAATCATAAAATCATAATTATACATTTCTCCTCATCACACTACTATGTTCACTTCCTACTTGTTCTAATTTTAAGTCGAAACTTAATAAACACTTCTTATGGTAATCTTAAAACATATAATTTTTGGATAAAATATTCCAATATAGAAAAAGCATACTCCATATATAATTTCTATTTAATATTAATAATATTAAATAGAAATTTGAGTAATAAATATTATGAGTCTTTATATTTTTCAAATATTATACCCTTGGAATCAAATTGATCAACAACAGAATTTGGTAACTTATTGGGAGTTGTATGTAGAATTGAATCAAAAATATAATGAAAAATCATGTTAGGAAAAAATCTCACGTTTTAAACTAAGGTATATGGTCCTATTTCTTATTAAGTTATTCTCATCCATTAACCCACAGATGTAAGGTCCAAAAGCTTTTTCGCCGAATTCAGATTGTATGATTTTTATCTCTATAAATGGTCCTTTAAAACACAAAATAAAAGATAATATAAAAAATATAATGTAAGAATAATAATTGAATCATTAAATTATTTTATTGAATACCTCCAATGTATATTTATTAATGCTAATCATTAATGATCACTCACCCTATTTATATTTTTTACAGACATAAGTTTTTTAAAAAAAGTATTTATTTTTTTGACATCCTAAATATATAAAAAGCAAAATATTAACAAGATTTTGCTAACAATAGGAATTAGTAATTATTTAATATACAACAAAGGCTTTAGAAATGTTTGATTATCGCACTGTTCGCATGCGAATATACACGTGTCTTTATAGAAAAGATTTTATGGGATGTTCTATAAAGCAAAAATATTATAATTTTTTATTAAATCTTTCTTATTTTTTAAATTTTTTTAAGCCTCTTGGCAACTCTTCAAGAAAAGAACTGGATGAATAATCATATTAATTTAAACATAGAGCAATGTTATAATACTTTATTCAGCGATGAATCAGTTTTATATTATTTAGGGTAGTGTTAGGAATACGATCTGGAATCATACCAGATGCCTTCTATCCTGATTATCTTCAAAGAAATTATCTAATATGTTAAAAAGGGCTAGAGTTTTACACATAACATGAATTAACTTATAATATAATAACCTTGATAAATAAGCTTTAATGTGATCAAAAACCAAGGATTTTCTCAAGAATTTATTTTTAGAATCTATTCGAAATTCCATATATAAAAGTGGATGTCAAAGAATAATTGATTCCACGACTCAATGAATTGAAATATAAGGAAGATACAAGCCGCTTATTATGAATATTTTTAAAAATCGAATATTTCGAATTGTATTATTACAGTTAGATATTATATTTAAAATTTGATAATTATTTATTATCTATATTATTTTAAATTAATAGTTTATTAAAATGAAATAAAAATCGTATGATAATCAATTTTTTTTTAAATAAGAAAATGGCTAAAAAAAATGATGGTGTGATTGAGCATTAATAACGTCGCATAGTTGCAAATATTTAGAGGTTTTGTTCAATGACATTAATACTAACCTAGATTGAAAATTAATTGATTAAAAGTGTACAAGCATTGAAGTTAGTTGTAGTCAGAGTTGGACAGGTCTCCAGAAAAAGAATCTAGATACAGATACAGATTCTTTATAAAAAAATGAATCTTAGATACAGATACTAGTATCTTTTTCAAAATATCAAAAAGATACAAGATAAAAGATACTTGTATCTTTTACTAAATTAGAGTATCTTAAATACAAGATACTTTTAAATTATAAATACCAATTAAATTAGAATAGTTTATAAAATACAGTTTTTATTATTTATTTGTGAAGAACATAGCATACACATATAAGAATGAATATTTGCAATAATTAATAAAATATTTATTAATAAATTAATTATAATAACCAGGGATTTTAATATTGGTTTTTGCCCATTAATAGCTTAAACAGGGAAGGGAGAGTAGTATATTTAATGGGAGTTGAAAATTTGCAAATAAGAAAAAAAAATTAAATCAAATGATTTATTAGAAATTGCAGGTTATTTTCTGTGTTGTTTTAAATATAGCTTATATTCGGAGTATATGGCTAAATGGCATCTCTAAAAAAATATACTAGTTTTATTTTATTCATTATCTTTAATAAGTATTTATCATTATTTATTTGTGATTTTATGTATTATTTAAATTAGTTTATTTACTAATATGATTTATTAATTCTTGCGTTTGTAATATCATATATATAAATATCATTTAAATCTCTTTTCAATTTTTTTTTATATATTTCTTGCAAAATCATTAATTATATATAAAAAATATCATAATAATGTACAACTTTATATTATAATTATTAAATACATAATTATTATTAAAAAAATATACATAAAAATGGATTTCGATATTATTTATAAAAATAAATGATTTTATATATAATTTTTTTAAAAATTTTACAACATTTTATTTTTGTTAAAGAAGCCATTTTATATCGGATCAAATTTTATAATATTGGCGGATAACCGATATTTTAAAATGGGTGAAACCAGCCCGATCCGATCCGATAAAAAAATCGGCACATCCCTAATATATTTTATATATAATTATTTTAGCAAATTCTTATTAGAGAAAATATTTAAGCTACAATTGATATATAAAAATATTAGATAATTTTAAAAGGCTCTTAATTAAATAATTATAATAAGGTAGAATTTAACTTTATTAGTTACTTTTATTTATTTATGATATAAGTAAAATTACATTACAGTATTTATTTACAAAATTTAATCAATTTAAAATGCATTAAAGAAAATTATTATGTTTAATAATTAATTAATCAATATTCTGCCATATTGTTATTTTTTTGCGCATTCTGTTTATAAAGGTGTGCGAGATTCTCTTCAGAATCTGTTTTTAGTGAAGCTGGTGATATTGACAGTTATTATTGCCGCAAGCTGACCTCTGATAAATTGGAAATATTGGTATTTCTAAAAAGAAATCTTTGTTATATTAATGTTAAATATTATTTTAAATATTTATTTCAAATTTCATAATATAATTGTTTATTACTTATTATGTATATAGATTAATGTTATTATTTATTATAAAAAGTGATTTAATAATAAAAATATTTTATATACTTTTAGAATTGCAATTGAAATGAAAATAAACTATAACTCATCATTATAATATATTTAAATGACATAAGTTATGGTATAGCTAAATTATAGATGTTATACTAATAAATTATATTAAAAATTAAAAGCATTGGTATCTTTAGAGAATACAAAGTTAGATATGATATCGGATCGGTAATCGGCCGATATCAATTTAATATCGGGAATATCGAATCGGCCTCCAAAAAGTGGTATCGACACACCCCTAAAAAATATATATCCAAAATGATTTTAATTTGTAATCAACCATCTTCTATAAAAAATTTTATTAACAATTATCTAAGAGGGAGTTAAGTATAGGTATTATTATGTTGATAATTATAAAATAAAAATATAATATACTTTAATATGTTTAACAAAGTTTTTAAAGGAGTTTGTTGAACCTTTAATAACTTTTTTACTTCTGCAATTTTGACATTCAGCTTGTACCTTGTTCTTTTTCACATGAATTTTATAAAATTTTCCATCTAGAATTTTAAGATTCGGATTTGATTCAGGAGAACCCACCTCCATAATTTCATCTTCACTACTATGATTGTTAAACATTTTACAAATTAAAAAATATTACATATAAAATATATCCTTTATTTAGTTTTGGTGTTGTTATTTTTAATTTATCTATCTTTGTGACCTATAACATTTCCAACTAATTTTGGTTATCAATATATTTAAAATATAGCGGGAAAAATAAAGAAAATAATACAAGATTTCACGAAGAAAATAAAGTTACATTGTGTGATATGTAAATGTTTTAAACAAGATTATTAAAAAGAATCTGTATCTGTATCTTTTTAAAGAAAATGAAAAAGATACAAGATTCTTTTCAAAATAAAGGATCTTAGATACAGATACTAGTATCTTATTAAAAATGTCGATACTGAGTATAAGATACAAAAGGATCTTGTATCTTAGATACAAGTATTCGCGGTACTGCCCAACTCTGGTTGTAGTCAATGTCATTGGCTATAACAGATGCCATATTTCGTTATATGCTTCCCAATGGAGGACTTTAATGTATGTACATTTTCCAAATAAATCGTTTTTGATTTTAAAATTTATTCCTAGCTCTTTTTAGTTCACATAGTGTTATTTTTTTAAAAACACATAGAGATATATTTTTCTTCCTTTTTATTCAAATCCATTTTCTATTTAATTATTAATAAATATTAAAAATCTGCAAGACCGATCCGGAACAAGCCGAAGATATAATTTAAAAAATACGGGCCGAGTTTATTTATGGGATGTGCTTAAAAATTAAAAAAATTGAAAATCTTAGCTAAACCAATTTAAAAATAATAAATTTAATATTATAATATTAATCAATCTAGTGTTGTTAAACGGCGTGATTTTTAAAAAGGGCTAACCCAATATTTTAGCCAAAAAATGTTATGCAAGTCGAGATTTCGTTAATAGATGTACAAACATTTCTACCATATGTGAGCAAGGCTTGCGTAATATTTTTGGCAAAGATATTAATATCCATTTACTACTCATATTTTCGATTTCCCTTGGAAGCAATTAAAATATAGCCAAAATTATTTAAAATTACAAAATTTTAATAATTCTAACCCGGGATCAAAATTAACAACCCGGGCAGGGCCAAATATATTTTTAGGAAAAATCTTGGTCTGGATCGAGCTTTAAAATAAAAAAAAATTCAAATCCGGGCTGGCTTAAAATTTTGACCTCATCAGATCCAAATAAATTATATTATTATACTTTCCATTGTCTTGGATATTAAATTCAAAGCGGTCTCGTCTTCTACGCCTGCTCGGAGGAGGGCGATATATCTAGATTTTAACTCCGATGCATATTGACAACTCATAATCAATTTGTTATCCGAATAATTAACTGGAACATCCCTATTTACGAATTCGACAGGTTTACCACCATTAATAGAGTATTTTGTAACCTTGAAAATCAGCGCATTCTCATCTTCCTTAATATTATCTTCTACCATTACAGGATCTGACGTAGTTTTAAAAACAAATAGATTTTGTTCATTTTGATATTATTTGATTTTTTACGGCATTCATGTTTTTCTAAATTACAATACAAAAATCGAACTTTTCATACTTTTGCTCTAGAGTAATTATTTTATTATTAAAATGGAATATAAAAAAAATAATCTAAAAAAGCATTAAACAACTTAAAACATAGTAAATAATTTTAATTCATGATTAATTAATTTAACTTATTAACTGAAATACGCAACAATCAATCGTCATATCACATATGTTGATATTTGAAACATATAATCAATTTTTAATGAAAACCCTACATCAGATTTATTTTTTCAGGTCCAGCCTAATCCAACAAATAAAATTTTATATCCCGTTGATCCAATCCGAGTTTTTTTTTCTTCGAAAATCCCAGTCCGATCGGAGACTAAATTTAGAAGTCGATCCTAATCCAATATAGGATATGATTTTCTTCATGTTCGACTATTTGAAAGCGAAAAAATTATAAGCGTAGAAGGGAAATTAATTTTTTTGGTGTTATTCATGATAAAGAATAAGTATGAAATGAAAACATTAGGAATTAGTTAATGGCTTTTGCACATTCACTTATTTATTACGTATTTTACTATAATATATTGCATAAATTAATCTTAGTTGCTTATTCACAAATCCTATTCTAAAAATAACAAAACTAGTTCGTTGTTTTATGATTTTCAAGCTTAAGTAAATTAGGGTATATCAAAGGGATGCCGTATTTATTTTTTAAACACGGCCCTGACTCTAGCCTAACTCATATATAAACTTTTAATTAGCCCTAAACCATATATCTCTACTTAATTCCACCCCTTACCTCAGTTGTTTATTTTAATTTAAAATATATTTAATCAAATTAAAATATTTACTTCAGGTGAGGATTCCTTGAGTTTAGATATTATCAAATGTTCCCTGGACTAATTTAAATTTTGAAAAAAAATCCAATCCCCGAGAGAATGTTTATCCTAATAACCGAAAGAAAGAAAGAAAAGGGATGAGAAAAATAGAAAATAACGGAGCATTAAAAAATAATTTATTTTCATTAATACATGGTTTCGTAAATTAAATTAACTCAATCAACTAAATATTTAATTAATTTAAAAAAAAAATTACTTATAAATTTATATTCATTTTACGATTCTTATAAATTATCGTCTTTTAGCCTTCAATTTTTTAAAAATATATAATTATATATTATTGTTTAATCTCAACTAACGACATATATACTAACTTTCAACTTCATACAATTTTTTAAACTAAATTTTAATTTGATTGCAAATTTTCCCCCATGTAGATCAAGATAATTCATAATGAAAAAGAAATAAAATTAAGATGACCACAAGCATGAAACTACTATAAACAAATTAGTTATATTTTTCAACTGTGGTATAAGGCAAAGTGAGACTATTGACAAAGATTAATTCTTTATAAGATAGAAATAATTAAACTATTTCCCAGTCATTGAATATCGGTTGGTGTTTAGTTTTTCAGATAATAGTAACGGTGCGGAATTCAAGCTTTACTTGTAAAAAAAATAACATAGGATGATTTGACTGCTTTAAAACAGTCGGTTCAAACCTTTTCGCATACAAACAAATTTATTGGAAAGCACATTTTTTTAACACCAAAACCTCTAAAACTGCTAACGACTTTTTTATTGTGCATATAGATGGTAGATGTTCTAAATTATATCAAATATACAAAGTATTTTCCTGCATGCAATTAAAATATTTTCAAGATTCTCTTCTATAAATAATATTTATAAGGAGAAAAAATAAATAAATGGTTTAGGACACCCTTTTAAACTAACTTGGGTAGCTAATACCGTCAAATAATAATTCATGAATATATCATAAAATAGATATTCATCATATAGACTAACTTCAGCTATTCTAACGCAGATGGAAGACTGCCCTCAAATTTTTAAATTCATAAAAATATTTTAACCTAAAATATTAATTAATATTGAAATTAAGAATTTAAACTTTTTAAGGTTCAAATAATTAACTTATTTATAGGTAGGTATTAATTAAGATAGTTTTTGAACTGGATATTATAATACTTGTAATTTTTTTTAATACTTTATTCTTTATTTTATATTTTATTTTAATTAATATTAATATTAATATATCTGTTTTACTTTGGAAACCATTAAGAAGTTATTCTTTCTTTTACTTTTAAAAAGATCAAAGATTTTTTTATATCTAGAATAAAGAAATAAAATAAATTAGGAAAACGATAGCGTACCAAATGCAATGGAAATCCATTTTTAGAGTCTAAACTAAAGAGTGCAGCTTAGTAAGCTGCAAAGTAATTATGGAATTAAGATGTAGATATAATACTGCCTTCCATTTTTTCAAATTTATTTTACAAAATATTATAATAAATATCACATGAATTAAACATTTAAATGGATAATAAATTCAATCTTCGTAGACCGAAAAATAGTTGGATCGTTCAACGACTTCATGCTTATTCCTTTTTATAATTTTTTCACTTTTATCCCCCTTAAAACTTTTGTTGGTTCTATCGTCGGAAAATGATTTACCTGTTGGTACGTACGTAAATTCATGTTTGTTGAAGTAATTATTGCACCTTAGAACAAATGATTCGTAACAACCCTTAATGGAGAATGATGGCCATTGGCATTTGATAAATCTTTTAACGAATATAGCTCTAAAATTAGCGTTAAACACTAAATAAATTGCCAAATGTAACCAGTGATCAGTGTGAATGAACAGATTATGTATGTGAATCAAGGTGGAATCCGTAATCACTCCACGAATTCCTAGAGCCGAAAATATGTAGAAAGGAATATTGCAGGCCAAATAGAGAATGACTAGGGTTATGACCATCTTAGCAGCCTGCTTATTTCTTAGATGTCTATGTTTTTCAGCTGCAGATATGTTATAAGGAGCAGTGTAGTCAACGGAGGCTTCCCTGATTTTTTGCAGGCTTGATTTTGAAATAGAGAAGTTTTTCTTGTGAAATGGAAAATTGTAATCCGAAAATTTTCGGGCAAAGGAATTACTCGCAAAGAACGTCGATCGCCGTGTTTGTTTGTTTTTAGCCAATTTATCGTCGGAATTATTATAATTTAAATCTCTTGGAAAGAAATGACTAGTTGATTCATGTTCGAACGCTATCATGGGTGATTTAGAAAAAAACATAACATTCTTTGAGGATGGAATCAAATTTTTCTTCTGTGAATTCTTCGTATTTTTTATATCATTATTATTATGTATCCAATTTTGAATATTTGTTGCATAATCGTCGCTGGGAGTTCCTTGTTTAGAAGTTGTCTCAACGATTGAGTTGGAAAGGGTAGTTGTTTTGCTGTGTTCGTTTGAGAAGGAACTAGCCAAACTGTTATTTAGGTAAAAATTAGGAGATAACATTCGATTATTTACCATTTCGGGACTAATAATATTAGGATTTTCTTCTTTAATTGAAACATTTTGGTTTGAGCCGGGTAAACATTTCAAGTAGTTTAACAGTGGTATACAAATATTTTTTCCGTTATTTTCAGATTTCTCAAATATTTTTGTAATACTTTTGGCTTTCTTGGTTTTCTTAAATCTATTAGATTTGTTGCTTAAGAATTGAATGTTTGAAGCTATCACTGTAGGGGGCGCATTTGCATAAGATGACATCCCATTCTTATTGAGAGATTTCCAAAGTCTGCAGGCCATGTTTGTGTATAAAAGAATAGTGACTAGTATGGGTATGGCGCACCCTACCGTGACCTGAAAATACAACAATATTTTGGACTCCAAAAGTCCCAAAGGGCACCCCGTTGCTTGGTTGCTATGATTTTCCCGAATTTGAGTGAGAAAATTTAGGGTATCCTTAGAACTGCTGGCATTTATGGAATTGGTCAAGTTCTTAATTCTGGCTGCCAGGGTAACGTTCAATCCTTCTCCTTTAATCTGGCTGTTTAGCTGATGAATGATGGTTTCTAGAGTGGAATGAACCTGTGTTAACTTGCCATCATAGGATTGTTGGATAACAATATTTTTCAGAATTTGTAGCCTGCGAGTCATTATTACGACGATAGGAACCGATACCATGCCGGAGACTATCCATATAATTATTATGATAGGCCAAACGTAAATCTGAGTAAGCCGACGGCTGAAGGGTTTCATAACAGCATAATATCTGTCCAAAGCTATCCCCATTATCGAATATCCTGTTACTAGGCCAGATATAGTATTGGTAAAGTTTAGGAATATCATTTGTCGGCAGTACGTGATTTCATTTGAGTGTTCTAAAAAATAATGAATCAGGTATGCCGGGAGCGTCACCATGCCTTATTATATAATGAATGAACAAAATAAATAAACAATATTTATATTATTTAAATATTTTATAAATTTTAATGTTAAAAATAAAATTTCTACATGGTTGTTAAAGTGACTTACATGAATATTCATAAGATCTCTAAAATTTGTTCATCCATAACAAAAAAAATATTGAAACTTAAAAATATTTTGCTTTCTACTTTTAACACTGTGATTAACTTTACATACAGTATACAAAGAAGGGCCTCTCCAAACAGTCCATTATAGATTCCTAGGCAAGGATATTCTTATAATTAAATATCTTACCATTATATATAAAGCCTATCAGAATAAACTCAGAAATTATGATATATATAAAACTTAAACATTGGTCGTTTTTTTAAATTTTACATAACCTATTTTATTATTCTCATTATATTTTCTTTAAACTTGCAGTTGCAAGCCTTGAAGATAGGTTATTTTTTTTACAGAATAAGGGCTAATATTTATATTTTTATGAGATAGGCTATTTTTTAAAAAACCTTGATTAAGGCTCAAACCAAAAACAAATTTATTTATTCAAAAGTAAAATAAATATAAACCAATAACAAAAGAGAAATAGAAACATAAACATAAACCAAAAACAAATTTCTAACTTAAATAAATTATTTAAATGAATTAAAATTTTATAATTTAATTTTTATTTCTAATAGAGTTTTTTGAGTTCTATGTTTATTCTTATTCATTATTCGGATATTTATTGTTTCTAATCCGAGGTTTTAAGTCCAAATAACATAAAAGATAGAGCGATTTAGTTAATTGGGTTAAGTGATTTTTTAAAAATTATTGTTTTAAAATATTTCGGCAATTATATTCTACTAATCTACAATGCTAGAATATTTTTATGTTTATTTTAACTTTGTATTTGTATTACTATTTGTATTTATTATATATATATATATCTTTTCGTTTTCTATATTAGTTTTTATTATATATATATGAATTTTTTCTTGAATTTTGTATTATATGATTTTAGAACCTTTTCAGTGATTCTTGGAATGCAACTAATAATTTATTCATATTATAATAATTTGGGAACCTTAAATATTTATCTAAATTTATAATCAAACGTAAGAAAAATCAGACTGTATTTAATTATTTATTAATACAATATCATACACGTTTTCAGTTTAGTTTTCACATAAACTTTGATATTTCTTGAGACATATAATATAACAAATCTATGTAATCAATAATTTTTTGCATAGTGTTCCAATTTAATATTCTAACCATTCGACCAACCATTAGAATATTTTATGTTAAAAATATCAGTCAAAATTTTAGTATAATTTTATGTTATATAATAAAGATTACAACTACAATTTTTATTTTTCCAATCATAAGATATTAAAATTTTCTCAATAATTCGTTTTAATTTAACATAATTTTAATGTAGTTTAAATGTGAGGTTTTAATCGATTAATCATGCACTTCTGCCATGATGAGGGGGGAGGGGGTATGAGCAAGATTGCCATTAAAATGAAGTGGATAAGGAGTTGTGAATGATTGCTATTAGAATAAAGTAAGGTAGGGTGTAAAGTAGTGTTGTTAAACGGCTCGTTTTGAGCCGATTTTTAAAAACGGCTAACTCAATCCAGAAAAATATTACGCAGTCCTGAAGATTTTGCTCATAGAAGGAACAAAAGTTTAGACATATATTATCGAAGTCTCGAGGCCTAGGCAATATTTTTCTGGCCAAAATATTAAGTTAGCCGTTTTGAAAAATCGGCTCAAAACGAGCCGTTTAACAACACTAGTGTAAAGTGATGATGAGGGTGGGGTAGTAAAAAAGTATTTATGTTTTTTTTTTGTTAATATATAATTATTTATTTTTACAAATTTGGATTATGGTTGGGGGAGGGGGGTTATCATTCTAAACTTTAAAAGTATCATTTTCAACTTAAAATGTATCATTTAAAAAACTAAACCCTTTAAAATATTTACATTTTACGAATATATTTTAAATACCGAAAATAAGTTGAAAATGATGCTTTACGAAATGCTTTTGCTTATATAAATTTTATCTTTTGGGCCTTTAATAGTACTAGAGCTTCATCATAGCCTGACGTTCCCTGGTCGACAGCCTTTGGCCTGGGATAGGGAATGCCTTCGGCCGGAGTTGTCTATCGGAAAGAGGTATGAGGAGGAGAAATTTGCCAGGGAGGCTTTCAGCCAGTGGGGTATTAGACGGAATGGGTTTATACATCTGCCAAAAAAAGCACGCCCAGCACATTTCATATAACGTACCAAATATTTTTATCTATAGGTTGGGCAGTATCGCGAAATTATCTTTTATTTTTCAAAAAGATCTTGTATTTAAGATGCAAATTATTTTAAAGTATATATATCTTAATCAACTTTGCATTTAAAAAGATACAGTTACGTTAAAAAAAAACGAATATTAGTACAATTAAATAGTATATTTTAGCAATTTGTTAAGCAATCACCATATTTTATTAAAATCTTCATACATCCACGTTTGAATTTTTTTTTTTATTATTGGTGAACTGATATTGAATATTGTTATTCCACTCAGCAAATATAATCTTGTCACCCTTATTTCTTGATATGTTTTTGGTAATTATGTGGTATAAGTGAATGATCCATAACTGACCCAAATAAGGTGAATAGACTGTTATAGGTGATTATAGCCAAATAAAATATGAATAGCACTAGATATCAGGAAAAAAACATTTCTTACCTTTCAGATTTTAAGTACCTAGGAACCAGGATGATGTCGTTAGTCATCACAATATTGGATACTAAGTCGAGACGATTCCGGGTTCACTATAATAATGATGATGTGGTAAATAATGAGGATCCCGAGCATCGCTTGCTTAATACAAACAAGGACTTATGGGGACTTTATTGACTCTAGAATGACAAAAATAATTGAAGATAAAAGGAAGGAAAAAATCAGACAAAGATAGTAAGCTCTTAGGATAATGGGTTTCAGGGATTGAGATATGCCTCCGGAATAGGACACGCTATACAGACATAACATTATCTTCCAAGGATATACTTACCTAACATAAGAATTACTTTTTTCCATTTCTTAAATATCTAACCAGGCATCAGGTACATTATTATTAATATTGGTTACAATTCTTAACACTATCTTGCCGGTAACGGAACTAATAGATCCTCTCTTTCTTACTCCTCTCTTCTTTATTATGCTAGCTGACCACATAGTGGTGCCGTTCACTATATTAAAACGGATATACATCATGTATAGGATCTATATACTAGTGAATATACTTGGTGCACGCTACAACTCCTGGTTAGTGATGAAATTGCACCATTAGCAATTTCTGGCGTGATAATGAATGAATGAATGAATTTTTGGTGAACTTATTGTCGTCTGCTTTAAAGAATAAATGAATAATTTATGAGAATATCATAAAGGCTAAATCTAATAAAAGTTTACAGCTTTCTTTAGAGATCCTGCCAAATTTTGAACTGTTGTTAGGTCCATTTTTATCCAGATTGCCTTACAGTAGTAAAACTGCTAAGCACCTGGTTCTCTTCGTACATGATATGTTCTTTTAATCTAAATTGAGAACTCCCAGGTCACAAAAGTCTTTCGATTTTTGCTGGAGCTAGATAACTTAAAATTATGTTAATAAAGGCTAAAGTGATTAACGCAAGTAGCTATGTAAAATCTAACAACTCTATTACTAGAATCTAAATTAATGTCGTGGTATAATAGGTGGCTATAATGCGAAAGGAGCGTTGCTACTCCAGATTTCTCCTAGTCATATTGGCGACATTGTCGACTAATGAAATTAAGTTGTTTCACAAAATATCTTCAGAAATCACGCGTAATTTATGAAGATATAATAAGGTAGTAATTATTTCCTCTGCTCTGCCACTTCTAGTTTAGCTATGTCCAAAGATATATAAATAGGAAAACCTCAAAATTATCATTTTTATGCCCACGAGGGACCCCAATACTGAGGTTACAAAGATAATCAACGCAGCTTTCCTTGACAACGTAACGGAGTTATCAATAAGGATAGCAAATATTAATTTTAATTATTATTGCATATTTTAATTATTTGCAAATCTCAATACCTGAAATTTAATGTATCATATCCAAACGTTGTATAGTATAGATCAAGATAATATCCATTGAATGTTAATTTTGTTTATCAATCAGAGACCTTCATGGGCCGGGCCGGGCCCTAATATCATATTTTCTTGCAGGTCTGGGCCGGGCCTGGGTTTAAAAAAAAATTTTTTAATGGGCTTGGGCCTAAAATTATTAAATTTAAATTTAGATTATTTAAAAAAGTTGCTAATTTAATAAAATATTGCCTTTTTTTTCTTCTAATAATAATAAATTTAAGTATTGTAAACATAATGATTACCTAAATATATTTAAATATTGTTAATTTTCATTAAATAAAAAAATGTTAAATTTTTATATATGGGCTTGGGCCGGGATTGGGAAATTTTTGTGAAACTTATTATGGGCTTGGGAGTTTTTTTTAACAATTTTTTTACTGGGGGCCTGGGTCGGGCTTGGTCAAAAAATTAAAGCCCATGAAGGTTTCTGTTATCAATATGTATCAATCCTTTAGGCAGTATATTTTACTGGCTGTTTCATAACCTTTTTAGGCAGTTTATAATCGTTTAGAAAAGTATGTCTTTAAAATATTTATCTCAAACAACAGTTTAAGTATTCTATTTTTTATATTGTATCAAGAGTGCTAGCGCACCATTCATTTGCTATATGAAGTCTTGCGGGGAACGAGAGTCCAGTTAGTAAATTTTAATAAAAGAAACACCTAAAGACAGGGACCTCTACCATGGGAGAGGGCATGATGCAAGATAGTCATCGAAATTGGAGGGGGGTAGGTAGTTATGAAGATCCTATCGTCATTTGAATAAAATCAGATGTTGCTAAATTTGATTGGGAATAGAGGTTGGTAAACTTAAAAGGGAATAGTATGCAAAATTTTAGAGAAATGGGAGTAAAATCGAAAGATAGTGATTTTCGAGATTAATTTTAATAACTAATATTTTAGTTTACCTAATTTTTTATCGATTAAATTTAACCATAGATATTTACCTTTAAATGATGTTGATTGTTCTTCATTCCTTTCAGTTAAATAAAATGTGTTCGTGCTAGACACTTCTATATCCAACTAAACCAATGCTAACATTACCTCGCCCTCTTAATTTTTACTAACTTCCCTTCCCTCCTTCTCTCCCTAAATATTTTTCCCTCCTACCCCCCAAATATTTCTCCCCCCCCCCCCCAACACCTATCTAAAAAAGTAGCAATCTAATACAAAACTAGAAAAAAGTTACCTACTCTTATCCCCATTCTACCTTTATTTTATAATGATTATCTTGCGTCATAACCCCCTCCCCCCTTTTAATAAGTGCGACTAAAACTATAGTCAAAAAATTATAAAAATTAATTACACATATATACTATTATTGTTTGTTCTATCATAATTTTAAAAAAAATCAAATTTATGGAAAGCCTTTATTTTTTTAAATTTTTTGAAAAGGAATGCTACTTATTTCTCTATTGGCAGGGGTATCCGTGACCCTACCCTACCACTCGTCAGGCCATGATTATGGGCCAGATCGATTTGCTTCCATTTCCATTTTTGATAAGGTGTCTGAGTTCAAAATTGAGAAATCTTTTGATGCGCCGAGTTTAGGTGTAATTGATTATTTTTTAATATCACGTTAAAATTATATAGATGAATTCAGAGACCAATTTTTTAATAAACCTAGGCCAGGCCAAAATTTTTTTTTAAAAAAATACCAGGGACAGGCCGAATATTTTAAAACCAAATAATCATCATTATTAATTATAAAAATTATATATAAATATAATATATTTTAGAAAGGGGCCAGGCCTGAAAACATATGAGATGAATAATAATAAAAAATGGCAACACTTGAATAATTTTTTTTATATATCTAAGAGGAGGTCCATGTCCATACACTCATCCCCAAACCCAAATTAATAGGGCTTCGGGCTGGGCAATATTTTAAAACTTTCTTCAGTCGGGTGGGTCGGCGGGCTTTTAATTAAAAAAATTTTGGGACCTCACAATTTTATTCTAAAAAAGTCATAATTTTCCTAGATTAATTCTTGAATTTTTTTTAATTGGATGAAATATATTGAATTAAAAGTAAGGGAAAGTTAAGGGTTTAATTAAGAGTTTGAAGAGATATGGTTTAAGTTTGAGATATGGGTTATGGTTAGATTATTAAAAATAGGTTTTAATAAAATTTTATCATTTCTTAATAACGTGAAATCTGACAGGTCATGTAATTAAAAATAATTTCCTTGAGAGTTGAATCATATTCTATAGTGTTGTTAAACGGCTCGATTTGAGCCGATTTTTAAAAACGGCTAACTCAATATTTTAGCCAGAAAAATATTGCCTAAACCTCGAGGCTTTTCTAATAGATGTATAAACATTTGTGCCATCTATGACCGAAATCTACAGTCTTGCGTAATATTTTTCTGGCTAAAATATTAAGTTAGCCCTTTTTAAAAATCAGCTCAAATCAAGCCGTTTAACAACACTAATTCTAAAACAAAATAGATATAAATAATATGTCTGGGCGTCTTACAGTCCATGCTGAAAAAATGTATTAAAAAAAAGAAAATAAATTTTGTTATATCAGGGCCAGGCTGAAATATTCGACCTCTTCTGATTAAAATATTAAATATATAGAAAAATTTTTGTAAAAATAAATGGAAAAAATGGTTGATGTTAAAACAGATAAATATTGTAGATAATACTCATTTTTTATTATGTATGATAATGAGTTGATTTTTTTAAGAAATAAATTGACTTAGAAATTCTATTTTTAAATGAAAAGAATGAGGAAAAAAAAATGTTTTTATAATCCTTAATTATAACTAAAGAATCGAAACATAAAATGTACTGGATATAATTACATTTTATAATGTACTATATGCATATGAATAAATTCTTCTATCATAATACTATAAACTAATTTTAAAAAATTTTTTAAATTTTATATTAAATTTCGTTTCCTCTAAAAAAATATTCTATTTAAATAGGGTATATGATTAGATTGTTCTATAAAATTTTCAATAAATTATTATTTTTTAAATTTATTTGAATTTTAAATATTAAAATAATTTTATTTTTTTGAATAATAAATTTTGTTATTTAAAGAAAAATGGGCCAATTAAAAAATTTATTTATTAATTAAATTAAAATAATAATAAATGGTATTGGAAGCCAAAACGTAATCTAAGAGATAAAAGCCGATAAAATTTGCACCCTATTAATAATTACAGGTATAAATGGCTTATTATTCTATATCTTGTATTACGTCAATAGTATGGTTGGGTAAGAGCTAAATGTCAAATAATTTAGCTCAATCTAGAGATGCGTGCCGGAGAAAATCCGTTAACGGCGTTTTAATTTATATTACTTTATTGAACTGTTATATTTTTAAAATCCCTAAGCCAAAGTAATAGTTTTCGGTTAAAAATTGCCTTAAACGGCTAAAAATATATTAATTATGCAACTATAGTTAAAAGGAACGTGTCTAATGCATGCCTGAGTAATATTTCAGCTAATGCGTGTAATTTTAGTATATATGAATCAAAAATAACTCAAAAGTTTCTGACAAATTTGTGTGAAATTTTAAAGGACCAGGTATTTTACACATACTGGAAAATATTTTCGACAAAATCAAATCATCAAATTAATAAAACGTGCTCAGCAGGTTATTTTTTATTTTCCAACTTTAAATCATTTATTCAAGGAAATCCTTTAATGTGGAGGATGTGATTTTTCCAGAAATTTATTCCAGAATGTTTACCTACCCTATAAATATAGGGCAATTTTATAAGATATTGAACATATTCCATGATTACGCACATTGCAGGTAACATATTTAATAAAACCTATCCAGTTTGGGCACCGCTGGGACCAAGATTTTTTTGCCAGCTTATATCAAGAAGTTTTTTTTGTATATAGTAGTTAATAAGAATTTGATTTGACTCAAAATTTTGATAAAATTAAGGAGTTGCCCGAATTATCAAGAGCTTAAATTATACAAATTTACTATTCAGCAATATTATATATTATGCTTCTCAAAATAAAAAATACAAAAAAAATATTCAGAACTTAATATTTTAAATTTTTCACCCGGGTGGGGTTTCGGATTAGTCTAATTGTTCCAAAATAATTTTTATATACTATATATATATATATTATATGATAAAATTATATCTTTTCAGTTGTAATATTCCTTTTAAATTCACTGTATGAAACGCTTTTAATTTTTTTATTATAATTATTATATATATAATTTCGGGATACTTTCAAGGAACAATAAATCGATTTATAAAAAATTTATTAATGCATCAAAAATTTTTTTTGTAATAGGTATCATTTTCTAAAGTATAGATTTTTTATATAAAATAAAAAACCAAATTCTTAAACACAAATTATGAGAATATTTCAGGCTAAGATTCAAATATTTTTTTTTGTTGTTTATAGAGATAATAAAACCCACTTTAATTGGATTTATGATCAATAATAATAATAATATGTATGGCAAATTAAATAAGAAACCAATGTGCTCCCACATAAAAGTTCTTTTTGGTAATCGGAAGAAAACCTAAAGTTAATAAAAAACTTGAGAAAAACTCATGCCAATAAGAACACAAGACAAAATTGCCCTTCTACTCCCCTTATTCCCAAAAAACCTTTAAAAAAATTGGTCCATCAGTAACTTATAACTTAAGACGGCAAAGCGGCCATCATAAGTATTTTTTAGATTTCACTGAAATTTGGTATTGGTTAAGGTCTGATGCGAGTTTAGGGTTAGTTTATATGAGATGGTTAGGGTGAAATATAAAAAAATCTTTTCAACTATCCTTGGCATAGGCTGTAAAGGTCCAGCTAGGGTTATAGGTACAGGTTAAGGCTTGGATATAGGAATTGCTATGTTTAATTCGAAATTCATGGAAACCCCGTCTCTATAATTTTATTGAGACTTGGTTTGGACTGCGTTAACTAAGAACTAGTATTATATACCTGATCTTACCGAAGTGAAGTATTAGGTCTGATGTAGACTCGGATTAGTCTATAATGGAAAAATTAGAGAGCACAAAATGGAATTTTTTTGGACGAACTTATCTCATAATGTGATAGTGGTCCAGTACATGTTGTTAGGATCCACCAAAAAAATGAAGGTTTAAATATAAATAAATTATTTTTTTGAGAATGCTAAAATACTAGAGGCTTTAAAATATTAATGTATTTATAATATGCTCAAATTAAGTAAATGAAATTATATTTAGGGATTTTTAGAAAGTTTAGGAATTTTTGTAAAAAAAAAATTAAAATGAAAAAAAACTGAAAGATTTAATAAAAATCAATATTTAAGATTGATAAATATTCATTAAAATTATTTGCATTTTTTAAAATAAAATTATGCAATTAAGGAATTCCTCGGACTAACCACCAATATTCTCTCTAATTTTATAAATGTCGCAAAATTTGCCTTTGCAGGACCATATTGAATTATTTTTTTAAAATATATGGATATTTTTTTATTATCTAAAGGAAATCTCAATTTTTCCATTAAGAGAAAGGAATAAATAATTTGAAAACAAAAAATAGAATAATATCATGCTTTATTAATTTTCTTATAATATTTTAATGTCAGGAGGAGATAAAAAAAAATAAAAATTCCGGGAAGGATTCCATATAAAAATTAATTTTGAAACTTTCCGAAACAAAAATAAAGTTATCATTACATAAACAGTAGACAGTTAAAATTACTTGTAAATTAGTATGATGTATAGTTAGCCTACCATTCTCCTTATTTAACAAAAAAATCAATAATCATCATAATATTTTATAAATTTCGATAAAAATTCAATACCAAAAAAGTTATTTATATATATTTATTATCACCTAAGCCTAAACCGTATATTAAAATTAGTTTTTATATTTAACACCAATTGATAAGAATCATCACAGCAGAAACGATTAATTAATTATATGATGTCTATGACATATATATTTTCCTAGTTTCTCTTGCCCATAATTATTTCCTCTTCAAAAATTTATTAAATCAATTAGAAAGGGTAAGAGAAAAAAAGAAATGAAAGTGGATATAAAGAAGGAAAGGAAGTAAATATAAGGAAATAAAATAAAAGGAATAAAAACAAATGAAGAAAAGATAAAAGAAAATAAATCATTAAAAAATTACTTTAATATATTTTTAACTTTCAGATTTATCATAATTCCAATATTCAACGAATAATTTGTTCTATTCGAAAAATTTATTTAATTTGAATCAAATTATTCGAATAATTGAAATATTGAGTATTTATTTAGAGTGATTATAAATGCTTTTTTTAACAAAATTTAATCATTTGTCATTCACATCGATAAACTGTCATGTGATTAACAAAGTAGTACATAACTACTTTTGAAAAGTTTTTCCCAATTTGCTATCAAAAAATCTCATGCCTCATAAATAAGGTATAATAAAAAAAAAATTTTATTGCCTTAAAAATTTGCTTGGCATTATAATTTAATTTAAATTATGCATTTCAATTTCGTTAATAACTTAACTCGCATTTTTTTTTATCGTCGAGTTATAATATTTTTTCTGCGTGTGATAAATTTTTTTTAATCGATTCGTTTAAAGAATACGAATAATTCACTATTAATTCGTATTCATTTTTGAATGGGCGTAATGGTACTAGACGATTCGTAAGTCTATTAGTTCAAAATCAAGTAGATTACTTTTTGTCTTTGTTTAATGTCAAATTGGTTTCAGAAAAAAAAATGGACATGATCTGCTTATTTTTATCAGAACACAGATAACGGCTAAATAAGATAAAAGGTTTAATGGGTCTTATTACTGTTCTTTCATAAACAAGTTAGTAAATAATTGGTCATTTTTTTTATTTAGTTTTGGATTTATTAGATGTGATTGTCAACTAGGTTTGACTAACTATTCGATAGTTTCTTGTCCTTTTTTTTAATATAATATAATATATTTATAAAATATTGTATTAGATTATTGCAGGGGAACTAATTCAGGGTTGTGAAGACGGCCTGTTTTAAATCATTAATTAAAAAAATTAAAACCAAAAATTCAGGTTAGTGTCATAAGATATGGCATATACAATACCTGTTTTTTATATTAAATTTTTTTTAACTGTTAGAAAAATATTTTTACATATGGAAAGATCTTAAAATGGCGCCTATTTTTATTTAAAAAATGGTAAAATTTTTATAGTTTTTAAATGTGAATAAAAAATGATGATCAAATATTATAACTTTAAGGAGCGTAACCATGGGGGGGGGGTGGAATTCTCCCATCGCAAATTTGCATGTTCTCCTCCCCCCGCCTCCCTCTTCCTCAAAAGATGTATACAATAATATATCACGGCAAGGAAGAATTTGAAAGATAAATTAGTGAAAGTTAACTTTTTTAAATAACGACTATAATTCAATTTTAGAAAAATAATATTTTTAATTATTTATATAATAGTCTAATATAGCTAAAGGCCTACAATAAGTTGACCTAAAGATATTCAGAATTTATGTGGAAACCCCACCTAATATTCCCTCTTCCCTCATAGTAAAATTTTGGTAACGAGTAATTTCATATTGTTAAAAATTAATTATTTTTCAAAATGTGTTACAAAGAATTTTCCTCACATGGTCAGTTATTCATATATTTCTAAAGTATACTATTCTGTAATATTTCATAACATTTCGTGGGGCCAGGCCATTATTCTAAAAAAATATAGGAAATGCATGCTTAGAGCAACAAAAATTTGAGATTTTTTGGAAAATTGCATTTTGGCCAGTTACTACGTTCAAGTTGGTGATCTAAAACTTAACAAGATAACCCGTGTTGCCCTGTTGTACTCCTTTGCAATATTGCATTATGGACGAAAGAAATTTAGCAAATTTTGTAAAAATCCTTATAAAATTCAATTGATTTAAAAGTCAAGCAATATGGCAATGATCCTTTCTGGATCTTTAGACTCCACTCCCAACATGTCTATAAATATTAAACTAGGATCATCATGAACCCAATACAGTTTCACTTTGAACCCCAATTCTGGTTTAAGAATGTTCAACTTTATTTGGTGGAAATATTAAGAATAGAAACTTAATCGAGAGCGATTTCTTAAAAGGGGTCCCGACATGCCCCGGTTTAAATACCCTGGGTTCGATATGTCCACAAATCAATCTCTGTTCTCAAAATTTGAAATCATGCAATCAAATTTTTGAAACCCTGATTTCACATAATCACAATGATAGAACCTGTGAATGCAAAACGCAAAGCTGCTGCCCAGAGGGCTTAACACTAAGCTGAATTGTAGTATTGTTAAATTTATGAGTCGGGTTAGCTTGGCCGAAAACCCAGCAAGGTTTGAGCCAAAAAACTACCTTAAACCCAAGTCAACCCATTTGGCGATAGATCAGATCCGACGAAATGGGCCTCATGAGCCGACCCACCGGGTGCCCGATGGGTCGACAAAATATATAGAAAATAAAACTAGTATGTTTTAATCCGGGTTTAGAGTTTTTAATATTAGAAAGATGGTCTAAAATCTTTGGTTCTAGCAATAAATTGGCACCGCCATTATATTTTATTTCACGAGGAAATAAAGAAATTTAAAAGTTTTTGACATTAAAGAAAATTCTAAAACGATTGGGTCTAGTAATAAATAGGCACTGCCATTATATTTTACTCCACGAAGAAAAAATATATGATTTTTTTTTTAAATAAGGCTTTAAGCCTAGTTAAAAGTTTTTGATTCTAGAAAGAAGTTCTAAAACCATTGAGTTTAGTAGTAAATTGGCACTGCTTTTTTATTTTACTCCAAGAGGAAAAAAAAATTATGAAAATTTTTTAAAATTTTGTTTTAAGCTTAGTTACAAGATTTCGATATTAAAAAGAATTTCTAAGACGATTGGGTCTTGTTATAAATTGACACTGATACTAAATTTTAGTCCACTATGAGAAAAAATTATATTTTTAAATCTTTTTAAGCCTAGTTAAAATTTTTTGATACCATAAATAATTTCTAAAACCTTTGCGTAAATTGGCACTTCCATTATATACTTCACGAGGAAAAAATAAATATGAAAATTTTATAAAAATTTGTTTTAAGTCTAGTTAAAAGTTTTTGATATTAAAAAGTGTTAACCATTGGGTCTAGTAATAAATTGGCACTGCCATTATGTTGTACTCCTCGAGGAAAAAAAATTATGAAATTGTTTAATAATTTGTTTTAAGCCTAATTAAAAGTTTTTGTTACTAAGTAGATGTTCTAAAACCTTTGTGTTCTATATAAATTTCTAGTGCCATAATTTTTTAAACCACACATAAAATGTAGAAATATTAAAGCATTATATATTTATATTTTGAGCCTAGTAAAAGATTCATGATATTGGAAAGAAGTTCTAAAACCATTGGCGCTGATTTAAATTGGCACTCCTATTTTATTCCATTCCACAAGGAAAATTAAATTATAAAAAATATTTTAAACTTTGTTAAGAAGCAAGTTCGAAGTTTTTAATACTAGGAAGATTCCCTAAAACCTCTGGATTCATAAAGAAATCCACGAGGTATATAAAATTTGAAAATATTTTACAAACTTTTAGAAAAATTTTGATATTAGAAAATTTCTAAAGCCCTGGTGCTATTATAAATTAATATTGCTATTATTTTTTATTCTTCTTTTTTTGTTTAACTTTAGTTTAGATTTTTTGGTATTAGAAATGAGTGGTATGTCATTTGAAACATTTTAGGGATTAGTTATGGAAAAGAAAAGACTGGGGAAGTTGATCAGTGGATCCCGTTATAAAATTTAAAACACTAGTATATATAAATTTATCCTAAAATTGATAATAAATTGTCCATCTATATGCTAAAAATATTTTTAAATATTTAACTATTATTAATTTTTTAAATCAAATTTGGTAAATTGTAAGACAAATAATTTTTAGCAAATTTTGAACTATCTTAATTTGTGATTTCTACAAGCATTTAGGAGGAGTTTTACAAACATTTATGTTGTCTAGATATTATTTAAATCATGATTAGAAAAGAGTATATTAGGGGAGATTACTAAACTCTAAGATACTTTTTACCACTATAATTTAAATTTATATTTTTTCTTTGGTAACTGTGTGGATAACTTATCCGAAATTACTAAGTTATAATAAAAAATTGCAAAGAACCAATGTGTATAAAATTTTAGAAATTTTTTTGATTTTTATATATTGTTAAAATTTTATTGTTAATTCAATAATAAATTTAAATATTTTGCTTAATTATAAGGCTGGTCTGGCTTATGAAACCGTATTAGATTTGACTAACTTTATATTGGGAATTAAACTTGAACATTTTACAACATTTTAGCTTGTATATAAATATAGATCGACAAATATTTATTTTAAATCTTGTTCAATTTTTTTTATCTAAAATGCATCCCACAACTGCTAAAAGCATAATATTTGTGCTTGATAATATTATCACAGATCCATGCCTATAGAGTAAAAAGGTTACGGATGATCAGGTGGTGTTTATGCAGATCCCAAGATTCAAAAAAACCAACTCATGAACTATTCTACAAAATCAAAATTAATTTTGCTCACATATACTTTACCTAAAAATGTCAAGCTATTAGAAGATTTAAACAAAGATATCGAAAGAATTTTAAGTAATAACGTTTTAAAATGACTGGGGACTGCATAGTCCCACCTCTGAAACGAAGGGTTAAAAATAGATAATTTAGTTCTATAAAATTTTTAACTCCTAATTAGTAGCATTTCTTAAGATTTAAATGTTTTTTAAATTTTGTCTGATAAAATTCTTAAGCACGAATATTATGCTTTTGGCAGTTGTGGGATGTAGTGTTGTTAAACGGCTTGTTTTGAGCCGATTTTTCAAAACGGCTAACTCAATATTTTAGCCAGAAAAATATTGCCTAAATCTTGAGATCGGTAATTGTTTAGACTTTGTAACTTCTATGAATAAAATCTTCAGTCTTGCTTAATATTTTTCTGGATGAAATATTGAGTTAGCCGTTTTAAAAATCAGCTCCGAACGAGCCGTTTAACAACACTAGTAGGATATATATTAGATGATAAAAATTGATAAATATTAGTCTATCTATATTTATATACAAGCTATAATGTTTATAGTCAAACGATCAAGCTGAAAACCTTTAAGGCTCAAAAAATAAATATATTTTTTATATTTCAACATTTTACGCATGTAGTTAAAAAGTAATGGCATAAATTTCCTACTAAAATATTGAGTTAGCCTTTAAAAAAAGACTCAATTTGGACAAATACGAGAAACAATTAGGGTTTTTTTATTATTGATTTTCTTTGAAAAAGAACTTGCAAATCTGACTAGAAGAAACATGCGCTAAAGTTCAAAATTAATAATATTTATTCGCTTAAAAATTATATCATTCTTTTAATTTATTTAAATTCTTTGGGAAACTATATTTGCAATAAGTCTGATTTTATATGTATAATAATGTTATTATCGGTGCAGTGCAATATTTGTATTATTTAGATTTTAATGTG
Source organism: Gordionus sp. m RMFG-2023 (assembly GCF_954871325.1). Lineage (NCBI taxonomy): Eukaryota > Metazoa > Nematomorpha > Gordioida > Chordodea > Parachordodidae > Gordionus > Gordionus sp. m RMFG-2023. The sequence goes on along the minus strand of NC_088777.1, from coordinate 38,106,093 downwards.
CTATATGTAACAATTTTATATCTGAAATCAATGATTTTAACCATGCTATTCTTAAAATAAAAAAATAAAAAATACCAGTTGTATTAAAATCTATTGAACATAATATTTAAACTTTAAATATATTTGTTCACAGCAGAATATTTATTCAAAAATTTCAAAGAAAAACAATAGGCCATAAAATATTATTAAAAATATCAGATTTTATTTTTTTTCTTGGGAAATATTATTATTTATTAAAAATATATTTTCTAGTATTTTAAATTTAATATTTATATATTTCTTCACACTCCTCTCCCACCCCACCAGGGTTGCCAGATGTCACGATTTAGCCGAGATTCTCACGATTTCATACCTTTTACTTACCCACGTTTTTTCACACATCACGCTTTTCTCACGTTTTTTGAGTAAATTAAAATAATCACACTTAGTCTCACACTTTTTCTCACGTTTTTAAATTTTTTCAATATATTTTTAAAAACAAATATAAAATTTTAAATTAATTTTATATTAAAATATTTAAAAAAATTGTAGAATTTGTTAATAGTCCAACTAACCAATCATATTCATTGATCAATTACCCACAACAGAAATTCTATTTTTAGAAAGTTTATCAAGTATAATTATAATATGAATTTAAATAACTATACATTTCTTTTATGGATTTTATAAATCTTATATTAAAACTCGTAAAATTTTAAAATAAATTAGGGGCAAATATTAGATCTATAAAAACAATCATCCATTTTCAATACTAACGGATGCATAGAATAAAGGTAATATAAAAAAATTTCCCTTATTACTTAGATACTTCAACGAAAAGAATGGAATAAATGTTTAATTACTTAAAATTTTTTCGTCTGACAGTGAAACCCCTAAAGAATATCTAGATGCTTGCTAGAAAATTTAAAATTCGCTGAACTTGATATTGCTAATATAACGGACTATTGTGCAGATAACGCATCCTAACACGCTGGCTTACGTTATTCCCAGCGATTAAGCGGATGCTTAAGTATTATCAACTCCTTAAAGAATATTTTTTATCATTATCAGACCCCACAAATTTTGAAAATAATTTTTGGATATGATTTTGCAGAGGCATATTTAGGTGTTGTCCTTAACGTTGGCACTTTAGTCAATAACACAAATTTACAATTGCAATCTGAAGATGTATTAGCAATATATATACATGATCTTATCCTAAAACTAAAGAATTCATTAAATTTAAAAATTTAACAAAATTTTATCGGAGCATTTCTAAAAATATTTTACAACATAATGATGTAAAAAAGGCAATAAATTTCAAAAATGAATCAAAGATATTTATAAAAAATATTATGGAATATGTAGAAAAACGTTTATTATAGATAATATATGGAAATATCTTAGCCCTATGTGACATTAAAATAATGTCCAGAATTTGAACAATTACAAAAATTTATTAGTAATTATAAAATACCAAACATAGATACAGAAATTATCTTTGAGGAATATTCACAATTTTATTCCTATTATGAAGAAAAATTATCAAAAAACTATCACATGAATACCCCAAAAAAATGGATGGATTTTCATTCTAATAAAAACTCACCATTTATAGAGAAAATATGCAATTTTATATTTTCTATTCCGCATTCAAATGCTTCATCAGAGAGAATATTCAGTCTAATGACTACTGCTTGGCGAAAAGAACGTCATCATTGGAAGCTGAACTTATGGTTAAACAAAATATAACTATTCATGCAAAGAGTTTTCAGCCTATCTCCACAGTGCCTATGGGAAATCTTTATTGCCTCTTTTAAAATCATCCATAAAATATAATAATTAATATTATGCTATATTTATAAACATGAGAAAATTATATATCATAATGGTTATTAGTAAATGAATAAAGAATTTTTATTGTCTTTAAAACCTTGTTATTAGTAAATCAATAAAGAATTATTATTGTCTTTAAAACCTTATTATATTAAATATAACATATTAAATTAGATGAGTATGCTACATCAATTACCCCGGCCCAAGGCCGGGCAAAAGCGGGCCGAAGGCCCGCAAATTGGGGGGTTGGGGGGGGGGGTAGTCCCCCATTAATTATTATAAAAGAAAACTCACGTTTTCAAGTGAAGAATATCTGGCAACCCTGCACCCCACTCTTATTTTTTCATTTTACTATTTTCGGTAATATTGTGAGCAATTATTTTTGCTATTTTTATCTTTAGATTTTTTTTAATTAAAAATAAATAAACATTTAGGAATAGGAATGATTAAAAATTTTTAAAAAAATATAGAAAAATAAAATTAAATACGATAAAAATAGTTTTTAAAAGAAAGTTAAGGAAAAGATTTTGATATCTTGTTTTGGTAGACTGTTATACTCCCTATTTTTTTTTACTTTCCAGAATACTCCAAAATAAATTATCTAAAAGCATTAGAGAAATAAGTTCAATCTTTTAAAAATAACGATAAATCTCCCAAAAGATGTCCGTTTATTTTAATTTGTCCTCTTAAAAATAATTTTAACATTTTTTTTATTTTATATATCTCCATCATATACTTTTCTGAATTTGTTGATTGATTATAAACAATCAATCGCTCAAAAATACGATGCATTTTTTATTTCCCTATGTCATTTCTTTAAATGTATGAAGCCTTAAAATCGTACTTTCTTTCAATTAACAATCCACCAATTATCAGAAAATTCTAGAAATGATTTTTAAAAAGCATATCCGTGGTTTGCCCATTCCTTGATGTATATATTTCATAAATTAAATCAGTTTTGAAATGTTAAAATAAAATTTGTTTTTGACCGAAAGAAAAATGTAATATTTTTCCGTTAAAAGTGAAGGCGATATTTGAAACAAATATAAAATGGATAAAAAATAATTGCAAATTATATAAGCTTTAATTTTCCTACTCCAGCTATTGCTAATGCAGAAAGAATTTTTTTTATAATCAATAGTCAATGGATAAATGTGGGGAATAGTGGAATTTAAATCTATAAAAACAATTATATGCATGCAATATCATTTTAAATGGTTTTGTCCAGATTTCTTAAATTTATTTAGAGAAAAGGCCAAATATATTACGAAAAATATCTGTAAGTGAAAATTATGGAACAAAAAAATTATCATTTACAAGATTTAATACAATTTTTAAATGACTGCTTAATCATCAATTTAATTTTAAATTCATTTTAATTTCTTATTTATAATACATAAAAAAAATATATCCTCTTTTCCACTAAGCAGGATCTGGTAACCCATACGAGACCTTTTTTAGAGAAAAGCCAAGATTAAAAAATTTAAAAATAAAATCACTGGTTAAACTTTATTTCAAATTTATATAAAAATTATTTATTAAATCCATAAGTTAAAATATTTAATAAAAAGATATAAAGCTAAAAAATATGTGATTAAGCTGAGTAGTGTGTTAGTTATTTGCATCGTATATAATTTTTCAAGCCCAGCCTGAATCTTTTTTAAAAAATAGACCCAATCCAGACAGAACCAAAATTATTTTTCAAAAATAGACCCATGCTCTTCCCGGGTAGGCGCATGGACGGGATTTGCAGATCTCAATAGTATATAACATATAATATGAAATTAATTATCCAACCTAAGGCCAACAAATCTTGCTAGGGATGTCGGCTCTATTTTTATCAAAATCATCATATGTTCAAAAATAATTGATATAGCCGTAACACTTGCCTTAATTTATACCTTTAATCTGGGGGTAGATTAATTAATTTATTATGTTTTCTATAGGATAATTTATATTATTATTCCATTATTTTCATGGGCTATGCCTTATTGATACAATATATATCAGTTGCATAAATAATTCATATAAAAATGACAAATTATGATATTATAAATAAATGTGTGAAATTATTTTTTGATCTATTGCCATATAGAATTAATTCAAATCGGTGATAGTTGCCGAGGAATATTTTTTATATTATTATATAAATATATATTTCTTCGTGCAACTAGACCCAAATGTTCTAGAACATCTTCCTAGTATCAAAGACCTTTAACGAAGTTAAAACAAATTTCTAAAAAATTTTCATAATTTACTTTTCCTCGTGGTGTAAAATATAATGGTATTATTAATTAATTACTAAACTCAAAGGTTTTAGAATATCTTTCTTATCAAAAACTTTTAACTAGGCTTAAACAATTTTTTTTTAATATTTCATAATATCATTTTAATTGTGTAAAAACGGCAGTGTTAATTTATTACAAGATCCAAAGGTTTTAGAACATCCTTCTAATATTAAAAACTTTTAACTAGGCTTAAAACAAAGTTCCAAAAAATTTTCAGAATATTTTTTTCCTCGTGGAATAAAATATAATGGCAGTGTCAATTTATTATTACTAAATCCTAAGATTTTAGTACAACTCTTTTATATCAAAAGACTAGACTTAAAACAATTTTTAAAAAATTTTCATAATTTTTTTTCCTAGTGGATTAAAATATAAGGGCAATATCAATTTATATACCCAAAGGTTTTAGAACATCCTAGTATCAAAAACTGGATTAAAACATATTTTTTTAAATTTTCATAATTTCTTTTTCCTCTTGGTGTAATGGCAGTGTTAATTTATTACTAGACCCAAAGATTTTAGAACATCTTTCTAGTATAAAAATCTAGGCTTAAAACAAATTTTTTTTTAAATTTTCATAATTTCTTTTTCCTCCTGGTGTATAATATAATGGCAATATCAATTTATTACTAAACCCAAAGGTTTTAGAAAAACATTTTAGTATAAAAAACTTTTAACTAGACTTAAGACAAATTTTTAAAAATTTTCATAATTTTTTTTTCTCGTGGAGCAAAATATAAGGACCGTGCCAATTTATTACTATATCCAAAGATTTTAGAGCATCTTCTAATATCAAAAACTCTAAATCCCATTAAAACAAAAACCTACTAATTTAATTTTCTATATATTTTGTTGACTTGGGTCTTGGTCGATTTTTCGACCCTGGTTAGGGGTTAGGCAGATTTATATGACTTCGGCTAGGGTTCGGGGTCGAAAAAAAACCAACCATTTAAAACACTATTGCAGTGAAAATGTATAGTTATTGTATTTAGTCGTAGTTCTATTCCAATTATGGGTATTGTTACACTTTTTCCCAAATATGACAAAAAATGTGATAAACCTTTTCTTATATAAGAGATTGAAAATATGCCGTGAAAAAACGTTATTATTGTTCTATAATATACTTTTTTTCTTGGCGAAGGCATGTTATTCTCCTTTTATTTTTTGTAAATTCTTTAAAGCGGACACTCTAAATTAATATTCTATATGCAGAATGTGTTACTACTAGTGTTGTTAAATGGTTCGTTTTGTGCCGATTTTTAAAAACGGCTAAGTCAATATTTTGGCCAGAAAAATTTTGCAAGCCTCGAGATTTCGATAATATATGTATAGACCTTTGTTCTTTCTATGAGCAAAATCTTCAGGCTTGAGTAATATTTCTCTGAATGAATTGAGTTGTCCGTTTTTAAAAATCAGCTCAAAACGAGCCGTTTAACAACACTAGTTACTACTTACCTTCTTTTATAGCAGCAGTGCTTATTATATTCGATATATAATATGAATATAGAATTTATTAAAATCAATATTTTTATTTTATTCTTATTGTAATAAAAACAAATTTAAAAATTAAAATTAATTTTAATTAAAAAAAATTGTATATTCATATTTTATTATTATACTGTAATTACAAATATTGTGATTGTGATATATTATGACTTAAAAAAGATTAAAATCATTTTAATTGTAAAAAATTTCTTTATATTAATTGATTTTTTAAATAGCAGGAATAAGTCTATTATATTTACTATACAATCTGAACCAATTTCCTTTATTTAAGAAACTATGAGCCCCCATACCCATTTCTTTCCTTCCTACCTTTCTATAAAAAATAACCCTTCTGACATTTCTTGTTAGAATTTTTTAAAATTTTTTTTAGCTCAACTACATCTTTTTTAAATTTTATAAAATAATTGAAAAACGACTTTATAAAAATATTAATTATTAATAAGATATAAAAAAAATACATATAAATGTTATGTTTCTAATGTTTAACAACAAAATAAACATTCTTGACAGAATATATAAAATTTTAGTGAAAGATTTATACTAAGAGATAAATTATTAATTTTTTTTTAAAAAAATCAAATTTGTACACATGCTTGTTTTAACGATTGATATATTTTTTTAAATTAAAATTTTATTTTTTTTAACGTTTTTATTATATAATTTTTTTTAGTAACATAGTATAATGTACTTTATCAAACACATTGTGACTTTTTTAAAAAACAAAGTGAGCTCAACCAAGCTAACTAAGTTGAAACCAAGAATTATGTGTTTGAAAAAAGATATTATGTGACTAAAAAGGCGATACATTAATTAGAGTTCTTCGTAAATCCTTAAATACTCATAGCATTCAGAGCTCTGCAAGTCTGCCTAAAGTTTCTCAGTTTAAATAAAATAGAAATCGTGCTCGATCTTAATTTCCATTTTAAAAAGGACCGAGAGCCTGAAATATATTTTAACAAAATTCTTAAAATATTAAAATAAAATACTAAATATAATCTCGTTATTTTTTTATTGTATATTTCTTTTCATTTAATATATATTTTTCAATTAGAATTTATCGGTCTTAGCCAGGGTGGGCTTGATCTAAAATTGATAAAATTTAGGAAAGAAAAGATATCGCATTTGCAGGACTCCAGTTCACCTCTTTTCTAAAAATCTATTAATCTTTCTTCATTTTTTTTTTAATTAATACTAAATCCTATTTTTCAATATTTTTCCATTTAACTTCGAACTGGGATTTTTGGATAGAATAATTTAATGATTAAAATAAATAAAACTATTTCCTAGTCTCGCAACAGGAAAAGTAGTATAAGATAAGATCAGTGAAATCTGTCATTATTAAATGAATAAATAACAAAATAATTTATAAAAGTTTAGAAAATGGTAGTTTTTTCAAAATATAAATCGATTTGATTATGTTTAAAATGGATTGCTTTGCAACTAACATAACCACATATAATCTGTTTCTCTTTCACCTATAGAAACAGATAATAAATTGTTTATTTACGTAATACTTTCATTTAGTGAAGTAAAAAAATTTATTTCAAATATAATCTATCATCATTAATCCTCAAAGAATTTGAAGAAGTGAAAGTGAAAATATGATTGGAATGGAAAGGAATATTAATTTTATTTTTGAAGGAGAAGCTAAATAAAACTATAATCAAAATTTTCGATTATATCAAATTATAATAGTATAGATTTTTATTTTTATTCTTGGGTAGGAGGAGTGGGGGTCATACTTTAAAATATCTTGTAATGTTCATTTACTTAGGTAATAAAATGATGTATAGCGTTTGTTGATTTTAACGTGTTTTTATTAAAATATTAGGTGACGTCTTAAATTATCCTTACGTTCGAAAAAATTGCTGTTTCAATTACCATCTGTGGCCTAATCGGTGACAGATATCACCACATAAATCTGGGTTCGATTCCAGGAAGGCAATGGTTTTTTTTAAAAATGGATCATATTGATTTTTAATAAAATTATGTTTTTGTTTACCTTGCTATAAGAAGAATGAACAACGTTATATTTAATTACCCTAGCTACTTATGATAAAAAAAATACCAAATGGTTACTGTTGTATTATGAAAGTTATAACTTTACTTTTAAAATCATATTATTAAATGGTAAAAATTTACCATGTACTAAAGAATATGATTTTAAGGTCTAATCCAAATATACTATATAAATTTTCCCTGAACCTGATTAAAAATTTTAAATTTTTTGCTCTCTATCAAATTCTATAATGTGTGGGTACGTCAAACCTTTCAAAAAATAAAATATTTTATAACCTATACATACACTTGAAAAGATTAGTAGAGTGTTTCATGTAAGTAATCCTTATTAAAGAAGTGAATCGTGAATGATCTTGAATCGTGATTGTTCAGTAAATCGTTGTGATTGAGTGGTAAATTATGAATCACTATCAGTGATAAAAGATTAGAGCTCCTTGATTGAAATTAAAAATCTTTTATAAGTACCTAAATTATTTGAGCCCCAAATTTAAAATTTTGCTAAGACGTTAAAATATTTATTCAATCTGCAGAGTTGTTAAAATTTACTTATGATAATTAACTAGTTACAGTTACTAGTTAAAGTTACCAGTTACATTATTAATAAGATAAATAGTTATAGTTACAGTTATATTTCAAAAGTAACTAGTTACATTATAAATCATTTAAATACGCATCATTTTTTTATTAAATATAAATAAATAAAACCCGAGAATATAATATATTTACACCCACAATATCACATATTTGCACTAATTTGCTTAAAATAAGTAGTTATAAGTAACTAGTTACTGATATAATATTAAATATATAAAAAAGGCGCACATACAGAATCAGATATTTAAACAAAATTTTAAAATTAATAAAAAAAAAATCTTAAATTAATTTATTATAACATAAAATAATAACTATTTGAATATATTTATTAAAATATATAGGGTGGGGCTTAAATGAATATTGTAAAATAATTTGTGATTAAATATTTTAAATTAAATTTTTTAAAAATATTTAGTTTCTACTTTCTAGTCTAAAGTGATAATATGGATGAATTATTTATAAATCAATATTTTATACTTTCATAAAACGATCTATTTTTGATAAATAAAATATAAATATAACAAGAATAGTCCTCTTAGGGAACTCACAACAAGCAATTTATATTTTTTTTTATATTATCCGCGTCAGAATTTATAAGAGACTATGACGGAAGCATATGTGCGTTCATTGCAAAAACTTCTAAAATAATGATATTTTAAATATTATAAGATAAATTAATATACTTTTAACACGAGACTCGATTTGGCCATACTTTGATGATATCCAACCGTATTTGGGCATCTTTCAGGTTCTTATACTTTGCACTTTTCTCAAGTTTTTTATCAAATTTAAAAATTTTCACTTTATCTCAGATTTTCATAAAATATTTTTCAGGATATATAACAATTTTTTTTTCTAATAAAGTACATTTTTATCTAAAATTATATTTTTTTTTATCTAAAATTGCATTTATATCTAAAAAAAATTAAATACTTTTAATATTTTGAACAAAAGTAAATTTTAGTAACTAAATATAGCACATCCACCACATTTATTGATAAACATTTAACACTTGAAGTAGTGTTGTTAAAAGGCTCTATTTGAGTCTATTTTAAAAACGGCTTACTCATTATTTTATCCAGAGAGATATTACGCAAGATATACGATTTTGCTCATAAGTATAACAAACTTTTGGAAATCTATTAACAAAATTTCTAGGCTTAGGCAATATTTTTCTGGCTAAAATATTGAGTTAGCCGTTTTTAAAAATCGGCTCGAGCGGTTTAATAACACTACCTTCAAGTTTCAAAAAATTTAAAAAGACATTTTTAAAAAAAATACTATAATTCTTTACCTTTTAAATATTACCCCAAGTAATTTTATTTTTAAATATCTAGGCTATTAATTTTCAAAAGTATTATATTCATGAAAAAATTTTTGTACGGTTTTTTGTTTTTCTCTATATTTTTTTCATTCATTTTTACCATTTTTTCCCCACAGTTAGTTTGACCTATTTCTACAGGTTTTTCTTTTCTTATTAGAAAAAAATCATGTGTTTTTAGCAACCCCTTTAAATTTATTATCTGAAGTAAAGGATGTCAAGCACAAAATACTTAGGGGGACTTTTCCATATTAACTTTCATTTTTTTTCTTAAAATATTTTATTTTTTTAACATATTTGCTATAAAATATTTTATTCTTTGCGAGATTTAAGATTTATGATGCCAAAAATAACACATTACCAATGATCATGATGAAGAATATGGTCAACATGGTAGTTAAGAGACCAGAATTATCGATTTTCGATGCTAATCATGATCACTGCTGTTAAAAAATTTTGTTTTTATAAAAACAAATGAGTTCTACTCTACATGTTTTAGAATATCCTTTGTTAATTATTATTGGGTTGGGTTTCTTCATCTAGAATCAAGCAATGTTAAACAAAATAATTTTTTTTAAATATATTTCTGAATAGTGGGTTCAAGTTGTATTATATATATTATATGGGCTAATCCCTCGTTCATATTATAATTATACATTTTTTGACAATGCATTATTATGATTTAATTCATTATATAAATTTTTATTAATGATCAATTTAACACGTATTGATATCGATTTTTGATTAATCAAATTAACAACTTATTTGTAAAAAAAATACCCATTATTTTTTTGTATTTTTTTTAAACAATCAAATTCCAATCAAAACACCTGAGAATGAGTTAAGATGTTTTGAAAAAGAAACAATTAAATAGAAATTTTGGTTTGATTGAAATAATAAAAAAAATTAATGTCAACATCACAATTGATGCTTTTTTCTGGAATAACAATTTTGTTCCAAATTTCACGGCTTATATAAATATGAATTAGTTTCAAATGTTCCATTGGAAATAAAATGATCACTGGAACGAGTGATTATGAATCCAAATCATATGGGAGGGGTGAGGGGGGCTTGGACGCAAGAACACAAAGGTTTCTGTCCCATTTTCTCATAAGTGATAATATAGTTATCGTGCCTAATTAAATATGGATCGACTTTAAACAACTTGCATGGTTAAAAAAAAAATATTGTTTGAAAATTAATTTTTAAAAATATTTATAATAATTTTTTTGATTTTTGTATTCTTTCAACTGTTATAGCAAAATATATGATCTTGATTCATGTTTGACCATATACAGAAACTCTTATAAAATTTTATTTACCACTCATTCTGAATTTTTTTATTTGTATAGTAATTTAGTTTAATGTTCATTTAATAAGCTTGTTAAATATCAAAGCTTAATATTTTGAATGTATGGAGATAAATATTTATAAAATGGGAGTTTGATTTAATTACCTCTGATTTATTACTTAGATAAATAAAATCACTTTGTTATTAAAGAGTTGAAGGAGATTGTTCATTATTTAGACAAAATACTTTAAAGATATTAGAAATTTCTTAAGTTTTAGCTATATTTTAAGTTTTTATCCCTTAATTGAAAAGATTATAAATATTTTATACGATTGCTTTTCAAAGCAATTGTTTTTCGACAAACGAATTGAAGAGTCATTGTAGATTGCGTAAAACCTTTGTTAACTTTTTTCTTCTTTATTTATCATAATGAGAAAATATTACCACTTTTCTTAAACTTTTATCTATATTCGTATTTAAAATTTCGTTTTTAAATCAAATATATTTGTATAAAATACTAAATCCTTGTTTTTATTTCTTAAGTCTCTTTTAGATTAGATGATATTGATAATAGATTTTAAAGATATAATTTTAAAGGTCATCACTAAAAGTAAATCTAATATAAGAAATATGATCTACACTCTAAGTACAAAAGATGTTTCTATATAAAAAAAAATATTCACTGAAATAGTTTTAAAGAATATAATTAGTGAATCTCTGATTAGAAAAATTTGTAAAAAAGAAAGATAGTCATGTAGAATCTATATATTTCCATTAATTAATATTCGTGATTTTGAAAGAATTTTATATTTCATATAAAAGAATATTTAAAAAAAAATCAAATATGTATAATAAATTATATATAAATTTTAATTAAATTTTATTTTTGGTTTTTGGATAGATAAAAAAAATATATAATCCTTTTATAAAAATAGAAAGAAAAACCAATAATAAAAATAATATAATACTTTTATAATATGTAATTGTTATAGGAACGCATTTTTCGCTTAGAAGATATGAAAGATAAGATAATTATTCGCGCGACCAAACTGAAAACCCTATAATAAAAAAAACTTTGAGAATTATATCCAGATCGAAACATAAACTGGGTTTATGGGGCTTTTTAAAATAAATCCCGTTAATGATTTAAAAAATCTAATTTTAAAATTGAGTCGGTTCTAGAGTATACCAGTTATAAAATATAATTTCGAAGTCAAATTTAAACATTTTTAAACCCAGAATTTATGAAATATCCCAAGCTTGAATCGAAAACCTTGAAACTTTTTTTTATTTAATTACATACATTGTTGAATTTATGAAAAGCTTATCATTAGTATAACACTTAATTGTTTTTTTTGGTAATTTAAGTTGTCAGTATAATCCTTAATTGATTGATCGTGAGATTATGTCATGCCTGTTATTTTTACACAATAATGTTGATAAATAAGATTTACTTGAATTAATATCTATCTTGCGATGTTTCATAGAAGACGAGTTTTCTGGAAAAAATGCTAATTATTTGATGATTATTCTTGAGTGAAATAGTAAAATTTCTAGAGTTGTTAGAGTAAATTTTATTCTTACATATTTGCGAGGAAAATTAATGAGAAGAGGTTTAACAGTTGGGGAACAGTAAAATTTCGATTGGGTATAAACTTGTAAATATCCAAGGGTCTCTGGAGCAGAGGGGTGGTATGTTTGTCGGAGATTAAAGGGGATAGAGGTTGTTAATATAAAACTAAAACTGTCTTTACAGATAAAATATGCCTCTTGAGCAGAAATCCGAAGTTATAAGATTAATTTTCAGGTTACCCCCCCCCCCCTCCCCCAAAGAAAATATGCATCGAGAATAAATAGGGATGAAAATATGAATGATATATTTTGGATTAATTGAAAAATAATCATATTAACAAAATTACGATAAAATGTTGAGGTCTAGGGACATAAAGTTAAATAATAGTTGGGGAAAAAGCCTATTACAATGGTCTTAATACGTAATATGAAGGCTTTGATCGTAGAAAGGAAAATTAATAATGGAAGGGGCTGGAAGAGAAAAAGGAGGGATTTAACGAGGAATGATTATTGGTAGTGTTAAATATATAGCAATTGTGAAAAACAAATAAGAATGTGAGTGAGAATATTACAAAAATTTTTAACACATTCTCATATTTTAAACAAGTAAGAATTCATTGTAAAATCAGAATGATCCTTGTTATACAATAATATCCATTTTCTACAAATTTATTTTTTTTAAATAAAAACCTCCCTTTTATGTGTTCAGTTCAATCTCTTAAAAAAATATCTGTTGATTTCAAAAAAATTTGATGTATATACTATACTTATATTATCATGATTAAAATTTTAGTAAGATTAATTTTCATGTTATTATCATTAGTGGCGAACCTGAATTAATCTATTATTTATTATATAAAAACAGATTTGAGTTATGAGTTTACCTAATCGAATTTTTTAAAATTTTTTTTATAAAGTTCATTAGCAATTTAAGAAAAAGGAAAAAGAGGAGAGTAGTGTTGTTAAAAAGCCCGATTTGGGTTTATTTTTCAAAATGGCCCGATTAAGATTTTAACTAAAATAATATTATGTAAGCATCGAGGTTTGGCAATAAACAAAGAAAATAATATTTTCTTAAATTGATCACTCAATAGGGTCAAAAATTTGTGGTTGTTTCTTATAGAGAAAATTCTGCAAATTCTTTAGGAGATTAGATTAATATTTTTTAGAATGACAAAATTATGGTCATATTGACGAAATAGGAGTGTGTTCAACTTAACAGCTTCTTCCTGTTATATTCCATATATAGTAAATTTAGAAAAAGGAAGATGATATCCTCTTTGTTCGAATCTAAATGATGGATTAATATGATTATTAATCATTTTTCTGATATATTTTTACGTATTTATTTAAAAATAAAAATTAAATGTGAGGTAAAAAAACAGATTGTTTTAACAACTAGGTACCATAATTCCTATTATTCAGAATAATTTCTAATATAAATCTTTATTTTGGAGTATTTGTTTTGTTTTAAGTGATAAAACTCAGGAAGATTTCTTTAAAGGGCTTAATTGTAAGTCCGTAGAGCGAAGAAGAGCCAGTCAAAGTGACCAAGATTGACCTTGTTGACCTATTGTTGAAGAACAGTGTCTTGATATTTGGGGTAAAAATTTATGCCAAGAAAATATTAATATTATTCGCCCCTCCCCCCTTTAGTGTGATTCAAGAATGCAGCTGAAACTATGAATTTTGGGAGAACTCGTTCACCCTATCGGGTGATATACGATGAATAGGGGCTCTTAATTATGCCCATGATGACCCAAACTACCAACTTCGGTACCATTGATAATGAGAATAGGAATAAATATAGGAGTAGGAGAAGAAAATTGAATAAATATGCATAGTAAAATATATTATAAGTATTTTGTAAAAATATAATATATAATATTCTAATAAGCAAACAGTTACACTCTCCAAATGAATTTAAATTTTGCTGTCAATAAATTTTTGCATATTTTAGTTTGAAAGATTCTTGGTTCATTTTTGATATTAGTGCTCATGAAAGTGCATCGGTTTTCCTTCATCAGAATTATCTCTAGAAATGCTGATTCGCAAACGAACTAAGAAAGAATTATTCATATATGAAAGTAAAGATACATCTTTGTTCCATAACCCTAAGAATGTTCAACTCTTTTGAATTGAAGAATCAAAATTGATTTGTGAACTAGTTAAACGAAAGGAAGGCGGACCACAATCTGTGAAATTACTATAGAAAAATAAAATAAATTTACCCTAACACAACAATATCTTTAAGGACTAATGACACCAGTAACAGTGGCAAGAACCAAAACGAGTTTTTAAAAGTTAATATTAAGAGGTCAATCATAATCGGTATAAGATATAATGATTTCTCGGTGTTATCTATTCAATCTGAAATATGTTATATAACTTAAATTTAAAGATAATTGTCCATGATTTAACAATAAAGAAAATGCATGGATGTTTTTAAAAATGGTTATAAATTAAATTTTAATAAAATATACAATTTAGGAGGGGCTATGATGTGGCTAAAATTTTTTTGCCTAAGTGCTGTAGATAACCTTATGACGGAATTTCTTAGTTACCTTATCAGCAGTTCTGAAAAAAATTTCTTTGGAAGATTTTTTTCAAACTCCGGGGTTCTATCTTTATGTATCAAAATAAGTAGGTTTAAAAATATTTAAATGATTAAATTTATTTAATAAAACTACATAAATAATAATTGTAAATTTTTTGTCATGTAAAAAAATTTTTTAAAGTTAAATCTCAAATTTAAAAATAAATCTTTTTACAACTGCCTAAAACAATCTTTTCCATTCTTATAAACATCAAAAAATAAAAAGTTTTTTTTCCAATTTTCTAAAATCCCACTTTAGCCTTTTCACAAAGATCTTATAATAAGGTTTAGCCAAAAGGGTAAAGTAATTTTTAAAATCATTCTCCTGTAAAATTGATCACAAAGGTTAGAACCTTATTATAATCCGGGAGCCACATTATTTAAAAATGAATAAAAAAAATATTAACATATCTATCAAAATTATTAAATTATTCTCAAATCTAGCAATTTTTAGAAAATCATAATTCTAATGTATATTTTTAAAAAAAATTGTCCTGTAAATAGTTGGATAAATATTTATAACAGTTGAATAAACAAAAAAATATCTAATTTATATCATCCAATTAAACATTTTCTTCTAAAATATTATAGTTATATCGTGTTAAAAAAAGAACAATCTTTCAAATTAACGGTTTTTTAAAAAAGTAAAGGTATATTTTATGTAGAAATATTTTCACTTTTTAATATTTAGATTATTCTTCTATCATAAAAATGAAAATCCAAATCTTAGCAAATAAGGATTGCAAGGAAGGAAAATTTTATTTTTTTCTTAGTTATAGATATATAATACCAATATATAAAATTAAAATTTTGAGAAGGCGGGTTGAAAATTGACTTTTTTTGGTTGATGTGATATGGAAATCACCAAATATAAGTATAAAAATAACTTATAATCATTTAATATTTATAAAAACTTTGCCTCTGCAGATGACTGAGCAAACGCATGCCGAATCTCATAAAAAACAGGGTTTGTACAAATCGTAATAAAAAATATTTTTGTGAAGGAAAAGAATTAAAAAATTTACGAAATTTCGGTTGCACTGGATTGCCTATCCACACTTTCTGGGTGGGCTTCCTGTGGTCAATTTTTTCGTGCATCAATTACTTATAAAATTGAAAATATATTAAGAAGGCGGTATAATTTTTTTTTTTAAATGAGCGTTTATCACATTATGGTACAATCTTTTACGTATATATAAAAAACTTTTAAATATTCATTTCCCCTCAGTCATTTCCGAATTAAATCAAGGTTAAGAAGTGGGGCCTGATTCATTAAAATAAAAAAAACGACCAAATGATTAGCATCTTATAGCAAATCTAGTTTAATTGTTTTAAAAAAAAATATTTCTTATTTATTATTCTTATCAATAATATTTTAAAAAACGAATTTTCTATCCTAATTTTTTATTTCATTCCTCTAGTTTTTAAATAACTTGTGGAAATTTGAAAGGCGGAGATTTAGTTTAGGTATTGATGCTTAAAAAGAAGAGAAATCACTACTATATTGATAGAACAGTTACACATTGTTAATGACAGTTATGAGGAAAATCAAGAAATAAGATGAGGAATAGATATAATCCTACTCTCGTTAAAATAATAGTAAATTTTTTTTAAAGAACTTCAAATTATCTCAAATGAACTAGTTTTCTCAAAATTTCTGGGGTCACATGACAGGGAAGGTACAGGGTGCTGTGCAATCTTAAAGAAATAGTAAAATAAACGAAGTTATTTTTCGAATGGCCATGATTCAAGAGGAACCTTATGTCATTCATCAAAATGCACAAAATTGGTTGTCAGATAATTAAATAAAGGTATTAGAATGATCTTTATTAAGTTTCAGCATTAGAGTCAGAAAAATGCGGAGAATCATGAAGAGAAGTTACGAAAATAAAGGCAGATTTATAGATATACTATATTTAACAGATACACTATAAAATAATATCAGAAATTTACTTGACTTTAACAATGAATTCTATTTTAATTAAAATAATTGATGTTATTCAAACTTAAATTTATGTGGGGGTTGTTTTTATTATCACGCTTCACATTTTAATGTTACGATAATTCTGCTAGAAAAATATATGAATCGGTTATGCATAGTTTCTATATTATGTTACGGACAATATGCAGAATCAGATGTATTGTCTGATCCCGGATTATCTTAAATTTATAGGATGTACTGGGATATTTTCGGCCAAATTTAATCTTCAAATATAAAAACGCGTTCAACGAATCATTTCTTTCCAACCTTAAATCATTTGTTAGCGTTTTTTAAATGTAAAAATCTGCGGAATGTATTCCTATAAATTTCAGAAAATTTTATAAGATTATTATTACTCATATTACCTGATTACGCACATTGCCTGCATTATTTATTTTATATCTAAATATTTCATGTTTTTTATTAAATTTCAATAATTAATTGTTATGAGAAATTAAAGCTATCTTTAGGAAAGGTTATATTAGATTATAAATTGATAGTCAGACAAATCAGAAATCGAAATCTCAATATTTTATTGAAATTTTGTTAATAAAATAAAAGTACTAGCTACAACATGGACGCCTTAAAGTTTATTCTTTTTTATATAAATATGTAAAATTTTTCTACCTTAACTTACCGATTTACAAATAGTTGATTAAATTGTGGATCAGCACTTTTTAAAGTGACTTAGATTAATTAAATATGTAATATCACAAGAGGGCGCAGGGACTTGAGCCCACTTAAAAATTTGAAAAGAGCCCTCAAAATTTTGAATTTTTTATTATACCACTAAAAAAAAGAAAGAGAATGAAAAGGTAATTTTAGATAAAAAAGAAGGTATTTTTGTAAATAATTTAAATTTTATTTGAGTCCCTGAGATTTGTTAAATAGCATAACTTTAATAATATATTTGTAAAAAGGGTATATTATAAATAATCTTATAAGATATGAATGCATGGGCTGGTAGAACGGCTTATTGCATTAGCACCTGAGCTAAGGCTGAATTCCGGGATTAGGTAAAATTAATCTATTGAATAAATTTAATAATTATTATATAACTCTTATTTATATGTATACCTATATTAATTATTATATAACTCTTATTTATATGCACCTATAAATATTAATTATTTAGTATTATTAATGAACTAAATTTAAAATGAAATAATCGAATTAAGGATAAGGTATAAAATGCCGTGATTTAGAAATGCGTGCAGTTTAGTTTCTCACATATATTAATTTATTATAATTAATTTATTTGATTGTTACCTGTGCTTAATCAATAATATAATAAAATATATCACTCTCAGTAGCAGCTAACATGTATTTGATTTAATTTATGCACTTGAATGATTAACAAAGTTAATTGAATTACCTGCTATTAAAAGAAAGATTATATGGATGAATAAACTTATTAATAATATAATACATTTACCAATGTTTAATTCGATAAAAAAAATATTTAAAAAAAAATTCCAGAATTTCTGTCAGATTTTCAATACGTATATATTTTTAAAAAAATATTCACTTGCTTCGGGCTTGTTTAATTCAAGTATCTTCCTTTTTTATTCCTTTTACTCTTTATCACCAAAATAAAACTTCCCTCCTCTCGTTGTTAGGATTTAAATTCAAATTATAAATTGATGTGAAATACATTTAAAAAATATGATACAAAGCATATGACATGTGTGATCACTATAATTATCTTTCTAATTTATTTATACTAAAATTTTATAAAATTTTTAAAAAAAATTTATTAGTACGCTTTTTAAGTAAAATTTAGAGAATAATAAATATAATTAGAATCATTAAAAAAAAAAATTTTATAATTATTATAACTAATAAAATGAAGGAAAAAATATATTATGGAACGTGAAAGGAACGAGAACAGTGTCCCGGGAATGTTTCTGGGAACAGTACTATAATGTTCCGAAAAATAATAAAAAATTTAATTTTTATACCATAAATTATATGTGATGAGAAAAGTTTTCCAACACTCAAATTATTATTAACACCATACCATCGCTTTATAGAAATGATAAAATTTTTTAGATAACTAGATATAGTAAAAATGGCCGAATATATAATAAGGTAATTTGATATTTTTTGGCAACTTGTTTCGAAACATGGAACAGAACATATTTTTTTGTTAAGAATCCTGAGTATATACATTTCATTAAATTTTAAAAATGTATAATTTTGATATGAAAAAAAAAAATTTAAATCCTATATCTTGTTAATATTTTTAATTTAATAAAAATAAAATAGATATTGTTTTTAGAACTTACAAATTAATAGGATTGGTTGCCTTGTTTATAATCAGGATTTTTTTCCCAGATAGGCTAATTTATATCAGGCAAATAGGTAAGGCATCTTATTGTTATTAAAAAAAATAAAGAACGATCGAAAGACAAAAATAACCTTATATTGTATAACAGTTGGAGAATCTTGTAATTGAGCGTTTATAAAATTATTTGAAATAACAAATGATAAAAAATTATAGAAATCTGGGCCCGGCTTGAAAATTAAATTTTTTAAAAATCCAGGCAGGGTCTAAAATTTTTACTTCTACATGTCTATGATAAAGTAAATAAATATATGCACCTTTTTTTATCAAATAATTTTTATTATTATAATTTTCAAAAAAAAAAATTTTAATTTTATTTACTACATTACATATAATAAAACACATTATTACTTCCTGTTATAATAACAAACTTTTTTCCTTTTATTATTTACAGTCTTTTATGTTGACAGTTTTTTCGGTATTAAACTGTCTTTTAGAGTGAGTTCTTTTATAAGAAGAATATTTTAATTTTTTTCTTCCAAAAAAATAAAATTATTAATTTGGCAAAATCTCCAATTTACATAAATTTCTCATATATTTTATGATAATTTGGTTAGTTTAATTTTTTTAAACTTGTCTAAATTGATCGCAATAGCAGGAACCACTGAATATTGGACAAAAAAACTTAGGGGTTTATTTAATGCCTCTGCAAATTATTTCATAATTTAAAAAAAAAAAAGAAATATGAAAATAATTTAAATCTGAACCTGTTAATAAATATGCGCAAGATAAGGAAAGCACGTAAAAATTGGTGGAATTTCTCAATTTGCTACAGCTAGTTATGACAGTTATGTTGATGATGTTGGCAGCTGTGACTATTACAATGACCAATGAATACAATGCTATCCACCAAATTCTTGCCCCTTCTTTTGCCTGACTCTCATTTGTCGGGTTAGAGCGCTTAGATCTAATAGATTTATTATTTCTCCTGAATCTTCGCACATCTATATATTTGTATGCCCAATTATTGTAGATATTATCCCTAAATTCAAGGTCCTTGAGATTAGCGAATGGATGATCTTTATGCCTTATACTTGATTGAAGGTCAATATAATTTTCGAATGTCGTAAGATTCTTATCGTTAGAAATCATGCTGTTTCTTACATCCCTAACAGGAAATAGAGGGAAAAGTTGTATAAGATCATTAGATGCAGATTTATTTTCGTGATGCATGTGTAACCATGGAGGGTAATGGGAGAAGTTAGGTAAAGAAGGTTGATGGTAAGGGGAAATTGTGTAAACGGTATTGTCCATTATTTTGATAATTACAATAAATTCTCGTTTAACAATTAATCATGAGATTAATGTAAAAAGAAATTCACACCACAAATTTTGCGTCAATATTTAAATCATCCGATTTGTTCTTATACCACCCTATAATATTTTAAAAATATGAATTATTTTTGTATATAGTTGTCCAAAATAAATAATCATTTTAAACTATTTGTATAAATTATAAATTATAATAATATTAATAATTATTTTTAAATAATAAAAAATAAATATCGTTGCGCAAGAGACAAAATGTCAAAAATTTTCTATCCAAGCTGCTGGTTTTTTTGGTTTAAAAATAAATGTTGATAAAACTAAGTTAATGACATCATTATACTCCCCTTCAAATATGAATCTAACGATACAAGGGAGAAAAATAGTAGAAGTTCAACAATTGAAATATCTAGGAGTGATACTGGATAAAAAAGGAAATACTAAACTAGACTTAATAGCCAAATTAAATAAAGGCAGAATGAAATATAGATCTTTAATGAAAATATGGAGTTCTAATCAAATATCAATTCCTTTAAAGATTCGATTATTTAAAATCTAATATTTCCCTCTCTATTTTATGGTATAGAAATCTGGAAAGATACTAAACAAGAAAGTAAAAAGATGCAAACTTTCTTTAACAAATGTCTTAGGTATATAACCAAAACATTTTATTCTTATAATACTACCAACTATAATCTTTGGTCCAGATGCGACACCCTCCCTATATATAGACTGGGTGAATATAGAAAGATCGAAGTATTAGGGCATATTCTCAGACAAGCCCCAAACAATCTAGTTTATCAAGCTCTTTCCTTTGGATGAGTCATCGCTCAAACCTTTCCTATCCTATAAAAATAGTTGGTTTGGGAGATTAAATTGATCATTATCGGAAATAGGTTTATCTTGGGAATTCATACAACGTGCTTCTTCTGATAGGAAAACTTACAAAATTGTACTAAGACTTATCTATGAACACTTGACGAACTGAGAATATACCTGAAAGGCTATTGTGTGGAAAGGAAGTGTAAAGGAAGTCATTTATTCTAAATAAACAAGTCAAGAAGAGTAAGTTAAATTTATTATATTATTTAAAAATACAATTTCATATATTGTTTTGATCTATATCTAAGAGTAGAATTTAATTGATTAGGGTTATAGTAAATAAAGACGGATTAAAGTATTTCAAGTTGTAAGAAAATTATAAATAGGTTAATCATTACACAATGAGAATCGAGGTACAAATAGGTTAAATAGGTATATTTAACTAAATAATTATAAAAACCAAAATATAATTTTTATATCTTCTAACTAATTAATTGGTAACAAATCATAAATTAACTAAATGAAATAAAATAATCCTATTAAATAAGATCCTTACTCAAGGATCAACAATAATAAAATAATTTTTATAATATTAAAAAAACTAATGATTTGTATTGGATGATACAATACCTCTTTTTTTCAGTTCTCGCTTTCTCAAAAATGCTCATAACTATTCCTTATGCTAATATTATTATTGGATTGGGTGAGTTACACTTAATAATTATATCTGGGTTACAACGTTTATTGGTATCCTTGAGGAAAAAAATCGGTATAATTATTATGGAAGATAGGGCCTCTATAATAAATCACGCTTGCTCATTTTGGGCAGGTCCATGACCAACGTGCTAGATAAGATAAGATTGGGATAATGGAATCTATGGGAATTTCGGAATAATTTTAAATAATTTATTTACCGAGGACGATTTTCAATTTATAATTTATTCTAACACGCGTAGATTACATATCCTTCAGACAATTTCCATATTAACTTTTTGACCATTTTTTTAATTTAATAAGAAAAAAATTTATATAAAAGATCATTTAAAATTTAAAATAATTTAAAATTAGAAAAAAGTGTCTGAAAATCGCAGTAGGATTACTCCATAAATGCTTAAATCCACTTCTGGTCAAATATGATTTCTCAAATTTTACCCTCAGTAAGAAATTGAGAGATTCCGTACCTCCATGAATTCCATATTGCAATATGGCTGGCATGCATGCTTACATTTTAATTTTCTTAACAAGATCATTATAGCTTTCTTTTCGCAAACCAATTTTTTCTTTGAAAATGTTTTCCTCGGATGAGCAGACAATTTATTTACAATAAGATGTTGTATTATACTATTTATTTTTTTTAAAAAAACTAAAAAAAAATTTAATTCAAAATAAAAGAAAATCTAAAATTTTATTTTAGGATCAAATTCTTTTTAAATATTAAAATTGGATTCCAAAGTTATAGAGCTCCCAAGTTGAAAAAGCTACGAAGTCACTAGAGGTTGTTTTATAAAGTGAATACATACAAATCTATCAGGTATTAATTCTTCAGATTTTTGAAGATTCGATCTTCTCATTCTTTCCATAACTTAGAGAGAGAAAGAAAGAATTCTTTACATAAAATACCGTTAATGTATTCTGTATCTATTATAATTTTCAAATCAATATTTAAATTAATATTTAAGATTAAAGTTATATTTATATATTTCTTCCAGTTATTAGTGATGTTAAACGGCTCAATTTGAGCAGATTTTTAAAAACAACTAACTCAATATTTTATCCAGAAAAATATTACGCAATTACTCATAGATGACACAAAAGTTTAATTTAAAAGATTCTATAAAAGTTCACATTTTAAATTTAAAAAAAAATATTATTATAACTAAATAACCAAAATAATAATCCTATTTAAAATTAAAGTTGAACAATTTGTTTGGTTTAAAAAAAAGACGAAATCTATTTTTAATTAAAATGACCTCAAACTCGGGTTTCAACGAAAATATATCTCCAAAGAATTCACAATTAAATCATCTTCCGCTTATGCTTAGTAGATGTGCACGCCAATTCAGATAAATTGTTTTGAATTAAACATTTCTCCTCATGATCATTATTTTTTAAAAATTTTGATATATTATCAATTATATCAGATTACTACAAATAGGAGAAAGTGCATTATAAAATAATAGGTGATTGTAAGATCTGTTAAACCGTCGCATTAAAGTTCTCCCTACAAATAAAATTTGGTGAACGTTGTTTAATTCATTCCTATCAAGCAAAATAATATAATTTAGATAAATTGTTAAGATAAAATATCAAGTCCAATTCTTCAGGCAAAATTTATTATTAATACTATAAAATTTAATCTCTTACTTTCCTTTCTTTTTTCCCCACCTTTTAACGATCAAATTTGAAAAATTGATTTAAAATATAAATCGATAAAATAAAATAAAATTTATTCTCTTAAAAAAATTGATTTTGATTTTGACTTTAACTTTAATTTTTTTTACCTGTTAATTCCGGAGTCAGAATTTATTTCCAAAACTTTTGTATAGATAAGTATAAATATGATTCAACTTATAAACATTTATATTTTTAAAATGTTGATATATAATTTTATAATAATATTTAATATCTTTTAAATAAATAAAATAGATCACTATTTTTTTTATATGAAAACAAATTTCCTTATTTTTTTCCCTTATATTTTCTAATTTTTTGAAACATTTTTTATTTTTTATATATTTTTTTAAAAATTTTAAAAAAAAAAATTTTAAAAAAGAAATATATTTTTTTAAAATAGTTTAATTTTTATTATTTTCTTTTTTCTTTTATTTATTAAGACATTGTTAAAAATTATCGATAATATAAGATTAAATGGGAGAAGAGAAAATAAAGAAAGAGTAAATTCCATTAAAACTTATTTGGCTTGCATTATGTTTGATGAACTCCGCAATGATATCCTTTTCACTCCTAGAGATAGCCTTTTATATTTTGCCTTGACCGCTTGGAAATCTTTGTCGTTAGAAGATGTTGTACCCATGGTCTTAAAATACCGATCAATTTTTAAATCTTAAATTAAAAATTTTCTTAAAATATCCTCATCGAATCCTCTTTTAGATTATATTTAAATCATAGGCGTATCCAAAATTTAACTAGGAGGTGGCATGGGTAGATTGGGATTTTTTCAATAAATTATTTTTGAGATATTTAAGATTATCTATTGTAGGCCCTTGGTTATGTCAAATTTTTTAAATAATACTTTAATTTTCTAAAGATTTTGAATTGTAGTCATTATTTTAAATAATTATTAACTTTTGTTTATTTTTTTTTCAAGTGAGTGTTTATAAATATATTATATACCTTTTTGAAAGAGAGGTGGGTGGTGGATTTTATTAGCTTAAAATTATAATTGTGATGCCGGAACAAAAAATTTCCATAGGAAGGAATTCCCTTTGCCCTTCCCCCCCCCTACTACGTCCATGACTAGATTATTACAAAATAGTTGAAAGTATTACCAAGTTGTAACCTAAGTAACCACTTATCAGATAAACAATTAAGAGTTGCCCAAAAACTACAGAATTGGATGTACATCGTTCATCACATACATAAGACGTAAAATGTCGATTGATTCCAAAAAGTATATATATTTAAGATATGATGGCGTGAGATAATTAATTTAATAATTAGCCATAGTCATTACGAGGGCCCGAATATAAACAATCCGAAGCCTGTTAATTTATCAGCTAAAAAATTTTGTCCGGCTGATATTGCCGAAGTAAAAAAATAAATAACTACTCTATACCAATTATTATCGCTTCCCTTGGACATATGTTAAACGGAACTTTAAGTTTTTTTAAAAAAAAAGGAGACAAAATCAAAGCCATTTACATCATAACTCAAAAAAAAAATTCTAAAACAAAAAATAAATTATTATTTTAAAATATTTTTTGCTTGGAAACTTATAGGCCCCACTTTCTTTTTATATTTTATTTTTAATTATCATAATGAAACAAAAGTGTTTCTTTGAAGAAAAGAAAAAGTTTAAAAAGTTTAAAAAATAGTAAAATAAATAAATTTATAAATGAAAGAATAGTGGGGAAAGGGAAATAAAGAGAAGTTTGAAGAAGAAAGGAACGAATAGGAAAAGAAATAAGAAATGGAAATAGACAGTCAAGGACCATAGTATTTCCATATTCTAATTATATTTCCTTATTTCCCAAATTTTACAAAAGCGTCAGTCATCCTATTTAAAAAGGAGTATGAGACAGAACTTGTTTTAAGTTTTAAAGCTGTCATTGAAAATAATAAGTAAACCAATTTCATATTTTAAGAAGTCCTTACATCTCTAAAAAGGGGTACTATGTTGCTAAAAAGATACAAAGCAATTGAAATTTCCCATAGAACTCCGCTCAAATTTATCTACATATGGTGAATAGAACAACTTTGATAAATTTAAGTTAAGAAAAATATCGTAGACATATTATATATACTGGAATTAGAATATAATCAAATTTAAAACTCGTATTTTTTAATTCCACTTAAAATAAACCTTTTTTTCCTAAAAATTCTCCCAAAAAGTTAATTTCAACATGGATAAATTTTAATTAATCTATTTTAAATGTTCAATTTTTGGAACATAACTTGCTTGATAAAATGATATATGGCGAAATATATCCTTGTCCACTTTGCCATGTGACTGTGGCAAAGTAGTGTTTATCAATTATATGTAGATGCACGGTAGGGTGGGAAGTAGTGGATAGGGAAAATGATTTTCAGCTGGACTTTTTCGCGAACAATAAATATCGGGCCACGTTGACCTCTAGCTTAAAAAAATAGAGATGCAGTACCCTGTTATTAGTATTATTAAACGGCCCGATTCAAAAAAATGGACCTATTAATATTTTAGTGAAAATAAAATTATGCAGGCATATGGATTATTTGCCAAATCTCAAGGCTTAAATATAATTTTGGCCAAAATCTTGATCGGGCTTTTTTTAAAAATCGAGGCAAATCTGTTTAGCAGCAATGCCTGTTCTAGATTCAATTCTTGTACATTTTTTTTGCAAAAATTAGTGGGAAAAATATTTATTTAAATGAATAAAATTATTTTAAAAAAAGTTTATCACTTAATTTTATTTCTAAATTTAAAAAGGAATAAATAGAATGAAAATGAAATGAGAAAGATGAATTAATTATTTAATAAAGAACGGAAGGAAACTAAGAATAACTTTGATTAACAATTTATTTTCATTTGAATTAATTTATGAAAATTAATTTTGCAGTTATATTTTAATTACCAATTTCTTCTTTAAATTATTAAATAAAATTTGATTTAAATATTTAATACAAGTTGTGACTTGATTTTATATTTTTATAATTTAAATTAAAGTATTTTTTCCCCCTAATAAATTGTGAATTGGTATAAATTTGAAAAAAAAAATCTTATTTATTTATTAAAAATATCAAAAATAAATTAAATTTTTTTAAAAATTTGAATTGCACACAATTTGTTATTTCATTATTATAGTGAGTAAAAATGTTAAGTGTATCATATTTTTATTTTGATAGATTACTCAAAAATCAATATATAAAAAATAATATAAATTTATTTTATCGAAATTTGATATGCTTGTTCTTATAATAATAAATATAATTTTTTTAACTTACCTTGACCTCATCCTACCCCCCGCCAAATTGTAAATAATAGAATATATATTTTTACAAAGTGTTCGAAGATGGATTGTTTTTGTGATTATATAAATCCTTCCAACTACTCTACAGAAACTGTCTGATTATATTCTATAAAATCATTAAAAAAATCATATTATAATAACAATTTTCGTTATAATATATTTTGTCAGCCAAAGTAAGATTGATTGTATTTTTTTAGAATTATTTTATTTTTCAGGTATTAGCCTTAAAAAATTTTTCTTTAAATTTATTTTTTTTAATTTGAAAATCGATAAAATTAAAAATTATCACTAAAGGAGGACACAAACTAAAATAGGAGTATTAAAGGGTAGGTGGAGGAGGAAGGGGGTAAGGTAGGTCATTATCTCTTCACAAAAATTTCCTGGAAAATGTTTTTTAATATTGTTTTTTTTTCAAAAATGATTCGAATCATCTGTCAAGATATTTAAGGAATTTAATGTTTCTTTCTAACTGTCATTTTTATTTATTTATTTATAAAAATGATATCTTAATTCTTAAATTTTGCTAAACCCCCCGAGCAAAGTTCTAAATACGAAATATAAAATAATATTAATTAAGCTTTAAAAAATTATGGAATATACTTAAATATTTTTTTGAAATAACAAATTCTGAGTCAGGGAAGGTTCTGTGACCCATAATTGTTTTGTTTTTGTATTTCCCAAATTTAATACATTTTACGTTATGATGTTGTTTTGTTATTTATTTATCATTTCATGGCTAGAGATAAAAGACTACTGATGGGCCTAGGAATTTATTGCAAATTTCTATTTCTCAAGCCGATTGTTAAATGTTTCAATTTACCAAATAATATTTATGTATATGTATAAATAAAATCGTGGTATTTTGAATGGTCAACGTGGACATATAGTTAAAGATTTTAATTAGAGAAGCACAATAAACTTAAACTGGAGTTCGATTATCGTTGGAATAACTTTTTATCCCAAGATCAACCTCTTGGACACGAGGTTAGGGTTAGGGTGTACAAGGTTGCCAGATATCGCGTAGGCATTATTTAATAAAAAATATTTTAATTGTTAGCCTCATTGTTAGTGATGAAGAATCGCTCCATTTGACCCGATTTTTTAAAACTGCTAACTCACTCAGTATTTTATTCAGAGAAATATTACTCCTTAAAATTTTACTCATAGATGACACAAAAGTTTGGACATTTATTCACGAAATTTCGAGGTTTAAGCAATATTTTTCTCACTAAAATATTGAGTTAGTCGCTTCTAAAAATCGGCTAAAATGGAGCGATTTTGCTTCAATACTCATTGTCATTTTATACATGTTTGCTGCGTATCATATCGATAACCTCGCGACTATTTTTTTCTAATATTTCGTTTCTTCCAAAAAACGGTAAATGTATATTTTTTTAATTTTAAAAATTAATGAAATATAATAAGTATAAAATGATAAAATTGTGTAAATATAGAATTCTTGTGAGAGTTAAGGGATATATTATTTTTTAAAAAATAAATTATTTTAGACATATACAGATGTTTCAAAAAGCCGAGTTTCTGAGGCTCATTTTTAAAATGAGTGTATATGAAAGAAAGAAAGAAAGAAAGAAAGAAAGAAAGAAAGAAAGAAAGAAAGAAAGAAAGAAAGAAAGAGAAAGAAAGAAAGAAAGGATGCATGATAGTATAAAAAGTGTATATATTGTAATAATTATGTAATAAGAAACAAAAATCTTTTATCTGATTTTAAAATGTAAAATCTTTCCAAATTTGAATCGGATTAAGTGTCTATGCTTTTCCCCCTAAAATGTTTAGATTTAACAAACTATTTTACATTTTTCAGGAAAGGTGACTTAACGTAATTACTATGAAGGAATAACGGTATTACATTTTATAAAAATATTTTTAAATTATATAATATTTTTGTGGTATAATTTGTTGGAAGAAATTTATTCATTTAGCACATTGTTATCAATTTTATTGAATCCTCTAAATCATTTTAAGTTTTTTTTCGTTCCTATATATCGTCGCTTGAGAATTGAATTTATTACATATCCACTTTTTGTCATATAACTATTTTACATAAATCAATTTTATATAATTATAAAATTCTATTTACATAAAAAATCCATAATATTTACGAACTAAGTTCAAATTATAGCCAATATAAGGTCAATCCTATTTAAAACAATAGAAACTTAATTATTTAAATTCTCCTGTAAAATTACAAAAAGCAGAGATGGAATCTTCTCAGCCCACGATATATAAAAAAGTTTCCGTTATAATGGGTGACTTAGAGGGTGTAGTAGCTTATATGTGAGGTACTGTAGAACCCGATCTCGATTGTCACTTTTTTCTGAAATCAACCTCTTGGTTAAGGTAAAAATTAAAGTTAGGTTAGGGTTAAGATTAAAAGAATTGCCAGTTCAATAAATTTAAAAATGAGTATAATCAATATGGGAATAATGGCTAAACACTATGTTCCACTAAAAATGTAGAAATTCATTCATATTTTAACATTTGATTTTTAACAAAAAATATAATATCTATTTTTGTTTCCAATAATTTAAAATGTTTATTAATATGTTAAAATAACATTATATTCACAAAAAATTTATGGAAAGAGTAAGCTATTTCTCTTAACCATTTTCAGGGGGCCGACATTATCATTGATGCCCTTCTTACCACACCATATGTCGCAGCTCTGTTATGTATTACATGTTTTTTTTTCAAGTATAAAAACGATATTCATTTTATTTATTTTCACTTCAGCATCCAAACCCTTCAGAAAAATTTGATCACCCCATAAGATAGTTTATGGACAATCTTTGTAAAATAAATTGTATTTGTTATAATAAATTTATCCCTCCTAGTTTCATCAAAATTGATTTTATTTTATATCATTTTATTTATTAGGAGACCATTATAATGATCAGTTTTTATTAATTTTCTTTATTTCTATTATTGATATCCTTTCAAGCTTAATTACTGTCCCTTTTTAAATTAATCTTCATCATAGAGTATATCATTTTTAACTTAATTTATATATAATATATCCGTTTTGGTTATATTAAATAATGTCTCTTTTTTAATTTAATTAGTAATATCTTTTATAGATCGGTAAATATCTACACATTTTTGTGACCAGTGGAGACATAGGGGTTCCACGTCATTACAGAGAAACATTACAAAGAATGTATTTTACAGAGAAACTTTTATAGAGAAAACAATTATAGAGAATGTCGTTTATAGAGAAATTTTCTAGAGAAAGTTTTATATAGAGAATGACGTTTATAGAGAATGCGCTTCGAGAGAAAACAATTATAGATAATGTTGTTTATAGATAATAATTTTATAGAGAATGATTTTACAGAGAATGATTTTACAGAGAATGATTTTACAGAGAATGATTTTACAGAGAATGATTTTACAGAGAATGATTTTACAGAGAATGATTTTACAGAGAATGATTTTACAGAGAATGATTTTACAGAGAATGATTTTACAGAGAATGATTTTACAGAGAATGATTTTACAGAGAATGATTTTACAGAGAATGATTTTACAGAGAATGATTTTACAGAGAATGATTTTACAGAGAATGATTTTAAAGAGATTGAAGATTTTACAGAGAATGAAGATTTTACAGAATATAAATTTTATAGAGAATGATTTTATAGAGAATGTATTTTATGGAGAATGATGTATTTTATAGATAATTATTTTAAAAAAAATATTATATCTATATAATATTTAACATTTTTGTGTATATTTATGTAATTATTACTTAGGCTCTGAATGGTCAAGGGAAAAATAATTACAGTATTTAAAATAATATTAAATATTAGAATTGCCCTATATAAGCGAATAATTTGGTAGTTTTTATTATAAAAAAATTATTACAATCGGCGCAGAAAATTGTTTGATTATCTTTGCACAAGATTCAGTTACTAGCTATCTTTTTTAAATATAACTAGTCACTAGTTACAATTATTTTTCATAAGTAACTAGCAATAGTTACTAAATAAAACATTAATAGAGCGCATCATTGAGATAAATTTTAAATGCTTTTATATCATTATATTTAGTGGCATTAAAATATTAAAAGTTCGAATATAAAATTCACATAATAATATAAAACTATTTTCAAATTTCAGAAAGTTTTATAATTTTCTATCATGCTTAAATATTTTAGAAGGTTATAATTATATTAGTATCTACTGGATAGTAGATTCAGGGATAGCCGGATCTGAGCGATTATTGTAATATGATAGTCACGCCTCTTCCCTAAGACCTGTTTTGCAATACTAAGCACTCCACAGGAGCACTAGGGGGAAGCTATTGTATTTTATAAAGATATTTTTTAATTCAGGGAATTTATCAAAAATAGTAATTTTGGTATCATCATTAAAAAATATTTGCCCAATATATTATCTTCCTGATGATCAATTTCATGGAATCCAAAAAAATCTTCCAAATCAATTTGTATTTAAAAGAAAGATTTTTTACTTTTAGATGCTTTTTTAGATTGAAGCTGCTCACTTTTGAAAACAGGAGCGCCGCTCCTTAACAACTCTGTTTTCAACCATCAAAAATTTATAATTTTTATCAACATATGTGGTATGCAGATGGCACATTCAAGACATGTCATCCTCTCTTCCAGAAAATATAAACCATCCACTGGATGAAACATAAAACCAATATCCTCGCTATTTATGTTCTGATGACATCACCTGGCCATATTAATATTTTCAATCAAATAAAAAATTTCCAAATTTTTTTAAATTCTAAAATCATGATCGACTTTAAATTAGCTGCGTCATCTGCTTTTAAACAGTCGTTTCCACGGACTGCAATGCGCGAGGGCCTGTTTCATATGCTCGCAATGCATATGACGCACGGTTCAAAATCCGCTAATTTGCAATGCATACAAAACACAAACAAATTTTGCTATGTACATAAAAATGCTAATGACACTAGCATATGTTACCAGTTGAGGATGTAATTCATGGATTAGAGGAATTATGGGTCTCTGAATTCTATCAAGAAAATAGGGATATTCTCGCTCTCTTGATGGAATACTTTGAAGAGACAAGGATTGGAAAAATGATAACGATGGAGAGGAGGTCACCAATATTTCGCATTTCTTTATGGAATTGCTACAAATCTACACTATCTCGTGAACCGAATGCCAATAATTCAGTAGAGGGCTGGAATCAAAGTTTTTCATCTCATACAAGTTCCCATCATTCAGAGGTCTGGAAATTTATAAAGTGTGAGTAATTATATTGTATTATAAGTTTAAAAACTTTTCCATTTTTAGTTCTTTAAAACGAAGATAGCCTGAATTGTTACAAATTGGAGCAATATTCTTTAGGACTATTGGCCACTGACAAAGAAAGAGTATCGCGAAAGATTCATAAGGTTTTTTCTAATTGTTGAAGATCTTCATTTAAGAACCATGCTGGATTATTTAAGGAAATTTAAATGTTTAATTTAATCATATAATTGTATTTTTTATATTGGTAATTATTTATACTATGTTTATTTGGATTTATTAGGAATAAAAATTTATTTGATATTTTGAAATGAATATTTCTAAGCTCTTAGGTTTATCTTATAAAAACTTCATATACAAATGCAGGCGCGTACACAGCGGGATTAGCTTAAATTGATATTTATGAAAACAGTCAAATATGCAATGGAGGGGGGGGGGAGGATTTCATCAAGTGCTCTTGTAGAGCGTTTATTCAGTCTAGCCCCCCCCCCCCTCCAGGCCAAAAAATGCAGATGCCAGATATATTTTTCAAAAATATTATTGTTTATATTAATTTATATTTGTTAATATTTATTCCTATCTCATATCAAATATTTAATTATATTTATTTATCACATTCATCTACTAAGTTATTTTATGAATTAATTTCGATTTTAAGTTTTCCGGCATGATATTTACTTATTATTTTCAAATTTTTAATGGCGTAATATTTATCTACCATTTTCAAATTTCTAGTCAAATAATAATTATTTCTGAAACTCCTTGTCCAACAGGGAGAAAGAAATTGCAAGCTTGTCCAAAGAGATAGAGTCTTCGCCATCAAGCAGTAACAGTTTTTATGGAGTTAGAAGAGCCGATTATTTGCTATTACTGAAATATCACAATGGCCTGAAAGAAATATTTCCTTCTCAGAAGCAAGAAAATTATTGGATTCAATGCTTATTCCAAATTTTTTTCCTCATTAGAATGTATTATTTAATTATACAACTATATATAATACTTTTCAAAAACATGACATTGACTGATTTAATAAAAGAGAATAGCGGAAAGCATTTAATTAGAACTCAAGGAAATTAGGGATAATGTTGATGAAGAATTTCATATTTTATATGTTATTGTTGAGTCAAAAGCAGAGCTATACGTGTTTAATATTTGTCTCCCTCGACTTGCAGCAAGGCAAGCTCATCGTTAAAACATTAATATATTATAAAACAAATGTCCCCTCTCTTAGATATATTTATAACCCAAATAAATGAATAGTTTTTAATTCATCATGCAGCACTTACCAATCTGCAGATATTACTTTTACACAAGCCTTACCAACCTTTTTCAGATAGTGATAGAAAAAAAATATTTGTTAGATTTTTATCATGAAGATGTTAAAGTATCTTATGATGCCTTATTAGCTGAATAACTATGTTCATAAAATTAACTATGGTTGATATAGTCCCAAAAAATGCTATGGATGCTTTGCATTTCAAACACATTTTAGATTATATTCCCAAGTATTAAAAGGGTTTATATATATTAGCAACTCTTCCCATTAGTAAACTAATGAGAGAACATTCTCTTTTTTAAGAAGAATAACAGAGCCCTGCAGAGGTACCATTTGCAGGGCACGACCCGTATTTTTTTCAAAAAATTTTTACAGCCCGGTTCGGGTTTTTTTTTTAAATTTTCAGGCCCGGCTGGGATTTTTTAAAAATAAATTATATATTTATTTTTTTTATAGCTAAATAACGATTTTAAATATAGGCTGTTTTAAAATATACAACCCGGCTCGGATATTTTTTTAAAAAAATTTTCAGGCCCTGCCCGGGTGTCTTTTTAAAAAATTTTTAGGCCCTGCCCAGTTGTTTTTAAAAAAAAAAAATCGGCCCGGCCCTGGTATATTTAAAAAATTAAAATATGATCTGGCCCGGGGGAAAACATACCAACAACTACTGAAAGTAGATTGTAAGGTTTGGATCTTTTGAATATTCATAGGCATTGACGACAAGCAAGGATGAGATAATTGAAAAATTAGCTCAATCCCAATTAAGATTGGATTTTACATGTAAATATATAACATACAAAATACAATTATTCCTTATATACTTTTTGTATATTAATTTATATTTCCAACATTTAAATTTTTTATATATATAAATTTAAAGGCTCAAAAATTCAAATTTCTATTTTGGGTCATTTAAGTGATTCATATAGTGGTTAGGTTGTATGCACTTTATATTTTATAATTCACAGTTATTTGATAGTTTTTCTATCGCCAGTTATATCCGTTTAATATTTTTTAATTCACATTTTTTTTATAGTTTTTTATATGACGGTTTATACATATAATTTTTTTATAATTCACATTAATTTAAAATTGTGTATTAGAAATAGTTATTAGTTATAATAAATTTATGCTTTATATTTCTTTAAAAAATTTATTATCCCCCCCCCCCAGACCAAATTCCTGCGTACGCGCCTGTACAAATGGTATTAATCATATTCTTTAGATAAAATTCCTTGTTAAATAATTCTCTATAAAATACATTCTTTATAAAATCATTCTCTATAAAATCATTCTCTATAAAATCCTTCTCTGTAAAATCATTCTCTATAAAATCATTCTCTGTAAAATTTTTCTCTATATAAATTTATTCTCTGTAAATTCATTCTCTGTAAAATCATTCTCTATAATCGACATTCTCTATAAATGACATTCTCTATAAATGACATTCTCTATAATTGTTTTCTCTATAAAAATATCTCTGTAAAATACATTTTCTATAAAATATCTCTATAAACGACATTCTCTATATTGTTTTCTCTGTAAAAGTTTCTTTCCCTATAATTGTTTTCTCTGTAATGGTTTCTCTGTAATGACGGGATAACAGACATAAGAGTAGTCAGGATTTTTCTAGAGGGGGGGGGTCACCATTTGTTAGGTTTTTCATGTGTTATGTTTTTAAGCATTATTTTTAAATTGAATTGTAGTCCGTAATTTTAAAAAAATTATTTTTCTTTCAAATTCTTGTTTATAACGATATAATATATACATACTTGGGAAAGAGGGTGGAGGAGGGGGGTGTATAGGGGTGAAATTATAATTCGTTTAGATGATATTTACAAAAATGGACGTGAATAAAATTGAATTTCTTTAGAGAGATCTCCACATTTTTATAAATTTGATAAACAATATTTTTTTTAAATTTATTTAAAACTGCTTACTTATTTTCCTCGTTTTATATTTTTTAAATTTGAATTTGTATAAAAATTAAGAAAAAATAATATTATTTTTCTTTTTTTTATTGGTTACATGTATAACTATAAAAACGGATATTTATTGGATTTGGGGATCCACTAAAACTATACTTCTTATTTTTACCTACCTTGTTTTACAGCATGCAACCCATATAATGTAGATTAAAGGTTACAAAAGACCCATTTTAAAAAATAACATATTTATATATTGACAGATGAATTGAATACTTATTCCAATTTTGCCATAGTCCTGGTGAAGGTCAATGGTCCGAGACCGAGAATAAATCGGATCAAATGATGGACCGTTTTCCTTCAAATAACAGTGGTCCAAATCGGCCTTTTAATTTTTCCCGATCACGGCCTTTTATTTATATTTCATTTTATACTTTGAGAAATTAAGTTCTGGAAATAAATAACCCCCTCAGGGTAAGCCACTTAAACTCGGGGAAATTTTTAATATTGTTTTATTTAATAATAAATAAGCGATCATGTGGATATGAGTGGAAATTTTTTGATGTATTAATTATCAAAGTTTCATCACTCAAAAGTTTTAAGAAAATATTTTTTTCTTGTGAAAATTTTTACAATTCTTTAATTTTGCATTAAAAATGGAAAAGGTATATGCTTAAAATGCTACTAAGTTAGTTAGGACTAATTTTTTTTTGTAAAAATTTTCATAGTTCTTTAATTTTACATTAAAAATAGAGTATATTATTTAAAAATTTTAAAAAGACGTGGGCTATATTGGATGCTACCAAGTTAGGACTATTATCAAATACTAGATAATTAACAATTTATTTGAATAACAATAAACATTATATATAAATATGATAATATAGATATATTTATATAAAATTTTAAGGAAAAACAAGAATAGTTCTAAATAAATTTATATCATCTAGAAATTAAATTAATTTACTTAAATATGACATATTTTTAATACTAAGAAAACAAGAATATTCACATATATATAAATGAGAGGAAGATTTTCTTCCAGTTCTAGGGATGCTCGGCTCGCCTTAAGAACCCATAAACGATCAATACATTGAGTATGGGTCGATATATCATTTGGGTCTAGAAAGTTTCTGTTGTGATTGACCGAGTAATGATCATATCCATTATCATTAAGATTGTTATAACTTGAAAAAATATTAAATTTTAAGATTAGTGCAATCGCATATTTATTATTTTTTAATAAAAAAAATTAAAAAAAAATATTACAAATTTCCTCGAGTTTGACTTAACCCCCCCCCCCACCCCCTTCAGTTACCTGTTCTTATTTCGTACCTAGTTTCAGTGGAGCAAACCTATTATTTATAGGGCTGGGTTTTTCATTTTAGTAGTTTTATTTCTGGTGTTTTTAGGGATTTGGTACGGATTTTTCCCGGGATTATTATTTCCGGGTTTTCTCTTCGTGACATTTTTCCCTTGAATATTTTTTATTAGGGCTATCTTCCGTAAGTCTTTTCAGGTAATTTTTTTCGATGTTCATTTTCCCTATAACTATTTGCACGTATTAGGCCTAGATTAATTTCTTACTTAATGAATTATTGTCAAGTAAGCAATTTAGCATTTGCATGCATTAATAAAAAGTAGACTATTTATGAATTTTTTAGGCTTTCAAAAACTCGTGTTTCAAGACTCACGTTATAAGTTATGTGATTCTTTCAATTTATCCATAAATTATATCTTATGTGTATAAATGGCATACAAGCCTATAATTGAGCCTCAGTAATGTAAACATATTTAAATGGAGTCAGGAACATATACGTTCAAAGGCCTAGAGCATGTCAATTTACGTAAATTGTTATGTATTCAAACTAAATTTTTATTAGTATCTGCCTATACGGTGCCTCCCTCCAAAAATGAGCTGTTAAATAAATAACAGGATTTGAGTTAGCCATTCAAGGTTTTGATTCAGTTCAAACGCCTGAAGAATACCCATAAGAATAAGATGAGTTTTGTAATTCTAATAGATCATCCTAAGTATAAAAAATGGGGGGGGGGTGACAAGTTCTTCACTATAGCATTCTTTCTCTTCTCCGCGCTTTTGATCATTTATTGTCTTATCTCTATAAGATTAAAATTTAGAGTTGCATAAACCTAAATTCATCACAAAAACTTTATTCATTTCTTTTTCTATTTAAAATATTTTGAACTGATATTTTTGCGTGAAAATCGATTTTTTATTTCAAAGATATTTATAGAAAATTTATAAAATTTATTAATACTTTCTTTCCATTTTTATTAATTCAATTCTTAAAGTAAAGTTAAAAGAAGGAAAATAAAATTCATGCATAATAAAAAAAATTTGGTGTTTTTTTTTAATTAATTAATTTTTTTGCACTAGTACTTAATTATATTCAATATCTGTTTGTATATATAGCGTGCCGCCACATCTTAAACAGCATTGGCAATAATTAAGAGATTTCTTTCATTTTGATTTAATTTTTTTAATAATTGTTTATAAATAGATATATTATATATATATTAATATAATATTATATTGTTTGACAAAATAATATTATCTACTTTTCTGGAGATCGGTAGAAAGATTATGGATAGACAACCTATGCAAAATTTTAAGGGGCGGAAAAATTATTACAGTCAAGGCCAAAAAAATTTGTTATTTTCACAGGTCGGGGTTTTGACCCACCTCTTATATTAGGCGCGTATCCGAATCTAATTATATCGATGAGGGGAAGGGGAGGTAAATAAAATTTCAACAAAAAAATATTACAACCGCTTATTTAAGGATTCCTCCCATAAAAATCTCAGCATAATAGTCATTTCTTATTTTATGTTATAGATGTATCGTTATTCCCAATTGGTACTTTAAAAAAAATATTTTCTAGCCCTTCAACTACTCAATTTGATTATATAAATATAATTGGCCAGAACGTTCATAAAAATAGGGGTATTGTAGTGTATCCTTTATGGTGTTATATCTCGATATAAAAGAAATTTATAATTTAGGCTCCTTAAAAATTCGCAAAAGTTTCGAAACTTTCAGAAATTTTAATGAGATTGTAAATTAAATTTTTAAAATCTTATGTTAAATTTTTTAAATCGTATGTTAAATTTTTTAAATCGTATGTTAAATTTTTAAAATTTTCTAGCATTATATTTTAAACATATTTTTATTGTTATATTTAAAAAATTATATTTTTGTTTTTCGATAAAGTTTATAAAGTTTGCGAATTTAATTTTTGATATTTTGGACACAACCTTGTAAATAGTTAATCTAACATATTAATATTTTAAAATTTTATCCATTAATAATACAATCAGAGGGGTTATTATTATTATTAGTGATCTGGATCGGGCCTAATTTCCCTAGTCCAAAAATCCGGCCGGGCCCGATCCCGAAAAAAAATTTTTTTTGTCCCAAAAAGCCCGACCCTAAGCAAAACTAAAAAATAGTCCGCCCGGTTCGAATTTGTTTAAATATAAAAAAATAATACCTTGTTTCTTGTAAGAATTTTAAAATATATCTATTTATTTGACAAAAATGTAATGATATAATATTTAATAATTTAAGTCCGTCCTAGGCACAAATTTTTTAAAAAAATATAAAACCGATCCAGCCCGAACCAAAATTATTTTTTAAAAATGGACCCAGCAACGGGCCTGGCCGTGATTTGCAAATCTCTAATTATTATCAGGGACTCGGAGGAACTTAACCTAACCTAACTATTGTACCGGAATTAATTTTAATAATCTTCTGATCCATACTAACCTTTATACCAAATCGCTAAAAGGAGCGACCTATAAACCATTTTTAATATATATTTATATGTCGTATTGGTATATGGAATCCATTCAGAATCTTTTAATTTTAAATCACTTACTGAGGGCAAATCTTAAATTTGAAAAATCTGATTTGACCAGGAATGTATTCACTGCACTGATAATCATGCCTGAAACT
Organism: Gordionus sp. m RMFG-2023; assembly: GCF_954871325.1. Taxonomy (NCBI): domain Eukaryota; kingdom Metazoa; phylum Nematomorpha; class Gordioida; order Chordodea; family Parachordodidae; genus Gordionus; species Gordionus sp. m RMFG-2023. Next base: position 38,066,554 of record NC_088777.1, on the reverse strand, counting down.
TTGAAAGTATCTTTAATTTGTATCAACTTTTATATAGATTTTTCAAATATGCACAAAGGTTTATGGTGAAAATTGTCTGAAATTTATAGGGGGTTTTATACACATGGTGGAATGCATTTTTCGGTGAAATCAGATTTTAAATTTAGAAATCTCTCTCTCGGTAAATGATACAGAATATAATAATTTTTTAAGCTAGATATTTTTTAATAATATCTTTAAATATTTTGATTTTGTTTTCTCGATTATATTAAAATCTAGATAATAATTAAGTAAAACTTTCATGATAAAATAATTTTTCATTTAATTTTAGTTGGTTGACTAAAATGTACATTACAATTTACAAATATTATAGTGTTCTGTTCTTTTAACATTTTTATTGTAGATATTTAACTAGTATACTGAGGAATTCATTTCTTAAAAAAAAACATTTTCCAAAAAAGTGGATTTAGAACACTATAATACACAGCCAACGAAATATCTAAAAAGTGGACTTTTTAAACCAATAAGAGTAATGCCTTCTATTTTTACTGATATCTTAAATATTTATTATACTTTGTTATGTATTGTATATTTTCTCAATAATTCACATTTTTTGCGTGTCTTTCTATATTTTTATTTAAGACTACGTCTCCAAAGCTGTTTTTTAACTTTTAATATCCGTTAGCTATAATCTATTTTTGATGGACTCTCTTAAGTTGTTTATTAAACAGTTCTATCATATATAGATAAATTAGAGCTTAGATTTGATATAAATATTGCAAAAATTTTAGAACCTGAAAAAACATTTTTATATTTCGCACCTGAACACTTTATAGATACCGGTTCGACTCCTTGGTTATTCGTTAGGTCGTCTAAACTCAATAAAAATAAATATTAAAATCTAAATTTTTTATATCATCCAAGTAAACATTATTTTGATGGCAAATAAATCATAGAATTTATTTTCCAAGGAATTTCTGGTTTGATTTGATGATAAATAATTCAGTAATATCTAAAATAATACTTTTCAAAAATATACCAAATTTTAAATAATATTTGTTTATACAAAATTATTAAACAACCAAAAACCGGATCAAAATAATAAATATAGTTTTATTGTTATTGTAATTTCCAAGGGCGCGGGATAATATAAAACCCCTAAGAAGGGTTAAATATCTTCCTACTAATATTATAAATAAGAGTGCCCTTCAGAAAATATTTTTTTTAATTATATAATACTTAAACTCATTTGTCTTTAGTTAACCTATTTTTTGAAATATGTAGATTCATTTTTTTTCTTAATTCGCTGACATATTCAGCAAATTACATCATTTATAGTAAGACCTGTGCGCCGATAAATCTAATCGACGGCCGGAGACGCGCCACTTTTTAGCTACCGTCAACTGTGTATATCGACCACAGATATAAATTTCTAAGATATATTTTATTAAATTTTTTTAAGAAAAACGAATTTTTTAAAAATATATATAACTACAGATATTTGTCGGCATATTTTTTAAATCTGTATTGTAAAGATAACTAATTATAATGTAATTTTATAGTTATCATTCATAAAAATAATTTTATTTAAATTTGCTATACATAAGGATGACCTAATTGAATTCAGAGCTAATCCAGAGGTAAAGAAAACTCTATCACTATGTGTGCTAGTTGCTGAAACATAAAGAATGGCTAGCTTGGAAAGAATCAGAAGTTCGATCCTCTTTTCTTTCTAGAAATAGAATATCCATATCTTGTAAGTGGCGTTTTTCGAGAAGAATACGGCATTTCTGTTCTAGTCATTTAAAGTGGAATCATAATTTGTGCTTGATGTAGAATATTTTTTTCTGACCTTGCCATAATTGTATTTGATATCTCCTCTTGGTTTTCAATCTCTCTATTTACTAATCTAATATCATAATGCTCTATAAGTTTAAGATATTTAATAGTAAATTCAAGTAATGTGCAATTTTGCTCTATCATATATTTGATATAATTTTTATTTTTGAAAGAATGGGTTTTTGGGAAGAACCTACACATAAATAATTTTTGAAAGAAAAGGTAAATTAAAATACTACATAATATTACTTTGATATAGCAAACAGAAAATCTTATACTAGTTTTTAAAAAATATTTCTTTAGTGAAATAATTTTGGAGCTATCTCTATCAATCGCTATTAAATGTGTTTCTATTTCACTTCTGATAGGCCCTTTTTATGAAGATAGAAATTCAAATGTTTATTTAAATTTCAAAAGATACATTAATATTTCCTATATGAAATCCGATTCATAGTATGAAAAATGATTTTCAATTCTTCTCAATCCATTATTAATTAACTTTTATTATCTCGTTATACTTTCTAGCATAATTAATATACTATGCCATCTGGTTGGGACATTTAATTTTTATGTTCTCATTTGAGTGGCATTATTAATATTATCATAAGGAATTGCCAAATTAAAACAGGTATCAATCAGGATATGGATCAGTGCTATCAAGATCTAACACATCCAATGTTAGATCTATTGTATTTAAGATTTTTCCTGAAAAAATTATACAATTTTGACCAATCAATGGAATAAAAATAATTAAGAAAACTATTTTAAATTTATTTATACGCCGATAGGTAACCGGTGTGATTTTCGGCGGCCGGTCTAGGTCTATATATTTAATGAAATTGCCTTATAATATAAACCAAATAATTAAATATTAGATAGTTTCATATAATATTAAATATAGGATATTTTAAACTTATATTATAAAGTTAAATATCAATTTTCTTATAAGGAATTTGCCACGAGTTTTCACTTATTCCCCTTAATTATAAATATGTTTTATATTATATAATAGCAATAACAACTGTATGCTATATATAAATCATGATTTAAGTATATTATTTAATAAAAACTTTATTTTAGAAAAGTTGAAATTTTTTAAAATGGTATTATATACTAATCTAATATATATATCTAGTAGATTATTAATATTTATAGTCTTGGTTAAAGAAAAGTTACAATGTCTTTTTTTGACAAAAACAAATAATTAATTAAGCATCTTATATATACATTTATCTGTCAAACAACAGAATAAAACAAATTAATTAAATAGCATAAGCATCAGGGATCCGAACTTTTGTATATAACTGTTCAGTTTGGTTACGGTTCAATATGTAAAAAATTATAATGGTAACGGCTCGGTTAAGGTTTTTAGGAAATAATTTATAAAGTTTCGGTTCGTTTCAGCATTGTAAAGGTTTATAAAAGTTCATTACGGTTAGAAATTTTTTCTAAATATTTTTATTGAAGCAACACCATCGTATTGAATATTATTTATTAAAAATTATTGCTATCACTTAAGTTAATATATTGTTTATTTATAAAATAGATGAAATTAATTTATTTTTATTATAAGGACCTATGAATAATATATAAGAATCATAACTCATCTCTAAATATATTATTTGAAAGTATAAGTAATATATTTCCTAATATAAGTGGATTCATATTTGTTCGTTGTGACGATAACAAAAATTTTAGCCCCAAAGAGGCCCTTTTAACAGAAATTGTGTTGCGGGAAACGCAAGTATAAGAACAAGTTTATAAAATTTTGGATATTCAAATTTTTTTATTCCCAATATATAAAAACTGATGATTTTTTAGATTAATTAAATGTAACTAAATCAAAAATGGGTTATTTAGATATTTTTCATACTAAAATATAGGAAATAGGAATGCTATAATACTATATGAAGCAGGTGGATCAATTTAAGTCATAACGAATACATACTTTTTGTGGATATTAAACAAATATTTTGATCATTTAATAATTATAAATAACAACGCAGATATGGTAAAATATGTAATACACCACAAGGAAAAGGTAAAATTATTTATTTTATTTTGGCTGAAACCTATTTAACTTGGTTCAAACCTGTTTAACTTTTTTATAAAGGCTTTTTACTCCTTCAAAAATAGATATTTATAACGGTTTAGCGGCTCATTATAGTTCACTCCTGATTCCTGATATATATCGCTTATCATTAAATTAAAAAATAACTAACTAGAGCCACGCACGGATAGATTGCGGACAAACATTTTCTCGGATTAAGTCCGATCGGACCTTAATATTAACATTTTAATTCGGTTCGGGTTAAAGTTAGGAGTTAGGACATTAAAAAATTTTTTTAAATTTTTTTGTTTTTCTAATGTTTTTTTACAAATATTATTTTTAAGGATAACACCAACATTTTATATTTTCCTTGAGCTTATAATTATTTCGTTCGTTGAAATATTGTACATTTCGACAGTTCCATAATTATTTTTTTTTCCGAGTAGGATAATTCTAAAATAAAATATTTGGATCTGATCGGGCTCGAATCTTTGAAAAAATAAATTCGGTTCAATGGTTAGATGAAACCTTGATCCAGTCGGGCTTGAAAAAATTAGATCCAATAATGAGCTTCAAAATTAACTTATTGATTTGGTTAGAAGGGAGCACGGGGAAAGGTTTGGTGAACCCTCCGATTATTTTTTTTGTATTAAAGATTGGGGTTCATTTTTTAAAGATTTTTTTTAAGTGTACCAATCCAACTTGAAATGGCTAGTAACTCCCAGCTACCCCACCCCCCCCCCCTCCCCCATCCCCAGATAATATATTTAAATGTGTTTAGAATTTTGATAAAGATAATAAAAAATGGAATTATATAATATACTATGATTGAAAGGAAATAATTTACTTATTATCAGTTTTTGATTGAATTTCCTAAAAATGGTAAATTTTCTCCTCGATTTTATAAAAAAAAACATAGCATTATCTTCAAACTAATAGACGTAGCAGGGGGGGGTGCCTCCTTTGAAAATTTACCTGTTATAAATATAATTTTAAGTTGATAACACTCCCTCTCCCCCATTTCCATTCTCATTTCATTTCTCAAGTTCTTTTTATACAATATATTACTTTAAACGATTTGAAAGAAAATTAAGTATAGAAGTATATAATTTTTTTAAAATAATAACAATAATTAAAAAATATTCAGAAAAAAACATTTTTATAAAATAAGCGACAAACCTAAATTATTTTTATAAATAATATGTAACATAACTAAAGACTCGCAATAAATAAGATGATCTAAAGACCTCCAATAAAATTTATGAGAAAACCCCCACCTCATAGTGATCCTGTCTCCCTCATCAAAATTTTATCTATGCTTATGTTCAAACTCTTAACTTTTATTTGGTGATATCATTGGGATTGCATAAAACTACTTTTTTTTTAATTTAGGGTAGATCAAAAAATTTTAAAAATATATTTAGGTTCTAAATTAAAAACTACCGTGAAAATTTTTTTTAATTTAGGGTTGCTCAAATTTAATTTAGTATTGCTCGGTAACCCTTTACATCCTCCTCCACCCTTTTTTGACGTCAATTCTTTCATTGGTAGAGGTCGAGTGAGAGTTATAATCATAGATATTCATTAATCCGGAATATTAAGTAAATTTAAATCTAAATTATATCTTTACATAAAAATAATATATAATTCATATTTTAATTGCTCTCTTTCACATAGCCTTTATATTTTATAATATTATAACCTCTCAATTTAAATAAAATAGATTTATTAGAATATTTATCTTATTGGTAATTATATATATTTCAATTATTCATTCTAATTTCTGCCTTTTTGTAAGAAAATTCTAATGTCTCCCGGGATTGTACAATGAAAAAAATTATATTCAGTCACATCACATATGTTATGATTACTAATATAGATATGTAAAGAATTTACAATATTTCTTAACAACATTTGTGTAAACAGTTTTCGCTTAAAAATTTATTACCAAATGGGAAGAAGCTATGAAAAAGAAATAGGTAATATTTATGCAATATTTTTAAATAATTTGAGCTAAATATGTAATATTTATACTTTTTAAAAATTACAATGAATAAGAAAAATTTTATGGCCCCTAAAATATCCTAATTTTCCCCTGGTTATTTACTGAACATAAACTCGTTATTTTTCAAAAATATTTTGGTACAATTCCTTATGGTTTGACAATTATGAGGCGAAAAAAAATCTGAACCCTATTGTTTAGAACACAAGTGATTATTATGAACAGAATTGAAGATGACAAATTAATTTATTAAATCATTCTAAAATAACATTAATAAAACTAAAACGTAAAAATTTAAATCAAAATATAAAGTAAAAATTATAAAACTTTCTTTTCTTTTCCTTTTATTACATTTTCGATCTCACTATTTATACTACTAAAATTTACATACCATCTATAATTTAATATAAGTCTGATTACAATTTAAACCTTCCAATTACCTTTACAATTTAAATATTTCAATTATTTTAACAAATTTTATATTCATATTAACTGTTTATTTTAAAAATTATAAATAACTTCTTTTTCAATACACGTATTTGACACCTCTTTCCAATCGCCTAAATCCATTCTGAACTGCCAATACAGGATAGCTAGCTATACGTGATGACTGATTCTTAGACAGAGTTATCCCCTTTTGCGAAGGCAACTCCTAAATACTTCTTTTGTCCCATAATGTCTACGATAAAGATCTCTTATAACGATAACGCTCTCTTGTAACTAAAACCATTTCTTTTAACGATAACGATCTCTTATACCGAATTTCTTTTAGCTATAACGATCTCTTGTACCTATAACCATCACTTGTAATGAATTTCCTTTAGCTATAACGATCTCTTGTACTGATAACGATCACTTGTAACGAATTTATTTTAGTTATAACGATCTCTTGTAACTAAAACGACTAATTTTGTACTCTTTCAAACATGTGTTACTTCTAACTATACTAAAATTTGCTCTTCCGTTTCTTCTACGACCATTTGCCTGGATCGTGATACAATTGTTTCTTTATCTTGATTGATTTTATTCTTTGTCTTAAGGTCTATGGTCATTTTATCAATCTTTTCTTCCTCTTTTTTTTGAATTTCCTATTTTGAGTTAATTAGACTGAAGTTTTAAGTCCATAGTAGATACGTAAGGAACCAATTATTTAGAACACTAGTGATTATTACGAACAAGAATTGAAGATGACAAATTAATTTATTAAAATAATATAGTTAATCAAAATCATTCTAAAATAATATAAATAAAACTAAAACGTAAAAATATAAATAAAACTAAAACGTAAAAATATAAATCAAAATATAAAGTAAAAATTATAAAACTTTCTCTTTTCGTTTTCTCTTCTTTTATTTCATTTTTGATCTCACTATTTATACTACTAAAATTTACATACTATCGGTAATTTAAACCTTCCAATTACCTTTACAATTTAAACATTTCAATTATCTTAACAAATTTTATATTCAAATTAACTGTTTATTTTTTAAATTTTAAAAGAATTAATTAATTTATCAATTTAAACAATAATATGTAATGTATAAACAAATATATATATAAATAATCTTTTCAATAAACATATTTGACACCTATAGAAGTCAATAAGATTTTTGAACGTTATACTTACATTCACTTGAATACTATACATTCTCTTTGTTCATCTTATTCTATATCTTTGTATTTCACTTTAGACTCAAATGATATCTTTTTACTATAAATCAGAAGGCTTATCATTTAAATTTCTAGCCATTATAGCGTTATTTTGATAGTTGTGAAGTATAAAAGACAGAAGATTTGGCATTTTCAGTAATTTCCAAATAGTAAGAATATCTATATGATTGGTTTTAAAGATAAAATGATATTGTTCCAATTATTTTAAAAATTTCTAAATCTGAGATATATTTAAATTTGCATAAATTCTCAATAAAATATTCAGATGAGGTTTGAAGCACAGTTTAATCTTATTTTTGAGAAATTTGTCGATTATAAAACAATTTTCGGTAAGTTCTCAAGTACATTTTCATGCACAATTTAGTTCATTTATCCTTTGATGATATTATCTAACTCTAGATTTTAATTCAGATTGATATCACTTACCAATATAAATATTTTAAATAAATCTTTGAAAAGTTTATTTATATTTACTAAACCCCCGCTTCGCAAACTCGCAATTATAAATTGGCTGTTCTAGAGAAATTAATTCGAATTATCTCTCAAAAGGCTATATAAATTCGCAAACGACAAATCCAGTATGTTGGTTTCGCAAAATGTTAAGAAAATTAAAAAGAAATCTCATACACCTCTTTAATTTTATAATTATTGAGATTGGCATTTTGAACTATGAGGAAGAAATAAATATGTATTAATGTTTACCTTTAATATACCTAACAAAAAATAGTACGAAAGAATATAATATGTTCTCCCCAGGGAATCTATGCTTTAATAATTTCTGAAAATAGTAGTTATTATAAAAAAATATATATTCGATTATTTTTTAAAATGAAATATTTTGTGTAATTTTTTTTATTGTAGCGTAGCCAATACAGATTTTATTTTTAAGATTCAATTTGTAACTTTCAGATATTGCAAATTTTTAACAAATTTCGATTGTATCTAAAATTAAAGTTATTGTAGCCATTACACGTTTTAAATTTTAAGATTCAATTTGTTACTTTTAGGTATTACAAATTTCTATCTAATTTATAATGTATCTAAATTGATTTTATTTTAGCTATTACACGTTTTTATTTTTAAGATTCAATTTGCTACTTTTATACAGAGACTATTTTTATTTTTTTAAATATGCCAGGCCTAAATTTTTTTTAAATACCCAGGCTGAGCCTAAAAAAAATTTTAACGTTTAGGCTTAATATTTTAAATGCCAATTATTATCCATAAAAATTAAAAATAAACAAAATATATTTAAAAATTGTGTATCATATAACAATATATCATATTCATTCACTTATCATATTTCCTATTAATTTTTCGATTTTTAGAAAATATTTATAGTAAAATAGTATTCAAAATTATTCAACTGAGCATTATTTTAGATATTTAATCAAATTAAAAGCAACAATGAAACACTCAATATTCAAAATATAATATACTTTTTAAGAGAAAATTTTATTTTAGATAAGTTTCATTTTATCTCTCTTTTTCTCTGTAAGTTCGGGAAATTACGTATGTTCCCAAGGAGAGAGCGTAAGACTGATACTTATATAAATAACTATAACAAGAGGAACAGAAAATAAGTATTGAATAAGAAAGAGTGTTGATTCACACTCACTCCTGAGATTTTTATAGATTATCCTTTTAAAAATATTGGATAAGCGTTAATAAAATATAATAAATTTAAAAAATATACCGATAATATTCTTCAAATATTTTAGAACACAAATCATTCGCTTTATTAATCTTTCAGCTATCGGAAAATTGATTGGTATTCTCAGAATACCTAAAGATAGAATGGATAATTCGAATAACATAATGCATCAAGGTTAGATCTAATAAGAATATAGCTTTCTAATCGGATGGCTAGCTTGTTAAATATTGATCTCTTATTAAATTAGCTGGATTTTTTAAAATGCATATTCAGGATTTTATAATATTCCTTACAGCACACAGCTGTTAGACACCCATCTTATAGATGTCTTTCTAATCAGCAGGAATGCCAAATCAATATCCAAAACTTATTGATTTTATTGGTGCTAATCATCAGGAATGCCTAATTCAAGATATTTTATTCATAGTATATTGATTTTATTGGTGGATTTGCTATATAAATATAAATATTAACAATAAAAGTATTTACATTAATAACTAGTAAAAATTTTATAGAATCAGACACCGGATTCCAAATGATGACTTAAACAATATATGCTTAAAGCGCGTTGTCATCCACTTAAGATTCTAGCATTTTTGAAGAAATATAATCAAAATTTTTACGAAATAAATTTAGAGATTGACTAAAAACATTAAGCTAGGTTTATACTATGCTATATAAAATTATGAGAATACAATCCCCCTCCCCCCACACTACCGTCTTAAGTATATTTTGTATTCGATCTGAGTATTCATGGTAAACATAATAATTTATGCTCCCAGTAATATTCACCTTATCCACATGTTTAATAAGGATTGCGTGATTTAACGGCAATTTATTTATCTTCATATACCATGAAAAAATAATCTTTAATTTACGAGACTACTGAATACCTTCACAACCGATACCTTAATATAGATTAAAAAGCCTAGTAAACCGAGGGCTCGGTTCTATGTATTTCAAAATATTTCGGGCCAGACTCGGCTCTAAGAATTTATTTAATAGGACCGGGATCAAGCCTTTATAAAAAAAAATCCACAATAAGAACTTTTTCTTTAAATATATACAAGTTTTCTGCACAGTTTTAAAACCCTTCAATAATTGCTTATAAATTGTAATTGTGCGAATATTTTGTAACCAATTTCATATGCCCTACTGATCGTTTATTAGAGGACGCTATTGACAAATGGAAGGCAAACACACCCATTAACACCGTATTACCATCAATCATCACACACAAAAAAATTTTCTCACCTTTAATCTTGACATACCAAACAGATATATCAGTCAATCCACCTTTAGATTGCATTCAACTCCTTCAATTATCTGACAGACTTGGTGATCATGAATGGTTATAATCACTCCCTAGTCGTAACCTTGGTAATCTCTTATCAGATGAACAATTGAGAGTAACCATTGGTTTACGTCTAAGTTGCTATATAGTACAGCCTCATGCCTGTATCAAATGCAAATCACCCGTTGATTCAAAGGGTAGACATGGCTTAAATTGTATTTTTAGTCAAGGACGACATCAACGCCACTCAGCTGTAAACCATATAATTAATAGAAGCTTAACAGCTGCACACATTCCAAACAATCTTGAATCATCAAATTTATCTCAAGTAGATGGTTTAAGACCTGATGGTATGACAACCATGCCTTGGGGCCTCGGCAAACCACTCACATGGGACTACACGTGTGTCTCATCATTCCCTTCAAACACAAATTTCAATTTAATAACACAGGCAGAAATCAAAGAGACAAACAAATACAAAAATTTTAAAAACTTCATATTCACTCCAGTAGTGACCTCTATTAACGGGCATTTTTCGCCTTCAACATTTATGTTTTTAAAAAATCTGGGTAATAAAATACGACTTTTCACAAATGAACCCAGAGAATTTCTTTTTATTCGACAAAAAATTCAAATAGAAATTTTTAGCAATTATGGTTCCTTTTGGGGGACTCAATTATAGAATTTTCTTTTTAATTATAAATTTATAAATCATAATTTTTTTTAATTAGGTTTTATGTAAAAAGAATTTAGTATTTTAAAGTAAAATTTATGTGAAAACTAATAATATAATTTATCATAAATTTCAGCCAAATATTATTCCCTATTATTTTATAAACTTGTGTATATTTCTTAATTTTTGTTAAACAATCAAATTAATTACTTAATAAAATTTGAGCAAAGTCTAAGTTGATAAATTGGACCAGGCAAAAATGGTTTGAGCCAACTATTTTGATTCTTGATTATATATATCAAAGGAAAACGAATTACGCAGGTAAAGAGAAAAGAGATGAATTTTATTTAAATTTAGATGTAATTTTTTGAATTCATGTATTTTGTCTCATCCTTCTAAAATATTTATTAATCAGATCATGTCATTTATTTAAATGTCTCTAATTTTTTCCAGGCACCTACACTCCCCTAAAACAATAAATATTAACTCGCACCCCCCCCCCCCTCTCTAATATTTTTATCCCCTACTTCCTAAAAAATTAATTCAACTCTCTAAATATTTTTTAATCCTTACCCCTCTTAAAAATTGATTATTCCCCCTCCCCCTTAATGCCAAAAATTAGAACAATTCATGTCAATAAGCACATACTCCCCCACATTCTTCCCGCTCCTTATTTATATAAAAACAATTTATAATATCATATTAAATGTATATCATACAAATTATAAACTCAATAGTTATATTTTAATCAATTTGAAAGGATAAAAATAGGACAATTTTGATTTTATAAATATTTATAATATTTTAGGTGTATATTCTTGACTGGATTTGCCGAATTATGCCTATTAAATAATATAAATAAAAATAGAATATAAAACTTTAATGTCTTTTATACAAATATAATACTCTTTCTTCTTTTAATAAAGATACTAAAAGTAAGCATAAATTGACTCAATAAAAACAAGTTATAAAAAACGATTATCACTGGTATTTTAAAATGGTTATATTTTAAGCAATAATTTTAAATAATTGTATACTTGTCCAAATAAGAAGAAATGAGAATGAAAATATAAAAATAAAAACAGACGAAAATTTTTATTAAAATTGAAGAAGTCTGCCAAAAAGTTACTAGATGAGGTCAATGTAGCAAACAAAGTGGCCAACCAAATTTTTACCCCAATCGATGTTTTACGAAATTGAAATTTAGAAAACGGACATAATTCTCCCAATATTAATACTATCTATACCACATAGACATTATTGGTTAGGAATTGATAGGATCAGCTAACATTACAGTAGAAAGAATCAAGTATATCAAATCAAGTATATAACGAAGGCAAAAACAAAAAAATACAGATAATATATAAATTTTCTTGAGGAAGTAATTCATGAATTAAATTTATGCAACAGTGTCATAGGCGTCGCAGGAGGTCGGGGAGGTGCAAGGGGAATACCCCTCTTAGGAAGTTTGCCCGTTATCGTAAATATTATTTTAAGATAATAAAAAATTTCCCACTACACCCTTTTCCCCTCCAACAAAAATGTATAAAATAAATCATTATAAACAAGAATTTGAAATAAAAATTAGTAAAAGTTAATGACTTTGTAAAATAACGACTATAATTCAAAATTTTTATAAAAAAAGAAAGATAAGCCTAAAATAATTTTTATGGAATTATAACATAGCTAAAGGCCTACAATAAATGAACCTAAGGGCAAAAGCAATAATGCATTCTTTTACAAGCAACATTAGATCAGACATTATATAAAACAAATTCCATGGCTTTTGGAAATGATGTTCCGAAAATCTTGTGTACATATACAAACTCTGGCATAGTGGTAAGACAAAAAAAGTCAATGTCTTATAGTCCAGAATAGTCTTTCAGTATACCTCACTAGTTAGAGCGTATAAACTAGAAATTAAGATTAAACAATTTAAGCTGAAGCAGCTGAATTTATTTATTTTCTTAATGCTATCGATTCAAAATAATATTCATAATCCAAATCTTCCGATAATACAATTTATTAAGTAGCTAGAGAATGAGCAACAATAACATCATGCTCCATGAGATAATGAACTAAGGGAGACCAAAGCACAGAGAACCAGATTTTAACTTTTGTAAATTTAACAAAAAATATTGTCAGTTAACTTAAATGGTAGCTGTAAATGATGTATTTAATGCATATAATAAATTTTTTAGAAAATTAAAATTTTAATTTATTTCCATTTTTCTAATTAAAAAATGTAGGGCCTATGGACCAAGTAATGAGGTAAAGGACCACGTATAGGACCGTATAATAAAAAATTATACTATGACAATAATTAATTCTTGTATTAATAAAGATTAAGTGGAACACTAAAAATAAAAATGGTATATTATATAATATGAAAAAATTGTATATATAGGTGTAAAATTGATCGTATCTCCCGGTTGCAATCCTAAAAATTTAAAAACTCGCACAAGTGATAGAGTGGCGACAAAACATTTTTTTTTAAATATAAAATTTTGAATGAGACATAAGGCATATATTTTTTGTCGAGTGTTGTATCATAATTATGTATTAAAAGGATTAAATTTCAGACCTTAGATTAGTTTTGCAATAATTTGAATTGAACTCAATTACTTGGGCTTCCCACGGTCTTCCCTATATACGAAGAATTTTTTAGATCATGACAGTTTTTAAAGCTGTATACTTAGATAGATGTAGTCTCTCACCATACATATTACAAGCCACTTGGACTCGATGCTTTAAACTTATCACAGACAATCCTTTCCCTCGTATCTCTCAATAATGAACGAAAGACTTAACGCTGAATTATGCAAAAATGTTTTAATTCTCACGAGTAAATATTTTTATTTCATATTATTGATCTTATGAAATTCGAAAAGAAAAAAAAACATTAAAAATGCCCTATCATGTAAATTCTTCTAAAATGAATAGATGCTGTATTTTAACATGTACTATCTTGATTCTATGTTTTAATTATTATTATTATTATTATTATAAATCTTACTATATAATGAGAAAAAGTACAAAATAATTAACATAAATAAGGTGGACTTACAATTAAAGTGGATTATTTTAAACAATTATTAAATGATTGTGATGTAAGAGATAGAAAAGATAGAGGGTAAAAAAACATATTTACGAATGGAATTAAAGCTAAAATTTAAAAAGTGATAGGTAAAAGTTTAGTTATAATATTAAAACTTTGCCTGAATCAAGTTGAGGTTTCTAATATTGTAAACTGAAAATATAAAATATATACAAGCATTTTAGAGGAACTCTTTTATAGGATCATATCATTTTTTTAGCCAAAAGAGCACAATTGTGATTACAAATTTAATTTAACAGTTTCATAAATATGTTAATAGAATTTAGAAAAGAAATATAAAAACTTCTTAACCGATGAAAAAAATGATAAAGATACAGTTAAAATTATTTCATATATATTTTTTCCTTTATTTTAATTTATGAATTTCATAAATTAATTATAAATATGCCAACCAGTTAAAAATTAAAAAAAAGATAATATTAATAAACTATATATATATCTGATATTTTCAAAAAATAAGCTACATTATTATTTTTATCGAAAGTATCAGCCAATATTGTATCAGTTTAGATATTGGTATCAAGGGTATAAAATAAAATGATTAACAACTACATTCTACATAATTTATATTATTCTAAAAATTATTTTCTTCTTATAATTGTTAAATTGTGCGTCTCCGTCATTAAATTTAAAATTAGATTAATAGCTAGATACAAATTTCAAAATTATATATTTTGAAATTATAAATTACATACTTTTCCGAAATCTTAAATTAATAATTTATAGCTTATAAATTTAATTCAATTAAAATTCTTGGTCTTCTGGTCTTCAATAACTTGGGATTAAATATGCTATTTTTTGGCGCGATCCAAAAGAAATGCCTCAGCAATTAATTCGGCAAAAATCTTGAAAATAGATAAATATTCAGACATCGCGAACGTAATTTTTATCCCCAATACTCCAGGTGTTTTTGGTGAAGAATTACTTAAATTTATCACATTAGGGAGAAAATTCAAATAAATGACGATAGTAATGAAGCCTTCTATTTCAAACAAGCCATTACGATGGCTATTCATCAAAATAATTTGCTATATGGAATATAATGGGTATTCATCAAAGTAATTGAATTGCTATTCATAGTTCCTTATAGCAATGTAAGTAAACCGATCTTTTAATTGTTTTTTTTTTAAATTTAATTTCCATTCATTTGTTTTTTTTATTAAAATTTTTATAATCGTTAATTTTTAATATGACCTTGGTTTTAATTTTATTTCTTAATAATAAACTAACTCAATGAATAAAAAAAATATATAAATTTAACTCTGATATATGTAGAAGAAATTTGATAACTTTGCCTATTAAATTTAAAGAAATATTATATTACTATAAGGCAGAAGCTCAAACAGGGTTTATGTTTTATTTATTGCAGTGGTATTATGGGCTTAGGTTCATTTTTCCAGCATTCGCCTCTTCTATTGTAGCAACATTTATCATCATGCCATTCACACATTTGCTTCTTTTCTAAATGATAAATAGTATATATTTTTTTACATAATAATGTCTTATGAGCAAATAACTAAATATAATATACATTTATGACTTTTTAGCATAAATGAATAGAATAATTCAACAAAATACAAATGTAATGTTTTTCTCATAAGTTTGTTTAACATGGCTACCATAAAAAACATTAAGAAATATGGAATAAGTTTTATTATAATGAACGCTAATGTACAAATAATGTTTGTTAATAATAATCTTATGAATTTCTTTTTATTATTTAAACATGCATGACGTTTAATCTTTATTTTTTATCCATATTTAATTTCAATATGTATTAAATTAAAATAAAATCTTACTTTGTTTACCCCAGGGGTTCGAACCCGAACCCAAGACGTAACCTAGGAGGGGTGGGTGGAAGCGGAAAATCCCTCCTCAATAAAAATTAACTATTTCGTAAATATTATTTAAGGCAAATAAATCTTGAACCCCCCCCCCCCCCCATATTTTCTCTCTCAACAAGAAATGAATAAAATAAATATATGAACAATATTTTCAAAAAATAATCAACCCATTCTTTTTAAAATATAACCCATATCTGCAAAAACTACCTGAAGCCATCTAATAAATTCTATAGGGGGGTGGTATACAATAGTCCTCCAGTTAAAAAAATCTTGAATACGCCTATTTGCTATGAATACGGATAAAAATAGGAAAAAAGAATCCGAACTTAGGGTTTTTTTTAAATTAGAGTGGAATATATTTTATAAGAAACTTACTTCGTCGGCAAACTCTATATACTGTGTTACCTGTATGATAAAAATTTACAAAATAACATTTTCAATTATTGATTGTTTTTAAAAATATTTATATAGGTGTTTTGCTCTTTTGCGATAAAATTTTATTTTATAAGAATAAACTATGTCATTGGATGGCTTTATTATTAGACCACAAAATAAAAAACCGGAGCATCTTACCTTTGATACTTAAAACGATCATTACATATGATCAGTAAAAATATCAGGGTTTTGTGAGTGTTTCCAGAGGCAAAAAAACTCACTTAAAATATTTTATGTGATTATTGTTGCTCTGGGAAATTCTTAATTCACAAATATGCAATTTTTCCCCTTGCCACATAGCCTCAAGGGAAGTGAGTAAGCTTAAATGGCTCAAGCAAATATTCAAAAGCCGAAATCCCGGACTAAATGAATTCGGTAGCTTAGAAGTTGAGGAATATATATATTATAAATTTCATAAAATTAGGAAGAGCATTTTGTCTCAAGACAAATAATAACCAAAATAGAAAGTTGATGAAAAAGTGCAAAAAAGATCAATATATTTATAACCAAGAGATCGTACTACTAAATGAGCATCTAATGGATATAGAGGAGACGTGAGAGCATGCCAGCCTTAAATGGAAAACGTTAATAAAATTAAAACTACTTGAAATATTAAATAAATTTTCATTTGATTTCACTTATTTACTTTTATGCTATACATAAAAATAATTTTTTAACAATATTAATTTTTCCGATAAAAATTTTGGGAAAGGATGAGTTATACCTAATGTTGTTAATAAAAAACGGTTAACTCAATATTTTACCAAGAAAAATCTTATGCAAGCCTGAAGATTTTGCTCATAGATGGCACAAAGGTCTAAATATCTGTTAGCGAAATCTAAAGGCTTATTTTTTAGCTAAAATATTAACTTAGCGATTTTTAAAATCGGCTCAAAACGAGCTGTTAAACAACACTGGCTACAATCGGGGAAAGATGAGTTAATTATCCATTTGCAAAATATTGATTATTTTTAAATATAAAAATGATTTATATTATTGCAACTATTTATTAATACAAAATAAGCCATAATGAACTTAATTATGAAAAATTAGTGGAATTTATTGATAATTTAAACAAATGGATTAAAATTGCAACAGGATCCATATGCCAAAAAAGACCATTTAAGTGACATTTTAGATGCATTTACTAGATAATTGTATAATATAGTTTCTTGCTCTTTCTTGAATATTCATCTTGATGTAGATAATATAAAATGTTGTTGTTTCATTAATCTTGATTTATATCTTTTTACTGTTGCATAACCTGATTGTTTTCTCCATAATGGCTAGCAAGGATGGATTTTCATTGAATTTATTAATGATTTCATCATTTATTTTTTTCTGCTTTCTAAAATGATTTCTTACCATATTCATATTTCAATAAGCAAAAATAAATTTAAAAAAGAACGCACACAAGTTAACTTTTGAAAAGTAACCCCAGACCCTCAATATCTTTAAAATTTAATTTTATGGAAGTTTAAACATATCTTTTGTTCAAATAGAGAATAATTTTATATAGAATGGGGTTCTTTTATATAAGATATTATTGGATAGCAACCATTAAATTTTTATTTTTGATAAATTGCTACATTTAAAAGTATTATTCCAGAGTTGGTAATCGCTACTTTTAAAGCTCGCTATGCGATGCCATTTTAAATTATTAATAGGTGATTTAGGTTAATAATACAAAATGAAAATATTAATTACAAAATGAAAATATATTTCAATTTCAAAATTAAATAATAAATCATAAAAATTATAATTAATTATGGTATTATATTTAAATTTTCGTGCTTAAACTTACATTCATTATATTTTTTAAACGCGCTAAAAGATTAAATAATTTTTAAAAAAGTAGCCGCTATTAGCTATAGTTTAGCGCGCTACTTTAACAACTCTGTATTATTCTTAAACGGCTCCATTTGAGCCGATTTTTAAAAACGGCTAACTCAAAATTTTATCCAGAAAACATTATGTAAGCCTGAAGATTTTGTTCATAGATTGCCCATCTAAATATCTAATAGATGAATCTTGAGGCTTAGGTAATATTTTTCTGGCTAAAATATTGAGTTAGCCGTTTAGACTCAAAACGAGCTGTTTAACGGCACCATTTTAGATTTTGTTATAAAAATCTTATATGTGATCCGATATTTAAAAAAATCATAGCCGCATATGCATAATGTAGTTATACATATTGAATACTCTAGAGGAAAACTCCAATTCTCACAAAAACTTCAGGCTTATAAGATTCCCAGTCAAAAATTCATCTTTTGACCAAATTTGAGACTATTAGCTCTAAAGATGAAATAGGTATAAACTTACAATAGGCCCTTGGCTATATTCGATTTTTCACTTTTTTATAAAAATGTTTTTTTCCTAAAAATTTCGAATTAAAGTCGTTATTTTAAAAAGTAATTAACTTTTACTAATTTTTCTTTCATATGATGTTTTGTATACATTGGGGAGGGGGGGATAGCTTATTACGAGAACAGGCAAATTTCCGAAGAGTGATACCCTTTCTTGGTTGCATATCAATTTTAAATTCGATTCTCTTATATTTTTAAAACATTTAAATTCTTTCATGTATTTAAATAAAAATATGAAGGTATTCCTTTTTAATGAATATAGATATCATATCAATAAGATGGTACAAAAATATTATTCACAAATCCCTACGTTTAAAGCTTTGGTTAATCAAATCTTTTTTAAAAAAAATCCGAATTAAATATAAAAATTGATTTGATTTATATTTTGTAGATAGTTGGATTATTATTAAAAATACAATACATTTAAAAACACTTAATAAGACCCGGGGTAAAATTTAATCTTGGAATCTTTGGTAAACGATATACCTTTAGTATTTTTATTTTCAGAATCGATAGTCATAATTTTGACTTTAATTTATATATTTTTTCAAAAAATGAATAAAGAAATATAAAAATATTTTTGTTTTGTTATATCATTTAAAACTGGTTGTTAGGGCTGAGAATCCGAACCTTGGGTTTTATTGAACTGCCCCTTTTAATAAATTCATTGTGTTTTTTCTTGGAAAAATTTTATTAATAAAAATTTTAATTTAATTTTTACATTCATCATTTAGCAATATTTTATATCATAAATAATATATATTTTATTGTTGTTAGTTAGATTATTTGAAAAAAGTAAGACCAAAGAAAAGAATAAAATCAACAAATTAAAATAGTTTTATTAAATGGGTTGGGCATAGAAAATCTATATTTTAATTTTAACACCTGTGTTATTCTTCTAGCTTTAAGGATATGTCCTGGTTTTAAACAATGTGATATTTTCTTTTAAAAGGTGAGTGACTGGTTATGTATTGTCAGGATTTTTTAAGTTTTGAACGAGTATTTTTAACATTAGATATAATATATATTATCACACTTAAGAGGAAATCACAATAATTTTATTTTGTAAGATATAATAATTTCGGAACCCTTTTTTAGAATTAGGGTTCTCAGCTTTGGTAAAAACTTGGATGATATGACACTTATTTGATGGAGTAATGGAATCCCGCTAGCTTTGGAATATTAGGCGTTGGCCGTTTCGAGCTTCTTTTGCTTCCAACACTATATTTGAGAGGAAATCTAAAATATAAATAAATATAGACGCATACTTAATATATTGCAATAATTCTCATTCTTTCTGACTTGATAGTTGGATTTAGAGCCGATAATCTTTTCAATTAGATAATCCTAAAAATGATTTTATCTCACAAAAACTCTTTTAAAATTTTTATTTATATATACAAAGTGCCACTTGAACTAATACTTTTTAAAGCCAAAAGGTTTTTGAAGAAATTTCATAATATACTGGTCTATCACAGCCTTGAATCAATTGATTGCAAAAATTAATGCTACCGTCGGATTAGGAAAAAAACGGTAAAGTGGTGAGAGACCACGCACAGCTCATACTATGGAAATTGTTGATTCTGTTGAAATACTCGTATTAAGCCATGGCATCCAAAGAACAATTCATCCAGTTCTCGATAAACTGGTATTTCGCGAACTTCAGTTCATCGGATTATTCACAAAGAGCTCAGCCGAAACTTTTAAAAGAAATAAGCCAAGGACCTAGCCTAGGGGAATAAGATTTGACTTCTAGAAAGTAGGCAACTTCTATGAAAATACCCTTAGAAGTTAGTTTATTTCATCTGATTCACGGATAAAAAAATGCATACAGTAGCTCCATCGGTAAATCTGCAAAATGATGGTGTGTTTATTGTAGTTCCAATGAGAAAAAAAAGTTTCAGCCAATTGATTGCTTCGTATTTTCCCAAATTTCTCTAAATCCGCCATGATTTCAGTCGGGGCATCAAGTCTTGGCTGTAGAGCTCATCTTTATCAATTCAGGGGTCAAAATTACTGGCGCATACTATCGTGACGTCCTACTAAGTGAGAACTTATTACCTGCTGTCAGGCAGTAATTGTTTTCATATTTCAGCAGGATAGGGCTTCAGATCACAAGAGCATCCACTCTTTGACCCTCCAATAGGTCGACTACAAGATATAGGGCGTCCTTCAAGAACGTGTTTATGAACCCTGCTTACCCCACGTTGACCATCCCAAACATCGATTTGTGGAGGAATGGAATCATTTTGATCAAGGAATTATTGATTGGTTAATTGTGCAATCAATGATTGGCGAGATCGATTTAGCACATGTCTTCGAGCTAATGGTGGGCATTTTGAGCATCAGCTTTAAAGAGCAACATTTGGCCAAATCAATTTTAACTGTTGTGTTTTCATGTTTTTGATTGTAAAGTTTAATAAAAAATAAATTTTTACATGTTGAAAAGTTGGAATTCTGTTTGTCTTTGTGCAATAAACAATTATTTCTTTTTTTAAAATTGAGATTCATTGTCAAAAAAAAAATATTAGTTTAACTTAACTGGGACACAGTGTATAATTAAAAGTTAACTATAAGATGGGTAACATAACCCGTTCCTGTTTTGAATATTTAGAAATAAAATTTTCTAAGGAGTGAAAACAAAAAAATTAGTAAATCTGCGATATTTTATCTTTTATTTCTATATCCTTTTTTTTGCTTTATTTTTTTTGTTATGTAGAAGAATTTAAAAAATATATTTGATTGGCTAATCCTCAATGATTTAAATATCAGATATTAGCACCATAATACATAAATAATGATATATATATTGTAATCAGACAAATCAGTTTTCACACATTAAATATACACAATTATTAAATATTGATAATTTCATATCTCCTTAATTTTATTGCATCTGGTGTAATCGATTGATTTTCTGTTTCGGTATGGACCAATTTCATCAGGTAAACTTGATTTTTTTGGATCGTGAACGAGGAAAGATTGTGTATAGTCTTTTAATTATTATATTATTTTTTATATTAAAAATTAATATTAGTGATTACAAAATTTAGAGATTTTTAGAGACGGCTAAAAATAATGACTTTTGGAAGGTCTTTTCTGATAATCAAGGACTAAAAAAATGATCAGTATGATCCCAGCCAGGAACCCGTTCTGAAAGGTAAAATAATTTAATCTTAAAAATCAGGGCAGCGCTTTAAGAGAAAATTACGAACCTGGACTAGGTATAGAAATAATTTTTTACAACACCCGAGCCGAAGTCGATTTTTTTAAACAAAAAAATAAAAATAATATCCTTTAATCAGTTGGAAAAATTGTATAAAGGAGTCATTTAGCATTTATTTATTGCTCATATTTTCAATATTCCGTAAAAAATGATCAATCATAATAAAAAATAAACCAGGACAGACTTAAACAAGCTCAATAAAAATCATGGCCGGAGTTTGAAAACAAGAATTTTTATAAAAAAAAATCCGTGCTGGGCCAGGCTTAAAAAGTTCTACCTATATAGATTTCCCTATAATTGTTTTGAAATTGTTAATTCTAAATTCAGTTCTTTATTTTTCTGTGGTATGCAATAGCGTTTATCGATCTCAGACGTTTTTAAGACCTAACACCATATTTATTTTATGTCGAATGAAGAGCAGAGCTCATTAACATTTTTGAGGGTAAATTGCTTAGTTAACTTTTAGCGTCTCTTTTATGATTTTAAAATTAATTATATTTTTTAATAAGTTAGACTATTTATCATAATTAGCATAAAGAAATTTGACTAACATTGTTCGATCATCCTGAATTTAAAAAAAAACATAATTAGGGTGTGCTTCAAATATATAGAAATGATTGTAGATGAGTTCGTTCAAGTACTACTAGCAATATGGCAAAATATTGAAGTGAATTTTTAAAAAATATATCATTTTGCAAAGTGACAGATATATCTTATTAAAAATATCAAAAAATACAAGATCTAAGATATTTGTATCTTTTTCTAAATAGTATCTTAAATACTAGGTACTTTTTTTATAAGATTATCATTACCTATTAAATTAAATATAATGTTGTGGAGAATATAACATAGGTATATAATTAGAGAAAGAATATTATTAATAAAACTCATTTTATAATAAAAATGAATATTTACAATAAATGGTAAATTATATAAAATTATCATATATAATGTCGAGGCAGATTACATAATCAAACATTTCAAAAAATATTAATTTTAACCCATTCATATAATTTGACAGGTAAGGCATACTAGTATTTTTTATGGAGTTGAAATATCATTTTACATTATTTTGAAATTTATTAATTTAACTATCAGTGTATTTAATAAATTAAATTATTATTTTTGAAAATAATCCATTTTTCTAATAATTTATCACAAGTCTTTGCCGTTACAGAGTAAATAATATTGTGTCAAAAAAGAATAACCTTTCAATCTGAGCTACTAAGTGAAGATTATATTTTTTTTAAATTTCCCTTAATGGAAGGATAATAGTTTATTATTTCAACGATCTTTAAAATAATTAAAAACCTCCAGTTCAATATCATTTGTATTATTAAACTAATAATCATCTTTTTCTCGGTTATTAGTGTTAAATCTAATAATGTTGTAGTTTGATTATGTACTAATAAATTTAGGGCTTTTTTAATAATATATTTTGATGGTATTTTTTCCTTCATCTGGCTCTTATAATCTGATTTATATAATAACATAAATATTTAATTAAATTAGGTCATTTGACCTATTTATATGGCTTAAAAAACATATTTACTACATTATTCACCCACTTACATTATAACTTATTTAATTTGTTATTTGTATTAAGTTATATTCAAATCATACTCTAAGTTAACCTCGTGAATTTCATTTTATTTTAGTTATCATTTTATTATTATTCATATTAACATCCTTATATAAAGTCAGAAATTTTAAATATATATATGTCTTTTTATTAAAGTGAAATAAAGAAATATTAATTTATCTTAAGTGAAATAATTAAATATAAATAACCACTAGTTACTTCAGATTCAATATGTTATTAAAGCATGAATGATATATAAATGCTAAATGATTTACTATATTCATCAAAAAATTCCAAAATCTTTGCCAATACCATCTTGAACAGGTCTTAATAAAGGTAGCTAATGTGACAAATTGAATTTTCAAGTTTATTATCTCAATCACAAACATTTTACACTATATTCAGTAAATGACCTGACAAAATGAAGTGTTATCTCTAACTGTTGCAATTAGCTTATCTGAAATATTGAACTTCGATAAACTTTTTTGATTGACTCTGCTATTTTAACATAAGAATGTTTCAAGCATTTTCTTGATCATCTTTCAATGGTTTTTATCTTTATTGCAGTCCGTAAATCTGCCGTGATGCAGATAGATTGAGCCTTATAAATATTTTATAAGGGCTGAATTTGATTCTCGTATTTCTTCAATTTTTCATTGCAATAAGCCTCCCATCATTAACAAATTTAGGCTGTTCAACTAAATCTATAGAGTATAAACCCCCTAGCAACAAATACTATCAATTTTATTTTGTGATTATTGGATAATTTTTTTGTGGTGATGGAGAGCTAGTTTTCCCCCTGGGTCTTTAGATATAATTGGTACGTCTTGAAAAATTCTAAATGGCACCTTTTAATAATATTGATACAAACAAAACAATATAACCATTATAAAGCTTATAAAAATATAATGGGCTTAATAATATATATTAAAACATAACACCTATTTCTAATAATATGATTTAAAAAGAAAAGCAACCATTAATTAGAATAAATGCAAGCAAAAATAAGAACAAAACTATATATTATTAAATATAAATAATTTAATATGTTTAAGAAAATTTATAATTTGTTGACACTTTATAGATTATTTGTTTGTTCAGGCTTAGCATTATTGTTATACTTTTATATTTTTTCACTTTAATCTTTTAAAAAAATTTCATCTAAAATTTTAAGTTTTGAATTTGATTAAAGGGAACTTATTTCCATAATTTCATTACTACGATGAAGGTTTCTACAAATTAAAAATATATTATACAATGGTGTTATTCTATTCATTACACTAATATATAAAATGCGTGCCTTCCCTATTTTGTTTTGGTGTTATTTATGTATAATGATGTAAGTTGTCGATTTTCAAGTTGATTATAAATATGCTATAAAATTTAGCGATATTTTTAAAATATGAAGAGAGGTAGGAAAGATAAACAAATACAATAATCCAAGAAAAAAGTTATACGTGATTGATTATTAAATTTTTAAACAAAAACATAAAAAGTATCTAACTTTTGTCAAGAAAATGAAAAAAATTCTTTTGATCTTAGATACAGATGCAAGTATCTTATTAAAAATGTGAAAAAGATAGTGAGTAAAGATACAAAAAAATCATATATCTTAGATGAATATTTTAAATATTCTCCCCTTTTTCGATATTTGTAAAATAGGCAATATAGAATAATTTCTGATTAAAGCTTGAACGAAACATTGCAATATAAAAAATATACCTTAAAATGAAAATTTAATATTTATTTTTTTTATTCAGATAATACCTAAGGATCCAGGTGGGTCTTCAATATCAATTGCATGATACTTTACAGGATCGCGATTCTCCTGATTGGAAATATTATTAAATGGCGCATTCATTTCTCTGTATATTTTTCCTATTTTATTGTTTAAATATGAATTATAACTGTCTCAAGAAATTCCTTTAATTACGACATAACCCTTTTTTATTATCCTTTTTATCTAAATTTTTTTTTAAATATACTATACAAGCCATTTGTTGTTCATAATATAGCTCTGCAAGTCATCTCTAACCCGCTAGGGCCTAACTTTTTAAACTAATTCGTCCTTGGACCTAAAAGTAAAAAATCAGTCTAGATTGGGGTTGGTTGGAACATTATAAAAAATAATTGAGAAAATGAATTTTCTCTTTTATAAAAAATGAAATAACCATTAGAATTTCACTGTGATAAGGACAAAACAAGTAGTGATTTTATCTCATAAAAAGCGTCTAATTTATGTTTTTTAATCAAAAATTTCGTACCGGGCTAAGGCCTAAAATAAAAATTTGGGCCGGGCCAAAAATCAAATATTTGCAGGGTTCTAGTTTTCTAATTTCTTTTTTTTAAAATTTATAAAAATAAATGAATTGGGTAAATTTTATTTTAATATTTATAAATATTATAGATTTACGAAAAATTAAATATATATTTAAAGGACCTGTGGCTTGGGTCTAGAATAGGATCACCGTCTCCTCGACGGGGTGTAAAAACCATCTAAAGGGAATGATGTTAAGAAGGGCATCCACATGTAAAAATCTTGCTCCAAAATTTATGATTACAACAAAGCTTGGGCAGAGCCAAAAGTACCCCGTGGGCCTCTTCATCTGCTTACGACAAAAAGAAGAATTAGAAACCTGGTGAAACCACGATTCGTAAAAATGAAACCCATAAACGCCCTGATAATAAGTGGAGAAACCAGTTTACGGGGGATAGAGTAAGAATTGCGGCATGGAATGTTGGGAGCATGACGTGAAGAGGGAGAGAAGTGGTCGCAATGCATAGAAGGCATATAGATGTGTGCTGCATACAAGAGACCAGGTGGAAAAGTAATGGTGCAAGAATGATTGGCAGGACAAGTGAAAAGTATACATTTTTTTGGCAAGTAAGCAATGATGGTAAGGCTGGCATTGGCGTATTGGTTGCAGAGAAATGAATGGACAAACTAATCGAGGTAAGAAATAAATAACCAGATAATGATTATCAAGATGATTTTTGGTAGAAAGCTATGCAATATTATTCTGGCATATATTTCTCAGGTTGGAAGAAGTGAAGAAGAGAAAGATATATTTTGAGACAGTCAATTTAAGGTGACATCGAAATTGGTAAATGAAGAGGAAATTATCCTGGCTGGTGATATTAATGGGCATATGGGAGCGAGTAGTGAAAGTTATGAGGGAATACATGGAGAGTTTAGTTAAGGCATGAGAAATCCGGAAGAGGTGAAAATTTTGGACGTTGGTGATGCTAGGAATGTATTGAACACCAATGACTAGTTATAAGAGATCTCACTTTTAAAGGCGCCAGGATTATTTAAAGAAAGTTTGTGCCAAAGCTGAAGGTTTGGGAATTGAAGGAGAAGCGTGCTAGACGTCAATTCAATATGACATTGGAGATAAGAAAGGCGGAGGTGGCACAAGTATCTAGGGTAAATGACAAGTTGGAATCCATGAAGAAAGCCTGGTTGAGAACAACTGAGGAGAAATGTGGATGAGCAAAAGGCCGCCTAGACATAAGGAATGGTGATGGAATCCGGAGGTAGCGTAGACGAGAAACTGAGGTATTTTAAGAATGGTACAATAGTAAAGAAAATAGTTTACAAGGTGGCGAGAAATGCCATGAAATTATTAACGAAAGCGCAAGAACAAAGGCAGTAACTGGCTATAGAAATGGAATGCGAAGAAAGAATGTGAAATGTGGTCCTGATGGCAAAAAAGAGGCAGGATGTGGTAGGTGTTGTTTAAAAAATATGGAAGTTAAAATAGTGATTGATAGTAATGGTATAAAAAACATGATGTTCGTTGTGCAAAGGTAGAAGGTCCAGGGTGTAAATTTGGAAAGGAAAAAATTAAGAGAGCATCGAAAAGATGAAAAAAGGGAAGGTAGCGATTTGACTAGAGTGGTATCAGAAATGTTTAAAGGTTCTGATGACTTAGGGATTTTTAGTTTATAAATTTAACCAATCTAATTGTCACAGAAGGAATTATTCCCGAGGAATGGCGAAGAAGTATAATTATTCCAGTATAAGAGGGTCAAGGTAATCCTTTAGATTGCGGTTCTTATTGAACTATTTGAATAAGCAATGAAAGTATTTGAGTGGATGCTAGAGAAGCGTATAGGGGAACAAACGAAAATTGATGAAATACAATTTGATTTTACAAAAAAGAAACTGTATTATGCGTTTTTTGATTTGGAGAAGGCATTTGACAGGGTGCCGTGCGAGGTTACTAGATGGGCTTTGAGAAAATCAGGTGTGGAAGAATGGTTGGTTATGGCACTGATGGCAATGTATTTGAAGGTACAAACTGCGGTAAGGACGGATGATGAAGATAGTAAAAGCTTTGAAGTGAAGATAGGACTTCATCAGGGATCGAGTTCACTATTATTTATCTTAGTAATGGATGTGGTGGCTAAAGAGATTCGTGAAGGACTTTGCTGGGAGGTATTATATACAGATGACCTTGTATTAATGGCAAACAGTGAGGAAGTATTGAGGGATAAATTAGTAGATGGAAGATGGCTATGGAAGCAAATGGCCTGAAAATGCGGAATCCGGTAACTGGCATTGTGGTGTATGTGGGAAAGGAGTTACTAGAAATTCAATCAAATGCACTAGATACCAGAAATGGGTGCATAAAAGATGTTGCAGGAAAATAGGAAGTCTAATGTTAACAAGAATGACCTTTATTTGTAGAACGTGCATAAAGGGAGTACATAATACTGATAACGTAGAAAATGGTTTTTGGATATTGGCAATGGGTTAACACAGGAAAAGTGAAAAAGTTTTGCTAATTGGGTGATATGCTAAACGCAGATGGTTATAGATTCTGCTGTTGTTGCAAGGATCAGACAAACGTGGAAGAAGTTCAGAGATGTTGTCTATTCTAACAAATAAAAATATCTCTCTGAAGTTAGTAGGGAAAGTTTACGATTGTGTGAGGAGCTGTTTAGTTTATGGTGGCGAAACATGGGCAATGAAAGCGGTCATGAAGCCAAAATGGAAGGAACAGAGATGAGGATGAATAGAGGATGTGTGAGGTATCTCTGAGAGAGAAAAACTAGCAAGGAATTGGGACCAAGAATGGGTATAGAAGTGATTGAAATGATAATTCGAGTAATAGACTAAGATGGTTTGGGCATGTGGAACGTAAGATAAAAGATGACTGGGTAAAGAGATATATCTTGATGGAAGTAGGAGGATCAAGACCTAGAGGAAGGCCCAAGATTATGTGGATAAAGGTGATAGCGGCGAATATGACATAAATGAATTTTACAAATATAAATGCTCAGGACCGTATGGAAAAGAAAAATCAGAGTAAAAACTGGCCAACCTGTAAATCGCCATTAAACGGAGAAGAAGTTTTAAAGGATAATTACAAAAGATATGATTCAAAAGGGTGGTTTTTAATTGTTTGTCAACTGCCCGTGTTGTTAGAATCATATTTATTAATGCCATATTTTTTATTTATTATCTCGTAATCTTTCTAGAATTTTAAAAATAAAGGAGAAGCTATTTATTCATAGTAAATTTTAAAAAAACTAAATATTAACCCAACAAGTTTTTTCTTTTAAAAACACCATTCAATAATAAGGGTCATAAATAAATGATGATTTAAACAATTCATTTATCTTTTTTTAAGATAATATAATCTTATGGCAAACAAATTTTGGCTTGGGTGCTATGTTTCATTCAATTAAATAAAAATTTTATAGAATAATCCCCTTAGGTTAAGGTCATACCAGAAAGGGTATAGTATTTGAGCGATTGAGAAATTGAGCCTTTGGCAATCATTATAAAAAAAATTAATACGATAAATATACTAATAAATAAAAGGTAGTTTAAATATGGTGAATTCCATATCAAATCAACCAAGGTTTCAACCCGACCACTTTCAATTTTTCTTAATTTTACATACTGGTATTATATACTATTACTAAGAAAAAAATGAATTTTTAGTTTCCAACACTGTTTACCAGCTAAAATATGGGGCTTTTATAAATAAAATGGTACATTTTTGACAAAATGCACCTTATTTATTTTCAAATATCTCGAGAAATAATTATATTAGAGAAATAATTTAAATTTTATTATGTAGCTTGATAATAATTCTTTAATATGACATAAAAAAAGATAATATAAATTTGATAAATTTCGAAAACCG
Source organism: Gordionus sp. m RMFG-2023 (assembly GCF_954871325.1). Lineage (NCBI taxonomy): Eukaryota > Metazoa > Nematomorpha > Gordioida > Chordodea > Parachordodidae > Gordionus > Gordionus sp. m RMFG-2023. The sequence goes on along the minus strand of NC_088777.1, from coordinate 38,036,660 downwards.
GATGTATAAGGAAATAACCATAGAAAAAAATGTATTTTTTCAAATTTTTTTCCCTGTAGATGGCTATCAAACTGCTTTATATTTGTACAAAATCCTAGACAGGGATGAACATGGTTCTAAAAGCAAATGATAAAAAATTTAAAGCGAAAACGTTCAATTTCTTTGGAAACAATATTTTGCAATGCTAGATTTCAGGTTTGTTATCTTTTGTGTGCTTGAATGCTGATAAGGCCTTAGACTTATCACTACTTCCCTTGTCCTAAATACCTTATTAAAAATTTTCAAGATAACAATAATGATAACATACAGGAAATGTATTTATCTATCATATAAACCAGGCATATATTTCTTCTCACATTTAATATTGTCATTCCTTCTACCGGGGGCATGAGGAGATGCTATGTACCTGTGTGTCAAAGGTATTTCGTTTTTGTCACCTTGCAAAAATGTTTTTATTTATTTAGAAATATATTTCCTTTTTAAGTTAAGGCAAATTATTATGAATAAGGTAAAATTGTTATTATAAAAATACATTATTGGAAATCTTTATTTTTAAATGTCAGATATGAGAATCTTTTAAACACAGAAAACTGTTTATGATAATGTTCTTAACGGTGATAGTATAAACCTAGAAGTTGATATTGATATAAAATAATGTATTATGGAATGGATTCAGAAAAAAGAAGCTTTTCTCACCATTAAAAAAAATTAACATGGGTTCACCGTAAAGAAAAAGATTAAGGTATTAATTTTTTTTAAAAAAAGTGGCTTTTTGTTTGATAATATTGTTAGAAAAATATCCATAAATTTTGCCTTAACATTCATAAAATATTTGTAATAAGATATCATAATTTTATAAAGTTTGAGATTTTTTTAGCTATCTTTAATCGCAAAAAATATTTTCAAAAATTGTATGGTAAGCTATCAGAGACCTTCATGTTCATGGGCCTTAATTTTTTGACCAAACCCGGCCTAAGCTGATATCCAAAAATTTAATTTATTGTATTTAATAAAAATAAACAATATTTACATGTATTTAGGAAATCATTTTGTCTACAAAACTGAAATTTATTATAATTGAAAGAAGAAAAAAAGGCAATATTTCTTTAAGTTAGCAACTGTTTTAAATAAGCTAAATTTTTAATTTAATAATTTTAGGCCCAAACCCATTAAAAAAAATTAAAAATTTCAAAAACCCAGGCCCGCTAGCAAATATGATATTAGGTCCATTGGCTGTTTAAGCCTGCTGGCCGGGCCGGCCCATGAAGGTCTCAGCTAGCTATACAACGTAATTTATCGTTATATGTTTTTTTTTATTTTCTTGAATTTTTTCACGTTCAATATATAGGAAGATACTCAGCACATTGGGTTTTCCGTTAACCCGAAGTAATAAATTCAAAATTTAACAATAATAATTTGTTTTTCAATAAAACTTGCTTTGCAAGCTCAAATTTTAAAATCTCAACTTGAATTTTTACTGAAAAAAAGACATTATTCTGATCCTGTTATAATAGACAGAATTTTTCAAAAATAAGGGTACAAAAATTCATAATTAGATATTCTTTTAAACTATTTTGGGGTAATGATGTCCTATTTGGTGGAGCGGAGGTAGAGGTGGGAAATATAAATGGGTTATTTTCTACGGAATTGTTTATGAGTGAACTAAGTATCGTATCTTGTTGTAGATTTTCCAAACTTTGACGACGGTGAATATTTTCAGATAAACTACTGTTTTTATCGACCGAACGATCTGTGTAATTGTTAGGAGTACCTGAACAATTCTGTAAAACGTGAATAGGCAAAGGAAGGTAGGAAGGGTGGGAAGATTGAAATAGCTTGGATAACAAATACCTCTTGATTTTGCGGCAACTGGCTCTACCTTTGAGTAGACACTAAAAATATTCAATAATTATTTTCATTTATATACTAAATTTTAGCAATATTAAAATGTATCTTACGTTAAGATTTTACTAAAGGGGGCGCTTTATTAGGTAGAATTTTCCACGAATTTATTGGAGTAATATGGTTAACTTATTTTAAGCTTTGGCCAGGCATTTAAAAATAATAATTTTGCTTTTCATTTTTTATTTAAGAGGAGGGACATTTGAGAAGAAATCGTGGAATCGCCACCTTTGGCAACGCCTATAACGTGCCTTATGTAGATTCATAATTCATTCAATAAGAATAGAATCAAATTATAGACTAAGGCATGTTATAATTTTAAATAAATTGATTAATTCTATCATTTTACTATGCGATAGCAAATAAGCAATCACTTTTTGATTGGCCCTCAAACCAAACAATATCAAATTAACAAAAACTATTTTACAGACTAAAGGAGCAGAAATGACCTCAGACAGAAATGATTAATTTAAAAGATTTCTGGTGTTTGTAGAATTTATGACCATTCTTAAAACGAGTTACAGCAAAATTTTAAAGAGAGGAAAACGTTTTACATAATGAAACGGGGAAAAAGGAATATGAATTTTAAAAAAGAGAATAAATTAATTATACAGGAAAAGAAGAGTAAATAAAGAAAAATAAGAGATAAAAAAATATTTTAAAAATTACATTTTTAGCAGCTTGGCACCTTATAACATCTTCGAATATGAGCTTAGCTTTGAAACAAGCAATTTTATCGAATACTTCTTGGTTATAGATATGGGATAACGAGGATGGGGAAGAATGATTGAATAGTATTTGAGTTCTGACGTGAAGTGATTTCGGTTCGTTGTAAATGCTGGCTATCTCTATATCCTATGTTTTGTGGTAATACTTAAACTTAAATTAGATCATGGTTTCATTTTCTATTTAACGTTCCCTTTCCTTCCTTTCTATCTATCTATCTACAGTTGCATACCGGGGGTAGGGAGCACAGAGGCCCAAGCTCAACCGAGCCCCAATAAATTTTTTCTTATTCTTGACCTGCCCCAAACCGTGGTTCGACTTTTTAGAAATTCTATTCTCTATTTAGCCCTTCTCCTTATTTTTAAATTCATTTTGTAATTTAGATTTCAATCAGGCAAAAAGGAATAGATTAATATTTTTTTCGGGACACGGGCCGGACCTTTTTATTAAAAATGATACTGTCGCCCGACCCTACGGGACTCTGCCTCATCCTAATTATTAATTTTTTCAAAAATAATTAGTGTATTTTTTTTACTTTAAGCGGAGCTATGTATTTGACTATCCCATGAGCCATCTTTTTTTGATGAGGTATGACTAGAGAGAAATAAAAATCGGAAACCACCAAAAACCAGTAAGGAAGATTTTGACTTAATTTTTTATATTTGTTTGGAGGTAAAATAAAAAATAAGTATCATAAATCAGGTATAATATTATATTCAAAGATAATATCAAAGATAATATCAAAGAATATTTCTTTCCAAGATTAGTAATCAAATTTTTTAATATTTATATCGTCACGGATTCGCGCAGCTGAATGAGTGCAAAAGTGGACTCATTAATATTTGCCTTCTTGAACAAAACATTCTAGTAAAAAGATTTAATAAATTTTAATATGCGAATTAGAGATTAACGGGATTCAAATTTTATGACGGTATCGGGCAGAATGCTGGTATAAATTAATTGTTAACTAATTAAATTATCCTCTTTATTATATTTAAAAAATCCATCAGAAATATCAATAAAAGAAATCACATAAATCTAATTATTACAAATGTATTGAACTAAAATTTCCGGATAAAACATCAAGTAAGTCTCTGCTTTGAATATTCTTATATTTCTAATTATTCAAAAAAGGTGGTTTATTTTTTTGTGCTTTAGTGAGAAATAAAAATCTGCAAACCCACTCGTTTTTTTATTTAAAAACTATTAGTTTGGTTGGTTTAACTTTTTTCATTTTCGTACACATTTTTTTTTACTACTTATAAAATATGGAATATTATAAAGTAATGAATGATTTTTTAGTAAATATAGACCAGTTCATGCTTATTCTTTCTGTAAAATATTTCAAATCACCATCCCGCCCGTTCGTTTAAAAATATTTTTCTCAGTGGCGCAACTAATGTTTAATTTTTTTAACCTGTCAGTTTCAGACCTCTAATAGTGTAACATAGTTGATTTTATATTATTAAGGTTCTTTTTCCTGCATTAAAAATGAAACTACTTGGCAAAGTTAAATAATTTCTCAGTATTAGATTAAAATTACCGTAAAGAATTTACCAAAAAAGGATATCTTAAAGTTATTATATATATATAAATTATCCCTCTTTTTTAAAATGTAAACTCTTATTCTATTATTACGTGCGAATGAATACAATTCATGCTTATATAGTAAATAGTGTTTAACAAATTTCAAATTCAATACAGGATAAAACTAACTTCATATGTTTTTCCAAGGTGCATGATATAATATCTTTATCACCTATGTTTTAATATTAGAAAAATATAAATATATTTTGTAAACAAGGAGAACCAGTATATTTTTATTTTAGTTGTTTCTTATTTTAAATGCATAACATTTCTTATTTTTTCCTTCCTATCTTAGCTTATTTTAATTACTTCCATTACTTTTATTTTTTAAGCTTTATAACAAAATTAAATAAATTTAACTTAAATCCAAAACGGTATCAACAGTAGGTAGAACGGAAGATTTGTACACGTCTTGTAATGATTTTTCGTATGCCCATTTTTGCTCTTGCAATCTTTGGGTCAATGGATAAAAATGCGGGGATAATTGGCGAAAAAATTTTCTCAGCAATAAAAAGCAAGAAATATTCTATTTTACAGCATCGTTTATTCGTCAAGCCATTTTTAAAAAAATTATAAATAAATGAAGGTTTAGGAATAGAATAAAATAAAAACATGAAGAAATGAGAAAGCGGTTATTACAATAGAAGATTTAATCAGAATCTTTTAATTTACACGAATATTTTTGGATGGAATATTTTGCTCATAAATTAGTTATGTGACTTATTTGTATTTAGCTGAAAACAATATATTAATAACTATTGAGGTTTAAACACTTGCTCATCTTATCAAAATTATCCGCCAATTGCATTTTTTAATTTATAAAATTTCCAAACTAATTAGCAATAAATTCAATTTACTAATATTAGGAAATCTGACAATTTTTTTTCAAAACATTGCATCCTATAAAATGTAATTTGTGCCCTTTTCTATATCTTTAAAATAGCCGATAACAAAAAATAAAATGTTTATATCTTATTTTACCATTTTGAGTTTAACGAGGGTAGGAGAAATTTCACCAACCGAATCTCCACCATATGCGTACAGAGTTGCGAGATTGCTAAGAGTCTTTTTGTTAAAGAAAAAGAAAGATACCTCTATATAAACTTTATGAGAGAATAAGCATTTTAATCAGATTTTAATCTATCTATCTTTTTTTCTTTCTTTCTTATCTCCATCGAAACTATCTTTGTTTTCTTCCCTTTGTTTCCATTCTTCCTTATATAAAAAAAACCTGTTCATGATTTTGATTCGAAGATCTAACAGCTTCTCGAGTGATACCGCAATCATTCAACAATGTATCGTAAACCTTTGCCGCAACTTTCATGTTCGATATAATATTCAAATAATTTTCTTTGTCAAGATTACGATCATCTCCCAAGCCAAAATGAGTAAGCAAGAGTATAGGGTTGTGGAATAGACTAACCTCTATATTAGTCGTTACAGCGGTCTTATCTACATTTTTTTCGCTGATCTTTAGATGATCAGGCGTATTTTGATTGTCAGATTGGAATGTTTGATTAGTAGAGAAGGGTAGGAGGGATGGAATCAATAAAAAGACCAGCGAGGCCAGTTGGATTTCGAACACGTCGGTAAATACTTCTTCATTGGACTAATATATTTTTTTTTAAATCAATAATATAAATAATGATTTAATAAATGGCGGAGATGGATTGAAGAAATAAATAAATAGGAAAAGTGGGTGGGGGTAATAGCAGTTATTTTAAAACTTTCATGTGTTTAAATTTATATATATTTTAAACAAAAAAATATAGTTTTCTTTTTTTATCAATAAGCCCAAGATGACAAGATCTTTAACACACTATTTGTTTGTAGTTGCAAATTGCATTCTTCAATACTTGAAGATATTAAATAAGGCGAGAAGGAAAGCGGGAAATTTGGCTCTCCTTAGCAAATAGCCAGTTCTCCAATATATCCATTTAAACATGTAAAAATTATATCTACACTTCCCGGTCCATCTCTTTGCAAAAAATTAGTAGTATATGTAGTTATTATAAACAATATTGTTTAAAAAATATGTATAAAAGAATACTTTTTCAAAATATAATACTAATTTACAAGAATGTAAAACTAAAATTTTAAGTGTAATCAGGTCAAAGGCAATTTATGGTAAAAAAGTTATCCAAATTTTTGTCCGACCCGCCTAATTTACATTTTTTTTAAAATTTGCCCGGCCCAACCCAACAATTTATGAAAAATAGGGTCGACCAGGCTCAAAGATTTATGAAAAGTCCATCCCGGCTCGCTAATATTTGTTTTCCCCCACGGTCCCAATTTTCCGGCCATCAAATTTTTAATATGATATATATATTATTCCAATGTTAATTAAGGCTCTTATATCTCTTCTTTATGGCTATTTATTTCTATAACAACCGTTTTATAAATAAGTTTTGTTCGATATCTGCATTAAGTATTTGTTATAGGAATCATATCATAAATAATTTGTTTAATTTTTTGTAAATTTACTATATAATTTATAGATTTAGTATTTAAGTTAGAAAGCTCTTTAAATACAAAGAAATTAAGTTATTTTAATTTATTTTCAAATAGTAAATCAAAATATTAGCTTGAAATTCAAAAAAATATATCAACATTTCAATACCCCGGGTTATTTTATCGATATTCGAAATCAAAAAATAAATAGATTGCTCTTAGGAAATGTGCATGGTGAAAGCGAAGATTTTCCCCAAATGATTAAGCGTTTCTGAACAACAGAGAAGTCTGGTACCATTTTCAAAAAGATATATATTTATAGATAAAAACCTTGAAAGCGTTAACCATTCGAGTCAAAGTAACGTCGTAAGCCTCAATGAGTTGATCGATTCCGTTGTCCATCATGAACGCCTTTTCCTTGCCAGCTTTTTTGACATATAGATCGGGATCTACCGTATAGCGAGCTAATAATGCCACGAGGTTGGATAATGCCAAAGAAAGGGTCACTAGTCTCATACCTGTGTATTCTGGGGAAAAGGGAAGTAAAACATGAATAAATACACATATAAATTTAACCGTTAAATTTCCATTATTTTTTTAATATAAAGGAAGTATTATATTTTTACATAAAAAAATTGACAAAAAAAGATAACGATGTTAAGATAAACCAGAGATGATGATAGGTTGAAGTGAATGAAAAAGACGAGTGAATTTCTATGGTATATAACAGTATATAAAAAATATAGTGAAAATGCAATTTCAAGTCTATTATGTCTTTATGGGGTCTAAGGATGATTATAAATCAAACAGATTATAATCTATACAATATATGGGAGTATATACAATATGTGTAGAGTAAGAGTCTATTCTCAATAATCTTATTAATAAATCTTTCTTTTTTAACTATATTTTCAAAATACCTTTGATTACGTAGTCGAATATAAAATTGATCAATTTTTCCATCATCAATCCAGTATTGATTTTGAGGCCGGAAAAATCGGATATTTCTCGAGTCTAAAAATATTTAAATATAATCTAACCTTAGTTCACATAGTAAAGAATTCTTGTGAATTCATCTTTATAAATATAAAATTATCTCAAAATACATGAAATATGGATATAAACCCTTCCAATCTTTGACACAATTTTTTAACATCTGTTTTGTTTTGAATAAAAACTCAACAATTTTTTTTAAATAAAAGGTTTCAATTGAATTTCTAATTATTTGGGGGAAAGATTATTACATGAACGAGCACAAATTTTAAATACATATATATGTTATGTATATACCTTTATCCCAAGAGGAATATCGTACATCATTGAAGGATTGAAGTTGAAACAAAGGTCTGAAATGTCTTAAAACATATAATTGTATAATTTATTCTTAGATGGTCAGATTGAAAAGTATAAAATCCTAAAAATACTAGTTAAAGATCATTATTTAAAGATGTATCATTAAAAATCCAAACCGAATGGAATTTATGTGAATATTTTATATATTTTATTATTAACTAGAGGGATGTACTGATTATTAAATATCGGATAGACCTGATCACAGTGACCGATAGGATATATCAAAATGGCGATAAAAAAATTATATGGTACACTGTTGTTAATATTTATTTCATCATAGATTTAAAAAAATAAATATTGCATTTTTTAATTTGAATAGCCCCTTTGCTTTATATTTAATTGGATATTGGGAGGGGGGGGGGGGTATTCTAATCTTTCTAGACATTTGTTTTCCTACTTAATGTTATTTTCAAAGATCAGATCGATCTGATTTATAAAAATATTTTTTAATACCTGATATGGATTAGGAAGGTATATTTAAAAAAAATTAATTGTTTTAATAAAATTTTATAATATCAATACTATTTATATTTTAAAAAATCCAGGACATTTTGTCGGTGGATAACTGTTCTAGCACCGTTGCGTAAAATCGAATCGATTCAGCCTTTCCTCTATTAGCAGATGGTAATACAGAACTTACCTAGACATTAAAATGCGCTTTAAACAGGGATTCAAACCAAACCTGAACCGTTAAAACCCCGCTATTTTTTATTGAACCTAAACCAAACCTGAATCGTTAAATGATTTTCTATCTGAACCATTAGTATATCACTATTTTACAATATTTAAATATTTTTAAGCCTAGGTCGTGTCCTGGGACGACTTAATTTTGATACTTATTTCTTTTCAGTCTAGTATAAAAAGCTTTTGAACTAGAACACTCTAGTTTTAAGTATTTGGTGTTTGTTTATTTTTATTTTTTAAATTTTTTCTTTTGCTTTTTTGGCTGTTTGTTGATATTCTAGAACATGGCCATAATGCTTAGAAATAAATCGAATCCAATATATAAATTATTTACATTTATTGTATTATAAATGACATATCAAAATGTGATAGGGTAACCACGAAAAATCTTGAGCGTTACATAAAAAGAAACAACCCTCTAGACCTCAATAATGTTAATAAAATATTAGATTCAAACAGAACCGATATTTTTTTATTTTTTAGGTACCGAATTAGAACCATGAACCGCCATTTTTATCTAAAACTAAACTTAAACAGATATTTGTTTGGGTTCGGATCCCTGTTTTAAAACATCGTTAAATAATTAATAAGTGGTGATACGCCATTTTGATTTCCCTTATAAGAATTCTTATACATAAAACAATGAAACTGATTTTTTAAAATTAAAAATTTTTCACAAAATTAATATAAATTATTCACATGAGAAACCATAATCGTTTATCAGCTGATACGCATTAAATTGATGAATAGTCCGTCTAGGCAAATATATATCATTGATCGGTACACATGGTTATTAACCATTCATTCATTCAATTAATTTTAAAAAGAATATAAGTTAGTTAATAATTATCATAAGGTCATTCAATTTTATTCTTTTAATTTAATTTAATTTTCTTCTTATGAAAAATAAAACCTCATTAGAAATAGCAGAAGAAAGTAATCAATATAATACAGAAAAATAATCGCCATATTTTTTTTAAATTATTCATCTAAAAAACTTGAATCCGATAAGACTGTGGAAATAAAAATAAGGATCAATAATATCCTCCCATCTTCATTCGCGTTATTGGGCACCATGTCAAAATTTCGCAACAAGGTTTTATATATGGGACTAGTAATAAATGTATAAGCAATATATATTTTTACCATTAATTTCAAATGTAAAATGATAAACTATCAATATAACAATAAATTGCAGAGTCAAAACAACTTGATTACTATAAATGGATCGTTCATTATCGAAGGAACAGGGTATAAAATAATTATTTATTCAATAAACGAATGGAGGGTAAGGGTAACTCAATACCAATATAAAACCATTAATAAAATCTAAACAAATTAGTTAATATATTAGTTTCACTTAAACCAAACCATGCAATATTATTAAAGAATAATACCAACTTTAAATTAGTATATTTTGGTGCAATATTACTTTAGAAATATACAACTTATAAGTATTATATTAGGCTCTAGAAGATTAAACTACTCTGAAAAATTGGCATAACATTTTAATGCCATTTAAAAATTTTGCAAATGGCTAAATTTTCAGTAGGATTTAGTTTTCGCCCAACCCAATTTATACCCAGCCCTGTTATAATTTTTTTATGTTTTTTGAATACAAGGCTTAACCCGAAATATATGCCAAAATAAACGACTGTTTTGTGGTTAAATTAAAAACACTATACTTTATGGATTATCACTTCTATCAAAAATCATAATTCATCAATAAGGCTAATACATTACATAATATGTCATATTTTTGTCAATAATGATTTGAACATGTTTTGAGATTAAATTAAAATTCAAGATTATGGGCAAAAAAACCTACTAGCCTATTAATATTCATTTCCCGGCCTCACACCAATCTAACTATAATTTTATTGTTGAGAATAAAAAAGTTTCAGGCGTTACCTGGGTTGAACATTGCAGATTTCTAATAGCTAAACTTAGCAAAGACCGGATCGAAATAAAAAAAACTGGACCTATATTAAATAAAAAATACCGGACCTATATTAAATTAAAGATCGAATAGGGTTAAAAATACGATTTTAATTAAATGCTGAAAAGTTTAATATGAATATATCATTCTCTTCAAGAAAAATTATGTTTATCCCATTAATATAATAAATGACAAAACGTCTGTGATTACCCATTATATAATTTATTTTAAGTGAATAAAAATAATAGTTTATAATTAATATACCATAATTTGTTTTACTTTAATTTCTTTTTGAGAGAATAGAGGTAATCTTCATCTACATACATATTATTTATTTATATTTTGTAAATTATAATTATAAAAAAAATAGTCTTATCATGTTTTGTTTATTAGGTAGGTTAAGCTTTTATTCTTCCATTTCTTTCTTTCTTTCCTATCTTTCTTTCTTTCTAATAAAAAAGAAAAAGAACGTTAATCATTTTAAAAAAGTAGGTTATCAAAAATTTAACCTTTATGCCCTAAGGACAAGCAACTCATAGACAACTTGTCGTCCGGCACAATGTTCTGGTAAACTTCCGCGTTTATAAGATCGTTCGAACTTTTACTGCTTAGCAAATCTTCTCCACTTTTCCAATTATCTCTTGCCGCCGTTTTCAATACACCAAAATCGGCAAAACTTTCGCACATTTTAGGATCGTTGGCCATATTCTGTGTTTTGTCGAGGGAAATATTACCACTGTCAAAAGTTTGAATGAGCGATGAGGAAAAAGACTTTCTTATATCACAGCAATACATTATGATTTGTAGGGGATTGGGGTTTATGAACACAAGGTCTATCAACTCTTGTAGCATGGAATTGACGAGCTTGGAAGCGTGAATCGATTTTTCATTTTCCATGTTCGCGAAGTTATCGATACATTGATGTTGTTTGCTTCCGAAAATTTCGAAACATTGTGTTAACAGGAAAAGAGATACTTCGGGAGTCAGCGACATCGATTTAGCGCTGGTATGCTATGCGAGATAAAACATTATTTGGGGAATTATTAAAAAAACTGAAAAAGATGAATTAAATCATTAGTTATAATATTTTAATCTTACTTCATTTTCGTAGTTAGTTGGGGTGGGGGGGGGGGGAGTAACAAGAGAAATAAAACGACTATAAAGTTTTTTTTAGGATTTTATGGTTTAGGATTTATTTACATCATCTTTGTGATAATTATAAAAATCAGAACACGATATTCCCAAACTTGTTCATGCTTGTTAATTTTTTTGATAACTATAAATATATTTTTAGGTGCCAGAATATTTTCAAAATATGTGGTTTTTGGTTCATTTGTAATAAACTAAAACAAAAATTTTATATTATGTAAATTATCAAGAGAAGAAAAAATATATAAATTTTGCTAAGGGCGGCAATTTTTTTTGTTAAATTTTCCCCCTTCGTAAGTCATAAATTATCAGAATTGTTCATTTTTAAAATATGATCAATCTCAAAATTCAAAGAATATGGATATGATCTGTAATTGGATCTTCGAGAAACTTATAAGTTTTAACTTGCAACCCCCCAAGGTCAAAGACAATGAGTATTTTATATATCACAGAATTCAAGTATTGATTTTCTTAAATTCTTCACGTCGCAATATCTCTCCAATAAATCTTACAGGTATTCCATCTCTTCTGTCCATATCAGACTGGATATGATGAGGTAAAGGAGGAGAATGATTGTGCGGTGGCGATAGCGGGACCAAGTAAAGTGGAACGAACACGTTGTTCACCAGAATTTCGCTAAGGAGACTGGTCAAGGCCGAAAATTTGTTTCCACTGCACTCAAAAATGTCGTAAATATAATGCAACTTGTCCAAGTGGTCAATGGTAAGGTCGTTAAGTTTTTCGAGTAAAGGAGTACAGCTTTGTAAGTGTGGGAGGAGGTGGCGAGGGAGATAAATTTATTTGATAATAAAAGGTACTTTCGTAAAGTAATTATTTATATCCCTTTATATACAGTTTGATTAATTTTTTAGCTATAAAGCACGGATTGAAAATAATTTAAACATTAACACATTTTCTAAAACTGGCCAATAAACAATTATACAAAAGGAAACGGATGTTCTACAAATAATGTGTGAACTATATTTCAACTTAAATAAATAGGCATTTTAATCATATAATGGCCTCCATTTTCAAGACCTATTTTTCAAAAAAGTCGCAAGATTTAGAAAAAGCTACACAATATGACTAGAAAAAAATGTTTTAAATGAATCAGGATGAGATAATAGAAAATAAGATCACTTTTTTCTCAAAATATTTCGCAAATCCAGAGCGTCGTAACCCTTTTTTATTCTCTTATCACCATCATGGACTAACTCGGGTTCGTTGAGCTCCGTCTTTCCTTTTTCGGGAATTTTCCCTTTTACATTTTCGTCGCAAATTTTGACGTCCATTTTGGCTGGTCTATCGCTCGAAATTTCGGTTAAAATGTTAGTGATGCGATTAGTGAGTTCCGCGAGAGCACTGTTGATGTTTAAAATATTCGATTCCAGACTGGAGGAGAGGTCGTAAAAATAGGTGGCACTGCATTTTGTTATCTGTTGGCGGGCATTTTTGTCTTTGACTTTTCCCCAAATTATTTAAAATATATATTTAAAAAAAGAAACAAGATGGCAAAGAAGAATAAAAAAAAATGCGTTTGCAAGAGTTACCGTGTAAATGAAACCAATTCATTCCATTATAGACCGCCTGAAGTGGTGAGGTTTACATGGATTTTTCACAAAGAACCAAACGGTTCTGATAAAATGATGAAATAAAACTTATAATTAGTGACAATACTATAAATAAATTAAAGCGGAAAATTCTATTTTTTTTAAAATTTTATATAATGTTATTTTGCTAAGCCTGAAATATTGTAATTTAATTTATCTATTAATTTATTACAGTTGAAATAGTAGTATCAATATATTAAAAATATTAATAAAACTGTACTTGAAAAGATATTAAGGGTTATAGTTTGCACGGCTATCCTGACCATAGGCTCGGTACTTTTGTAAAATTTGATGGCTTCGGCATAAAGTGGGAATTCGTTGGAGTGCTTGTGATAATTATGAATTTATTTTAAATTACGGTCATCTACGTTAAAAAAAGATATAAATCAATAACCTCCATTTTTAATCTACAGAGCAAAAGATAATCATAAGTATTTTTTTTAAATTACTTCATCAATAGTTTACATTTTTTCCGGAGGGTTAATTTTAAACCTCACTAGGTAATTAAGAGTACAAAAAATTTAGCAAACTATAATAATTTATGTACATGAACTATCAATACAGATAAAATTTGAAACCTTCTTTTCTTTTCCCTTCCCTTTTAAGAATATAACTTATAATGGTAACTAGAGTAATGTGTATGTAGACGTTTGAAAAAAATGGGTTGTTTTTGAGTTATTCCTTTTTTTAAATATAGCTGACCATGTAGAATTAAAAATACACTATGAAACTTAAAGATAAAGGTAGCGATCGGGATGTAAATTCTTTGATAGCTGCTTTTATATCTATTTCATTGATTCTTATAATTTGTTACGCTAACTGGCAAATACATTTTTGAGTCGAAGGGCTAATATTCTTTTTACGAATTATAAAAACTTCCCCTAGATATCCTACATACGTTCTATTTAAAATATTTTTATTATATTTGATCGAAAAATAATCAATAATTTTTTTTTTATTTTTAACCTTAAAAATTTTCATCTATAACTCAGAATTTTTGCCTTATTATTTTATTTGTTTTTATATAATATACAGTTTTTACCCCAAGAACCAAGAGAAAAAAATATTATGATAACCGAATTCCATTATTTATTGGTTAAATCATTAAAAAAAATTAAAAAGTAAAATATAATAAAAAGAAAATGGTTCTAAATTTCTTGGTTACTGGGAATGGTATACATTTATTTTTACTTCGAAAGACCCAATCTTTAAAGGTAAGAAATAAATAATGAGAGTGGTTAAGTGGTGCAAAGCGAATCCATAGTTAACCCTTCAATATATATTTTAAACGCTTATTTAATCTTAAAAATAGGTTGTGTCCAAATTTTAAATTTTCATCGCGCGATTTTTGTATATAGAACAAAAATAAAATAACCTTTTAGGGGTTTTAATTGTAATCGTTAAATTTTAGAATAATCATGATGCGATTGATGAATATCTTTTTGATTGGATAATAAAAATATTTGTATATAAGAGGGATGTAAATAAAATAAATGTTCGTTTCCCAATAACCCTGTTTTCATAGTTAGTATGAATTCGCGGTGAAGTATACAAAATAAGCATTTTAGTAATCTTTTGAAGAAAAACAGAAATTTACTTCGTTTATGAAGAAATGGATAGTATGCTGGTTCAATTTCATCGAAAGCGTCTTCAAGAATGATATATAATAGCCCACAATCTTTAATTTTATAAAAAAAATATTTTAACGTTAGAATAAAAAAAACATCGATATGAGAATTCAGGGGTAACGAATTTCTAAAATCAATTTAAACGGGTTAAGGGAATTTTTAAAATGCAGGTTCGGTATAAATTCTATGTCAATCTTGTGTTTGTGTTTAAGATTGAAATACAGTTTTTTGAACGAGTAAATATTATTAGGAGGTTATAAATCATATTTGCTAAGCCAATTTTGAAAATACTTGTTTCATTTAGGATGTAACATTGCTAAATCATCTATCTTTAGC
The DNA here is from genome assembly GCF_954871325.1 of Gordionus sp. m RMFG-2023. Lineage (NCBI taxonomy): Eukaryota > Metazoa > Nematomorpha > Gordioida > Chordodea > Parachordodidae > Gordionus > Gordionus sp. m RMFG-2023. The sequence continues at coordinate 38,021,295 of NC_088777.1, read as the reverse complement.
TAACTCCTAGATTTCGACAAGTTTTAATCCTAAAAAATAGCCTCAAACTTTAAATTAAACTCAACTTAGATATTTAAAGTCAAATTTTTTTAGGCTAACAACTTAGCTTAGGTGATCTGAACAAACCACTTATGAGGGTAGGCCAAAAAAAATTTTATTATCATTATCATTATTATTTTTAAATAAACTAAATGTTTGAATAAAGAAAGTATAATACTGTTGACCGACATCTTGAACAGATGTATTCTCGAATACAAATAAAATCAGAGACCTGGGGAGGTAAATTTTTAGGCTTGGCTCAAATGTATTTTTCATTTCAAACCCAGCCCGACCCAATTGGCCCAACCCAGAAAATTTTTAATTTAAAAGCTAAGGGCCAGAGTTTTACAGTTTTGATTATTTTACATCTCCGTCAGTCCTTCCCTACCATCAAGCTTTCTTCCTTCTCAAAAACTTTTTCTTTATCCCAAAAATCCAACACGCCTTCCGCTCTGCCCCACTTTTCTTATACCAGGAAATTCTCACCCAAATTGAATCAACAATCAAAGACTCTTTAGAAGGCATCCTTAATATAAAATTCAGCCCTAATTCTTGGATGCAGGCCTCCTTACCCTCGAAATTTGGGGGTCTTGGCTTAAGATCACCCGTGTCACTCAGCCTTGCTGCTTTTTTAGCCTCAGAATCAAGCTCCGGCTTAATTATGCTATCACTTAACAATAATCGCACAGACTCCCACTTTCTCCACGCCTTAGAAATCTGGAAAGAGAATTACTTCTCCGCTCCAATCCCCACATCACGAAAGCAACATGACTGGGATCTTCCCTTAATACGCCACTCCGTTGAATATTTAATATCGAGTGCTGCTTCTAAGGGATCCCAATCAATCCTTTCACATTTATTATCTCCCATTACAGTTGATCATCTCTCTCTCCCACAACTGCAAGTTCCACAACTTTTGCCTTCCTTATGGGGCTATGAATGGTTAGAAGCTTTGCCCAGCTCAAACTTAGGACTTCTCTTAACAAACGAAGAATTACGCATAGCAATAGGTCTCCGTCTTGGTTGTAATATACTGGCCAACTCCACATGTACATTATGTTCCCAACCCGTTGATTGTTTTGGACACCATCCTCTTCATTGTCGATTCTCTAAAGGTAGACATTCTCGACACAGTGCAGTTAATAGCACCATTCTCCGTGCTCTACGCTCAGCTCAAATTCCAGCAACCCTCGAACCCTGTTGCCTCTCAACCGAGAATAATATACGTCCAGATGGGCTGACATTAATACCATGGAGTAATGGAATTTCATTAGCATGGGACTATACCTGCATCGACCGATTTGCTTTCTCCTTTAATAAGAACTCATTCATGCGAGCTGAAAACTAGAAAATTAATAAATACACTTCCCTAACAAATTGCAATCTCATACCAATCGTATCCGACACAACCGGGTCCTTTGGCAATCATGACCTATCCTTCTTCAAAACCCTCGGTAAAAAAATCCGCGCCATCACTGGTGATCCTCAGGAAGGCTTCTATCTCAGACAGCGCATATCTATTGATATATGCAGATCTAACTGCATTGCCATCCATGGCTCTCTTTCTTGACCTCCTCCCACCCAACATACAATTCACTATTCTAATTTTTTTTTTTTATTATACAGTTTTTTATATAGATTTTATAGTTTACATGACATTTTTAATATATATTTTTTTAAATTACGTATATATGTTTTACTTTTAACGTTCAATGTATTAAATATTTTTATTAATAAAGTATATATCATTAAAAAAAAAAAATTACCTATTTATAAATAAATAAAATGTTTAATAAGTTATTGAATAAATAAGCAACAAAATTAATGCATATGATTTTTCAAAGAGTAATCTATTTTAGGGTTGGGAAATTTTATTGAGAAGGAAATTACTAGGGAAGGAAAAAAATATTTAAAACATCGGAAGATATCCGAACCTTAACGAACGGGTTGGATTCCGATAATTGTAACGGTTTCGGTTCGGTCGGTGTAAATATTAATATTAATTCCGTTTGAATCTATACAAATTGTTCGAGCTCATTTATTTTATAACTAAATTAACCCATAAATGCAGCTAAAATTTATTTTATTATTGCAAAAATATACCTGATTTTTACATTTAAATTATTATCCCTAAAGATACTTGATCGGCATACAATTGAAATATTTTTAAGATTCTCGTCAAATTATATTTATAAGATGAAAGAATAAATTGGTTGAGAACAGTCTTATCCTATATACTAACTTATGTATCTGGCACCGTTAAATAGCAATATATATAAAAATATCTAAAAAAAAGTTACTGATACTTTTCAATCAGAAATGATTATCTATTTATAGGCTCGGTTCAGGTGACAAATAATTTAATAATTGAGGTTCGGTCTGCATCCATGGTAAAAATATGTTTTTTTTATTCCATAAAAATATTTCTCGGACCTCATTTGGCTGAAAAAATAATAATATTTAAAGAAACGATTGGAAAAATGATTTAGCTATTTTGAACAAAAATTGAATTAACGTTTTAATTTAAATAATTATCGTATCGCAAGAAATTTATGTTAAGGAATATAAAAAAAGGTATAAGTTCAATTAACATAATTTAAATTTATCTAACGGCCCAGTAAGGATTTTGTAAAAAAAAATATTTATTTTTATGCCAGGCCTGGATTTTAAAAATTATACGATTCTATGACCCGCTCTGGATGAAATAAACTGGCCAGGTTCTGAACCTGCTGATAACTGATCTTAATAACATTAAAATTTCGATTGTATCTTTTGGGTTTCTCCATTTATTTTTTTAATAAAAGAAATAAAAAATCTTTTTTAATTGTTTTTAAGTCCTTTCCCACCAAAGATTTATATAAATAATTATTTAAATAAAATAATTTTTCGACTTAAATATTCCTTTTATTTTATTAAAAAGTTATCGATGTATTATTTATAATTTATAAATCTTTTCAAATGAATTAACTATAAAAAAAATCACGTGCGTTCATTTTCTATTTAAAAATAATATAAAAGTAATAAATGAAAAATAGCTAGCGAATAATTGGAAAGAAAATTGCTAAAAGCGCTAATTCTTAATCCCTTTGAATTTGATCCGGGTGGTATCACTTAAAAAAAAATAGACTTAATTTATATAATATTCTCCTTTTTCTAATGTAAAACTTTGAACTTGAACTAGTTTTTGTTATCCTAATTTTAAATCGATCGGCAAATTTAATTTTTGTTAAAGCCCGCCAAAATGGATGTATTATCAAAGCTATCATGCTTAAATACGAATAAAAACCCCTTGTAAAGAATGTTGAGTTTTCGGTTTTTACAGGAAAACGTTCAGCTAGTATGGTTTTAAAAGGCTCGATTTAGCCAATTTTAAATAAAATTTTAGAGAAAATAATATAACGCAAGTCCTGAGATTTCTTTAATAGATGCCCAAACCTTTCTATCTATGAGCAAAATTATCACACCTGAGGTGTTGACCGTTTTTAAAAATCGAGCCGTTTAACAACACTAAGGTGTTAAGATCATACAACAGTATTATATTGTATCTCCTTGGTGGGGCAATTCAAATTTTTGACAGGTCTAGAAAATGTAGTCTATCTTTACTATTTGACGGTGACTATATACTTATCAATATCGTTGGTTTGAAGTTTGCATTAACGTATAATAGGCCACACCTTTCAGAGATTGGCAAAACTACCACACCTATGCAAAAATTGAGGAACTCAGCTCAAGAGGTAATTTTGAAACTGGAAAATAATCCAAAGATCACTAAGATGTGATAAAAGAATATTCACGGTTAGGAAAGCATATAAGATTGATATGGATATGATAGGAAATATAGGCTTTTTGACGCTTATAGTAAGCTTAAATATTTATGCAAATCAAAGATTTTAAGAAACTTACTTTCATTCGGCTAGAAAAAAATAAAGACATAATAGACCAGAATTATCAGATGGTACTATGGATAGACTATTGCATGAACATTTTTGAATCAAGAAGACCGATTATAATATAGTCGAAAGATCAATCTACATCTAAATCCACTCACAATTTCAATAACTGAAATCAGAAAACTAAGAAATCACAAAGCTCCAGGCTTGGATAACATCACTGGGGAACCTCTCAAAGCGGCATCTAATGCTGCACCACACTTCCTAGTCGTAATTTTTAATAAAATTAGGCTATGGGATAATAACAAAAGACTGGAATTTATATCTTCTATGCAACTTATCACAAACCCAACTACATTCTGCGATTATAGGGCTATAGCGCTCACTAAATTAACATTTGCCTTTCTCCTGCCCTTAAAGTAATTAAATACATCTGCAGTTCATGAGAGTGGGGTATGGTCTTGGCCCAAACTCCTTTTAATCAGCTCATTGTTGTAATTAAGGTTTTTGCAAAAAAAATTTTTTTATACATTTCATCCTATTAAATAGAAATTAAAAATATCTGGCGTATCTCTGTTGTATCTAAAATTACTAGAGGGTGTGCTTTTTCCTGTATCAAATGGTGTATCGACGGTGGGCTAAGCCCCATTCCCACTAATTTATTTTTGATTTTTAGCCTCCTTTCTAAATTTGAGGAGGGGTTGAGCCTAGTGTTTTTAAGGTAATTAGTTACAACTGTAACTAGTTATATTTTAAAAATTGTAACTAGTAACTGTAACTAGTTATATTTTTACCAATGTAACTGCTAAAAGTAACTAGTTACTTTTAAAATATGTAAGTATAAATCTAAATAATATATTAAAATAATTCATTTTATTTTTAATATGTTGCGATAAATTTATTTTAAATTAAATTTATTTTTTTAAATTGTGTAAATGTGAATTAATATATTTTCATTTCCTTCGGAATAAATAAGCCTATTTTTTAATATTGGAGGATTTCAAAAATACCATGCAACATTTACTAAAATAATTTCCAATCGGATTAGTTGATGATAATAAGCGATGTGGTACATAATAATATTAAATGTACAAGGATATGTCTTAAGTAAATTAATTTCATGATACAATTTTTTGATACTAGTATCTTTATATGGAACAAATGTCTGTTGAAATGAAGAAGTGTTGTATGTAAATTTAGATGATTGGTCAAGAGATGATTCTTAATTCTGGACCAAACTTTTACCTGGAAGTGACCAGTATAACCTAATAAATCTTATTAATTTAAATAGAACAAACTATATCAAATCTAAATTAAGTTAATTGAAAATAAGTTAAGTTTCCCTTTTTTCTCCTATCTAAACCTAAGCTTTATAATTAACTCAATTCCTTATGTATTATTTTTTCCTTAATCACCTTATTAAATATATCTCATATTGAAATTCTACTTGGAAGTGACCAATTTAACCTGATGAAATTATAATATCAACTATTTATAGGTTAAATTAATTCATTGTAAGAATAAACTATAAGTGTTTTTTCTCCACTATGTTTAGCAATAATCTCTCTAGGCATTTCAATTAAAATATAGGTTGATAAAAACCTAAGTTATATTTCAACTAAACATTATATTAATTGAAAGGTAATCCAAAATATTCATTAAAGGCTACTAAGGTCAATAAATATTGTAAATATCAATCATTTTATAATAAATAAACATTTATTAATTTTTTACTAAGACCCTAGTAGTGTTGTTAAACGGCTCGTTTTGAGCCGATTTTTAAAAACGGCTAACTCAATATTTTAGCCAGAAAAATATTGCTTAAGCCTCGAGATTTCGCTAATAGATGTCCAAACCTTTGTTCCTTCTACAAATAAAATATTCAAGACTTGCCTAATACTATTCTGAATGAAATATTGAGTTAGCCGTTTTCAAAAATCTGCTCAAAATGAGCCGTTTAACAACACTACACCCTAGTCTAAAACCTCTTAGCATAGAGCAACTTTTTCTAATTTATCCTTATTTAAATTTAATATTAAATATATTTTTAGATTTTAAGTACCTAGGTATCAGGATAATTATATCAATTTGGTTTAAAATTTGTAACCAGATCATACTTTTTGTAACTTAATTAATATAAATTTGTAATGTCTCTTATCTCATTAAATTTAAAAATCTCAATATATAAAACATTTGGATGAAACATTACTCGAAATAGATCAAAAAAGATGGAAATTTTAAATTTAATTAAACTTTAATACCTCGCGGTGAATCTAACACAAATGGCTCATTTTCGCAACAAACATCATTAGATGTAGTTGGATTTTTTGATTTGAAGCGTCAAAATATTATTGATAATGATTAATTTAGTGAAAATTTTATTAAATCCTATAACAGCACATTATCTTTATATGGTGATTTTCCAATTTTAAAAATACTCTTTATTAAATATAGTGTTATTACATCAAGGGCTCCTGTAGAGAGTTTATTCAGTCTAGGGAAGCTCATCTTTGGAAAAAAACGAGCGCGTCTCCTAGATAAAAATTTTAATCCAATTGTTGTTAAAAGCAAATAAACATTTATTAAACTCAAATTTTTATGAAAAATAAATGTTTTTTTTTATTGCAAATATATAGGATATTTTTATTCGATGTAAATATAAATATTCTATTTTCCGATATTTTTTTCGGTTTGCTTATTTTTTTATATAAATAAATTGCAAATTATTATAATTTGGATATCATAATTTTTTATATTAAATAAATTCGTTCAGTAAATAAATGCGTTATATGCAGGGTTGGGCAGTATCGCGGATATTTGTATCTAAGATACATTTTAAAATTTTGGAAAGTATCTTGTATCCAGTATCTAAGATACATATATTTAAAAGTATTTGTATCTTAACCAACTTTGTATTCAAAAAGATACAGATACTTTAAAAAAAATTTATATTGGTTAATTTAAATAGTATTAAAATTTAAAATGATATTGTTTTAAGATTTAAATGAAAAATTTAATCAAAATTTAGATATTTTAAGATAATTTTTGATATATGACGTTGGTCGTCATATAGCAATTTGCTAACAATTAGAACTACCATATTTGAATCGTTTTATATTTGTCTATTTTAAAATCATGGAAGAAGAAAATAGAATAATATGTTTATCTTCGTCTTCAGATGAATCTTCAACCGAAAATTATAACAATAAATTTAAACTAAGCATACTTAATGGCAAATTTTTTGAAGTACTTCAAGATGATCATAATAAAGAAATTCATCGTGACTTTGGTATTGACGAAAAAGTTATAGCAACTGTTACAGATAACGGCTCTAACTTTAAGAAAGCTTTCAAGGAGTTTGGATATTCTATGTAGCTGAAGAGAATGACTTTGATATCAATGATGATGAATGTATAGAATTCGAAAACATTGAAAGTATAATTTAATACTTCTTTAAAATTTATTATGATATTGTAAATTTTGTAAATTTTGTAAAAAATTTTATTCAAATAAAATTATTTATTTGTTTATTTAAGGGTCTAAAGAAGCCTCAATAACATTGCCTCAACACATTCGTTATTTGTGCCATACGATAAGTCTAATTGCCACAACAAATGTCGAGAGAGCTATTAAGGATTCTCCTAACATTTCTAAAATTCATCATCCTGCAATAGTACTAAGCTATGTAATGCAAATAATAGGCCTAAAACTGCAGAACTTATCAAACCAGTTTTAGGAAAACAATTAGTTACACCTTGTTGCACTGGATGGAATAGTTTGTATGATAATCTTCATAGTTTATTAAAATTTAAAGGCGAACTTCCTAAATTATGTCAAAAATTAGAATTTCCTAAATTAAGAGACTATTGAAATTCAATATTTAGAAGAATATTGCAATATAATGGCTCCATTGGCTATAGCGATTGACAAAATACAGAGTGAAATCAACTGCTATTATGGAGAATCAGCTCCAATTTTAAATGTCGTTAAAAAAAAATTACAAATTTAATTCAAACCAATCTACAATTTTGCAAACCATTAGCTGTTGCCATAGAATTTAAATAAAAGATTTAAAAATATATATGATTTTGATAACAATGTTAAACGTGCATTTTTGGCAACTATTTTTCATCCCTATTTTAAAAATCGTTGAATTGATGGTGAAAAAGAAAAAAAATACCTTCAGGATTTGTTATTACAAGTTTTAATTGTTTTTAAAAATAATATTAAAATTAATACTTCAACAAAATCTTCAATTGATGAAAATGATGATTACTTTTGCCTTAAAAGTACCACATCCAATTCTAATAATTCAATAAATGATATTGAAATAGAGGTACTAAATTATATGAAAGATGACATGCGGAGTATAAATATGTTAAATAGTTATAAATATATAAAAGAAATATTTATTAAATATATAAAAGAAATATTTATTAAATATAACACAATATTACCCTCCTCAGCCCCCATTGAAAGATTATTTAGCTTTGCTAATATGGTTAATAGACCAAATCGTCAAAGATTGAACGATAAATCATTTGAAAAATTAATAATATTAAAAAATAATGCTGATTTATGATGCTGATTTATTATTATTTACTAATTATATAATTATTAAATGGAATATCGCATTATCTTTTATAATAAATTTGTTATTTTCTACAATTTATTTTAAATATTTTTTTATAAATTTATATTATAGATAAGAAATAAAGCTTTATACATTTTGATTTTGACTATTTAAAGTTTTTTAAAAAAGTATCTTGTATCTTAGATACTTTTTTTAAAAAAAATACAAGTATCTTGTATCTTATATCTTATTGAAATTTTTCTAAAGTATCTAGTATCTTGTATCTTAAATACAAAATTTTATAAAGTATCTGTATCTGTATCCGAATACAATTTTCTGAAAATTTGCCCAACCCTGATTATATGAATGATGTATAAAGTAACTTATAATGTAACTATTACAACACTAGTTGAGCCCTTCCGATCCACACCTCCCCCCTCCACCCAAAAAATTACAAATTTTTCAAAAGTATTACATTTAAATCCCTTTTTTCTTTATTGTATAAAAATTAAAATTTTTATAGTCAAAATCTTTTTTATATTTTTTTATAGTCACATAGAAAAAAATAGCAAAAACTTTTATTTTTCAATATTTTTTATTTTTATAGAAATTTTATGTTGTAATCACTTCTGCTTTATTTAAAGTTCAGAATGTTCAGCATCAACAAGTACGGTGATAAATTGCTTCATTTGTTGTAGGTTTTGAGCTAACTCTAAAAAGGCTAACCTTAATTTTTAAAACCATGATCTTAGCCTCATTTTATGAAATTAAAGGATAGCTCAATCGTGAAAAAACTTAGCAAATTTTTTTGACAGTTAGGATTGAACCGATACAAAACTAAAGGCAAGAAATAGTCCAAATTTAACAAATTCTTTTTAATGTTTAAATAGAATATGAAATTTCCAAATAAGTCGGTTATTAGTTGATAAGAATAATCAATTTTGCCAATGATATATTTTTGATTGACTAAAATTTAAAAAAATTTATCAGAAAAATGTTGATAATAATAAATATTATGTAAGTCCAACAGAAGAAGCACACCCATCCAAAAACCAACCTCTACTCCCTAAAAAACACTCATTATTTTATAACAACCTCCTGATACTAATTTAAAACATATAATGAGCCATCATTAATAACTTTCAAATAATTCTAATTAAACTCTTTAAAAAATGTCTTAACTATGGATACTTTATCCTGCAGTACTGCTGAAAGTGAAAGGGGCTTTCATCTTATGATTTTGATCAATGTAGATAATTGAGCAAGTTTAAGAGTAAATACTAAAACTTAATGTACATAAATAATGGAGCTTCAATATCAGAATGGATTACGATCTATATATCAAAATATGACAAATGAATCATCACAAAAGAATGGAGAAAAATAAACCCCCAAAAATGAAAGATTTATAGAATATTTTGAATTCATACTTATATATATTTAAATTTCTAAAAATATATGTGGTATTTTGTGACCTTATTTTTAGAATAGAATATAAATAGAATAGTATTAATATTCAAAATAAAAAAAATTGATTTTGTATATATATTTCTTGATAAAATATGAAATAGCCCCCTCCCCCCACCAAATTTTTAAGCAATATATCTCAGCATGTATCATTTGTTTTTATAATTTTGGAGTGAATAATTATGATATTTATATGTATATATATAAATTCTCAATAGTTTATCTATATTTCAAATGTATTTTTTAAAAAATATTTACTATAAAACTAGTTGAATAAATATGAATATATTAAATAAGCTGATTCTTACTTCCTCTTGAGTAAAGTCAAAATTATGTTGAATAAGTGTATTGATATGATTGTTTGAAAGCAAATAATATAAAGATGTGTCAGATCTATAAAGATTAAAATAATTAAAACATGAAATATATTTCAATAACAACAATTATAGCTTAAATAGCTATAAGATATAAAGAAATGTCAAAAATAATGATAAACTAAACATATAATTTTCAATTTACCTAATATTTTCAAACAAGATATTCAGAGTTTGAAGCAATTGCACACTCAAATATTTTCCTCCCATTAAATCTTGTTTAGCAAATGATATGAAAAATAATAACATATTCTTTTCAAGAAAAAAACTAAATAAAGTTTATTATATTACAAATAAAAAATATAGATACTCAAATAATGATGGATCATTTTGATCTCCCCATATCAATAATTCTGATATTGATCTAAGAGTTTCAATTAATAAATCTTTATTTTCTTCAGTTATTATTTGATTTTTGAGGAGTATGTTGTATAATAATCTTAATAATTGCTATATTGATAAAAATAGATAGTTAATACTTTAGGTAATCTAAAGAGTATGCATGCTTAGATTTTAGTAAAGGACTTTGAGTTCTTTTATTTTTGGAAAACATTATAAGAACCCTTAAATTAGGTAGGGTAAAGTAAAATTACGCTTTTTATTAAAAATTTTACACCCATATGATCCAAAAAATTAAACTAATAATCCACATTAAAAATCTTTAAAAAATTATATAGTATCGAAGCTTCCTTAAAAAAAAAATTATTAATATTATTATTATTACGTTAAGAAGAATTACGTATCAACGTTAAAAAAATTATATTTTCTATGTTAAAAAAAATATACATGAGGGATGCAAATTTAATATTGCCTATTTTTTTTAATAAATATAAAGAAAATCATGCAAATGTATTGTGTAATTTTGCGTTTAAAAAATAAACATTGGGGAAGCAAATAAAAATATGTTTATTTTTTTAATATATAAAAGAGAAAAAAATTTATTTTATTATATTTATTTCCTTACTTTTAAATAAATCTTTTTTTTAAAGCAATAATTAATGTTTAATAATTGTAATTATATTATTGAAGATTTATTAAGACTATCAGAGTTGATAAAAAATATCGGTCTATCTCTATATACTATATCAGAGGTATCTGTTTCTGTTTATATATACCTTTAAAATACATTGATAAACTTTTATTTAACACTTTTTTATCTAAAGAATAAAAGTAATTAAGTGCAAATTTTATCTCATATGTATGAGCGTATAATTTAAATAAATATATATATAATAAAAATATTAAGACTAAAATATATATATTATTAAAACTTATATATAAATAAAATATAAGTATTATTTATTTCCCCTTGATATTTCTCTAATATTTGAAGAATAAATATAAAATTAAAAAAATTTTAATTTTAAATCTATTTATGATTTTCATTGAAAAAAACTAATTAAAAATTTTTTAAATTTAACAATAATTTTTATAATTCATTACTTGATAATTTTACCAAAAATAAAGACTTCTACTTATTAATATATTTTAATTTTTTTATGGTTTGACTAAATATAAATTTTTAAAAAACTTATCGATTGCTTCTCTAATAGTAAACTTGACGCTTTGTCACTGAGGTTATACAAATATAATCTATCACAATAACGACTAATGTCTAAAATTTTAAAAAGTCAAAATTGGCTAAAGAGTGATTTGTCTCTGTTTAAGATCAGAATTTGAGTTTAGATTAAAATTCAATAATTTAATAAAATAAAAATATTATCAATCTTATAAATATAATTAATTTTAAAATAAATGATTGACATATTATATAAAATAACTATATAATTATTTTTAAATAATTACAACATGTCCACCCCTAACGGGAGAAGGACATATATCGTCGAAATAATCAATATATGTATATTTATACTATCTAGAATCTAAAAATCATTAAGTTCATATAAAACTAAGTATGGATTATTTTTCATTGCAGCGCTGCTTCTTCCATTTCATTAATATTTGTTATCAATGTATTTTGGCTTTGATTTTCTGAGTATTCAATCGTTTCATTATTATTTTTATTTTCTTCATCCCTTTGATAATTCATTAGAAACCCTCATATTGTCTTATGGTTGCATTTCTGGATTAGACATTTTTTAGATCCTGGTTATACTTGTTTGAACCCATTGGCCTCATTTTCTCCTTTTGAATATGACATATTGATTTTTGCTGATTTAATGCATAAGATGGTACATCACAATCCATCATTAGATGTTGAAAGGAATGGGATCGAAAACATTCTCGTGCATTAGAAGATGTCGGACCTTGCATGGCATATTTGGTATTTTTTTTATTCTTTTTATTAATTATTTTATTTTTTTTTATTTGTCCCCAATATATTTGCAACTTTTTTGGTTTCTTTGGAATAATTATCATTTGTAAATAAAAGGGTTCGCAGTTTACTGAGATTATATCGTTATTATACATATTTTTTTATTACGATATAAAATTAATCCAAAAATTTTTTTTAAATTTATTATATTTAATTAATTAATTTCAAAAAAAAACATTTTTACTCTACGAAAAAAATATTATGATTTATTAATTTTTTTTAATTTTTCAAAAATAATAATAATATTGATTAATATACACTTTCACAATAATGATATTAATTAATATACGCTTTCACACTTGTGTATATAATATCACAAATATGCATATCAAAAAATTAAATAAGTACTCGACACATTAATAAACAATCTCACTCATGTGTATACTATGTATATACTATCATACCATCACTTAGTATGTATATCAAAAATTTAATGTTAAAATTAAATGAATTCACTTAACAAATTATCTATTAAATTTATGAAATATCTTATATGTTTCTTTTTATTCTTCTATTATTTATTTATTATTACACTTGACACATAATAATAAATTAAATTTTAAACAGATAAACTTACAATAAATTTTACCATGACAACAGTTACAAAGAAGGAATTGAAATAATATACTCTATTACATTAAGAAATTACAACAATTATGAAGATAAAATTTAGATAATCTTCTTTTATCAAATTAAGAAATTACAATAATTGCTAAGGTATAATAGAATTAATATCTAATGTCAATTAATATTCCTTTCCTTTATCACATTAAGACAATATATGATTCCTAAGATATAATTAAAATAATATCTAAAAAGTCAATTGAGTCAGAAATAATTTGGTTAATTAATATACATCTTTTTTATATATGCATCTAATAATATTAGAAATATTTGGGTTAATTAAGATACCATTTTTTTTTATATACATCTAATAATAATTTCACATTTCTTATTATTCCCCTTTTTTTATATGATCATTGTGGCGAATTCTCATAGTTCCGCTTACAAATTTTATACTATTGAATTTTTACCCACATTTTCTCCTATTTTTTATTCTTATTGTCGAAAACACTAGTCCATATAATATATCCCACAGCTTTATATTTACTCTCTCACATGGTAATATAATAGCATTGCCTTTTGGTTTTAAAAAATCTAAGGGCAATCTTGTTCTTCGACCCAGAAACAATTCAACAGGAGTAACACCCCTTTTATTTTTGGAATTATTATAATATAACTGTGCCATCCAAATCTTATTTTTTTCTTGTTTGGCCTTTTAAATTCAATTTTTCACTCTGGCTACCATACTTTCAGCTTGACCCTTAGAGATAGGATGATATGGTAGAGCTAACACAAGTTTTATTTGTAATGAAGTACAAAAATGTCTAAAATTTTTACTTATAAACGCTGGACCTTCATCAGACACAGTTGTTTCAGAAATTCCAAATTTTGACCACAACTTTTGTAATTATTTGATACCAAACTTATTCATTAACCCATGAACTTCTTCATATTCATTCCCCTTAAATTATCAATCAACAATTAAAAATATGTTTTTTATCTTTTTTTATCCTTATCAAAAAAATAAATGTGGACCCTTTCCCATGGTTGACTTGACTTTAGCCACACACTTCACATTTCTTTACGGGGCATGGATGCACAGGTATTACATGGAACACATTTGTTTGTAATTTTTTCAATTTCCAAATTCATGCTAGGCCACCAAATATATTCACGCGCCCATGATTTTATCTCTGCCTTGATGACTGGATGCAATAAACATAAAACCTCACACGCAATTTACATGGTATTATACGATTTCCATGCATTATATCGTCCACAATTGAAAATTCTTTTTGTATTTTTTATATGAATCATGTTTGCTTTTCCAATGTTTTTCACCCATTAAACACAATTTTAACTGATTTAAATCCTTGTCTCAGTAGGTATTTAATTTAAGATCTTTCCAAATTGTAGGATCTCTTTTTAATATACTATATGATAGAGTACGAACTAATACATCCTCTCTATCTATAATTATATTGTCAATTATTTCATAACCTGCACACCCCGTTCCTAATCTATACAAAATATCTGACAAATGATTCTTTTTCTCTCGCCGATATTTAATTTCCACAATAAATCTTCCCACAAGTTTCAACAATGTAATGTCGGGGACATCATTAATTCTTTGTTATTTTTTTCAAACAAATGAATCAAAGGTTTATGATCAATATAAACAAATTTTTTACCAAGTAAATATTCACGATACTTGGTTAATCCAAAAATAACCGCTAAGGCTTCCTATTCAATAACAGCTTCATGAAAAATTCTTGAAAACCATAAATTAAATGTAATAACGCTCCTCTGACACCTTTATTAGATGTATCTACGGCTTAGACTATTTCTAAATCGTTATTAAAACACACTAAAATATGTTCTTCATCTATTTTTTTCTTCAAAATTTAAAAAGCATTTAGTTGTTCAATTTTTCACTCAAAATAAACTCCTATCTTTTATACTGCAATTGCCCCAAAAAGACTGTACTTCAGCTTTACTACTTGGCTAGTTCATATTCAGGGTTGCCAAGTCAAAATTTTCAAATTACGGGAGAAATTTAGTATTTTGCGGGAGAAATATGAAAATTGCGGTAGAAATATAAAATTGCTAAAAAGAAATTTTTTGCTGGCCAATTGACATAATTATCCGTTTATTATTTTTTATAAATGCAAAGTTGGTAAATATTTTTATCTTGATTTATTAAAATATAATAATAAAAAAAACCAAAGATCTTTTTTAAATATAAAAGAATGTAAACAAGATAAAATTTTATAAAAAAACGATTTTAATTTTAAAATTAAAAATATATTTTATGCGAATGTCCAGCAAACGACCGCATTTGGAAATCTACCGTGTGTGTGTATAACATTATAGGGATAGGCGCTTAATTATCACGTATTAAGTTAAATACATAATAAGATATTATTGTACTCATTTCAATATTATTTTTGGAGAATATTTTTGTATTGCAATCGCTGTGATATACTCCCCTGTACTGACTTATATGAATGAAATGATGTTGATTTATTATTAGATAAAAATAAGACAGGATAGAAAAAAATTTATAAACTGCACATGTTTTTCAAATAAATATTCAAAATTTATTAAAATATAAAAATAATCAATTACTGTCTCTCAAAATTGTTAATATTTTAAAAACGTTAAAATACTTTTAAAAAAATGCGGGAGAAATTAAAAAATTGCTGTAGATTTTCGCGGGAGGTTTCCATTTGTGGTAGTTTTGCGGGAGAGAGATGTCTGCGTGTAAACTAAAAAATTGCGGGAGTCTCCCGCTGTTGGAGGGAGACATGGCAATCCTGTTCATATTAGAGATATTATTTAAATTTTTATCAAGAGGTTTCACTTTAACCCCATTAATATGATGACCCAAATACACTATATCGGTCACCAAGAACACTTTTTTTTGTTAGTTCTCAACCCGTTATCACGAATTATCTTAAAAACTTCTCCAAGACGTTGATTATGCTGCTTTGGTGTCACCCCAGTTATCAAAACATCATCCATATAATAAAATATACCTTCTAGCTTCTGGAAAACAGATGCCATGGTACTTTGGAAATTAGATGCTGACACACTTAATCCAAACGCTAAATGAGATTAATCATTTAGAAGTCGCTATCGTTAACAATTTACAAATTTCCTCCTTTAAAGGTAAAGAAAAATATTTCGCACTTTTCAAAAAACCAAATCTTCAATTCTGGGCAATGGATATTTAACTTCAACAACCCACCGGTTTAAATTTACACGAAAATCAGCACATAGTCTCAATTTTCTATTTTATTTTTGAACAGGAACCAATGTTGTGATCCATTTACTATATTCTACCGAAATAATAATACTATATATGACCCAACGATCTAATTCGCCTTCAATTTCCTTTTTCCACTCAAAAGGAACTCGTCAACATGCTAAAAAAATAGGTGAAAATCCCTATTTTAGTTTCACATACACTTGATAATCATTAAGACATCCCAAAGTGTCTTTAAAAATTATACCATATATCTCTATTAAAACAGATATATCATCACAAATTTTATTTAATTTATTAAATTCTATATCAACAATTTGTTCATTAATTTCAATATTAATTTTAAAACTATCCGATTTACGTATTTTTATTTTTTTAATTTGTTGATTTATTTATTTATTTTATACAAACATATGATCCTATAACTTACGTTTTTTATGCAAATGTAGGAGGCCATATTAAAACCAATTGTCAAAGTAATACATTATTTCTAAATATTACAAATTATTTATATTTTATATAGAAATTCAATTTACTTGTACGCCAGATATTTTTTCTCGATAACTTTATTTTTAGAGTTATCTCCAATAATACGAGGTAATATTTTTAATTTTTATAATAATATTAGGGTAGACCTTATTTTGTCATGATTCTCTAATAAGTGGTTTGCCCAGGCTTTCTCATTTTCAAGGTAAAGGTTAAAATATGTTTTGTAAACTTTAATTTAATATTTAAGTGAAGTGTACTATAGAAAAATGACAATAATCACCAATTCACATGTTTTTTTATGCATATATAACAAAAATATTTCTTAAAAATATTATTGGCTTGGTTTTCAAAATTATTATGAGATGGACTGGTCTTAAACAATATTTCTCAAAATTAATATTGGCCTGGTTTTCAAAATTTTAGAAAATCTTTTTAAATTATTAAGATCTTGGATGCTTGGAAAAAATAATATATTATTTACAAATTATTAATATTGATTGGGATTTTTAATGTTAAATGTTAGTTTTATGTTAATAAACATATATATATACATTTACAAAATATTACAAATTATTAATATTTTATATTGAAATTCAATATAACAGATGAACTTAACAGATGATCCTATAACTTAAATTTTCTATGCAACTATAGGAGGTCATATTAAAACCAATTGTCAAAGTATTACATTATTTACGAAATATTACAAATTATTAATATTTTATATAGAAATTCAATTTAACTTGTACTTCAGAGATTTTTTCTCCATAACATATTTTTTGGAGTTATCTCCAATAATACTGTTGCGACTTATTTTTAAAATTAAATTATTCTAGGATAAATTGTAAATTGTTACAACTTATTTTTATTTAAATAATACAAAGATGGATTGTTGCCACTTTATTTTATTCAAATTATTTCACACAAAAAAATATATTAAGATAAAATTACAAAAACGAAAACCTTTTTTATTTTAAAAATTCCAAACAAAAATATTAATAATGATTTTTCAACAAAAAAAAAAAATAATATTAAAAAAAAAATTATTTAAAATTAATTATCATTATTTACAACATCCCACCCCTTTATTTGGGATGAGATATAGGTTTGATTCCTAATTTTTCTTCTTCAGGGTTGGCTAATAGCATATCTTCAAACTTTTGTATTTCTCTCGAGGAGGCTTCAGCTTCCGATGTTGAATAGTGATCCTTAGCCCCAGATCTCGTGGAAAAAATTCTTCGTGACTCTTCGGATACGCCTCATAAAATTATTCGTGTCAGAATTTGAGACGATTCCTTTTGGCTGCGAAACTTGGAACTTTCCATATCCTTTTTCTTGGTAATGATCCAAAGTTAGCTCGACAGTTTATAATCTTATGTCCTAATCTCCCACATAAAAAACATTTTATATTGTTTATAGGAGTTTGTGATCGTTCTCTCATCATTGCATATTGAGTAAAATCTTCTTCTTCTCCTATCACCATTGTATTATAATTATTTGTTGAAGGTAAGATGTATGGAGCCCCTCGTTTTTATTTATGTATTAAAGAAAATTTTATTACCAAAATTTTTAATTATTTTATAATTAATTATCCAAAATTTGCGTTGTGTATATATATATAAATTTATTTTTTAAATTTAGGAAACAATATAAAATTTTTTTTTTATTTGTGTTTCCTAATGAGACTATTTATTAGAAAGCCTGTTCTAGAATTCTTCTACGATGTGAACCTTGTCACAGAATAAATTTTCTTTATAATAACTTATTTAACTCAGAATAAATAAATCATCTGTTGATGTGCACCATTAGTTTAAGATCAGAATTTGAGTTCTAATTTTTTTATTTATTATCCAAGAATTTAATAAAATAAAAATATTATCAATCTTATAAATATATTTAATTTTAAAATATTTGATTGACATGTTATATAAAATATATATAATTATTTTTAAATAATTACAACAACAGTCTCCATAAAAGAGAAAAATAAGCTAAAGGTGAATTTATCTTCACATTTCCTAACAAAAGTTTAAAAATTTTTAAGTAAATAGTAAATATGATCCTAAAAAATTAATGAGCTATTAATTAAGATTCATTCAAATTTTCAGATTTAATTTTCAACTAATTTGTAAATTAAAAATCCAGGGTATTATTATATTATATTTTTTCCTTACCCTATATTTTACATTCCAGGCTATTATTATATTTTTTCCTTACCCTGTATTTTAAAAATTGGAGCTTTGCATAGGCATTTGGCCATGGCGCCACGCCATTGCTAACATTTCATATGTTTTTAACAAAATTTAACAATCTTTTCGCTAATAAAGTAATAATACAACTAATTTTTAAATATAATTATATTTAAAAAGAACATCCTATCTAAACAATTATGTTCGAAACAACTAGATGCCGATAAGTACGGTAGGCAAGAGGATTCTTCTGTTAAAAATCGAATTTTAATATTTAAAGAACAAAAGAATGATGACCCTAGGAAAAATTACTTTGGTTTAGTTTTTATATAAGTTAATATTGCGATTTTATAGTCTTCGATTATAATGTTATAAACAAGATTCACTATATAAGAATCTCAGTTTTTAATTCAACCTTTTTTTATTAAAGTATATGTGGTAAATAGTGATGGACAAATGACTATATAATATATTACTTTCAAAAAATGGGATTCCAAACATATTTTTGAATTTTGTTCAGATTACCTAAAATGTTTTAGCATGTTTGAAATATTTAAACTTAAATTTTCTGAAAATATTTAAAATATAAAAAAAAATTTATTTAAATGTTATGAATATGCCTAGGTATTTAAAACTATAAAAAAATTATAGAGAAAAGGGAGTAATAATGTGTCTGCAAATTAGGACTGTATGGATCTTAGGTATATCAATTTCTTGGGAAACTATAATTAAAGAAAACAACTAGAAAAACCAGGAAATTTTCTTTTAAAAAATATTTTACTGGTTAATATTGTTTTCCATGTTTAGGAAATCTTATATATTGTTTTTAAACATATTTTCCTTAAAAAATAAAAAATTATAGCTCAACTAAATTAATTACAAATTTCTTAGTTAATATTAACAAGATATCTTGATTATTAATTATCTTTGTTTAATGATAAAAATGATTCCAGATCTGTCCTTGTAAATATGAGACTATCAATTTGCCATTTCTAGAAGTTGCTTACCCATAAACTGGAGATTTCTTTGTTATAAAAATTATTTTCCTGCTCTTATCAATTTTTTATACTATTTTGAGAAATTAAATTATGTGCAAAAATATAAAGTATTGCCATTTCCTCCAATATATTTTTATTTTTATCAGACTATTAATCATTAAACTATACTTGCCCAGCAAATTGGGCTAGGCAATTTTAATGAAGCAATTTTATTTTTATCTCTAAATACTTCTTTTTCCATAAATGTTGATAACAATCTTGTTGGATTTTATAATAGTTATTATAGAAACAAGATTTTGTACCTAAAAATAAAATAAATATAATACAAATTCTAATTTCTTTATTAAGTTATATATAAATTAATCAATTATAAATTAACATAAAAGGAAAAATTAAAAGAAATAAAATAAGAAATAGAAAAAATTGTAGAAATTATTGTGAAAAACGAAAAGTGAATAACTCCAATTGTTAAACACTTAAAGTATAAAAAATCTACAATTATCACTTGTTTTCATCTCTTTACATAGACTGGGATCTAAATAATAACTTTTGAATATTATCATAATTAGAATAATGCATTTTTTTGTAACACAATAATACAACAATATGACCTTTGCTACTTAAATTTGAAATGGCAGTATTTTATTTGTCATATCATATCCCATAAGGGCAAATTAAGTACATGAGTTGCACACACGATGCATTCATTATTTAGAAATTTATCAAGTGTCAATGCTTTCTTGATATTAAGTGAATAATCCATTATTTTGGTGTTAATATTTGTATTTGTATTTCTTATTACTTCATATATTTTAATAAAATTGGATATATATATTCACCCACCTGTATGCCTATTGATCCCTATTTCAATTGATTTATAGAATATAGTGCTTGGAGTTACTATAATGAAATTTACAATGCATTCCCCTATTATGTATAGATCCCTATTTCAATTGATTTATAGAATATAGTGCTTGGAGTTACTATAATGAAATTTACAATGCATTCCCCTATTATGTATACCCATAACAAATGAGGGCTAATCCTTCAATTACTATAATTTTAATCTTTTCATATTCATTGTTTGACAAATTTTTAGTAGATAAATATTTTGAAGATATTTTAAATACAGGTTTTAAAGATTGAAATAGTTTCTTCCATTACACACATGAGTTATGGAAAATAAACAATTTGGCACAGACAGCTGTTGTAAATTCAATATTTACCTTACTTTGATTTCATATAATACACTATCATAAAATTTCTTATATTATATTTAAATTTCATCTACATTAATTACAAATATACTTTTTTATAGATATTTAATTTTGACAAGAATTTTGTAAAATAATATCTAAATCTCAAATGAGACAGAATAATAATAATTAATTAAGACAAATATTATTTTGTAAAATTTTATAATAAAAATTAAGAAATTTAAGTTTAACCCAAGGAAATTGACATTCCTGTCAACTCTGTTATTAAAAAAAAACGAATTTACCCTACCTAATTCATATCTCAAACTTTTAATTAACCACAAAACCTATCCCATCATCTCTCACCTTTAATTCTCCTCCTTATTCTTAGCTCAATTAATGTTTTAATTTTAAATATATTTCTGGTGATTAAAATTTTTTTTTACTTTAAATGCATTTCTGCTAATTAAAAATTTTCCATCAGGTGAACATTACTTGAGTTGATCTATTATTATAATATCAAAAATGATTGAGAATAAACATATACATACAAAAATAAAACACAATTATAATTTATCAAACATAAAAAAAATATTTTAGTAAAATATGAAAATAATTGTGATTATTTAATCAAAAACATATTATGAAAATTGGGGAAACTATAGGGGAAATTTTAAAGTTTTTGATATTTAGATTAATTTTTATTTACCATACCTATCTTTGAATTAATCTCATTTAAAATTTATCAAAATGTTGAAATTTCTATTTCTCATGGTCAAAGCAATATTTGGTGCATTATCATGAATGTTCAAGTATATTTTGTTTTTTTGTTTATTTCCCCCAAATGTTAAGCATCTTATTTAAAATATGGGCAGTGATTAACCAAGATTTTGCAGTAATAGTTATAGCTACTCTATCCTATCTCTTAAAATAATTCAATTATTTTTAAACTTTATAAATAAATTGAATTTTAGACCTTTTATGAATTTATTAGTATTATGAAATTATGTATAAAATAAAAATATTATACAATGATATATAAGCAAAAACAATGAAAATATTGATCCCTATCAGATATTGAATATCGGCACAGTCCTATGTTATGCAAATGAAAATTATCTCTTAGCATAAAATGGAAGTACCATATTAAAATTGAGAAACACTTTTTTTAGTAATGTGTACTCTAAAATAATATCCAAGGATCTCTTAAACATTGTAGAACTTTTCTTTGTTAATATAAGTGCCTTATGATCTACTCATAAAAATATTAATATATTATTTTTTTTACATATATACATAGATGCCATAAATGTGTTTATAGCTCAGGGAAAGCATGGAAGGGGTGCAGTCGAATTCATCTATGATATTCTGGGAAAAATGAAACCATGCAATGTTCATAAAAATCTTGGGGCTTACAAAGCCTTATTGAGTGTCTTCCCAGTCAAAATTATGGTACCTGAAAATACATTTCAAGTAATTTCATCATTTCTTCTTCTTTTAAGCTTATATAATCATTCATAATATAGATAAAATATATAGAAAGTAAAAAAGAATACAACATGCCATCGAATTAAAGAGTAGGTTTAATTTTTAGGTCAGTAAATAAAATTTTGTCATTTTTAGCCTGGCTGGATTTTTAAAATTTAGAATTATTTTCTGGCAATCTGGAAATAAAAATCAGTTGGATTTAAATGCGAATTAAATTGTGATGATATTTACAGTTTGGGTCATTATCTAATTTTTTAAAACCCTTTTAAAGGGTCCCATTAGATCATGCATGCCCTGGCCCATATCTCATATATTCTAACCTTTTAGCATATAAATATTTAGTTTGAATTGGTGAAAAGGAGTCCCTCCAAGAATCGAACCATCAACGCCATTATTAAATTTGAAATATTTTTTCCTAGAAATATATTCAGGTATTGAATGTTTACTGTATTAAATACCCGGCCCTTTCTTATCTTTTAGCCCGGCTTGGCTTGGATTAATATTATTTCGTAATTTTAAATTGCCTTATAACGAAATTGAATTGAAAGTAATAGAAGCACAAATAAATGTTTATTGTTACATTATGGGATTTTTACAACATGTAAATTGATAAAGCTTTAATTAATTTATTTTAAATTGGCCTAACCTGGCCCAAGTTTTAACAAAAAATAGTTTCAAACTAAGACTAAGCTTGTGATTTTATTTAATTATTTTTTTAAGCCTGGCTCCGTTTTTATAATCATACTATTTTACTGTTCCAGATCTGGGTACGTCGACCTGTTGGTCTTTGATTATATTATTATAAAACTTTTAATCACCTCATTTAAGGTTGAATTCTTTCATTATCCCAAACAACAAACATGTGCTATTACGGTTCTCGATTTTATGGAACACCATGGTAGATCATTAAACATTTATTATATATATTATATTTCCTTCTCTCTATTTCAAATGTAAAATGTTCTACCTTATATTATTTTAATTAAAATTAAAATAAAATACCAGTATATTGAAAAATTCTACTAAATACCTTGTTTCTTATTTTAAATCAGGTTTTTCTAAAAACCACAACATTATGTGAGTGTTGAGTTTGTCAAATATAATTGTCATTCATGAAATTTATTGTTATAAATCGATAATTAATTTGTAACTTATACCAAAAACTATGACAATATTCATAATTTGGATTGATGATTAGATTAGATTGAAAAATCCTAATGATGTTGGGAAGTGATATAATAATATTTTTTTTATCTGGTATAAGCCACTAGATTCAATATTTCGAATCACCAGATATTCCATTTTAAATTCTAGGGTTTGCGCTAAAACTCAAGTGATAAGCATCTATTAATTTCTAGCCCATTTATTAGTGTTGTTAATTAGTTAATTTCTTCCTACTAAGACTAATAGTCGTAGTCGAGGAAATCGACTAAAAACTTTCGACTAAAACGACTAATTAGTAGAATAAAAAAGACTAATTAGTAGACTAAGTCGACTAAAACGACTAATTAGTCGACTAAAAACGACTAATTTAGTCGACTAATCAGAGAAGATAAACAAAAAGAAGTAAAGTGAGAATTTGTCATTAAAATAACTATATGAGTTATATATAAGTTATTTTTAATATTTTTTGAATTTATTTTTCTTTGAAGGAACAGGTAAAAATTATAAATTGTTATTTTTGAACTTTTTTTAAATTATTTTAAAGCAAGGTATAAATATATATTGTAAACATGTTGAATCAAAATTTCAGTGAAGATGTACCATAGAAAAGTGACAATTGTCATAATCGTCATTTTTAAGTTTTTTTGAAATTTTCTGAAGCAAATGGGTAAAAATATATATTGTAAACATGTTTTATTTAAATTTCAGTGAAGATATACCATAGAAAAGTGACAATTGTCATAATCGTCATTTTTAAGTTTTTTTGAAATTTTTTGAAGCACATGGGTAAAAATATATATTGTAAACATGTTATATTTAAATTTCAGTGAAGATGTACTATAGAAAGTGACAATTGTCATAATCGTCATTTATAGGTTTTTTGAAACAAATGGGTAAAAATATATATTGTAAACATGTTAAAATAAAATTTAAGCGAAGATGCACCATAGAAAAGTGACAATTGTCATAATCGTCATTTTTAAGTTTTTTTGAAATTTTTTGAAGCAAATAGGTAAAAATATATATTGTAAACATGTTAAAATAAAATTTAAGCGAAGATATACCATAGAAAAGTGACAATAACGTCATTTATAGGTTTTTTTGAAATTTTTTGAAGCAAATGGGTAAAAATATATTGTAAAAATGTTATATTTAAATTTCAGTGAAGATGTACCATAGAAAAGTGACAATTGTCATAATCGTCATTTTTAAGTTTTTTTGAAATTTTTTGAAGCAAATAGGTAAAAATATATATTGTAAACATGTTTTATTTAAATTTCAGTGAAGATATACCATAGAAAAGTGACAATTGTCATAATCGTCATTTATAGGTTTTTTTGAAATTTTTTGAAGCAAATGGATAAAAATATATGGTGAATTCCATATCAAATCGACAAAAAAGTCAATTTTCAACCCTACCCTCTTCATTTTTTTTTTAAATTTTGCACGGTAGTATATACTATAACTAAAAAAAAAATAAAATTTTACCTCCCAATACCGCTTATCCGCTGAAATATGGGCGTTTAAAGGGCGGAAAAATGGTACATTTTTTACAAAATTCTCATCATTTATTTTCAAATATCTCGAGAAATACTTATGCTAGAAAAATAATTTAAATTTTATTATGTAGCTTAATAATAGATCTTTAATATGACATAAAAATAAATATAATAGAAATCTGAATAATATCAAAAAATGGACATTTAAAACCGGAAATGGCCGTAGAAAAAAAGGTATTTTTTTACATATTTTTTTTCTGTAGATAGATATCACATTGCTTTATATTTGTACAAAATCTTAGATTGCTATGAACATGGGTCTAGGAGTTATGACTCATTATATGAATAGGTAAAAATATATACTGTAAACATGTTAAAATAAAATTTCAGTGAATATCTACCTTAAAAAGTGACATTTGTCACAATCGTCATTTTTAAGTTTTTTCGAATTTTTGAAGCAAATAGGTAAAAATATATACTGTAAACATGTTAAAATAAAATTTAAGCGAAGATGTACCATAGAAAAGTGACAATTGTCATAATCGTCATTTTTAAGTTTTTTTGAAATTTTGAAGCAAATAGGTAAAAATATATACTGTAAACATGATAAATTAAAATTTCAGTGAAGATGTACCATAGAAAAGTGACAATTGTCATAATCATTATTTTTTAAACTTTTTTGAAGTAACAGAGTAAAATAAATTGTAAACATAATTTGAAATTTAAATGAGGATGTGACATATGACAATTAATATAATCGTTAATTTTAAGATCTTTAGAATCATTGCTGAAACGAGCTAGGATTTAGCTTACGCCCTTTCATCTAATTTTAAAAGTGCTAACGGACCGATTTAAAAATTTAAACTCTTATTAGTTATTTAAAATTTATTAGGTAAACATTAAAAAATATATGCTTCATTTTTAATACTAAAGTACCGATTACTGTTTTGGATATTAATGTTGAGAGAAGGTAATTAGATTAAAAATACTTTTTGGATTTTTTTTGTATGTAACTAACATCGACGTGGATTAAAATTTAATTTTACACTTTTTCCCAAAAGCAAAGAAAATTCAATTATAAATGAAGTCAAGATTATATCACACAAAAGAAGGGTGTAAATTACAATTTATTTAAAGGAATCAATATGATAAATATTTTTTAATTATCAATTGATTTTTTTTAAACTTATAAATGTTTAAAATTAATAAAACATCTTTGAAAACCTAGAAAATAAATTATACAAAAATATCTTTTTTCAATATTGATATATGAGGTTCAAAATCAAACTAGATAAGAGTGATTATGATCGATCATCGGAATTATCTGATTATTGCAACTTATAATTAATTTTTTTTATTCTTAATCCGGTATCTAGTTCCACGTGAAAATTGATATATGAATTAATTCAATAAATAACCATACCATACCTTAATTTTAGAAAAATGATTTTCCAATTATTATGTTTTAAAAATAAAATTTAATTTAAAAAATAGTATATTCTGAAATTTTCATATATTTTTCCTTATTTTTATAAGTTGTTTTGTTTATTTATTTGCCTAAATTGAATAATTCATCACATTTTGAGATTTTATTTCTTATTTTAAATAATTTTAGCGCCTATCTGGCACCATTAATTTTTTGTATTTAAATATTAATTTAATAATATTAAATAACCAAAATCTCCCCCGACTCTCTCTCTCTTATTATTTTAAATTTTTTTTAGTTTATCAATATTAATTTCACAATATAAGGGTAGGTGAGGTTTATAGTGAGGAGAGGACTGAGGAGAGTACACTATTTAATTATATAACAAAACATTTAAATTTTAAAGGAGATTGATTAATATAATTTAGAAATGAATCATTATACAATAAATTTAAATTTAGCCTAATTTCTCTTTAAATAAAAATTTATTTATATAAAATCTCATTAGTAAAAGGTATACCGATTTCCTACTTTTGTGGAAACAAAAATCATGTAATTACAATTAAAATTAGAAAAATATTGGCAATTCTATTACAGAGAGAAAGGTATTAACAAATGGGAACATCTTTGAGCCCACAAAATATGAATTCCTTATTATTTTTGCATAATAACTATAATTAATATTAATAAATATTATTTTATAATACCATAAATATTTTGATCATAATTAATTTCAATCGTAAATTCTTTTATCCTTTCTATATAATGAGATTTTTCTAGTGGTGTTGTATCGATGAAACTGATTCATTTTTTTATTAGATACTTAAAAAATTTAAAGAATAGGCATATTTAAATTTCATATGAGCCAGAGAAAGAAAGAAAGGCAAGACGAAAAACATATGAAAATTATTTACAATTTCATTTCACATTCTTTCTCCATGATTGAAAATGCCTTATATTATAACATTTCATCTATTTTTCGGACAATCAATGAATAAATATTGCTTCAAGGTTATTGTCTATCACCTTTACTAAAGTTACGAAAAATTAATTAAGTGGCTGATAAATCTCCTTTAAAAACTTTTCAGTGTTTTTTTAATAAAGATGATAATGAATATTAAAAATATTTTAGTAAATTAATTTATAAGCTGATAATTCTCATTTAAAAATTTATTTTTGATTCAAGAATATTTTAAAAAATTGGACTTATCTGGTAATGACGAGTTCAATAACAAAAATTAACACATGAATTTATGGTATTTTATTAATATACGAATATTTAAATTTTATATATTGAAAAACAATATAAAGAATATTTGCGCTTTTTTATGTAAACCATTATTATATAATTAATAAGTTACATTATAATACTGCCATATACATATTTAAAAAATAAATTTTTATTCAATATCAACTTCCCAACAATTTAGAGATATGCAATGTTTGAGTGTTGTTGACGACATTTTATTTCTCTTTTTAGTTATACATTCCACTGCCTTACTACAGATTCTTTCGCTAGCAACACTAGTGGTTTGTTGAGCTAAGAAATCTTTAGCCATTAAAGATAAATTAGGATATGAATTTTTATTATTCGACCACCATTCTAATACATTTGTTATTGGACTTGCTACATCTTCTCTTAAATAAAGCGATATTTCGTCGGTCAATGGTTCATTTTGTAACTCACCCCTAAATAATAAATATATATATATGTATGTAATCATATATTTACTTTCTTAGAATGTTATGCATGCTTACAGAAAATGGTAATGCCTCAATTTCCAAGATATCATTTTCAGAGGCTGATGACTTTGATGTGTTGTTATATTTCGTATATAAAGTTTTAAATTGATGAAAAAATTCCAATTTATTTATAAATTTAGGTAAAAATTTCTGCTTTGTTTTAGGATCCAATATACTTGATATAAAATTGGAAATTGATGTCATATGTTTAATATTTTTGACATTTTGTTAACATTACCTCCGCTGTATTTTTCAATACGGTATCACCAGTAATATAATGATTTAAAATATTTTCAATGCAGTTTATGAACAATACAGATGAGCCAATGGTTGTATTTGTAGCTGACGAAGCTTCTAAAGTAATCTTGTAAAAGGGTTTTAAAAAATCCTCTACATCTTTTAAAAAAATTGATTTTTCATTATTTATAAATAATTGACCATCTTGGTGGCTCCCTTTTTTCCCCAATTTATTGACTGCATCTAAATTCTATAAAAAAAAATATAAGTAAACATAATTACTTTGTTAATAGAGGATATCATCAAAAATTTAGAATTCCATCTAGTTACGACATCAAGTGGTATGCGTATACCTCCAGTTATGTCTAAAAATTCTTTCATATATTTTGGTGATGTGTGCAATTTTTTGACAAATTTATTTATTTTTTCTAATTTATCATTTAAAACAATCATTCCCTCACCCACAATAATATTTATTATGTGAGCAAGACACCTATGGTTATACAAAGATGAACCATATAACTCTGTATAAGTTTCACTCAATATACGCGATGCTGCTAACATGTTTTTAGCATTATCATGAGTAACCGCCATAACTTTATCATGAATTTTAAATGATTCGAGAGAAGCTTGGATAGATTCTGATATTTCTGTCCCCGTATGTGGGTGAGGTAATTCAATTAAATCAAGTAGGAGATTAACAAATTTCCAATCATTATCAATATAATGTATTGTTATTGATAAATATGAGAAGGAATTTATTCCTGTCCATAAGTCAGTTGTCAGGCTGATTTTACTATTTACCTGTTTAAGGTCTTAAATAATTTTATTTTTAGATTTATTATATAAATCTTTTACATAGCAGGCAGCAGTTTGTCTGCACCAAATCTTCTCATTTTTAAATATAAATGAGAAAATATTTCGGAAAAATGGAGATTCTATTTTATTAAATGAGATGTTATTTTTTATTATATATCTTATAATCAATTTGTTTAATTGCATATTTTCATGGGGAAGTAATTTCCTTATTCTTACTAAAGAATTAATTTATTTTATTTTCTATTCTTAGATGAGAATGGGATATAGAAATATGTCGTTTTAAATTTGCTAAAAATATATATTATAATTGTATATTAAATTTTAAAAATATGTACTTGTGGCTGTATTTTAACTATAATGTGTATTGCAGTATATACATTTCCGACGAGATTTCGTCGGAGTCATTTTATATATTCGAAATATTTAAATTACTTGATGTAGATATATCAGAAATTTGTGATAAGTCACTTGTACTAGCATCTTGGCTAGTTATAGGCTCTATCTATATATTATTTATATAATAAAAAATATATTTTATCTTTTAAAATTGGTTCATTGTTATTATACAAAATGATAGTATTGTTAAATAGCTCATTTTAAGTCAATTTTTAAACATGGCTAACTCAATATTTTATCCAGATTATGTAAGCCTCGAAATTTTGTTTTAGATGTTCAACCCATTGTGCCACCTATGATCAAAATCTTAAGCTTGCATAACATTTCTCTCTATAATCTAAATAATATATTTCAATAATTAATTTTATTTTTAATATATTTTTTTTTATTTTAATATTATTTATTAAAATTATAATACTCTATCTATATTCTAGGTATTAATGTATAATTAAAAGAAGAGAAATGGTTTTGTCGGCGGGGCTTAATGACCCATGTATAAATATACATTTGGATCGATAAATTTTGATTGATATAGCCTTTTTTGGATCATCTGTGATCAATTGTTTTAAATGTAATTTAGTTTTAAAAAATATATTGTTGGAATTTTTGATTTGTTTAATTAATAATTTATTTTAATTAAAGTGTTCAAAAATAATGTAGCGACGAAAGCGTAGAATAAAATTGCGAAATAATAAAGCGTTGAATATAAATAAAAAGGGAAGTAGCAAGCGCTAGAAAAACTAAAAAAATATTTTTAAATAAAGCTTTAGAGGGGGAGAGATTTTTTTAAAATATACATTGGATATAGCCACAAAAAAAGGAATGAGGTGAATACTAATGGGTTGAAATAACAAATCAGACGCGAAGGAGAAAATAATAAAATAATGAGTTGGTTCTAAAGGGTATATTCACGAGTTTAAAATTGGATATAATTATGCGAAGAGAATATTTATTTATAAAAAAAAGGGGTTTCTTAAAAAGGGTCATGTTATGTAAAGAATATTAAGGATAAAGGATATGCTAAAATAATTTTATTAATGTTTTTTTTTTAATTTTGCTAAATAAAATCATAGAACATAATTATGAAAACGACAAAGACTTAATTATTTTTGAATAAACTACTAAATTAATTACCTACTATCAGGTCTGGTCCGGACATTTTTAAAATATATCATATTTATTTTTGATTTTTATAGCTAATAATGGCTATTTCAAATATTTGGCTTTAAAGTATACTGCCTGGCACAAGTATTTTTTTTAAAAAAATTTCAGGCCCTGCCTAAGTATATTTTAAAGAAATTAAAATACGTCCTGGCCTGTATACCCGGAGATTTAGGGTCCGATATTTTTTTCGGTTTAATTATTTTTTTTATATAAATAAATTGTATATTTTTTTCAAATAATTGATTATAATTATTATATCCAAATTTTTATTTAAATATATGCGTTTATGAATGATGTATAAAGTAACTTATTATGTAACTAGTTTTTGAAATATAACTGCAACTAATTACATTTGATATTTTTAAAATTTTAAACTATCGAAATATAAATATTACATCTGAATCTGGGTCAAACTCGCGAATATAGATTTCTTCATTGCTTATGATTTCCTGTCTATTTTCTTCTACATTGTAATAACAACGCTAATGGGTATACTAATATAAATTATATATAATAAAAATATTACATCATTCTCTTCCTGTTGAGAACTAATTATAAGACTATTCTTCTCTACCTCCAAGTATCTAGATAAGGTCTTTTTATTATAAAACATTTGGTTCCTTAATTTATTTATAAAAAAATTATTTTACCTCTTGAGAATTTGAGTTTGAAAAAGACATTACAGAATTTAGCAAAAAAATTTTGAAAAGAATATACAAATAAAAATTTAAAATAATAATGGGAGAGAGAGAGAGTCGGGGGAGATATTGGCTATTTAATAATAATAATAATATTAAATTAATAAATATACAAAAAATTAATGGTGCCAGATAGGCGCTAAAATTATTTAAAATAAGAAAAAAAATCTCAAAGATGAATTATTCAATTTAGGCAAATAAATAAACAAAACAACTTATAAAAATAAGGAAAAATATATGAAAATTTCAGAATATACTATTTTTTAAATTAAATTTTATTTTTTGATTTTAAAAACATAATAATTGGAAAATTATTTTTCTAAAATTAAGGTATGGTATGGTTATTTATTGAATTAAGTCGTATATCAATTTTCACGTGGAATCAGATACCGGATTAAGAATAAAAAAAATGAATTAGAAGATTCCGATGATCGATGATAATCACTCTTATCTAGGTTTGATTTTGAACCTCAAATATCAATATTGAAAAAGATATTTTTGTATAATTTATTTTCTAGGTTTTCAAAGATATTTTATTTATTTTAAACATTTATAAGTTTAAAAAATCAATTGATAGTTAAATATATTTATATTGATAAATTTAAATAAATTGTAATTTACACCCTTCTTTTGTGTGATATAATCTTGACTTCATTTATAATTGAATTTTCTTTGCTTTTGGGAAAAAGTGTAAAATTAAATTTTTATCCACGTCGATGTTAGTTATATGCAAAAAAATCCAAAAAGTATTTTTAATCTAATTACCTTCTCTCAACAATAATATCCAAAACAGTAATCGGTACTTTAGTATTAAAAATGTTAAAATGAAGCATATATTTTTTAATGTTTACCTAATAAATTTTAAATAACTAATAAAAGTTTAAATTTTTAAATCGGTCAGCACTTTTAAAATTAGATGGAAGGGCGTAGGCTAAAACCCAGCTTGTTTCAACAATTATTTTAAAGATCTTAAAATTAACGATTATATTAATTGTCATATGTCACATCCTCATTTAAATTTTAAATTAACATGTTTACAATTTATTTTACTCTGTTACTTCAAAAAGTTTAAAAAATAATGATTATGACAATTGTCACTTTTCTATGGTACATCTTCACTGAAATTTTAATTTATCATGTTTACAGTATATATTTTTACCTATTTGCTTCAAAATTTCAAAAAACTTAAAAATGACGATTATGACAATTGTCACTTTTCTATGGTACATCTTCGCTTAAATTTTATTTTAACATGTTTACAATATATATTTTTACCTATTTGCTTCAAAAAATTTCAAAAAAACTTAAAAATGACGATTATGACAATTGTCACTTTTCTATGGTACATCTTCACTGAAATTTTAATATAACATGTTTACAATATATATTTTTACCCATATGCTTCAAAAAATTCCAAAAAAACTTAAAAATGACGATTATGACAATTGTCACTTTTCTATGGTACATCTTCACTGAAATTTAAATATAACATGTTTACAATATATATTTTTACCCATATGCTTCAAAAATTCCAAAAAACTTAAAAATGACGATTATGACAATTGTCACTTTTCTATGGTACATCTTCACTGAAATTTAAATATAACATGTTTACAATTTATATTTTTACCCATATGCTTCAAAAAATTCCAAAAAAACTTAAAAATGACGATTATGACAATTGTCACTTTTCTATGGTACATCTTCACTGAAATTTAAATATAACATGTTTAATATATTTTTACCCATATGCTTCAAATAATTCCAAAAAAACTTAAAAATGACGATTATGACAATTGTCACTTTTCTATGGTACATCTTCACTGAAATTTAAATATAACATGTTTAATATATTTTTACCCATATGCTTCAAATAATTCCAAAAAAACTTAAAAATGACGATTATGACAATTGTCACTTTTCTATGGTACATCTTCACTGAAATTTAAATATAACATGTTTACAATATATATTTTTATCCATTTGCTTCAAAAAATTTCAAAAAAACTTAAAAATGACGATTATGAGAATTGCCACTTTTCTATGGTACATCTTCACTTAAATTTTATTTTAACATGTTTACAGTATATATTTTTACCTATTTGCTTCAAAAAAGTTCAAAAAAACCTATAAATGACGATTATGACAATTGTCACTTTTCTATGGTACATCTTCACTGAAATTTTAATATAACATGTTTACAATATATATTTATACCTTGCTTTAAAATAATTTTAAAAAAGTTCAAAAATAACAATTTAAAATTTTAACCTGTTCCTTCAAAGAAAAAGAAATTCCAAAAAAAATATATTAAAAATAACTTATATATAACTCATATAGTTATTTTAAGGACAAGTTCTCACTTTACTTCTTTTTGTTTATCTTCTCTGTTTTTAGTCGACTAATTAGTCGTTTTGGTCTACTAATTAGTCGTTTTAGTCAACTAATTTAGTCGCTAAAGTTTTTAGTCGAATTGTTCGACTAAAACTATTAGTTAGTCCTCTGTTAGTCGACTAAATTTAGTCAATTAACAACACTACCATTTATAATTAAATTATATAAGAAAAGATCTTTGTTTAAAAAGTACAAGAATTTTAAAGGTAGACAGCTACCCATACGAAAGATATAATAACATCATCCATCCTTCTAATTAAACCTGTTTTTAATCATTCTGTAATATTAAGAGTGTCGAACCTAACCTCGTAAACTGAACCTATATAATTTAAAAATTTTTAATGAATCGAACCTTTTTGGGAAAAATTTAAAGGAGCTGGCCGTACCTTTTTAAATCGTTATAACTCTATAAACAGGTTCATATAGGTTTTTTATTTTATAAATATTGATTAATGTACCAATGCTAAAGCACTCGAAGACCCCCAATAAGTAGATATAATACTTAAGGGATATATTTTTGACAAACATATCGCGTTTGTGGTATCTTTTTAGTTTTTAGCATATTTCTCTTTATGTATTATTTTTTTAAAATATATTTTATTAATTTACGCTAACAAAATATGATGCATTCTGTGTTTTTCTTATCTTGATCACTGATATCAAATATTATTGTCAGATGACAAAATAACAGGACTAGAAAATATTTTACAAACTTGACATGTAATTGAGATATGATGTGATGATATAATGAAAATAATTATCCAGACCATGAAGATGATTTTCAATCTTTATTAAATATTTGCATTTTGTGAAAGAAGAAAATTAGAGCAACCCGCAGTCTATTGGCAATAATAGCCATGTATGCCCTAGCTTTACAGATATAAATTGAAAGAATATTCTAAAGATTAAAATATATTTTATCATGACAGATAATTGAAAAAAAAATTGGTTTAGCTTTAAATAGTGTTTTAAGTTCCTTATTCTTATATATTTATCATAAAATAATTTATAATGCTTTATATGGGTATCCTTTATAAAAAATTATTATTAATATATGAACCTTTATTACCTTTATAAAATTTAATTCCTTAACCTGAGCCGAACCTAAATGGGTGATACGTTTGAGCATGTGAATCCATATCCATGTATATGATGTTAGTCAAATGCACTTTCTTTCACTATCAATTAATTAGGATTCGTCTGCCCCTTTATTAACCGCCTTTATTAAACTGGGTCAAGAAAATCCTTAACTAAACATAGCCTGGTTCCAGGATTCTCGACGATTCTGATTCTAGGCATCTTTATACTGACATCTCTGAAAATTCTTGTGAAAAAACGGTAAGCAGGAGAATTAATTTATAAAGAAAGTACTCAGTATATCCGAAATTATACGAGAAATTTATCCTTCATCTTTCTTATATTCCTGAGCCTACAAGTTTTGATTTTTTAAGAACATTTAATGTAGTCGTATTTAATACTTTCAAAGATTATTTTTCATTAAATCCATCATTCCTTTGGGATCGTTATAGATCAAATGGAATTGAAGATTATATATGCACTCATAATGATTCAATACCTTTAAATCTGGCTCTTTTGGACATTTAAATTTTTTGGGCGATAGTTGATTAAATTGTCATTTCCAATTTTCTTCAGAATGGTACATAAGATATGCCTACAGTAACAGATGATTTTATATATATACATTGAGATTCACCAGCATAAGGATATTTAGTTAAGATCTTAATTCTTGTCTTTTTTGACCCGTCAAATAGGCAGGTTAAATTAAATGGTAAAAGCAAATCTCTTTAAACGGTAAACTATTGATGATTTTTATTTGCCAACAACCTCTCATGGATTCGTATGTGTAAAAATATCGCGCATTTATATAATTTGTCATTTTATTATGGATCACATACTTACATTTTACCGGGTGTCCTTGATTACATCGAACAAATTAACAGCCATATTTTGTATGAAAAATTAGAGATACGCATCATGATTCGCGACTCAGGTCTGAATAATAGTTTTCCCGTAAGTGCTAAATTATGAATTATGACAGGTTTAGAGTTTATAACTTGAATCATGATGCACAATTCATAAGAAAAATTATATATCGTCTGCTGAGTATTATAGTGTTCTATATCCACATTTTTGCAAACTTAATTTTATCAATAAATCAATTTTTCGGTGTGGTGTATTCCTCCAAATCAACAAAAATATTATTTAGAATAATAATCTATTTACATTGTTATAGTGTTATTTCCTATTAAAATACAAAAAATATTTTTTTAAAAATTCTCTCCTGAAAAATTTTGAAAAATGGATATTGAACAATTATAATAATTAAGTCGACGATACATAAATTGATTTTATAAAAAGGAAAAAAAAATTATATGCAATATTTGAAGAAAATTTTTTTTTGTTTTCCTTTAGATAATTTTGTTTTTTAAATGTTAAAGAGACTCTTGATCGTCATCAAAAGATTTATCTAAATTAATCTACACCCATTTCAATAATTTGAAGATAAATACTAATATCCATTTAATATAAGATTACAAAAAATGATGAAAAGAAAGGATCAAAATGAATGCAAAGAATACTGTCTTAAGATCTTTGTCCAGGACTGGACGAGAATTGACCGTTTTCCAGGACGGAGCTGGGTGAAGAAACTAAACACTTGTCGATAACTTTATGGCATTTAATCACAGCTAAAAAGGATGGGACGGAGCACTTAATATGACTAGGAAGAGAATGAAAATAATAATTATTCTTTTTTTTAAAAAAATGTATTGTTTTTAAAGGAGTAGCGCCTGACGAAGAACTTTTTAATATACTTAAAGATAGGTTCGGAGAGTGGACTCACGTGTTGAGGAAATTCAGGAGAATAATGTATTGGAAGAACAAGTTCAAAAATATAAATCCTTTTTTAGGCATCACACAACCTCTAGAAGATTTGATACCCCCTTCTGCCTATGGAAAGGTTGACAATTTAGTGAGTTCAACAAATTAATAATAATTTATTTTCTTTTTATTTATTTGTAAGAATGCAATTCATTTTTGTCTATACGGTTATAAAATGTCTTCGCAAATGTGTACACAAATAATTAAAAATAGTTTTACTGTTTTTTAAATAAATAATTGATTATGTTTTAGTAAAAAAAAAGTATTTCATCAAGGAAGGCTATGTAAAGCTTGCCATGTTTGAAGGGGTTCTACTTATAGCATTTTAATTTTAACGGGATTTGTGTTCTATAATTAAACACTATTTTTAATTCTGCATCAATGAGACTTTAAGAAATAATTGTAAATGATGAAAGTTGCATAAAATATCATTAAAAAATTTATAAATCTCCTTTCTCCCACAAAGGGACGTTTAACAATGACATGCTCTCAATTAGCATTATACAGGATGTACCAAGACGTGGATATGGACCTAGAAATTCATACGTTTTATCCTTCGCACAATATTCCTACTTATCCTAATTCCTCTAACTTGATTGAAAGTATTATAATAATAGTTTATAATATTAATTATGAAAATTTATATGTGTTCGCTTTAACATTGGAAATACGATAGATCTTATAAGAAAATAAAATTATATATTGACATCTATAAAAGAAGACTATAATAATCAAAAATTTCTTGAATTAATGTTTACCTATGTAGTGTAATGTTTCTATTTGAAAAAATGGATCATGAATTTGAGTAGGGGGGAGGTAAATTGTGAACGCCGTGTTTTTTTAAAGGTTATTATGAAATTGCAGTTCACGTAATTGTCCCAAATCTTAGCCAACATCAATCATAGTTTAGGTAAATAAAGCAATTTAGATTAAAATTTGCTAGTACATTGACCTTTATTTAGAAAAATAATAATACCACTCCTTCGACCCACCTACAGATAGATTAATACTTGCAATCTTGGTTTCAGATATTTAAGTAGATTATATTCGTTCCCAAAGTAAAATTTTATTTAAAAAAGCATCATCATTAAACTGATACTAATGATTCTAAAAGATAGTAAAATCGAGTATCTTTTTTTTTTAAAGTTCTAGCCTTATTTATTGTATTAATATAAAATTTTATGGAGTAAACCTCCATCAGAATTTGTAATTGGATTTGAAGATATTAGCTAAAAAAAGTGAGTTGTTTCCATTATACTCGCTATTTATGGTTCTCGTATATTTTAATAGATGAGTTATAAAGAAGGAATATATTTTGTATATTAATGTGTCTTATTTTACGATGTATAAAAAACGACAATATTTTTTTAAATTTTTTTTTATCTCAAATGTTAGTGAGTTTGGTTTTGAAAAAAAGAGATTATTTGGTTATCTATATAGAGGCAATAACTTGTCGAAATTAAATCTTATTAATTTCACATTAAGGCTAGTTACTGAAAATTCTCACTCAAATAAACGCCCGAGATTAGGAAATATAATGTTTGATTTATTAAATTGATCGAAAGCATGAGCCCTACAAATTCGTAAGCACTTTTTTTGGACATTGATTTTAAGATGTACATTCTGGTGTATTTTCGTAATAAAACCACAATATTTTATTTTCCTTGAGGGCTTATAATTTCCATCTAAAATTAATTTTTTTTAAATTTGGGGGATTCGACCTTGACCGTATTATAAGTGGGACCAGGCTTGATCGGTAGCACATCACTGGGAAAAAATTGACCTGGGCCCCAATACAAATCTCTGGAAGATATGTTTTTATAACCACGTTTAAGTATTTTGATTCGACTCGATTTAATATTAAAATTAATGAATAATGTTCACCCCCTAAAATAGTGGTATTTCTGAATTAAGGGGTTGTTTATTGATTAATTATTTTTCTAGGCTTTCCTTCCATGACCTTGCCATAGCGCTGAAGCGTTAGAGTAATTGAGCACTTGGTAGCCATTATAAAAAACATATATAGAATAGTTTTAAATAGTTATCTTGGCCCTAATTTTTCTAGCCCGGCCTGGTCAGAATTTTTTTTAAAAATTTGTCCTTCCCTGCCCGATCCCAAACGAATTTTTTTATTTGTCTCGAAAAGCCTAACCCGAAATAAAAATTATTTGTTCGCCCTGCCTGAATTTATTTAAATATAAAAAAATTTAATTTTTTTTTATATAAAAAATATTATATAATTAGAAAATATTAGCGCTTTGTTTCTTGCAAGAATTTTAAAATATATCAATTTATTTGACAATGGATTCATATATTTTAAAATTTAAGCCCAGAACAAATTTTTTTTAAGAATATTAGGCCCGACCTCGAGCCATGTTCGGGCCGGGTGATTTGCAGATCTCGAGTTTAAAATATATTTTATATTATTCGGAACTATATCAACTAGTAAGCAGTGCATAAAAAAGTTTAATATGCAAACGCCGAGATATCCAAATTTTCGGAAAATATATTTTGAAACTCGATTTTTGCCTTTCTATTTTTTTAACATTCTCATTAGAATGCTTTAGCATGGCTTTAGCCTACATATTATTACGCAAACTATAACTGTAATACTATGCGTATTATTGTACTGGTTATATAATTAACCTGTTCATTCATTTTAACCGCTGTTAATACAATTGCAAATAAATAATATGAGAGTTAAAACTAACCATGTTTTAGAATAATAAATTTTTTTATAATATAAATAATAACTTATCTATTTTTTTAACATTTTTTTGCTCCCAATTGTATAAACTCGTTACGCTTTAAATATCCTTAAAAATATTTAGGTTCAGAATTCGATACTGAGAAAGACTCCGATGAATCCAATAAACCTTTTATCTACGATGCTAATAATGAAGGTAGTTATACTAAAATAATGATAAACCACGAAAATGGAATCATGAGAGCCGATTCAAGACACCACACTTCTTACCTCATAAAACGAGATGATAACAAATGTTTGAAGGCTAAATTTAAGGAACTTAAAGAATTAGATGTATTATATAGTGACATCATTAATTAATTGTTTATTAATTATCATCGTTTTGCACCACTGATTTTTTAACATTACATATATTCTAGGAAATTAATTTAAATTGTTTATGAATATAATAAAAGATAATATATATTGAAAAATAAAATAAGAAATAATGAATACTAGCCCGATTTAAAAAGAAAATAATTTAACCTCAAAAAAGAAACATGATGAATGCCATTACTCTTTATTTTTCAAAAAGTTAACGAATAATTTTTATCTATATGAGCAGTTGTATTAATATAAAATTATAATAATAAAATATTTGTTATTTCTCATAAGCGTAATATAAAAGACCCTTTCGTTTTTCGTGAAACGCTCTTGGAATCATATGACAAATATGCTGATTTGTTGGACAAATCTCAATGGACATTTATTGTGGGGCAGACTCCGGAACAAAAAGCCTTACTAAATCAACTTGTACAAGAATTTGGGGAAAAAGTTAAGATTTGAAATATAAATGTATAATATTTACCCCGTACCCACATTGTCTCTCACTATCTGATCTCATAACTGGAAGAAATAAATATCAGCTTGGTTTTCATTCCTCTCGAGTCTATGTTATTAATTTTAAAAAATACATTTGCATCTTTTTCTTTACTATAATATCAATAAAAAACTCAAATTTTAATATGTTACAAGGCCTTTTTCAAATAAAAGCAGTGCCAACACTATAAATATAATTTATTAACCAGGAAAATAATTTGGTCAATCTTCGCGTGCATTCTAAAGTTAGCATTATATTTGTACTGAGAATACAGTCTCGCTAAGATTTTTTAAGCGTGAAAATATCACACTACTATGAATTTTTATAATTTAAAAAAAAGTTAATAAATATACTATATATTTTTAATACAAAAAAAAATTTCATCAGAATAAAGTAAATAAGGTTTTATAAAATATGTAATAAAATAAAATTTCTATTTCAAGGACAATAAACCCTCGATATTAACTGTAGAGGGTCCCGATGTAACTTGGGTACAGGGTCGACCCATAAAATATTTTACGTTGAAATCAAATCTAACTCAAAAAGAAATGGCTAAAAGAGAAGGAATAGATAGACTGGATTCTAGGGATTATGATGGTAATTAATATTATTTCAATTATCCCTCCCTTGTGATTCTGACTAGACTGGTCGATATATAGATTTTTTAAATATTTCATGTAGATGTTTCATTCTTTCTTATCTTTCTCTCGAAATTTTCTTTATTTTTTAATTTCTTTTATTTTTATAAGACGTATCCGATTGGCCAATGTATTTCGAAAAACCTGGAATTCCCGTTGACTCTTATCCATTAACTAACGTTCACGAAATTATGCCAGACGGAGCTAAAATATTCGCCACGGTTATATTTAGATCCGATATCACTCCCGAAGACTGGAACTTTTTTGGGGGAGCGACAAAAAAAACAAAAAGTTTGGAAAACATCGAATCGAATTCTTATAAAGCTAGCCAGTTAAACATTTCGAACACCAAAAAATTTGTCCATAACGATTTTTATTTTGACAAAGATAATCTAGATGTCTATGAAAATAATCTGAATAATGATAATCTAGTCGATATTGCAGATGAAGACCATGGTAATAATGATAATTATCGCTATGTCAAAAATCGTGTCGGCAAAGAAATTACTCAAGCTGACATTTTCCACTGGCTAAAATGCTTGGAGGTTTATTTAGGTAAAACGATTCAATCGTTATTGTATACATCAAAATTTTAATATTCTGTTTATAAATACCTGACTACAGAGGC
Source organism: Gordionus sp. m RMFG-2023 (assembly GCF_954871325.1). Taxonomy (NCBI): domain Eukaryota; kingdom Metazoa; phylum Nematomorpha; class Gordioida; order Chordodea; family Parachordodidae; genus Gordionus; species Gordionus sp. m RMFG-2023. The sequence goes on along the minus strand of NC_088777.1, from coordinate 37,979,152 downwards.
GTAACAGAGACACCACCCGCGGCATTTTTTTTAAATTAGAAGATTGCAAAATATAAAAATTTTATTACTTTATTTAAATAAAAAAATGCCAGATAAATCTTATTATTTTGTAAAAAATATTTTTGTAATATTTTATTCCATTCACTATATTAACTTGTTATATTTTCAATTTTTTTCTAGTAGTCAATTTTTTTTCATAGTTTTTTTTAAAATAACATGATTAATAATTAATTTGCACAAAAAAATTCCTAAATTAATCATATATTTTTTTAGTATTTATTTTCTAGAGTATTATCTTGACTTTATGCAAATATTTTCATACAATAAAGTTATTTTATATGAATTTTCTAAGTTTAAAAAAATTTCCATGTAATTTTTGCGGGGGGAGGGCACTGAGATCCGTTGCTCCTCTGTCTGACTGGTCATTAATTGGTAAAATTGATAGGTTAATTCAAATGGATATACCTATTTTTTGATATCGATTCGACCAAATCATTCGTATTTTTAATAAAATCAGTTATCAGCCGATATCATAATTGGCCTTTCGATCCATTATATTAAAATGGCGAATAAAATATGATATAATATTAGTATTGAACCAGGAAATTATTTTTCTTAAATTTTAATACCCCATTTGCTTTATATAGCTTTTTTAGTCACATATAGGAAATTCCATGACAAATCGACAATGATTTGGACGATTATTTTAATGGATGAAACTTGGTATGAAGGTTAAATGATTTGATATTTTATACAAATCTAAATTTTAATTCCTTTTAAATAAATCCCGAGTTATGGGCCTTCAAAGTTCGATGAGAGTCTTTTCCTCTTTTAACGAATCTCGAAATACTCAAAATATTTTTAGTCTAAAGGTAACAAAATATATATCATTTTGTAGCTCTAAAATATCTCCTTAATAAAATGCAAAAATTATTTTAATCCTTCAAAACTCTGGTGTAAAAATGACGTTAGTTCCCTGGTGGGGTTTAATAGACCCCAATTTCAAATGTATATATCTCCAGTTATATTCATTATTTTTATTTAATATTTGGATATAAGATAGAACTAACCTTAAACTTGTTAAAATATTTATTTATTTTTATTTCTTAAGCTTAGATTAAAGATGATGAGGATAATTATAATTTGTGTCAAAATTATTAAAAAAAGCTTACTTTTTTTTAAATTTTAAATAATAAATTAAAAAAATAACTTATCTATCATATAATCATGATAATTCATAATAAGGATCTTTATTCTTCAATATAAAAAAAATTACACTAATACATTCAAACATAAAAAAAATATAGAATATTGAAATATGTTAAATTTGACATGCAAAACATTTATTACATAAAACATTAATGTGTTTAAACATAAATATATTTTACATATTTGAAAAAAAATATTTTGTTTTTTTTATTTTCATTTTCAGCTTAATAAAGATTTCCCAATAATGTCTTGAATTGTGTTACATCAACTTCTTTAGTAGAACTTTCATATTGGTCAGTATAGTTATTACATATAATATTAATTTTTTCCTTGGTATGATAATCTCTTTAATCATTTTTGGTGTTATGAACAAGTCAAAACATTTTTCTGGAGTGTCAGCTTCTTTCCCTTATTCTTTTACTCCTGGCAGTTGAATAATTAAATTTTGTTGATGAGTTCTTATTCTTTGATTAGGAAGATCCTTTTTCCATCTAGTAAACTTATTTTTTTAGATATTATGATAAACGATTTCATATTTACATAAATATAATTAAGTTTATTGTCTTCAACTAACATTTCTTCATCTAATTCAGATTGTGTATCATGATCACTATCATATATAAAATCTTCATCCTCACTATTAATTATATTGTCATAATCACCTCAAATAAAATGATATTACATCTTAAATAATTATATATTTAACTTTAGAATCTGCAAACGTCATTATAAATGAATTTGAGAAATGAGTCAGCTGGTGAAAAATAAAAATAAAATAACTCCACCAGAGAAAATCCTTATGTTTTATTTTTCATATATCTCATTCAAAATATAAGATTTATATTTTATTTTAAAAATTTTATAATATACTAGTATATATTTATAATTTTATAAATTTTTTAAAAAAAATTTCTTAAAAAATTATAATTTATTCTGGTGGGGTCTCACAAACCACAATCAGTCACAAAATGCTTATATCTTAAAAACTACTCAACCAAAATATATGAAATTTGGAATATAGATTCTAAGATATATTTGATGAAGCTACTGAAGAATCCAGATCATAAACCATTATTATGTAATATCATTTTTAGCATGCCAAGGGTTTCATATACCCCACCATAGTATTGAAGGGTTAAAAAAAATTTCAGTGTCTATTTTCGGTAAAATAAAATTATTTTGAAAAGTTCCCATTTAAAACGATGAAATCCATGAAATATGTTTATTACCAATATATTTACATATATAAGTAAAAATATTAATGGAGAAAATAAAAATTTAAATTTTATATAGTTTTTTACTATTTTAAGAATAAAAAATCAATTATAAAGGGCATTTGAAACGATTGAAACTCATAAAATATGCTTACTATCAATATATTCAAACGGAGAAAATAAGAATTAAAATTTTATTTAGTTTGCATAATTTTAGGAATAAAAAAATTAATTATATAGGGCGCTATCTATAAAAAATAATTAAAATATATTTTATTTTTATTTGGGTATAAAAAGCGTATAAATTTTCTAGTTTACATAATAATTTTATAGAAATATTAACGGTTATTTATAATACATAATGCATATTTTGATTCAAAAAATACATTATAATTATCTTTATTAAATAACTAAACTCTCTCATTGATTTATTTATTACTAAAATTATTTTAAAAAAACTAAATAAAATTTAAATTTTTATTTTCCCCATTAACATTTTTACTTTAATATTTAAATATGTTGTTAATGGACATATTTGATGAGTTTCATCATTTCAAATGTCCTTTATAATTGATTTTTTTATTCCTAAAATTATAATAATCTAAATAAAGTATAAATTTTTATTTTCCCCATTAATATTTTTACTATAATATTTAAATATGTTGTTAATGGACATATTTGATGAGTTTCATCATTTCAAATGTCCTTTATAATTGATTTTTTTATTCCTAAAATTATAAAAATCTAAATAAAGTATAAATTTTTATTTTATCAATTAATATTTTTACTTTATGTTAGTATATTGGCAATATACATTTTTCGAGTTTCATCCTTTTAAATGTGGCACTTTTCAAAATAATTTTTGCATTTCCTGAAGGAGAATTTTGAGTGCTACAAATTGATATTTAATTTGTTACTTTACACCAAATATATTTGGAGTAATTTGATATACGTTAAGGCTCTCATCGAACTTTGAAGAACCATAACTAGAGATGTATTTGAGCTAGAGCAGTAAAATTTCTATTTGTAAAAAATATAAAATCTATTTAACCTTCATGTCAATAATCTATTTAAAAAATGGTCATCTGAAATTACGTTATTTTGGTCGATTTGTTATGGAAAATACTTTTTAACAAAATGACGTTTTTAATCGAACTTAGATTTAAAAAGGCACTTGATTTGGAAAAAATATTATGGTATTTGCAAAAGGACACAATTTGACTAAAAAAGCTATATGATATGTTAATTTTATCATTCTATTTTTGTTTATTAGATTCTCAGAACATTGTGTCCATAATTGATATTTAAAATCGGATAGGCAGATATTAGTGATCGGCTGATATATTTACTTTATATCGGATCAGATTAGACTCTAAAAACCTATACCTATATCAGCATTTTTCCAAACATTTTGTCTTGTAAGTGTAACCAATTCTTTGTCATTCAATTTATAAAAGATTCAAAATAAAAATTTTATAACTATGTTATAACGCAGCTATTATTAAATTTTTAGTTAATTAGTTTGGTTTTTTTTTAAATTTTATTTTAATTTATTGTTTTCCTAAATTATAATCACGAAATATTATTCTAATTGATGGCTAGTTCATTTTTATAAAAACTTATTTTTTTTCGTTAACCTAGATTAATAATGTTTAATCAACTTATCCTTGCATCTCTTATTCCAAAAGAAATTTTTTTTAGGCCGACCTGGTTGGGAGTAAATTTCGTCCAAATTATTACACGGCCGGCCTGTTTTCAATTTTTTTACTACAGTTGTCTGATTCGATTTTTTTAAATACAATGCCTGAACCTAAATATATGTAGTTGAACCCCAAAATAAACAACAATTTATAATATTGGGAAGTGGTTAAATTAAAAACACTGCACATCAAATATCACATTCATCAAATAATTCAGCCAAATAAATTTTTTCGCCCGTCACGGCCCGTAAATTTTTTACCGGTCACGGCCCGAATAAACTAATTTCAGGTTGGTAAGGTACTGGGCCAGTTAATGCAGACTTCTATTTTAGACTATTAATAATTTCACGGTAGGTAGTAATATAAATTAAGAACTGCTTATTTGTATATCACTTTTACTATATTTCTTATCATTACTTCATGATTTAAAAAATTTTTAATCAGATAACAAGAATTTATCCCAGGTGCCTACAGTGATCAATTTTAAATCCGATCCTATCGATATCAGAACATTTCAGTCAAACAAAGATTTCATGGATAGTAAAAGCAGGGATCATTCGAGGCCTATTAATTTTGAAGAAGTTCAGCATCCCGTTTACAAGCTTTAATTTTTGGTTGTGAAAAGTTGTCAATTAGATTATTTGAGCATTCTATTTCTAAGATTTTTTATATTTTGATTACTTTATAATCAAAAATGATATTAGATAGAGTTACATGATATTATCTCAAGTTTATGTTTCATTTGTCAATTATTAAAAATCCGTAAATATTGATCGACTCCAATTACGATTTATAATTTTTTTATATTTATCTTCATATCTATATATAAGCCATTTAGTATATTATGTTATATGATATGTAAATCACGCATTGACTTAATTTCAATTGTTGATATGAATTTAATTATGCATAAATAAAATGTGTGTAGTATTAATTAAACATTTAGGCGACAATTTTTACCCCCCCGACAGAAGTTTTATAAAACGTCGCTTACTAAGTCCTCTCACCAAGATAAATTTTCTGATTATATCTTTTGTCAAATATATTTAGTTAAGTATTTTATTAAATATTAAAATTAATATTACTCTAATTTAACATTTAGTTTATTTATCCACATCTTATTATCTTTAAATATTAATATGATTTATCCAATCATAAAGGATATTTGATAAAGAAATTTACGAATGTGTTTCTAGGACAGAAGGAAGTTTTGGAACTGTGAGAGACGAGTATGCATGCAGAACAGAAATAAAGATGTTTTTGAACTATTTTGACTTATTAAAATGATGTATATTTTAAATGTTTGTATACCCTCAAATATAACCTTAAATTATTATTAAACTAATTTTATAATCTTAACTTATGACCAATGTGATTGGGTCCCTCTCAACCTTAAAATTCCAGGCCCTTCAAGGGTTTTCAATCCCTCCCTTTATTCGTTTGAGACGCTTGCGCGCCTGGCCCAAAACACAATTTTGCTCACCCTCCAAATCCCACTTTCTACTACTCATATACCAGTAAATTATCCAACCTACCGTAGGAGTAGTGTTGTTAATCTGCTTAGCCGAGTCGGCTCGAACAGAGCTCACCCGAATTTTGGGTCGTTTTTTTCGACTCCAACTCAAAGTTTTGGTCGTTTTTTACGACTTCGACCAGAGTTCAAGCCGAGAAAAACGACTTCGACCCAAAATATGGGTCGTTTTTTTCGACTCCGACCCAAGTCCAAGCCGAAAAAAACGACCTCGACCCAAAATATGGGTCGTTTTTTACGACTCCGACTCAAAATTTGGGTCGTATTTTTCGACTCAAACTTGAAATTTGGGTCGTATTTTTCGACTTAAACTTGAAGTTTGGGTCATATTTTTCGACTCAAACTTGAAGTTTGGGTCGTATTTTTCGACTAAAACTTGAAGTTTGGGTCGTATTTTTCGACTCCAACTCAAAGTTTGGGTCGTTTTTCTGACTCAGACTCAAACATCGGGTCGTTTTATTCAATCCGACCCAAAATATGGATCTTTTTTTTTAAAGACGACTTAAAGTTAGGGTTGCTTTTTTTCACCCCTAACCCAATTATCTAGATCATTTTTTTCGACCAAAAGTCAAATAACATTTAATATATATTAATATTATAGGCGGGAAAGTTACTTAAAGCTTCTTTAAATTATAATGCTCTGATTAACTATTCATCATAGTTATATTTTAAAATTTTTAAGTGATGTACCATAGAAAAGTGGCATTTGTCATGATAATTATTTTTGAACTTTTTTAAATGAAATAGATAAAAATATATATTGTGAAATAGATAAAAATATATATTGTAGACATGTTAAATCAAAATTTCAGTGATGATGTACCATAGATAAGTGGTAATTGTCATAATCGCTATTTTTGAACTCTTTTGAGTTTTTTTAAAGCAAATTGCTAAAAATATATATTCTAAACATGTTAAATTAAAAATTCAGTGAGGATGTATCATAGATAGGTGACAATTGTCATAATCGCTATTTTTGAACTTTTTCAAATTTTTTTAAAGGAAATATCTAAAAATATATATTCTAAACATGTTAAATTAAAAATTCAGTGAGGATGTATCATAGATAGGTGACAATTGTCATATACGCTATTTTTGAACTTTTTCAAATTTTTTTAAAGGAAATAGCTAAAAATATATATTCTAAACATGTTAAATTAAAAATTCAGTGAGGATGAATCATAGATAGGTGACAATTGTCATAATCGCTATTTATGAACTTTTACAAATTTTTTTAAAGGAAATATCTTAAAATATATATTCTAAACGGGTGGGGTGCCTTTGATCGTAAGACACTTCATCGTATTTTTCGTCCAATTCGTTCTAAAATGGAGATTAATAGATTTGAAATGGTAAAAATTTACATTAAATGTTAATAATTCTTTTAAAATGGTAAAATTTAATATATATTATTCAAATATAGAATATTTAGCAGGTTTCAAATGGTAAAAATTTATCTTAGCTCTTACACAATATCAAAAGAAAAACCTAGGATATAATTTCTACAGCAAATTAAGAAGATTAATAGGTTTAAAATGGTAAAATTTAATATATATTTTTATTCAAATATAGAATATTTAGTAGGTTTCAAATGGTAAAAATTTATCTTAGCTCTTACACAATATCAAAAGAAAAAAGGATATAATTTCTACAGCAAATTAAGAAGATTAATAGGTTTAAAATGGTAAAATTTAATATATATTATTATTCAAATATAGAATATTTAGCAGGTTTCAAATGGTAAAAATTTATCTTAGCTCTTACACAATATCAAAAGAAAAACCTAGGATATAATTTTTACAGCAAATTAAGAAGATTAATAGGTTTAAAATGGTAAAATTTAATATATATTATTATTCAAATATAGAATATTTAGCAAGTTTCAAATGGCAAAAATTTATCTTTTTATCTTAGCTCTTACACAATATCAAAAGAACAACCTAGGATACAATTTTTACAGCAAATTAAGAAGCTTATTTTATTATTCAAATTTATAATGTATATGTCATATGTTAATTATATCAAATGTATAAATCGAATACAAAAATATAAACAACTAATATTTATTTAGCATGTATAAAACAAATATAAATTATTTACAATGTAAAATACAATAATAAAAATTATATATTATCAAATACATTTGAATTATATACTAATTTAATATAAGCTGATGATTTATCAGCAATTCCAATTTATTAATATGATTATTATATTGTGTAGTCAGCTTTTCCAAATTTCTTTCTTTTAGGATATATTTGGAATTTGTTTTTTTAGAGTCATTCCTATGAGGTAATATAATGCCTAATAATTAAATGATTATAAATTTTGATAAACTTGATATGGCATTAAGGGTTGCATGTTAGGTGTTACTAGGGGTTGAGATTGAGCAAACATATTACCTAAAGTAATGAATATAAAAAGATAATAATTGATGATACTAGTTGAAGTTGGTTGAGAGTTTGTAACAAAGAACTGAGACTGAGTAAACATATTGCCTAAAAAAAATTGATTATAGAAATTTTATTTTGTGAAACTTGATATGGTATTAGTAGACTGCATGTTGGGCGTTGCTAGAATTTGAGATTGAGTTAGCTGATAGTCTAAAATTATATTGATTTTAAAAATCTAATATTTTATGAAACTTGATAATGAAGGTTGTATAATTTGTTGAGATAATTGGAATTGAGTTATTGGTTGACTATCAGACATAAGTAGAAGGTTATTGACTAAATAGGTGTTATAGTGAATTATCTATAAAAAAAACCCAATAGGGGATTTTCATTGTTCTAAGGTATGATCCTGAGTTTCTGTGAACTTACTGATTGGAAAATACCCCATCCAGAACAACTTCTTTTTCTACATCGGTAATATGATTTGGAATTAATTACTCTATGCATTGTATATTCCAAATCATTAAAACATAGAATATCATGTCCTCTTTTGGATTTTTTATAGTAATTTTGTTTTCTAAAATTACATTACTAAATTGATTATATCTAGATTGTTAATTTTGAATTATTTTGGGATTAATTCTTTTCTCAAGAAGAATTTTGATGTTGTTTGATACCGTTTTAATTTCCATTACAATGATTATAAAAAAAAATATTTTTAAACTATTACTTTTCCCGCACTTTAATGAACCAATCACAGAATTGGACGAAACTTTACGATGAAGTGTCTATACATTCATAGGCACGGAAATCATTCTAAACATGTTAAATTAAAAATTCAGTGAGGATATCATAGATAGGTGACAATTGTCATAATCAATATTTTTGAACTTTTTTCAATTATTTTAAAGCAAATAGCTAAAAATATATATTCTAAACATGTTAAATTAAAAATTCAGTGAGGATGTATCATATATAGGTGACAATTGTCATAATCGCTATTTTTGAACTTTTTCAAATTTTTTTAAAGGAAATATCTAAAAATATATATTCTAAACATGTTAAATTTAAAATTCAGTGAGGATGTATCATATATAGGTGACAATTGTCATAATCGCTATTTTTGAAATTTTTCAAATTTTTTTTAAGGAAATATCTAAAAATATATATTCTAAACATGTTAAACTAAAAATTCAGTGAGGATGTATCATATATAGGTGACAATTGTCAAAATCGCTATTTTTGAACTTTTTCAAATTTTTTTAAAGGAAATAGCTAAAAATATATATTCTAAACATGTTAAATTAAAATTTCAGTGAGGATGTATCATAGATAGGTGACAATTGTCATAATCGCTATTTTTGAACTTTTTTAAAGGAAATATCTAAAAATATATATTCTAATTAAATTTAAAATTCAGTGAGGATGTATCATAGATAGGTGACAATTGTCATAATCGCTATTTTTGAACTTTTTCAAATTTTTTTAAAGGAGATAGCTAAAAATATATATTCTAAACATGTTAAAGTCACATATCTATGATACATCCTCACTGAATTTTTAATTTAACATGTTTAGAATATATATTTTTAGATATTTCCTTTAAAAAAATTTGAAAAAGTTCAAAAATAGCGATTATGACAATTGTCATCTATATATGATACATCCTCACTGAATTTTAAATTTAACATGTTTAGAATATATATTTTAAGATGTTTCCTTTAAAAAAATTGGAAAAAGTTCAAAAATAGCGATTATGACAATTGTCACCTATCTATGATACATCCTCACTGAATTTTTAATTTAACATGTTTAGAATATATATTTTAAGATATTTCCTTTAAAAAAATTTGAAAAAGTTCAAAAATAGCGATTATGACAATTGTCACCTATCTATGATACATCCTCACTGAATTTTTAATTTAACATGTTTAGAATATATATTTTTAGCTATTTCCTTTAAAAAAATTTGAAAAAGTTCAAAAATAGCGTATATGACAATTGTCACCTATCTATGATACATCCTCACTGAATTTTCAATTTAACATGTTTAGAATATATATTTTTATCTATTTCATTTAAAAAGTTCAAAAATAATTATCATGACAAATGGCACTTTTCTATGGTACATCACTTAAAAATTTTAAAATATAACTATGATGAATAGTTAATCAGAGCATTATAATTTAAAGAAGCTTTAAGTAACTTTCCCGCCTATAATATTAATATATACTAAATGTTATTTGACTTTTCGTTCAAAAAAATGATCTAGATATTGGGTTAGGGGTGAAAAAAAGCAACCCTAACTTTAAGTCGTCTTTAAAAAGAAAGATCCATATTTTGGGTCGGATTGAATAAAACGACCCGATGTTTGAGTCTGAGTCAGAAAAACGACCCAAACTTTGAGTTGGAGTCGAAAAATACGACCCAAACTTCAAGTTTGAGTCAAAAAATACGACCCAAACTTCAAGTTTTAGTCGAAAAATACGACCCAAACTTCAAGTTTAAGTCGAAAAATACGACCCAAATTTCAAGTTTGAGTCGAAAAATACGACCCAAATTTTGAGTCGGAGTCGTAAAAAACGACCCATATTTTGGGTCGACGTCGTTTTTTTCGGCTTGGACTTGGGTCGAAGTCGAAAAAAACGACCCAAACATTGAGTCGGAGTCGAATAAAACGACCCGAGCTTTGGGTCGGAGTCGAATAAAACGACCCGAGCTTTGGGTCGGGGTCGCGACTCGCGGCGTTTTAACAACACTGGTAAGGCGTACATTTGTTTTTAGCCAACTTCATAGCCATCTTAATCAATCTCATTATCTGTTACCAGCACTCCCTACTCCGAAACTACTTTAATATACAAAAAATCCTTTATGCAATCTACTAATCATAGACCAATATGAATCCATTATCAAACTAAAATTATCCAATATGACTTCAAGCTTTTTAACTTGTAAATCCAGTTTGATAGGCATCCGCTTTCCCTTGTAATTATTGATATCCGACTATAGCATTTAATTTTTTATCACATTAAATGATGGCTTACCCATTTAAAGATGTAGTTAACTCTCGTGATGGATTTTTTATAAAGCCAACTTGGGGATAAATTGAACGTGGGCTGAATTACAATTGGGGATAATATAAAAGTGTCATTCATTTTATTTATTTTTTTGACCTTCGGGTAAGCAGATTGTTGTAAATATTGATTGAGAAGTCTGAAGGCTAAAAAAAACACATTTAATATCTAGTGGTCTGATCGTCAGATCCTAAACTATCATCTGCATGGTTCTAAAATCTTAGTAATAGAGGCTTGTAAGAGATACTTTATGACCCAAGGGAAGAAAATAAAGAAACATTTGCCACTCATATCTAACCTGAAATTTGGCTATGGTTTGGCTTTAAAATGTATAAGACTAAATTTCACAATTTTTTAAATTTGTTTTATAATATATTATTTATCTCATCTCCTTGATTTCTATAAAACAGATATATAAAGGGCTAGCTAATAAAAAATACCTAATATATGGAATTTAAAATTCCCTTTTAGCTTGTGACTATTTACCTTACCGACACTTATGACATATCTAAATATACCATTATTTTATTTAATTATGTTTAATGGCAGTTATCCTTAAAAAAAATTTTTTGAAAGGTTTATTGCTCAAATATATAAGATATTCGACATCTAAGTCCATTAAATTCACTGATAATGCAATAAAGGTAAATAAAATTTGCTAAGAAATGTCTAAATTTGTGCCAAGAAATTAAAATATATTCAAAAAGATGGTTATCTTAGAATAAGTGTTGAAGGTGGAGGTTGTTCAGGATTTCAGTATAAATTTGAAATTGATTCTAATAAAAACAGTGATGACAAGTATTAAAATTTAATTATTTATCTGATATACTATTATATTCTATAAAATTAATTCAGTATTTTTTTAAAAATTACCATTTTATTTCATGTTATTGCATATTTTTACAAAAATAGTCATTGTTTAATGATATCATATTAATTTTATTTAATAAGAATTATTGAGCAAGACGGTGCAAAAGTTATAATTGATAAATTGTCTTTAGATTATATATCTGAATCAACCCTTGATTACCAAGATGAATTAATACGCTCATCTTTTCGCATTATTCAAAATCCTCATGCAAATACTGGCTGCTCTTGTGGAGTATCATTTTCCTTTAAAGATGAGATATCCTGATGATAACTTTAACATTGTTTTTATAATACATTTATTTAAATAGATCATATATTTATATTATTAATGCTTAAATTATACATATTCTAGATAATATAAATAAAAAAACATTTATCTTATTTATAGCTCTTATTTTTAATATAAATTTTATTTTAATTAATACTTTATATTAATATTCTTAAAAATGTGTTATACTGATCATTCATTAATGTAATCCCTTTTTAGGATGGCAAATATGTTAAAAAATTATATACTACTCAAACTTGAATTTGTCATAGCAATATTTTTAACCTAATGTAAATTTAAAAATAAATGAATTGGTTACTTTATTTAATATTTATTATAATATATTAATAATATCTATTATTAAGAAATGATATTTTAATGCTGAGTTCTTATTAGTTTGTCAATCCTATCCTGCTATAGGTATCATAATTATTTATCACCCAGTAGTGATACTTAGGGGGGGGGAGCTGGGACTCGCCTAATTTTGATATCTTTTTTTACCACTAAAAATAGGTAATTTAGAAAAAAATTGACCCCCCCCCCCCCCCGAGATTGTAAGGTGAGGACGCTTCTGTCATCACCCCTTTTTAATATCTTGTATCAGCGTTAACTATTAAATCAATTTTAGTAAAATTGGAATATAACTTACCCCAATTTTTTTTTTAACAAGTATGATTTATAATTTTATCTACTAAATTGGATCAAAATATTAAGTAATGGACTTTAATTAGCTCTTAAAAATCGCAAGTAATATCTATCTCCTCGACATCGGTATTTTTTAAATTGTTTAACTCGTTTTCCTGGGTTAATGATAGATACTGCCTAAGGTAGTACCTAACAAATATTTATAATATTTATTTGAAAAATCATGAAAGCGTCTGTGGCCTAGTCAGTAAGAGCGTCGCTTACCAATCCGATATTCTTGGTTTGAATCCCACCAAAGATAATGTTTTTCCAACTTGGTGGTTCCGTCCTTGGGGGAGGGGGATCATATATAGGAGGTCGGACTCAGCCACGTAATTCCGTTATAATATTTGTTAAATAATAAGAGAGTCTTATAACATATTAATAAATTTTGTCGTTATTTAGCAAATTATGTTGTTTAAAAAATTGCTATACGTTGACTTGGCAGTATCATTAACCTTTTCTTGAATCTTCTCATAATTTAAAATGCACTCCTACTGATAAAAATTTGATTACTACTGAAGCTGACAGTGATGTAAATAATTCTTTTACAATTTTTAATCTGAAGTAAATGCTCCTGTGCTAACCACCCAATTGAGTTTAATTTACCTTATTATTATTTCACTTGAAAACATAATTTTTTTGAAGGGGCCAGATTTAGTCTATAATTTTACGAAGAGTTGGTGTTAAGGTATGGAAATTTAGACTATCCCATTGCTATTTCGGTCTTTTTGGTTCCTGGTAGGTATTAGGGTATAGAAATTTGACATATCCCATTGCAATTTTGGTAAATTTGAAGCATAATAAGAAATGTGCCAGTATAAGTATTTTATAGTGTTAATATAGGTAAACATTTATCACTTATAATTAAAATTAACCTTTAATAGAAAGAGAGTTCATATTCCTTGATTTTTGTGGTATATCAAACATTGGCACATAATTTGTATGTTATCGTTTATCTTTTATTTTATATATATAACTTTATTTTGTCTATTTTTTTCAGTCAAAATCACAAATCTGAGAAAATCTATAAAAAATAGTTAAAAAAAATAATCACAATTCCGAGAAATCGATAAATAAAATTGATATTCCTAAAAAAAATAATTTCTTAAGAAAAAAAAATATTTCAATTGATGTCATCTCTCCCTTTAAATAGAGTCTATTTCGGCTTTGGTCCTCTTGTATCTTTTTTATTTTCGTGTCCTGCCATCATTTCTTTCCCCTTCCGAAATCGAAGTTGGTGGTTTTGGATGTGAGTTTAGTCTTATTGGAATTCGTAAATTTTTGCCTCTTTGATAGCTCTACTTGTTGAATTCTTTTGATCACCAGTTTCCTAATATTTTTGTTTCCGATTTCTTCTAATTTAATCTGAGGTGCTGATTCATCGTTCCAGGTGTTATGCTGAAATATTTTTAATTTCCATATGTCGAATTCCTTGATTTTGGCATGTTTTCCCTTGATTTTCAAATTCTCGATATGATCATAATCTAGTTAAATCTCCATATTGTGAGATTTTAATAAAATATTCATAAGTCCGTTATAAATATTTAATTTAATTTTTTCCATATTTATATTTTTGCCCTTAATATTTTTCACTTTTATATTGTCATTTGATTTATTTTTTCCAATATTTTTATCCTTTAAAATATTTTTCATTTTTAGACCGGTTTATTTGCGTTGTTTTAACGTGTAATTTATTATTTGATAATAAATCCTTTGAATATTTTTTCCGTTTCAACGTGACTTGTTCTTTTTCTTCGATACTTGACAAAGTGCTAAACTCTAAGAATTTACGGAATCGTTAATGGAAGTCATATGACAATAAAATCTGGTAATTTTGAGCGAAGTACTTGATCCCTGACTTTTTTTCCGTTTCCTTTATCCATTTAATTGACATTATTATCATTTTTGTATTCGTGTTTTTTTTATCAATTATTAAACTATTATTATTGTTTTCTTCATATTTTTAAAAAAAAATTTCATGGTCTATCGCAGGAATATAACATGCTTCCTTCCTCTTTAAAGTATTTAACATATTGTAATAATATCCATAACATTTTTATGAGCTTTTTGGACTTATATATATATATATATCGCTGGATTGTAATGAGAGAATAATTATCGTTTTTTTCTTTTTATCGTCAGTAATATTATTTGCCACAAAATGCTTCAAGTCTTAGAATATAATTGGTGAAATTTTCTCCGAATTGTTTTGTAAATGTCATAATTGATAAATATTTTTAGAAGTTTCACAATATTCAGATATTTTATTATATTTAATTTCGCGAAAGAATCTTCATTATTTTAAATTGGAATCAACATTGACATTCCCTTAAGAAATATTAACTCGTTGCGATTTTTTTTCGTTGGATATTAAAGAATCTAGCATATCGTCATATTTTATTTTATTAATGGACATAGGAACGAATTTTAAAAGAACTTTATCTAAGTCATACGTTGATAATGTCGATTTGAGTGCTGCTCTTTTTTTTTTCATTGTCCGATATATCGTTTAATATGAAGTATGCCTCTAATTTAATATGAAATATAGTGGATGAATCGCTGTTTCCTTAATAGGAATCGATGCTGACATTTTATATAATTTTATATTCATTTAAGATCTCATCCTCGTAGCCATTGTTATGTTTTCGTATATCTTTTATTATATATATAACTTTATTTTTTTTTCTCCATAAAAAAAAGTTAAAATCACAAATCTGAAAAAATCGATAAAAAAATTATTTAAAAGAAAAATATTCACAATTCCAGTAATCGATGAATAATATTGATAAAAAAGAAAATAATAATAATTCCGAGAAATAGATAAACAAAATAGATATTCCTTAAAAAAATAATTTCTTTAAAAAACAAAATTTTTTAATTGATATATTCATATCATAATTGATGGACAATATTTTTATAAATGATGGGTAATTAATGAATGAATATATATTCCATTTAAATTGGGCCAATATAAATGTCAATAGGTAAAATTAAGAATAATAAAATGACCATCATTTTATTACTCAGAAAAATAAAATTTTAAATTTGACTTATCAATTTTATAAGAAATAGTAAATTCTGCATTACTATTCGTTTTAGCAAACATTTGACTGGATGAATAAATAAGTTAACATGATTTCTAAGTGAATATTCTGACTTCTTAATTAAGGATTTTTTAAATTTAATAAATGCAGAAAAAGTGATTAAATATAACCGTTGAATTTCAAAAAAAATCTTGATCATCATTCAAATCTTTCACATTAATCGTAGTAATTAACCCATCTTTGTCCTCTACAGATAGCGCAAATAAGTAACGAAGTAAACAAAAACGAATGTATAATTATTGTATTTTGTATACTTAGCCACGAATTCATGTTAACTGCTAACGCAATATTAGAATTATTTTAATAAAATAGACATAGCATATCCTGGAATTTAGCCTAATCCAGATTTCAGTAGTATATAATGGAATTTCTTCTTATTACTGGTTTGGGGTAACTTGTTATAAAGTAAATTTCCAAAAAATCATGTAAAGGCGTTACTACTATAAAAAGATTAATGTAACGCATTACTTTTTACAATCCTTAATATTTATTATATTTATTTTTGTTTAATGTTTTAGAGGTCTAGTATTTATATAAAAATTGAAAAACATATAAAACCGAGTTTCTAAAACAAATTATATGAGTATCTTATCTTATTTCATTTTTTCTGCTTATAGTTTTATTGGCCTATTATAGAATGTCTTCAATTATATCAGAGTAGTGCTTGAAATGAATAAAAGGTATTGATTAAAATAAAACATATAAAGGCCAAAACGTATTCCCAAGATAAGAAATAACAAAAATTTTGTGATAATGATATGTCTGATGACTTGGACTATCGAAATTTTTCTAAAGAAAAGATATTTGAACTTAATGACGTTACTAGTTTTGAAGAGTAACGCTAAATGTAACTAACGTCAACAGCTATGCATTTTACACTAGTGTAACCTGGAATCTCAATTTATATAAAATAAATTATCTTTTTTTTCAATATATTTTTCTAAAAAAAACCTATTTGAAATTTTACACTTAAACTTTTGTATTTGATAGTGTAATTAAATGGTCCACGATTTTAGCCAAAATAATATGTAAGCCTAGAGATTTTTCTCATAGATGGCACAAAAATTTTGACCTTTATTTGCTAAATTACGAAGTTTAGATATATTGTTTTGGATAAAATTGATTTAAATCTGGCCGTTACATCACTAGACCATTTCTATTTAGGAGTAGTGAAGGTCACGGTCCGGTCTTTGGTCCGGACTGGACCGATACTCTCTGACCGGACCGGACCACGGTCCTTAAGAAAAAGATCGATCCAGACCCTGGTCCTAAATAAAAAGACCGGTCTATTTGTTTAAAAAACATATTTTTTAACCTAATTTGATTTGTTTTATCATTTTATTAAATATAAGAGTATTATATAAACAATAAAATTTCAAAGGTATTGAAAAAAATGATTTTGTGCTTGTAGAGGGCATATTAAAATTAAGAGTAGATTGTGTTTTTTGAGATATTTTCATTTTCATCATTAGAAGTATATATTTTATGTTTTATCAGATGTCTGCTTAAGGTACCTAATTATTTTATTAAGAATAAGGTTAAGTAATTTTTACAATAAATTATACAGACAGTTTCTTTAAAAAAAAATAGAACTATATAATAACTAAAATATTTTAATAATATTATTGCTTATTTTGATTAATTTATTGCTTAAAAAATTATAAACAATTATTTTGTTACTAGGTGCTGACGATACATTAAATTTGGTTCTGCAGTGAACACATACTCTATGTTTTTATTGGGACTATAAGTAAAATGTTTCTTGGAAAAACTTATGGTTTTCATATTGTAAAATAAAAATTAACAAAATCTAAAATGACTCCTCTAGAAAAATATCATAAAATAAAATATACAAAAAAATTATATTAATTGTATAGTAAAGCAAACTTAAACAATAATAAAAGACCGGTCCGGACCGTAAAAAATAAAAAGACAGGTCCGGACCACGGTCCTCAAGAAAAAGATCTGTCCGACAATCGGTCCGGTCAGATCCCGGTCTAAGACCGATAGGACCGGACCGTTGACCTTCACTATTTAGGAGCAACTTAAATTTCTAATAGTCTATTTATAATCAAATGAGATGTCAGATTTTAGCAGGTTATTAATAAAAATAATTGAATTTCCTAAAAAAAACAATTTCTATATACTAACTCTTACTATTCCTATTTCAGTTGCCTGTTTTAATTTTATATTTCAACCAATTAAAAATTTTCTATGATTATTCCTTTCAAATTTCAATTAATTGGAATATAAATAACTAATTTAAATTTATAAAATTTAAAACTTTCAATGTTAAAATTTAGTGAAACTTGTATATTTGAATAATTTTTTTAGTTAAAATTGTGCATATGAGACAAATATTTTGAAAATCATTTCTGATATTCCTCCATAATCAATAAAAGAAAACATAAGGAACTTAAAAAAATTATATTTTTTGATAATTTTAATATAATTTATGAATTTAAGAAAATATAATGGATTCATTTATTATTACAAGTTTTAAGCAATAGATAAATGGAAACGGAACATAACTATTTAACCTAAAGAGAATTAATAATAATAACTTTTATTTTATTTTTTTTGTATTATAAATATTTACTTAAGCAACTAATGGATTATATATAATAAAATGAGCATAATATTTCTATGATTAACTATATTTTATTAAAGCAATGAAAAAATGTTTAAATTATTTGCTCAAGTAAAGAAGTTTTATATTTCAATAATTATTTTTAAGATCACTATAAGTTTAAAAATTCTATAAACTTAATTTAGTTGTTATGTTAATTTTGATTAAAGATAAACAATCAGAAATGATGGTCAAATTATTACAATTGAACAAGAGTGCAAAACATTCGATTCGAATTATCTGAATAAATGGAATGAATTTTCCTAATAAAATAAATCATACTCAAATATATTGACAAATTTAATTTCAAACTGAAAAAATTATTAAAATAATCTGATGATAAAAATATGTAATCAAGTTATAAACAAAATTAAAATATATATTATTAATTTAATTTATAATTCTAAGCTAATTTTTAAGGCAAAGTGTTTTTCTTATATTTTCTTCCATACATGCGATTTTTTTACAACAAATTAGTTCCAACTGAGAAATGCCATTCACAAGCAGTTGATGTTCCTTGTAAAGATAGGTAATCCCTTGCCATTTTCGAGAGTATAGGAAGTTGATATGCATTTGTCTTTCACCATATTAATCACACCATTATATTGTATAAAAACACTGTCATACAACTACCGTATAACTTAAGGCCACGATATAAGATCAGTTATATTAATGATTTTATTATTGATATTCAATTAAACAATCTTAATTTTTTTTCTTTATGATAGATACAACATCTCTAGTGATATCCTTGCCTATCAAAGATTTCTAAAGGCTTGCTAATTAGGGAAACTTGAATTGAGTAGTTGTTCCGAAAAAGTATTCTCTTATGCAGGGGCATCCATCACAGTCGTTGGATAAGTTATCAATTTTAAGTTATTAAATATTTAAATTTTTATATATTGGATGGGGATAAACTTCCCTTATGTGGTCAGGATTGGATTAAAGATTTTCATAAAATAAAATGTAATTTTATACAAGACATTATTAATAAACAAACAATAGGTGATAAAATAAATTTTTTAACTTTTCAATCCTTTTGCATATAAAGATAAAAAATATGCTGCTTTTTAAGCCTAAATAAAGAAACATTATAAATTTATATTTTTAGGAACGTAAAACATTTGCTTTGACCACAAGGGAAGTGGATGAGAAAAAAGAGGCGTCAATATTAAAAGTATAATCAATTCAATTTTAGAAGAATACACAGAAGTAGAAAATTATTTAAATAAACGTATAGTTGTGACTTATTAGGAGCAAATCTTGTAAGTGCATTCAAAGATGATGAAACTCTAGCATGTATATGCATATTAATTAATATTAAGCAATATATTTTTGACAATTGTTAACCTGAAATAGCCTTAAATATTAAAGGTGTAAAAAAATATTACAATATTTCAAATAATCTATAGCTAATAGCAAACTAAGCCACACCCTTAAACAAGATGTAATAATGAGATGGAGCTCTGTATATATCATGATACAGAGTTTTTTTAAATCATATTCTAAAATGTAGGTGTACTTGCTTAGCAAGCAAGAATCAAATAGATTAGCCACAATTGATATTGACAACATACGCGAGTTAGATAAATTTTTATCGGTATTTAAAGAATTCTCGGATAATCTTTGAAAGCCCAGCCCGGCCCGGATAAATTAAAAAAAATTTTTTTACAGCCCGGCCCTGCCCGGATTTAAAAATTTAAGGCCCGGCCCGGATATTTTTTAAAAAAAAATTTCAGGCCCGGCTCGGAATTTTTTAAAATTATATTCGACCTGGTATATACAAAAATTCACCTATGAGGTATTTTACCATATTTTTCAGTATTATCGCTTATTATTTAAAAAATACATGAAAAAAGCTAATATTTTGAGAATATTATATTGAATTTATAAAACTGTTATTTATAAAAATGGATATTTTGAGCATATACTATATTTTTTGCATTTATAAAAATAAAACTAATATTCATAAAAATGGTAATAATATTTTGAGCATAATTGCATTTAAAAAAAATAAAACTAATATTTAATTTATAAAAATGGAAAATATTTTGAGAATATAATATATTGTATTTAATTTATATAAAATAAAAATAAATCGCTATTTAAAAAATTGCATGTATAATAAATAGTATTTTGAAAATATAATCTAATTGCACAATATTAATATAATTTATTTTATAATTTTTAAATATTTTATATTACATTTATAGGTTGGTTTTTCAGGTGTAAAAATTTTTTATTAATTTTCATGGATTTACCATCACATTTATGTCTTTTTAGATGTGATGTACCATGTTTATAATTATAAGATAATATACTTGAACAATTCTTACATTGTACGTAGCCAATGTTTTTTTTATTATCATCTATGATGATGTTAAATTTAGCCCATATTTCAGATTTTAAATTATTATTTGTATTTCTAAAAGAATAAATATTATTTTTAATTTTATTAATTATATCATTAGTATTTTGTGCCATGTTATTCCTTTATTTGATTGTTTTGGTAAATATTCTAAAAATTTAGATATGAATTATAAAAAATATATTATTAATACTTGAATATTGGGGCTTATTTAAGATATTCCTTTATTTGATTGTTTTGGTAAAATATGTTGTAAAAATTTAGATATGAATTATAAAAAAATATATTAATACTTTGAATAAATTTGCAGGAAATTAATAATTAGATCGATCTGTGGGTGTTAGGTGTGTTAACCATTACCCAATATTATATTAATCACAACTATAATATAATATAATCTTATAACTATTAACTCATAATGTAAAAATTTTTATAAAAAATATTAAGGCCCGGCCCGGGTTTAACAATCTTAGGCCCGGCCCGGATATATTTTTTAAAAAATTTTTAGGCCCGGCCCGGGTATATTTAAAAAATTTAAAATACGGCCCGGCCCGGGGTATAGGGCCGGGCCTGCAGGTCTCTGATATATATATAATAATTTATCGCTGTTTTAATAATTAATGGACATCATGTGGCTAAGCAATTTATATGCTTACAATTTAATAGTTAATTATCTTTTTTCATCTTTCATTTTAAAAAATATTTATAAAAAGTAAATATTCATCAATTAAATTTGTTCCTTTCAAGTTCCAACTAATTGTGCACAATATGCATTAATTAATTAATATTTTATATCAATGAACAAATTTCCTTTTAGTTTAAACACAATTATGGTCTTTTTATAAGATAAAATTGTAATTAAAACCAAACCTTATAAGGCAAAATAATCCTCGTAAAAATTAAGTTTATCTGTTGTATAAAAAATTATAACTTTTTAGCTATACAATTGATTAACAAATTTATTTTAAACAAATAAATAACTAAAACTTTTTTTACAATAATTTCATTGATATTCCTGTTATATTATTATTTAAAATTAATATTGCTTACTCGTGTATTCGCGTAAAATATATATTTTTTAAATATTTATCGTATTTATAAATAGTCCCCTGATTTTATATATCATGTGTAGAACACACGTTTCCCAAAAATGTATAAAAGGAACGAGATTTAATTATAATAATTTTGTTTTTTTATTTTAATAGATATATATTTTGTTGGCCAATAAAATTAGCAGTGGAAAATTTATTACTTTTAGGTTAGAGTTGTGTTGGTAAATTGTGTGATTTATAAAATAGCGGTGTACTGGTAGAGTTTTCTATTATATAATTTTCACAATTTCGTTGATTTTTAATGAATAAATTATAAGTTTAATGTATTAAAAATTTATTTTTAATAAATGTTCGTTTTAAATGATAATTTGTTCGAAAGAACGGTAAAAAAAGGAGTAGATATTTATTTATCACTTTTTTTAATGATGTTGGAAGAATGATAACGAAATATAAAAAATGCTTACCGATTTTGTGATCTCAAAAAAGAGTGTTCGAAATAAATGGCAAACTCTGTATGCAATAATATAATTATATAAAAATCTATGTCAAATCTACTTATGGCCCTTCTCAAGGATGTGTAACTTGTTACATGCTAATCCAAATTAGAGATACATCACAGTCTGAAAGTTTGGCCCGCGGGCTAAAATAAAATATGGGGCCAGGCTGGGCAATTTGTGCAAATCATTTTTTAATGCAGGGTAATCTGTCTAAATAAAAAAACCCGGAAAGCTAAAAAATATTTTTTTAAATTTTTATGAGGAGGTTAATGCCGAATGTGGTGATAAATCTAAATCACAAATTAACGACATCCTCGGCAAATGGTTTAATCAAATATTCCAGAGCTGATCAAGCTGAAAAACTAAACTCGGATCTCAGAATTATAAGAAGCCAAAATAAACAAAAACGAATTGTTTTTATAAGCAATCGACAAAAATAAATAGTAAAAATTTGTAATTATTTTAAAAAAAATTTATTGTCATTTTCCCCGTTCGTTGGAGATATCTTCATTTTTGCTATATTGTGATTTGTGATAATCTCTTATCAACAAAATTATCGCAATCGATACCATTAAAGAGGCGAAAGTTGCGATAAAAATATATTTTATAATGTCTTGAGTCACACGCTTGTCTTCGAAATTTTTTGCATAATCAAATTCGTCCGTTTCCATTGAACTTTTAGATTTATCTATAAAGAGGTATATTTAAATTTAAAATAAAAAGTTTCTTGTGTATCAAATGGATTCCTAACAAGGTTATAGTAAGATATAATGGCATTTGGTATAAAAAATATATAATATAATCAAATGATTTGTTTTCGGCTATATTGTTAAAATGGTGGAGAACAGAGGGAACTATTAAAATTCTCACCCATAGAAATCAGATTTAGTATTTAAGAAGACCAAGATAATTGTACCCTTTTTGGATATACATATATTTTTTAAATAATTATAATAACCTTAAATATAATAACCTTATAAATGATTGATTAGCATAATCTTTAGAAGTCCTTCTTTTAATGAAACACAATTAATATTACCCTGAAAATCGAATTGAGCATCTTTATTTGCTTTATCGGTAGACGCTGCAGGTCTATATAAATTTTCGAAATAATCGCGGTTTTGATAAAATGAGGAAGGGTTTTTGTAACGAAAATAAAAATCTTCCTTCGAAGGAGCAGCCCGCTCTTTTGATTCATGGTTTTGATTTCTGTATTTTAAAGTTATAATTTCCAAATAAAAAATATTCAGAAAATTTATCAATCATAGCTAGCACACTAGGGAAATCATCTCACAGTTTATATTCACCCTTATAAATATTGTTATTTCAACATGATATTGTTAATGAATGACACATTTAATTTATAGAATTTATCTAACACCAAATTTTAAAATCGTTATATAAAAAAAATCTACATATAAACATATATTTTATGATCTGGGTTTTTGAGTATTAACTCCTATTTTATGCTGTTAAACTACATTTCTGCAAAGTTTCATGTATTTAAATTTTACCACTTACCGAAGTTTTTTTCCACTCCACCACTGAACTTTTAAAAAATAAAATATCTATAAAGAATGCGTGCTTACAAAAAAAAGTTTTGAGTCTTAATGAAAAATAGTTGAATTTGAAATCAATTACTGATAGTGATTCTTTAAAAAATCTTTGACAGGATATGTAATGTAGTATTCCATCATGTATAGAGTATCGGGAGTGCAATTTGAGTTTTTAATTTATATTTAAAAATCTATATAATAATTCATATAAATTAGGAGTAGTTTAAAAATTCACGATAAAATTTTGAAAAATTACAGCTCTATACCTGCTGAAGCGCATTTTCGGTCAAATCAGATTTTTCTGATTTCTAAAATAACACTAAGTAAACGATTTAAATTTGAGTGGTTCATCCCCGTGAAACCCTTATTCCGTTAAGACAACTAAAAATGATATTATTAGCAATAGAGGTCATTGAGTTTCCAAAGTTGGTGCTCAGTTAAAAATCTGCACCCATTTTGGGACAAATTTTTTTATGAAAACCATCCTTTTGCACTAGGTTATGGCAGATTATATAAAGTTAGAGATATGGTTTGATTAAACTGTAAATGTGGGTAAACTGCGAGTTCTTAGGGTAAAAATTATTTTTATAGTTATCTTTTCTTTTATATCATTAATGGATATATTTAATAACGTTTTGTATTAACAACAATAAAGATTCATTAAAAAAATAATAATATATATTTATATTAAAAAAAAAATATATATCAAAGACCAACAGGCCCGAGTCGGGTACACTGGGCCTTATTTTTATTTTTTTAAATATAGCCGGGCAGACCTAAAAAATTTTAAAAAAAATACCCGGACAGGGCGAGGCCGTATATTTTAAAACCAAATATTTCAAATCGTGATTATTAGCTATAAAAATTAAAATAATATATATAAAAAAAATCCGGACCGGGCCGTGCTAATGGTACCTCTGCAGGTCTCTGATATATATAGAGTTGATATATCAATTTTTTGTTTTATATCCTTAAATTACTTCGATTTATTATTTTTTTTGTTATAAGGCAACTTAAATATTTCAGTTTTAAACTGACTTCAATTTTTTTTTTGTTACAACGCAGCGTAAATATTTCGTTTTAAATCTTGATCCTAAAGATATATTTAAGTTTTATTTTACTGTAAAATTTTATTACCGCTTTGATATGCACTTTAAAATTTTGTTTAAACCTTATTAATTGACGATAAAAATTTTACAAAATAGCAACAATTTTTGATCATAATTAAAAATGTATTATAATAAATGTATATTACTTTAGAAATGAAAAATTGTAATGTTTCTTTTTATAATATAATAAAAATGACTAACGTATTAAATCTAACTTAAATTCCCCCTCCCCCTCACCCCCATTTCCAGCATAAAGATTATATAATTATTTCTTATTTTAATAATAGATGGTTTAAATTTGTTAATGAATCGTATAAAAAATAATTATAATTAAAAAATAAAATTTTATAATATATAATACGCAAGTTGGCGTTTATTGTTATCTAATATTATAATCAGACTTGCAAGTAGAGGTGGGACCAATACCAATATAATATTGGTTTACAATACCAATACCAATATAAACCAATATATAATTAAATATTGGTATTGTTTTACAACCAATACCAATACCAATTACCTAAATATATTGGTTTTGAAATATTGTTTAAATACAATTTTAACCAATACCAATATTAAAAATTTAAAATAGATAAATACATAAAATTATTTGGTTTTATGCGTGGATAATTATATCGTGGTATATTTTTTTACTTTCATTCATAAACATATTACATCTGTTATTTCTTCCAAATATTCCTGTGATATCAATATTGGTGTTATTTATAATTATAGTTTATTTTTATTATGGAAGTAAGTTTTCTATATATCTATCAATTTTATCTATTAATTCATTTAGGATATTATAATGAATGAAAACCAAATCGAGAAATAAATATAGATAATGATGTTGATACTAATAATAATAGCGATAATGAACAAGAAGAATCAACGATATCTAATAAAAGACGAAATACAGCAAAAATCTGGGAATTTTATACTAGTTGTGATAACAAAAAAAAGGCTATTTGTAATAAATGTAAAAAAGATTTATCTATTCCCAATTTTGGAACCTCAGGATTATGGACACATCTTAAATCCATCCGCCCAACTTTATATAAGAAATGTGAACAAATAAATAATGGCAGTAAAAAAATTAACACCATAAAATCATTTTTAATTAATAATGTAAATAATAAAACTAATTTAAATAATTTAATTATGGACTTTTTTATTCAAAATAATTTAGCCTTTTCAATGGTTGAAAATGAGTCATTTAAAAATTTAATAAGCTTTTGCAACCCCTCATTAACATTAATTTCTAGAAAAACACTTAAAAAAGAAATTATGAAACATTATCATAGTTCTTTTATCAATTTAAAATCTGTACTTTCTAAAATTACTTCTAAATTTTCTTTAACAATGGACATTTGATCCTCTCCAAATAAAATACCCTTTATGGGCATAACCATTCATTATATTGATAATGATTTTAAATTAATTAATCATTTATTAGATTTTATTCCTTTTAATAATATTTTTAATTCTGTATTAAAAGTAAAATTTGAAATTGATTTTTTTTGTATTACATTAGATAATGCTAGTAATAATTTAGCATTTTTAAAAATTTTAAAACTAAAAGACAATTTTGATAATGTGTGCAAATGTTTTTGCCATATTATCCATTTATCTGTCATGGCTGCATTGGAACCTCTAAATCCAACTTTAAAAAAAATAAGAAATTTTTAAACTTTCTATATCTAAATTTAATAAACTTGAAAAAACATATCTTGAAAAAAATCCAAATTTAAAATTTCCTCACCCTATTTTGGATATACCAACACGTTGGAATTCAACGTACCAAATGCTCGAAAGGGCTATATTGCTCAAACCTTATCTCACAATATATACCAATCATCAACAAAATACTAATGAAGAATATTATATTAGTGCCTTAGCTTGGAATAATATTGAGATATACCGAGAATTTTTAGAACCATTTAATTTTGCTACAGAGATGGCCTCATGTGCTAATACTCCATCAGTTTCAACAATCATTCCTTTATATTCCAGTATTTGAGCACGTTGAGAGTTATGATAATAATCCTAATGCTATTTTAAAGACAGCTTCATTAGCTGCCTTGACAAAACTTAATAAATACTATAATTTTAATAAACACCTATATATTATTTCAACAATATTGACCCAAACTATCAAGTCACTTATTAAAGCATAATAGTATAGAAACTCTTATTGGATGTCTAACCAATGAATATAATATTTATAAAACAAATAATTACAATTCAGCTGAACCTACAAATGAAACACAAAATAACAAAAAATTATCCTTTTTTGACAAAATATATCAGGTTAAACCTAGTCACAACAATAATAACTTAGAAATAAGCAAATATGTGGATGAAGCCACAATTTATAATGATACAAATCCATTAGACTGGTGGAAATTAAATAAAAATAGATATCCAATATTATCAAAAATTGCCAGAGATTATCTTGCAATTCCAGCTTCTTCATCTAGCTCTGAAAGGGCTTTTTCAGAAGAAAGGTATCTTATAACATATCAACGTTGTTCACTAGATGAGCATACTATCCAAGCTTGCATGTGCTTAAAAAGTTGGATGCGCATGAAGGATTCTTCTTAAATACATAAATTTTTTTCTTTATATTACAATCTTTTGCACTATATTTTATATAAATAGACAATTATGTTACATTTTTAGTGTATTCATTTTGCTATATTCTTTGTGCTAAATAAAAAGTTTCAAAATATACGTTTATTATTTGATTGGTTTGTTGATTTCAAAAATATATTAGTTTAAAAAAAGAATTTGGATTTAGTAAAATTTTGGAAGTTGGTTCTTAGCCTTGTTTTTATGGTAATGCTTCATGATTTTTTTTTCCATGTTTATTTAAAACTAGAAATTAAGAGTTTCATAATCACTATTTCTATTCTTTTAATTAGTAATTTGAATTTAAACCAATACCAATATAAACCAATATATACCAATATAAACCAATACCAATAGCAATACCAATACAAGAAATAGAAAATATTGTTTAAACCAATACCAATATTTTAAACCCAATACCAATACAATATTTTGTTTATATTGGGTTTTTAATATTGGTTCCAAGCCCTACTTGCAAGCCCGGTATATAGGCCGGGCCGTATTTTAACTTTTCAAAATATACATGTGCCGGGCCTAAAATAATTTTCCGTATATTTTGATTCGCCATTATTAGCGATAAAAATTAAAAATAAATGTAATACATTTTTAAAAAATTTAGGCCGGGCATAAAAATAGCCAGGCCGGGTAGAAAAAAATATTAATAAAAAATCAGGGCCTAACCAGTATAAATTTTTTTTTTAATCCAGGCCGGTTTGGGCCATGATAATGGTGCCATTGCAGGTCTCTAATTATAATATATTATATAACAAGAATAATTATTGGATCAATTTTGAAAAATTGGACAATTTATATTGATTATAATTTATTCATATCTAAAATCTCAAAATTTAAA
The DNA here is from genome assembly GCF_954871325.1 of Gordionus sp. m RMFG-2023. Classification (NCBI taxonomy): domain Eukaryota; kingdom Metazoa; phylum Nematomorpha; class Gordioida; order Chordodea; family Parachordodidae; genus Gordionus; species Gordionus sp. m RMFG-2023. Next base: position 37,950,407 of record NC_088777.1, on the reverse strand, counting down.
TCACTATAAATAATTAATTATAATATTTTCCTTTACTGGTAAATACATTTAAATAATGTACTAATTTTATTTAAAATAATAGAGAAAAAGTATATTTACTGACAAATCAATTAAAATGTTAAAAAAATATGTATCTATTTATTGTTAAATATTAGAATCCTCCAGAGGTAACAAATGCATAGCCCAATCTGGGTACGTAAAAATAAATTTCAGTCTGGACCAGATTATTTTTAAAAAAAATTCAGCCTGGCCGAGCCCGGGTTTTATATTTACCAACCATGCCCACCTATTTTTTAAAAAAAATATGACCTGCCCGTTTATTAAGGTCAAGCTTTGGTTTAAGTCTGCTAGCCTAAGGTAATTATTTTAAAACATCGAAAAAACATATATTCCGAAACCTATATTAATAATTAAAATTCAAAATACAATAAATCCTCAACTGAGAATTATTTAAAAAGCTAATTCCCCTAAAATCTGACAAAATTAACACTTAATAACCAAAGAATGAATGGATAATTAACTAAAAAAACAGTATAATCTCGTTTTAAAACGACCTTTTGTGGTTAAGAGTATTCATAGCTTCTAGCCGAGCCAACCACCAACGAGATTCGTAAGGTTGAGCTGGTCTATTTTTACTGGCATGATCAAAATCTTCCTGATATTTCAACTGATCTTCAAAACGGGCGCTCCAAAAATTCGGATCGTAAGTGGATTCGTTTTGGTCATCGGAACTATAATATGCATATGCAAACATTTCTAATATATAATTTGTATTTTTTAAAAAAAAATCAATATTTTGTATAAATTTTGCAGCAGAGTACATGACCAGATGGTGTAGAGTATTTGATGTTTCAGGGGGTACGCTTTTAGGATGTAGGGGGTAAAAATATTGAGAGCATTGGGTAAATCTAGGCGCGTTACCTCTAATATTTTTAATCTATGGTGAAGACACCCGAAAAATATGAGTAAAACTTTGAAGAACTAACTATATCATTTATACCGCGACATTCTTAAATAAAATGACCGTTTATATTGGTTTAAAAATCAGAAATGTGTAGTTTATATTTCCAAAAACTTTGAATGGATGCAACACTTTATTTTATTTCTGACAACCGTTAAACCCTAATGTATAAAATAAATAAAAAAGTTAAACAACTTATATAAAACCTGTCGTAAAACGATGAACCGTATCTGTTCGAAACATTCCTATATGAAGACCTATTTTTTTCGAAGCCTTTCCTAGCCTTATCGAAGTCACTCCCATTTTCGTACATTCTTGACTTTTTTGCAAAAAGAATCTTATCATATTCTTGTCTCTTGACGGGGTCTATCAAGCATTCATAGGCTTCCGCTATTTTTCTGAAATTGTCAGCTCTTGTTTGACTATTTATCCGCGCATTTTGATCAACTTTAGAATCTGGGTGATAAATCTTGCATTTAGCGTAATAGGCACTTTTGATGGCTTTGTTGTCGGAATTGAATGATAATCCCAACAGAGAATAGTGATCTATCTTTTGTGATAACTCCTCTTCGCTAAGATGAGAATTTTTGGAAAAATATTTGATTTGAAGTTTGAAATTATTGTTACAAGATTTCGGAGTAAAAATGGATTTAAGCAAGAGAGAATATTTCATACGATTATTATTGTTTATCAACTTCAAAGAATTTGTATGTGAAAGAATGGGTGGTGTTGTGTCAAAATGATAGTTATTTATCATATTTAAAGTATGTCTATGTTTTCATGTCGGATGTTTAAGACTGTGATTATTAGAAGAATTATATATTGGTAGGTTTAATTTTAAAAATAAATAACAAATATGGAAAAGCAAAAGAGGTTAGTTTTTTTGAAAAAAAATAATGAACGGTTTTCTTTTATTTTTGACGAACTTTGAACGTGAATGCGTTCCTTTTTTGACGAATGCGTTCGTTTTTTTACGTTCGTTCAATTTTAGAAAATTTTTTAATTTTTATTCATTTGAAAATAAAAAATATTAATATAATATTAATCCAAATTTTTTTAAAAAAGGGGGTTTAATCAGCTGTTTTTAGAAATATTTTTTTTTATTCACTGTAAAATATTAATTTTAAACATGGCCAATATATTGTGTTAAAAAATATACGGCTTTTATTTATATTAAATTAAATATTAAAGGGATTTTTTAAAAAAAATTTATTCATAAAGTTTTGAAGGAACATAATTGCATCCTTTTTTTTGTAAATGAACATTGAACGCATTCAGCACTAATAAAATCTAATATATGCTGTAAGAAAATATAATTTTTTTAGTGCAAAATTGAATCAAAATATTATTCAAATAACCTTCAGAGAGTAGAATAATTTGGTATTGACCTATGGTACCAGCAATAAATAAAAACCGCTGGCCATAATCTCTATTATAAAACATAAAAAAAATGTGCAAGTTAATATTATTTTAAAAAATATAGAATATAATTAAAATTTTAAGAAAAAAAAAGTTTATTATTTTCTCAAGGAATGTATCCAAGCATAAACCTGCAAAAATAAATATAACCCCTCAATTAAATTTTGTTGGGGGGAGTGGGGAAGCCACTTAAAAGTTAACTTAAGAAAAAATCCTGATAACATTGAATTTATATTTTATCTATTACAATAATTTTTCATATATATATTTCTTCTGGTAACCATATTTTCCTGCAAAATGGGCATATACCCATCCTGATTGGGATCCTTTAAAAATGATTTATTAAAAAAAGAAATAAATAATATACATCCCTTATAATTTTTGTAACCTGTGAAATTTTGAGTAGAATACAACTTTAAATTAGTTTTTTCTTCTTTTTATATATGTCAGATAAAACCAATCTTATATTATATTTATTATACATATTTAAAAATATGGTAAATATTCCTATTCTAAACAATATAGGTAATTTTTTGAATCTTTATTTGATATCTAAATCAGTTTTCCTAATAATTAATTTTTAGGGGATTATAGATAAACTTCTATTTAAAAACCAAATTTATTTGGATGTATAAAACTTAAAATTAAATAATTTTTGATGTACTGACGTATACACCTATCAGTATATAATAATTTTTATAGCTACCATTGCTTTACCATATATTAAAGGGACAAAAGATTGTATTGCCAATCACAACATAGAACAATATTTCAACCTTCAATAAAATAAAAACAATACTACCCTAATACCTATCTTAATAAAAATAATTACCTCAATGACCTAGTATTTACCATGCGATTCTTGTAGTAAATGCTATATTGTACAAACTGGAAGAATAAAAAGAGAATTGCTGAACATTCTTATACTAAAATTTTTATAACCATCTCTAATTAGTTTAGCTGAAAACTGTATCATTATAAACATCTAATAAAATTTTAATAATAGTCAAAGATTCTATCAAAATACACAAAAAACCTAATAATCTTAAATGGAGGATATTCCATTTTTCCTTATTAGCATTTTTACAAATATTTTATTTTGTATTTTTTCTGCAATGACTTCATGAAAGTAGATAGACTATTGCCCTCACTTATATATTATAAATAGATATTATTGATCAATATTTAAAACATCAAATTTTAGAATAAAAATTTGCCCTCATAGAAAATAAAAGTCAGCATGTCAGATTATAATTCGTTTGTCTATTTTATCTCATTTATAAATTAATATTGATATACAAGTTAGTACATATTTTAATTATGTTTACTTAGGATATTTTATGATAAATAAGCGTATATTTAAAAATAGTAATAAAAATTTTTTGAAATGTATCAAAATATGATATATTAAATAAAAAAGCATTTATTATAAAAAGCGGCCCAACATATGTTTTTAATTGTCATTATTATATGATTTAGACAGTTGTAAATTTGATATTTTCATATGAAATTATTATATTAAATTTGTTTTATTGCATTTTATATGAGGTATTATCTCTCCTTTAGATCTTTAGTTTTGACTGAGATGGTGAAGATATTAGATCATATTTCTCAGTTTCAAGTGATGATAGAAAGCAGTAGAAGATATGAGACTGAGAGGGGGGGGGGGATATGACGCAAGATTGCTATTAAGATTAGTGCTCTTATTATTTTAATAAATTTTGGAGGGGAATAGGAAGTAGTTATCATTTTGGTTTCCTAATTAGAGATAACGGAGGAGGGTGGGGAAGGGGGTTATAATTTTAGAAGGAGGTTATAGGGATTAATGAATTTCAAAAAATAAATAAAATAGATGAAAATCGGATAAGTAGTAAATAAAAATAGCGTAGATAACTATATTCCGATTATTTAAGATTAGACCTGAAGTATTTAGATAGAATTCTCTATTATATATTATTGTAAATTACATTTTATTATCTCTCTTAACCAAAAACAAATATCTTTTTTTAACAGTAAATAACCAATTATCTAAAATACAAATTGATATCAAAAAAATATAATGTTAATATGATATAAAAACGCTAATATAAAATAAAAATTATTTCACCGAAAGGTATAACAAACAAAATCAGATTATTTAACAAGACCAATGTCATCGTTTTCACGAGGAAAAAATGGAAGTAAACGCTAATTTACCATCTACTTCAAACACATTTTTTACTCCCATCCTTCTTAGATATTATGAAGGCAAATGGCTCAGGTCATCCCCCCTTCCCGGTTATAAAGGCACTGAAGAAAGTTAACTCTCTTCCAGAACAAACTTTTACATTTACTCAACAACCGTGGAAAAGCATTTTATACTATGTAAGCAATTAATTATTTTTAAACCATATAAAATACAAAATAATGGGAATAATATAATTAATTTTTTAAAGATGAAAATCCGTGATCTGCTTTTTCGGTTGTTGTTGTGAAAGTCAGAAGAAAATTATATTTTTATTTTCAAATATTATATAATTGGCCTTGGCCTTCTTTCTTCTAAGATTGATTTCTTCATATCATTTTTGAGCTATAGATTATTTTAAATATTAACAGTTCCTTTTAAATTAATTATTGCTTTTTAAAAAATGAGTGGAGATTTCACAAAAAAATGTTTCTTTAAATTGCCTTCAAAATATTTTTCTCTTTTTTTAAAAAATAGCTCATTTACCTCACCTAAACTTATTTTTAATTATCAACATATTCGTATGGTTTTCTATTTTCGATTCCCCAATATTATTTTTTGAGGTAATAAAACAATTACACCAAATATATTTATTATTGACGAGATACTTTCTTTTGCTTTATTATTAGAAAAAATTAGCTTTCCGGATGTATCATTTTTTTTATAAGGTAGTAAAAAATAATATTATCTTTTTAACATGGTAGAAATTAATTTAGTAATTTTAACAGATCTCAACTTACTCTTTAATAGAATTCACTTAATTTCTTAAAATTTATTGCTCTCAATTACGAATATATCTTTTTCAAATTAATTTGACTTGACAATTTTTTATATATTTTATTTAAAACCCATATGTATAAAATTTTTAACATTAAAACAAAAGAATGAATCACAAAAATTTATAGAAGAGAAAAATATCTATTAAAAAATAATTAATTTTAATTTTAATAATATTTTTCTTTTTTCACCAATCAAGAATATTATAATTATTTATTAATTATACAAGGCGATGACAGTCATATGAGTATAAAAATAATTTATTTTATTTAAGATTATTTTAAAGAAAAATGGCATAGGAAGCAATACTACCCTTGTTTATATAAACACTTTATCAAACACTGCTGAATAAACCATTAAAATATATCATCAACCGCCATGATAATTAAAATTGTTTTTTTTAAATCCACTTCCATATCCCCATATATAGAATAAATATTAACCAACACTAAATATTTAAATCCCCCATGAAAGCATTTGAACAAAAATCAAGCATAATTAATCTATAGTCCAGTTTTTAATATATTTAACATTACTATAAAAAATTTAATTTAATGAATCATACCAAACAGTACAGTAATATTTCCAGCTCAATAAACTGCTGTATATGAATTTATAAATTTTCTCGTTAAAAGTTTACCGAAATTTTTGACTATTGTAAAATAAACGTAAAATTTTGGTTAATTTAAAAAAAAATCAATTTGGTTGATTTAATTTTAGATTCAATTTTGTTGCAATTTATTGGCCGTGTCATGGAAAGAATATATTTTTTAAATAGGTTAAATTAAAGGAAAGAGAACATGCAAAAAAAGACTTGTTATACGTTTCAAGAAACACAAAGCATAACGAAAACCCAGTTTCTCTCTTAGTTTTATTTTAAGTTTTCAAGGTTCTTAAAATTTTAATAATAAAAAAGCATGTTCATAATCTACGATTATAAGTTTCACTCCAAGTATCAATTTATAAAGTTTTAAAATCAAATAATACTAAAACCAAGACCAGGCCCAAATAATACTAAAACCAAGACCATGCCCAAATATATTATAAAAACTAATAAATAATAATGTCTAAAATTAGATATCTGAGAAATTGATATTTTAAGCCCAGTCTCATCCAAGCCGTGCCATTTTTTTACATTTATGTTCAGTGAAATAAGATAAGTATTAAATTAAACAATCGTCGAAAACTTCTTTTTTTTCTTCAATAGATTAGATTTTTATTTAGGATATAAATTTACACTCCCAAAATTTGATTTCGGAATTTAAATCAAATTAATTAAAACGTAAGTCGAACAAAATTTACTTCATCCCGGAATAACAATAATAATAATAAAATTAATAAATAATAATAAGTAAACAATTGAACCGATAATAATAATAATATAATTAATAAATAATAATCATAATATGGAGCAATAATGATGATAAACAGCATAAACATGAACAAATAATGAGACAGATAATAATAATAACAAAATAATGATTACGAAATAAAGAATAATAAACAAATAACGTAAACCAATAATAATAATAACTGAATACCAATAAATAATGATAATCGACAACTAACTAACGCTACAAAATAAAAATAATCCTCGATTATTGAGACCAAGAATAGGTGTCATCAATATACAACATTTTCCTTCGATCTAGGACACGATATTTTGAGATCGACATACATAATTTAGAGAACAAAATAAAATTATTTAAACATGAAAGAAAGCGTTTGGGGGGGGGGGGAATCAAGTTTTATAAAAAAAATTGGATCAGCAGGTACATTACTATATGAAATCTTACACCAACAAATATTTACTATTTTGCTAGAAAGGTAACTAATAAAATAACTATATCTACTCCTTCCTTCTTTTGATAACTACATAGAGGTGGCCCCTAGATAACATGCATGGGATCTATATATTAATTTCATAATATAGGGAGGTAATCAAATGATGGCAAGTGATACTGGAATAAATGGATTTTTAATTAGCAACCTGGTAACTATTTTCTTTTATCCTGCAATTGTTTTTTCTTTATAATATAAAATTTCTATATATTGATTTAAAAAAATTATACACAATACATTAGTGAAAATTTGCAATGCACGCTTTAACTCCTTTGGAGAAGGTAATAAAATTTCGTGAAGTGATACAGAAATAAATAAATGTTTATTTAACACACCCTGATAATTTTTTTTATCTTTATAATATAAAGTTTCTATATATTGATTTTAAAAAAGATACGCAATATTTATAATAAAAATTTCCAAAAGAAATACAAAATAAAAAAAACGGTCACTCTATAAAAATTTATATTCTTACCCCTCTTCTCCTAAATAACAATTCTTCCATGCTAATTACTTTTATTATTTTGCCTTATCCCGCTCAATTCACATTGCTTCCGCGATAACCGTGGAAGAAGCCTACAGGCTTCAACTAATAAGTGAAATAATAATAAACCCAATTCGAAATTAAATCATTTTAAAAGTCGGAAAATCAAGCAATGAGATTTTAATACATTTACTGCTCGTATTTCAAATTTACCGAAATAGAGGCTAAATTAATCAAAATAACGAAATTCTAAAAATCCGGGGTTGAGCTTAAAAATCTTTCTGTAGTGCATATAAAAAATACAAATTTTAAATAATAATTATTTATTTTCTAAAAACAAAGATCGACAATTATTCCGCAGTAGATCAATTTTTCTATTACAATTTCGGTGATATATATTAATATTTTATATAATAATATTTCTTTGATTTAAATTAAATTTACATAAATAAAATCCTATTAAATAACTAAAGAACAAAATAAATATTATATTTCAACTTATATGCTTGTTTTTTTCCCGTATATTTCCGACTTTTGTGATAAATATGAAAAATAAATAAATAAAAATTTCAATATTTTCTTAACAAAAATATTTTAATTTATTGTCATCCACCCTACACCAATATAATACTGCCTAGACTGACAGTTCAGCCATTTAAATATGTGTCAATATAAATCAGCTGGTACAATTTTGTTTTTCTTTAAATAAATTTTTGTAATTTTTTATTATTTATAAAATTCCTATAAATGGCGTGCTATACTAACTAATTTGCATTTAACGATGCTTCAAAATGTATTTTAAATAAATGATGAGTCTAGGCATGTAATATAATGTCATTGTCCTAGACATAATCATCTTTTTGTCAATACCTATATTTATTTAAAAAATTACTGCACAATAATTTTACCATATTTTATTAAATTTCCTAAATATGTATTTTTATATTTATTAAATAATAATTTTTTATTTTCTCAGCTAAAACTATTCTTAAAAAGTAAGTACTGTGCTACTGCTAATGATTGATTTTATTCACAAATTTAACATTAAAATTTTACTTATTTAAATTTTTTTTAAAATAAAAATTGTGCCATTTCATACCAAATCACACGCCTCTAAATTTCTATTATTTCAGATAAAAAATTTATATAAATATTATAAATGTTATAATTAGGTTAGAAACGATATTTGAACATGCTGACTTTTATAGTATCGTATATTAGGAGTTAAAGGTGCAAAAAACGTCATTTTTACTTTTTTCAAATTACAAATATTTTTATTAATTAAAGACTAAATAAATTGAATTTAATTTGGCATATATGATTAAATAAAAGATTGATGATTAGGGGAAAAAAACATACATTTATGTTAACCAAATTTATTTTTAAAATGTAGGACTTTCAATTTATGTAAAAAATTTATATTCTATATTAACTGTCCTGTTTCCTTCAAATTTACGGGGCAAACGAAGTTTACAAAAATTAAAGCAAATATTGTCTTAAAAATATTGGGCTATATTTTAATACAGTTAAAAACCTTTTCCATAAATTTATAACATTTAATTTACATACTATTCATACAAATTTTAGAATTGAAAGGGGCGGCTAAAAATGTTTTTTTTGGCGATTTGGCATGGAATTGCTCAATTATGAATATTACTATGCTTCTATTCTTACCCATAGCAGCATATTATAGTTAAGTATCAACAGATAACTTAAAAATATAATCGAAAATAATAAAATAAAAATTAGATTTTTATTTTATTTTATATGGCAATTAGAGCCAGAAGAAAAATATAAAATTTTTATTGCAAGAATTAACCAAAAACCTTCCCTTCCTTGCAAAAGCTTTTTCAAACCTTAACTTTTTTTGGTGCTCAAAATTTTTTAAAGTTGTTTTTACGATAAATTAATTATAAACATAAAGAAAATATAATTAGTGCAAAATTGCATGTAAAAGTAAAATTTATTAATATCCTTACTATTTCTAAATTGCGATTAGAGACTCCATTAAATCATATCAATGCGGAACCATCTACAACAGTTCGGAAATAGATCCTATAGCCTTGGTTCTTCCCTCCCTAAAGACTATCTTTTGACCGCACCTCAAAAATTCTGGCTGTTTAGTGAACCTAAACCTAACCAACGCCCTATCACCGGTTCTTAGACATTCCAGGGACATTTCAAGGAGCGTCGCGGTTTGTCTAACGCTACCACAATGTACTTTTAAAAAATGTATTGGGAAATATCAATAGTTATATAAAAAATAAAAGGAAAGCGCTGTAGACAAAGAACTAAAGACATAGTCTAAAAGTTTATATGGGTGTTGCGCATGAAAGAATGGTTTATACAAAAAAATAAATTATCACCATACATAACAAATAGAAATAGAGCTAATTTATTATTTTTTTAAAAAAATATATTTTTTGAATATAAAACTTAAATTTTCCTGAAAAAAATGAAAGAATAATGTTTGGTAACGAAATAAATATGAAATTCTAAGAGAAAAACTAACTACGTATAGAATTAAATTTAAAAATGTTATAAAATTGTAAAATATTAATTCAAAATTTTCGACAATTTAAATTTCATTGATATAGTTGGATGAAAATGTTTTAGTAAAATATGTTTTAGAAATCTAGAAAGTAAAAAAAATTTTCCAAATTTCGTATCATTTTATTTTTCATAATTTTACCATTAAATCACATTTTTTTTAAAACCATTTTTATTAATATTTAGATAAGTTTAAAAAAAATCCTTATCCTATCTTTGTAAAATATCTTGATATTAGTATATAAAAATCTAAATGGTTATTTTGTTGATCGATTTATACTTATTTATGAAAGTTAACCATAATTATATTAGTAAATATTGGAGTTGTTCGAGTAATAATTCAATTTTATCATTCAGCGGAAATATGGATAATTGAACTAAATAACCCCCAATCAAGAGAGGCATATTATATAATAGTAATTTAATTTTTTTACTCATGGCCTGATATTTTGGTTTTATTGTGGTCGGATGATGCAGTATAAGAACATTTGCGTTAAATTCCCAATAAGATTTTGGTTGAATGGCCGGGGAAACTAGCACCATACCTTTCCTAACGTCGTTTTTGCGAACCTAAAATTTATAAATAATTGATAAAAAAAAGGGCTTCGATGAGTTTCAATTTTTTTTAAATAAGGGAATTATGGATGAAAGATAAGAAAAAATAAAAAGAATAGAATAGGATTTTATATAAACTTTTGGTAAAACTAATTTATTTCAACTTAAACAAAGAAAATTCAGAGGAAGAATTCATTTAATCAGAGGAGAAAACTTACTCAACGGAACATAAAAATTTTAAATAAAAAAAAATGGAAGAAGAAAAAAATTTTTAAAAGAGAAATATTAGATATCTAATACCTTTTTAAGAGCCATGGAGGCAGACTGGCCAGCGCTGACCTTCTCAACGGGCATCCTTTTCCTATGGATGGACCTAATATTGACGGGGTTAAAATTACCGCTTCTGTCCGGGCCTAGAAGAAAGGTATCCCCAACTTTCATGATCCCGTTTATGCAAGTTCCAGACACAACCGTCCCTACACCCTTAAAATAGAATAAATATGTTGTATAAAAGTTAATTCTCATAAAGAAAGTTCACATTAAAAATCTTTAAAAAAATATAATATATTATATGGTACATTAAATAACCAAGGAATCAGAAAAGAAAGAGTTAAAACTGCTAAATTAAAAACCGAATAAAAATATTAGGATTAAAATAATTTTATGTCATTTACCTTTCTGTTATGATCCCTCTCGATGCTAAAAGATAGCCTCAACTTTAAAAAAATGTTTCGTATTTAAATATGGAAATTAGATAGATACTCAAATACTTACAGGGACTTGATAGTAATCGTCAATGAGAAGTTCAGCCGGTTTTTCTATGTCAAAATGCTCTCGTCTGGAGCAAGAAACTGAAGGGATAGAGGGGGTCAATAGGTTGAGGAAGCTTTTGAGTAAGTCTATATTTTGGCCTGTCACATTCGAGACCTGGAATATCGGGCATGTTCTAGCGAAATATGTTTATATAAAAACTTGCCTTATTAAAAAAAAATGCCAAATAAATAATCTTAGACTGTATTCACATATTTGTGCTGTGAAAGTTTAGAGAAATACAAAAAAATATATAAAGGATTTTTATTATTTGAAGTCTACAAATATTTTAAAAAATTTCATTGATAAATTCCGATACTCTTCGTAAAATTTGTTAGATGGACAGATAATACCAGCCCATTGCAGAACTGTAGTTTTATAAATATTTTTTTATTTCTTACCTTCTTTCTTTCCTTTAATTCTATTTTTTATGTAATAATAATTTAATTTCTCTTTTTTAAATCGTGTTAATTCCTATTTAATTTATATTTTTTTTAAAGCAAAGGTATTTCCAAAAATAATATAGAATGGATAAAATAGGCTTTCCCTTTTTTTATATAGAATTTCTGTTTTATATGAAAAAAGAAATTATGTTTAATTTTCGTTATCATTTATTTTACCCTCTTGAAATTTTATCCAGTCGAAAATTCTCAATAATTTATCCAAGCGTTAGTTTAAATTATTACTTGAATTTTTAAATTTTTGATATTTTATTTAAAAAAAGATAGTAATTGAAGAAAAAAAATTTCAAATTTTTATAAGATATTTTTTGTAGGGATTCAGCGTCAATAACTAAATGTAATTTGACAATTGGATGGAAATTTTTTCAAGATATCGTCAAAAATCAATAATATAGTGAAAACCAACATGTACTATCTGCGCAACTAAAAATAAAATCAAAATCATGAATGGAGAGATTTCATTCTCCAGCAATTTATTATATGCTCTGTAAAAAGGTTATATTAATTATATTGGCAATTATTACATAAATTAAGTGATGTGCTATGGTGCAACAAAAACTATATTATTTATAATGTTTAATTATTACTGCGAATATTTTAGAAATTTAAGTAAGAAAAATTGATAGCGTGGTATTAAAAAAATCGACTGGTAATAAAGTATTCTCGTCAAAATAATTATTTGCGCTAAATATCTCCGTCATTAAATAGCATTTGAAATTATTTTGTAGTTATTTAGTATTTCTATTTTAAATACACTTTTTCAAAAAAATTTGCCCAACCCTAAATAGAATAATATAATCCTTAAAATTGATAGACATGTAACAAAATTTTTTACAAAATATGGAGATGGAATATCCAAATTCTAATGCGACAATGTTAGTGGTTGTTATACATTTTTTATAAGAGCTATAACTTTAAATGTAGTGTATGTTAAATTAAATTTTAAAGGAGAGGATATAGGAAAAAAATAACTTCAAACGAGGGATGTGAACCCTTCGACTAAAAAAAGGGTCCAGGTCCGGATAGAGGAATAAAATTTAAAAAGGACCCGGGTCCAGGTTCAGAGAACATAGAATAATGACTCAAAATAAGATTTTTTTTCATTCATTTATTATTATACTTCAATATATACATATTCATAATTTATAAATGTAATTTATATTTAAATGTTTTATTCAATCGCACAATGATAATATCTTCTAAAATATCATCCTTGAAATTTCAACGTAATTAGACAATATATATTTCAAAATGAAAATTCACGTTCTACCCTTACGTAAAAAAGATAGTTATCTTTATAAAATTATTGTATTTGTGTCGCAGGTACAACCATGAAGATTCTAAATAAGATATATAATTCTGGATATATTGAAGAATTTTCTTCCAGAATTTTAAAATATTATATCCTTATTAATTCTCTTAATTTCTGAGAATTTTTCTATAAATATACAATAGGCATTTTTTGATCCTCCTTTCTATCTGATAATTTGATTTTTTTTTCTCTATCTAAAAGTAAAATTTCAAGATCATCAATGTTGCTATTATAATTGCTATTATCACTACAAGCAGTAGATATTGTCGTAACCTCCAATATATTGTAAATAATGGAGTTTTGCGTATGCCATAAATCCTTAAACAATACTCAATAAAACTTGATATCGAGGGTCTAAATATATAGAAGCGTATACAACACTATTTTGCAAATATTGTTGTTCTCGAATTTTCATGTTTTCTAATATTTCTTATAAAAAGGACTGTAAATCTTTTTAAATCTAACTTAAAGGAACTAATACACTAGTAAGGTCCTTTATTTGGCACCAATCAACTTCTGACAAAATGCTTTACATGCTCCTATAATAAAATCATTACAGAAATGTTTCAAACTTAATAATCGTTCTAGCATCATACAAATTGAGGACCAACGTACTATGCATTATCATTTAAATTAAAATATATTACTTGCACTACAAAATAATCAACATATTTCTATAATATAGCATATTAATAAATTTACATAATAAAATATTATTACCTACAATAGAAAATAATTTATGAAATATCAATCTCTAAATTAAATTGGAGTCCAAGAAGAAAATTGAAAAAAAAATGCGAAGATACACAAAAAAAGTTAATAAAATTTAAAAAAAATTATATTATTTTTTAAAAAAATATTTTTATTTAAAAAATTTTTTATGACACCTAGAACCCTTGGACCCTCTACTTTTAAAAAGTGTCCGGGTACAGCCAAAATACGAGGGTTCAGGGTCCGGGTTCAGATCCCTGCTTCAAATTAGTTATATGCAGGTGGTATTAAATGTAATTTTTTTCTAAAATCTAACTATAACATTTTTCTCTCATTTTACTATTCCAACTCACTCAGTGGCGTGACTACTAGATGTGATTCCGGGTCAGGACATTCCCTAATCCCAAAATGTTTGCATATTATGTTGTCCTCGTATCCTTTCTTTCTTTTTTTAACAAGGTATATCGAAATATAGATTTTTTTATATCCCTTTAATTTAATTAGCTTTTAGATTATCAATAATTTTTATACCCAAATAAAACACAAAATTGTGGTAAAATCAAGCTATTTGTTTTTAAACTACCTTTGAGATACAAAGTCCGAAACTTTGACAACATCTTCATTCGAGTTAACAAAGATAGGAATTTTACGGCAACCTGCCGATTTAAGTACTTTAGCTACCAGCTTCACGTTATCGGCCAAAACATTAGCTGGACACATGTCCGTTTTAGTCAGCACTACGAACACTGGCATATTCAAAGCCAGGGCAAGGCCCAAGTGTTCTTTAGTCATACCTACTATCCCGGCATTAGCACCTATCTAATTAATAAGATGAATAAAAAATTCCATTTATAATATCTGAAATTATGTGAGTCAAAGTCAATTAGAATCTGTCATTAACATGTCAGGCATAGAGCTATTTTAAAAAAAACTAAAATTAATATCTAATTCACATATGTCTAATTGTAAATTATATCAAAACTATCAATAATTATTTAAAAAATATTATTCTTTTACTTTAGAATATTTATATATCATACAAAAAGAATAAACATTTTCTTATTACTAATTAATTAAAAATATGTAAATGCGTAATCTACCATAAGCATAACGAAATCTGGATAATGGCCTGTCATTCCAAAAATGGTCGTCTTTAGGTATTTTTCATGACCCGCTAAATCGATGAACGTTATCACCTAATTTTGCGTTTATTTTCGTAATTGCGAATTTTTTTTAAAATGATTTATTCAAGTAAATAGCATATTATTATCTTGCATGTAAAGTATCATTTCCATTTCCAACATAAATTGTATCACAAACCTGTAAAGTTTCCATTTTAAATTCATTTACTCATTTAAAGATTTCCATTAAGTTTTAATGATACTTAAGGAGGTAAAATTCTATATAAATAAAATCGAATAAATTATATTAATCATCTTAAAATAATGCAACGAAATCTCAGCCCAATCTCATAAAGTCGGTAGCCATAGTATGAAGAATGACGTGATGTCGCCAATTAGTAAAATAGTGTTGTGACTAATTTAATTTAACTCTTGCAATAAAAAGTGGCCCATTTATCAAGATAAATTTTTTTTTAAAGTTTTGCCCCCCCCCTCTCTCTTCCACTTGCCATAGGGCAGGTATTAGCTCAAACGTAAAAAAGATGAGATTTTTTTTTAAATTGATCAATCATAATATATTTTGCTGAATAATTATATTGGATAGAAAATCAAGCCTTAAAAAACAAAAATAATTATTGATCTATTTATAATTTAATAACCTTAGCGGAATTCTGGCAAATCCTTTTCCAATCGATATGCCCGTTGTGAGCTTCCATTTGGTTGACTATGTTTCCTTTGCTATCGAAACCCAAAATATCGTTACCCACGCTACTGGTTCGGCCTAAATAAAAATAAGGTTAAGTGAGTAAATCACCAGTAATGTATTTCTCTTTTTTTAATTCCTCTTCCATCCTTTTATAAATTTAATTTATGATATAAAATGAATTGATCAAGTAATATACGAATTAACCTGCCAAGGTTCATAAAATAAAATATTAAACAACCTGGCCCGGTATAAAATAATAAAAATGATCACCACGAACCGAGTGATTTCAAAATAATGAAATATTCATATTTAAAAGGTGTAACTTTTATAATAAATTATTTGGTATTATAAAAAAAATGATCAGAAGAAGAAAAAAATTAAAATGGCGTCGCTAATTTGTCCTAAAATGTGTTTCCAACAGTTACGAATAAATAATGAGTAGTGATACGAGGATCGAATCAAAATAACCGCGCAGTGCTTCACACATCGATTGCCGGAAAAAATTAAAGAATAACAAGATGTTACAAATCAAGAATATATTTAAATATTTTAAAATCCCTTATTAACTTCTTTTAGGGTTTCAACTTTGGAAAAACTTGCAACAAAGCTACTTTTTTTTACAAAAAACAAGAGTTCTGCTTAAAGAATGTTAGATTCATACGTTAAGGATAGATGATCTTAAATCTAGTAAAAGTTTAATAAAAAAGATCTAAAAAATCAAAATTTAAAAAAAAAATCAATTTATTTTAAATTACTAACCCGATTCGATTTCGTGTTTATGTCTGAACAATTTTTGCCTCGAATGCCCTCGCCCATTATCGAGATCCCCATGGGTCAAGACCCCAAGTAGGGTACTCTTGCCTGCGTCTACGTTCCCTACCACCGCAATCCTATTTATAAATAAATATTTTTTATAGCTTATGAACAAAAATGAATGTATGATATAAAAAATAAATAAATCAAGAACTTGTAAGATGATGGTCACATTATACAAGGTTAAACAAAAAATAAACAATGTGCCCCGAATTGAGAAAAAAACAAAAGACAAGCTTATTATACCACGTGTTATTTAATTGGTATTTTGTAATACCAAGAAAAAGAATGCAATTTCTTTTATCCCGAAGCTTGGAAATCTATACTAATATTAAAAGTATAAAAATACGGTATTCCCGGCGCTAGATCTTACAGATCAAAGAGAGTCGATTTTAGGAAATGGTCGGTTCATAAAATGATTTTTTTTCCCTATAATCCGGATAATCTTTTAGATTAATTTAGAGTTGCGTAATCGACTAATTTTAGCCAACTCCAAAATGGCATAGCCGAGTTCTAAAAATCGGAAAAACCTAGTTAGAGTCAGATTAAGGAGCTAAGCTAATAGTCAGTTAGCGTTACTTAAAAAATAAAAAAATTAATTAAAGGCTAGGTAGTGTTGCGTGACGCTGATGGACGATTAGCAGGTACATAATTTTTGACTAATTCGTTTTAAAAGATTTTTAGGCTAAGCCAAATTAGGCCTAGGCGAAGTTGGCTGATTATGCAACATTGTTCTTTTGTTTTAAAATGAAAAAAAATAAAATCATATATTTAGCCAACCCTCTCTATATTATCATAAAAATATTTAGGCAATTATCCTAAAAAATATTTCCTCCGAATATATACAGAGATATTCTAAAGTTATTCAAATAAAATAAAAAGGTTTATGATTTATTTCATCTTTAATTTTCTTAAATTTCCACCCCACTCCCCTGGCCAATTTTACTAATTTCCACTTTTAGTTTCACGATAAAAATTCCTGAGAAAATTTATCATATTTAAACAAGAAATCTAAGCAGCAGGCGATACGAACCCCCTGCAGATATTTCTGATATATGAAGACATCACGTATTTAATATAATTTTTTTAAATAATATTAATTTAGGTCAGATGAGGATATATTGATAAGAAATTGTATAACAATAACATCGTGAATTTCATTTTCGTTCATTTTAAAAAATAAAATTAGGAATAATCATTTTTGTTTTTATTTACCAATTTGGAATGGATTGATAAATTTTATAAATATGGATGATTTGGCGTCAATAAAATTTTAATAAATTTATTTATTTTTAAAAAAAAAAAAGTTTGGCATTATAAGAAAGTGTTTTATAAGGTTTGATTGAAGTATAAAAAAAACCGCTATAACCATTATCCCGTTATGAATTTTTAATAAGTATTTGCATCTGTCTATTATAATAATAGGTTGGTACAGCTAGACCTAACTTCGACGGCGGGAAAACATGGGGAAGGGGGAAGAATAATCATTTTCCAGTATACATTTAAGAAAATTTAAAGAAGCCATCACTAAAAAAATCATATATAAATTTTTAGGGAAATAAAGATATTTCTTTGGTCTTATTAACATCAAAATATAAATTTTTTTTAATATGTAAAACGGTATAGAAAGGTAATTCAAGGATTTTTTTTGAAAAAATTTGCACTTTCTCATTAAGGGCGAATTTATAGAAAAAGCGTGATGCTCAAGAGGTGCGTTATTTACAAAATTAAGCCAATTTGGTATAATTTATAAATATGGAGCGTTATGATGATAACGCTATGATAAAATTTGAAAAAGATATGTTGGTATGCGATAATAAAAAATGCAATACGATTATAAAAATGATAGCAAAACTCAATTATAGTTTTTATTAACAATTTTTTAAAAAGCAGAAGATTATTTTTATTAAATATTTGTAATAAAGCAGAAGATATATTTTATTAAATATTGCTATAATGAATCAGCTTTGATTTCGATAGAATTATAGTTGATTCCGTTTTAAAAACTAATTTAAGAGCTAAAATAGAAATAATTATTTTATATAATATTTAAGAAAATCATATGACTTTTTACGAATTCGTATATTATATTTATAATCGTATGGCGTATTTTTTATCAGCGCACCGTAATATATGTATTTCAAATTATAGCGTTATCAATAAAACTCATATTAAATTTATACCTATTAATTGGTTTGATTTTGAATAACACTGCATTAAATAAGGCAACGCACATAAACCGTTTGCTATAAATTAGGCCTAAGAGTTAAAAATAAGAGGGGGGGGATCAAATTCCACCCTGCCTGCTCATGTTGACAGAAAAAACTCATGCTCTTTCATGCCCGATGCTCAACATTTTTAACCCTACAGACATCATCTTGAACAAGAATGAAAAATTCACGGTACGGTATATTTAATTTCTTTCTGAATGAAATGCTACTATTTTTATGCTTTTTTAAAATTATTAAACAAACAATTTAATTACCATTTATAAATCAAATTTTTTATTTAAAAAAAAAGAAGAATGTTCAAATTTTTAAAATTTAAGTGTGTTCGATGTTCCATAAACGCCTTGGCTATAATCTTTCACTAGAGGCCAAACTTAAAGAGGCGGATAAAACTTTACTCGCTAATTTTTTTAAATGAACTCTTCAAAATTTCAAAATATATTAATTTATTTGTTCTATAGCTCTGATGAATCTTTTTAGTACCTCCTCATAATTTTAACTGGTAGGTGTAGAGGCTGCATCAGAATCAGAAGAATATTCCTAAATGTTATTGTAGCATCGAATTTTAAAAAATTTAGCATTTGTAAAGTTGTTGAAAATATATCTGCCTTTTCAGCATCGGTTAAAAAATTTTTAATATTTGGATCTAAAAACAAACCTACATTACTGGCTGTATGATAAATATTTCTTTTATAAGAGATATTGCTTTATTTATTAGGATTTTCATTCTTATTATCACCTTCTGAGAGGTGAAATTTTTTTTTATTAATTATTGTTTCCATCTCGATAAATTATATTTATTGTGTGACGAGAATCTGCGTTAGATTATCCAAGCACTCTTTGAATATAGATAGAAAATTTCACGCATGCTTAATCAATGTCGCCAATGTTTTTAATTGGTATTAAGAAACTTTGTAACATGATATAAACAGGGTTCCATCTCATTGTTATATTTTTTATAAGAATGGCTCAGCATGCATAAAATATTGCACTAATTTTTTCAATCATTTATATTTGAAGCTATCTCGGATAAGAGCAATTTTTAAAAAGATATTTTAATTTAAATTTTTATAATTTGACCGTAAAAAAAATTCTTGCATATAAAATGCGATTTCATTAGTTTTCAAAAAAATTAACCACTTTTCTGAAAATTAAATTAAAGGAAATATATGATGTAATATATTACCAGATTGACGATTCATTTAAGTGCCTTTTTAAAAGTGTCCATAAATAGAAGTCCGCTGCAGCGCCATCATCACAACTGACTGCCATGTATGAACATTTTTAATTAATGAATAGTTAATCTGGTATTATATACATCATTGACTGGGATATGGAATCCAAAGGGATTCGGATCGATCTTAAACAATTTACTGAGGACGATTCTTAATTTTTTAAATCTGCTGATTTGAACGGAAATGCAAATCCAACTGTGAATTTCAAACAATTTTGCAGTAAACTTTACAACTACTCTTAATTTATATTAGCTTTTCTATAAATTATTAAAAAAATAAATAAACCAAAATTTTATGGCGAAAATTGTTGAAATTTTTAAAGTAGGTACTCTTCACATAGTGAAATACATGTCCGGTTAAATTTAAATTTTAAGAACTTTAAAAATCCACCTTGGCAAATGATTTAAAATTGAGAGGTTCCGAAATCCTAGTGGGTTCAAAATCTCGATACCACATTGTTATAATTATCGAAATTGAAAAAATTAAAATCCTGGTGATTCGTGGGAAATTTATAAACAGGCTCAATCACGCCCGGTGATAATTTAGGAAGCTCGTCAGGCCTAGATATTCAAAATTCATTCACTCACGTTGTGAGCCATGCCTATCTCTAATCCCAGGGAAGTTTAAATATTAGATAATATTACAATGGAAAATTTTGATTAATATGGTAAAATTCAAATCCAATACCTTGATTTTTTAGGATCTTATATAATAAATTTCATTGAGTTTTAACATCCCATCCTTATCATTAATATATATAATGCATTCAAAATTTTTAATTTGCATTCATTAATCTGTACAATTTTCTTGGAGATAGACAAAATGTCTATGGTAAAATTGTACATTGATAAAATGCCATTGAATTGTAAAAATATAATAAATATTATTAAAGTCTGATATTTATAAGGTTTTATCTGTATATGACATATATAAATGTTAATGAAATCTCTCCCCACAAAAAAGTCATAATATTTATTTTTCATATCGTAATAATATAACTTTAAATGTTCAAAATTTTAAGCATTTAGATTGAACAATATGATTAATTATACATACAAACCTTATATATAACATTACATTTTATAGAACACTTTAGATAACTAATTAATAAATAAAGGTCAATTCTAAATATTGAAGCTTATAGTAGTATTAAAAACAAAAACATCAATAATTTAACAAACAATATTTTATTGGCACAATATTTAAAATGAAAACTTAAAAATGACCTTTGATATATTTAAATTAAATAAAGTGATGACCTTTAATATTTTAAAATTAGATAAAGTAAAAATTCCTTTTATAATATATAATATTCTATTCATCATCTAATAAAAATGTGTGTACTTTTAATGGGAAATACAAATTTAAGTTACAAGATTTTATTAGTATTGCTGAATAGATTCAGCAATGTGATATTTAAATAGTTTAAAATTTTTCAAAATGGTCTAAAAAATATAACTATATGATTATTTAAATATAATGTCTCAATTACATCTGGGACTCCTGTGAATTAAAACTTTAGTAATTGAATTTGTAGTACTCATTTTTTTTATTGCATTTATATTTATATATTAAAAATCATATTATTTTTTATTATTATTTCAAATATACACATTGCAATGATCTATATGTAATGTAGCAATGTAACCTTTAATCCTTTTTTTTATAAATGTGCAAAACTTCTACTTAAACATAATTGGTTAAATATTTCAAATAATAAAAACAAAATATGAATATTGCTATTAATTGCTAGGTCAAGTCAACACTCCACGCATGTTTTGACGATTTAGTTGTAAATTAGCCTGAATTAACTCCCATTATTCAAGTTTACAATTAAATTTTCTAAATGAGTTGGGCTGCTTGGTTTAATCCATGTATTTAATAGCAATCACATTATACTTGTTTTGATATTAAACCAATTTTTGATAAAGTATAAGTTTTATATATTTAATAAAATTATATTGGTTATAAAGGATCTAAGTTATAAAATTGATCAAACAATATTTTTACTTTGCTAATATTCAATGAAACAAAAAAGTTTTAAAATGGACAAAAATTGAAATAAATGGAATAAAAGATAACTTATTAAATATAAACATATTGTATTGATTATCTTGATCACTTCTAAAAGTATTAAAATGTTTTTAATGGATCGAACCTATGTATAGGACTTTGTTGGGGATGTGTATTTAGTCATTCAAAAAGTTTTTTATTTACCAGTTTTTTAAATCAAAAATAACATTTTCTATAACATCTCGATAAGCTAAACATGTAATTTTTTTAAAATTTGAACCCTTTTAATATTTGTAGTGAAGGGATGCTTAGTTTAGTCAAAAAATTGATATTTTTTTTAAATTAATGTTAGCATTTTCTGAATCTTTTCAAAGAACTAAACATATATTAATTTATCTCTAGAGCCTTTTAATAGGGGTAGCATAGGGATCCATAATTTGGTCAAAAAAAGTGTGTTTTGTCATAAAAAAATTTTAAAAACTAATATTAACATTTTTTGAATCTTTTTAAAGTTATAATTAAAATTCTGTGTTTCTTATTTAAAAAATAGAGCAGAATTAACAAGGATGTGTATTTTAGTCATTTAAAAAAAATATTTTAATTTCATTAATTTATCAGTTTTTTTTTTAAATTTAAAAAATTTTTTTCTAGATCAATCAATACACTAAACACGATTCTATATTAATATTGTTAAATTTGTGGTTATATAATAGGTAGGGCTGTGCCGATATTAAATATCGGATTGGATTGGCTTAAATTAGGGTTTTTCAAAAATATCGGATTGGGCTGATACCTGTAAAAAACTGCTCCGATTCAATCATTTTACTTATCTTTTTTTTAATTTTATTTTTATTTTTTTACATTAATATTTTCAAAATAATCAAAACACCCAAAGTTTTATTTATTTTAAATCTTTTTAAATAATAATGCCAATTTTATTTATACTTTAAATAAAAGAATTTTTTTAAATATGGTATATGAATTATGGAAATATTTTACAAAAGACAAAGATAATTTTGCAAAATGCTTTATCTGCAGAATTTTACTGGGAGGAATAATGAAATTTTTTTTAATACTAACAATATCCGTAAACTTTTTTTAATTATTGTAGAAATAAAAAAATTAAATTAAATTCATAATTCAATTTTTTGCATAAAAAATATTGATTTCTTAATTACATTTGGTTCAAAGTGAAAGGGGGGTTATTGAAAAATCAATATAAATATCAGATTGGTTTTGAACCAATATCGGATTGGATTGGTAAAAAAAATATATGGATCGACACAGCCCTAATAATAGGGGTAGCATAGTTTCTGGGTTAGTATTTTAGTCAAACCCATATTTTTTTTATCATATTCATCAAATTTTTATATTAAACTAAGATTTATTTAAAATATTTTGTGTTTCCTGAACATTTAAAAAAAAGTGATTAAACAAAATCTTTCAGTGAGAACAACGATTAATAAATAATTTATAAAGTAATCTACAATGTAATTAGTTACTGATAACAGCATTAGATTTTATATATTATTTGTATGTCCTTCTAAATTTATAAATAATATTTAATCGAAACAATACCTAACTTCCAAAAAGTCATTTGGCAAAACTCTTTTTCTAATTAAATAATCTTCCACAGCTCCATCTTCTGATTGTCTTCTTCGTAAAAATGTGAGATCTGATTCACAATGATTTGTAATATTACTAAGAGTAGTCCTTGATTTTTCTAACTGCTGAATATTTAACCCTGGTTTTTCATTAGAATCTTGAATTAAATGTATATATAGGTTTATAATTTAGCTCATTAGAACTTTGAATTAGATATATCCTCATGATTATATTATAAGTAAATATTAATTATTTGATACTTGAAATTCCTAAAGAATAACGAATTTCCCCAAGTCCTTTCTCTAAACGAATAGATAAATCTTTTCTTAAATGATTTAACAATTGTTCATTTGGTTCTAAAAGACACAGCTTATTAAATAAATAATATTTACCATTATTAATGTTTAAGGTTATACTTTTGAATTTTCATTAATACCAGTTTGAGATGTATTAATATATGAATTTAAGTTATTGTTCAAGGGTCTTTCATTTTCCTTATTTGGAGAAAATAGAAATGAATTAAATTGGGCATAATTAGATATATTTTCTTGCATATTTAACGTTGTGGTTGGGATAATCCCGTTTTTTGTAATCGACATAATAATGAATCAATATTTGTCTCAAAATTTGTATCAATAGGATAGATGATATAAAATCACCTGGGTCTAGGTGATGCAAAATAATATAAATAACCAAATCTAACTATATAATTGGATTTTTTTCTTCTCGGGTTACCGTTGCAAGTGAATAATTCGTAAGTCACCATCTTATCAGTTTTTATTTTTATTTGAACTATGTTTTTCTATGTACTCATTACTGCTTCACAATGTTAATTAACAGTTTTAACCTAGTCAAAAATAGTGTGTTTAAAATATCTAATTTTGGTCAAATTTTAAAATGAATTGATTGATATTTTAGCCAAAATGTTAACATATAAGCCTGGGGATTTTTCTTATAGATGGCAAAAAGATTTGAACTTATTTGCCAAGCCAATAGGCTTGCATAATATTATTTTTGGATAAATTTTAAATCTGGCCGTTTTTAAAATTCGACCTAAAGTGGTATTTATAATAACATTATTCAAAACATCTTGTAATCAACCCTTTATTTAATCGGTCATGAGCTTTTAATCTCTCTTTTCCTAAGGACGATTAAGTGGCTTCGCTTCTTGCGTGTCTAGCTACATCAGACTTTCTAAAACATGTAGATTTACTCTCACTATTACCCTTAATTGTTTCCCGTTACATGGTTTTTATCAACCCACGGCAAAAGCTGTTTGACCTTTTACTTTTATAGCTATGGAGGCTAATCAATTATAACTAAGGAAGAGTAATTTTTAAAAGTTTTATTTTCATATTATACATAAAAATTCTTTAAAAATCACAATTTATAATAAAATATAAGTCAATTCTTTTCAAAGTATTTTTTTAAGATATCAAATTTTGCAGTTTGCTGTCAATCATTTATTCTGGATCTATATTGACAAACTAGGAATGGAAACACCACTTTCTCGTAAAAGGTTTAAAAGATTTTTATTATATTATCTGGCTCAACTTAAACCTTATATAGAGTTCTTAATACTCGTATAACCAAATTTAATGAATTTATTAAGGAAGAGGATAATGCATAGATTTGGATGAGAAATTCTTATATTTATATTAGTTTTTGTTTAGGTTAAAAAAAAATATTGTGTCATGCCGCTATCATCCTGAAGCATTGTTAGTTGAAGATTATAGAGCTGGAGATATGGTATGCTCAGAATGTGGTTTGGTTGTTGGAGATAGGTAATAAATTCTTTGCTATATATATTTGAAAATGATTATTTGTGATATTAACATTTTTATTGAAAACATATGCTTTCATTCTAAAATTTTTTAAATATTTTATGTGTATAATGTACAGAATAGTTGATGTAGGAAGTGAATGGAGGACATTTAATAATGAAAAATGTGTTAGTGATCAATCCAGAGTTGGAGATGCAGAAGTAATATTTATTAAACCTAAATGTTATTCATTTATTAAATATCCTTCTGTATCAACCCATCTAAATTATAGTGGATTGATTTATTTGTATCAATACATTATCATTTTATTTTTTATTGGATCTAGATTTTACAATAGTACTGGGTTAAACATCTAACATTCTTGCCAGTTCCTACTAGCCAGATCTTAAACAGAATTTTTAATGAGTGCCTGATTCCATTTTTTTTTAAATTTTAGTCTTATGTCAGCCCAATCACATTGAATCCATGACACCATCATTAAAATATAGGCTCTTGACCCAAAAAATATTTAGTTAAGGTATACAAATATTTTTTATTGAACCAGTCTGATATTCCACTCATCTTAAAATATTGATTATTGGCTGATATAAAATTTATGGGCATGACTAAAATACAAGTCCCCAAAAACTACGCATCTCCGGTCAAATGGGTTTAATTTATATAATATTAATAAAAAATCTTATTTAGCTTTATAAGATGAGTTAAAAATGTTTTTTATGATTTAAAAAAAATGATCTTAGTAAATTTTTTAAAAAATTATTTTTTTACATCAGAAAACTATGCGTCCCTGGTCAAGATACATTTTTTTTGAAAAATAAAAGCAGACTCATATTGAGCTCATTAAATGAATATAGAAAATGTTATTTATGATTTTTAAAAAAAATGATAACTTAGTAAAATTTTTAAAAAATTATTTTTTTAAATTAAAAACTACGTGTCCCCAGTCAAGATACATTTTTTTTAAAAAAATACAAGCAGATTCATATTTAGCTCATTAAATGGATATAGAAAATGTTTTTTTTTGATTTAAAAAAAAAGTGATAACTTAGTAAAATTTTTAAAATACTAATTTTTTACATAAAAAAACTATGCATTCCCGGTCAAGATACATTTTTTTAAAAAAAAATAAAAGCAGATTCATATTTAGTTCATTAAATGGATACAGAAAATGTTTTTTTTTTTGATTTAAAAAAAAAGTGATAACTTAGTAAAATTTTGAAAAAACACTTTTTTTCTTCATTTTTTGACTAAAATACGCGTCCCCGGTCAAGATAGATTATTTTAATAAAAATGAATATAGAATCGTGTATAGTTTTTCAAGGAGATTCCATGAATCTGCTTTTATTTTAAAATAAAAATGTATCTTGACCGGGGACGCGTAGTTTTTAATTTTAAAAAATAATTTTTTAAAAATTTTATCATTTTTTTTTAAATCATAAAAAACATTTTCTATATTCATTTAATGAGCTAAATATAAATCTGCTTTTATTTTTTTTAAAAAAAATGTATCTTGACCTGGGACGCGTAGTTTTTTGATGTAAAAAAATCACTTTTTTTAACTCATCTTATAAAGCTAAATAAGATTTTTTATTAATATTATATAAATTATCCCCGTATGACCGGGGACGCGTATAGACGCGTTAGTCATGTCCAAAATTTACTGATCCAATCTGATAAAATGGTGTCTTAATATTAATTAATATTTTCAAATTTCTTGATATATTTATTTATTACTTATTATGTACTTTTAGATTCATGAATATTAACTATAACTGATTATTATAATATGTTTAAATGACTCATCTTATGGTATTAGTTAAGTTATAGATGTCATACTATTAAAAATTATGTATTGATAGGCCATATCATGTCAAATCAAGCAGATTTGACAGATTCCTTTTATAATTGTAAAAATATTTCTGGAATTATTTAGATAGGTAAAAATGAGAAAGCATTTATTTTAGCTCACTAGCACACCTGGTTCTTGAAATATTGGGGCTTATAAGTGCAAAAAGAGCCACTTAAGAATGTGTAAAATTTCTAAAATGCTTATATCTCAAAAACTATTTATAATAAAAAAATATATCATATTCTAGGTAAAAAAATTCTCTAAAGGTTTATCAAAAAATAAAAAAAATTGGCACCAATTTTAATCTTTTACTTCCGGTTTACTTATGTTGCTTTACCTGTGTTTTTAAATGATAAAGGGAATTTGTTTTATAAAATTTTTTGACTTTTATTTAGACACCACTTGAACATGGTTTTTTTTGGTCAGCTGAATTAACTGGTTTCTATCCATAACATACCTTGAGGTTCTATTATCTTTATTGATCTACATTATAATTTCATGAGCCAGTATTTCCTTCTTCCGTGGATTGCATATATTGGTGGTTGCAGGGTTAATGCATACGCTGGAACACCACAATCGTCAATGAGATGATTTTACAAATGGTATCTCTATAACATTGCCTTGCTTTAACATATGTCTTAGTTGGCATTGAATATTTTGTTATTTTTCGTTTTTTTGCAATTCCCAATATGTTAGATACCCTTCTAGGTTTTTTGGAATGGTATTTATTTGTAAATAAAATGACCATAGTCCAATAAAGGAAGGTCATCACTGTACATTTAAAAAAAAATATTATACAACATTTTTTTTATGATAAAACAAATAACTATACAAATGAGTGGCCACTTTGACACATGTGTATATAACATACCATAGAGGCCCTTCCATTGAAACATTAAATAAAATTTAAAATAAGAAACTTTAAACAAACCATTTTCTCTCTTTTGTTTTTATTTTATATAATTAATTATTTGACATAGTGTTGTTAATTTTATGCTCAGGCCTGCTCTGATCACGAACCTGAAAAATATTTAGAAAAAATATAGAAACAGCAAATTCAATGGCATTTTCTGAGGTTAGATAGTAAAGCCCTGCAGGCACCTAAACTTAGGGTTAAAAAAATTTTAATCGGGGTCCACCTATGGGCTTAGAGACACCAAAAAAATAGGATTAAAATGAGTTTTGATGTTGGTTGCCCGAAGATTATTTCCGGTTATACCATCCTAGTTCAGAATTAGATACGAACTTTCTGACAGTATTTGTTTAATTTCATTCGCTATTTTTTAAAATCATATAGATTTTATTCCTTATTTTTTTGATAACATTAATTCGTAAATGGGCAAGATTGAGCTTGAATGGGATATTTAGAATACTTTTGGATCGTTTTTATTTATTTATTTGGGGGGTGGGGGGGGGTGGTTATAAGTTAGCCTCTTTTTGTCCTGCCTATTCTGAAGTCAAAATATAGAAAATCTTCAATTTACACTTTTTGTAAAATTTGTATAATTTCTATTATTGGGTAATGGTTAAATACAAGCTAACTCGGATCATTCTTCAGGTGCTAGCAAGAAAATTCGTTAACATTGAGGCGTTTTAATTTATATTAATTTTTTCAAATTTGAGCCTTTAACTAACCCTGAAAGCCAGAGTGGTAGTTTTAGGCTAAAACACTTGGTCTAACCATTTTTAGTCCTAAAAATATATTTGGTTTGAAGAAGTTTAAAATTAAAATTGTTGTAAAAATAAATTTTTTTAAAAATTAATGTTTTTATTAATATTTTTTTAGTTTTTAAAAGTAAATGTGTTATTTTAATTATTTTTGTAAACAAATTATTTTTATCTGAATATGTTTTATTCAAAATTTATAGAATACAAAATTAAATATGATATTGGATTGTTATCTGCCCGTATCATGGATTTGTCTCCAAAAGTGCTATTGGTACCCCCCCCCCCTAATTTGGGGCTGCACCACACCGATATTAGACTTTTAGGAAATATATTGGATCAGCCAATATTTTTTAAAAATTTAACCGATTCCAATTTTATACATATTTTTATTCACAGTTTTATTTATTTTTAAATAATTTTCCTTTCTGGTAATAAATTTATGACTATAAAAAGCATGAAAGAAGGAAACCACTTATAAAATAAAAATGCTGTTTTTTTTACATTTTTTTAGCTAGAAGAATTAAAGTATATTGATAAACGAATATAAAAATTATCCAACATGTTTGAATATTTTTATTTGTCTTATAGTTTATTGTTTTTAACCAAAGAACTTATATAGATTATTAGCTTTGATATAACTTTATTTTTGAAATCTTTAAATTTTTTATAAGTTTTCTTTAAGAGCTATAACTTATCAGGGTATGTTATTATTGACAAAAAAATCATTTTAAATATCCATATCGGTGTTGTTTGAAATATATATTAGCAAATAATAGATTGGATTGAAGAAAAAATATGGATCGGTGCAGTCCTATTATATTTCCCCTTCATATTCTTGCTTAAGTGAACATAAAAATTATTAAGAATTTTTTTTTTAAATATATGTAAATTCTAAAAAAAATCAGGAGATGGGAGATATTTCATATCATATTTTGTAAATGCAAAAATATTAAATGATCAATTGAAATTTGAATTCAATAACTTTAAAATCAGAGATTTGCAGGCTCGGATTTAAAAAAATAATTTGCCCCGGTCCGGATTTTCTTTTTTATAAAAATGTTCTGCCCTGCCTTGCCCGGGTTTTTTATTTTCAGGCCCGGCCCAAATTTTTTTAATTTATATAGATAATGGCATTTTAAACATTTAGCCCAGGTATTTAAAAAAAAATTTTTTAGGCCCGGATCTGGTATATTTTAAAAAAATTAAAATATGGCGCGGCGCATTAACCCGGGCTTCAGGTCTCTGATTAAAATAGATAATAAAATGACTTTTTTAGCTTTTAATACAGCGAGTGCAGGCCAAGAAAAGATTTTGCATATCTATACATTCAAGCCCTACTTGGCTCTTTTAATGAATAGGAAATTTAAAATACCTGCCTTGTTTATATTGTTTTAGATGAAGAACCCATGTTTAGGAATAAATTTCAAAATTACCATATTTTATTTACCAATCATAAAGCGATGAAATAAATACTGATTATACTAATTTATTTTGTCAAATATATATATCTAGAATCCATTGCTAGATGGAGGTGATCTATCCACCATGATAGGTCCATCATCCTCTTCCGCTTCTTTCACAGAATTTGGGACAGTAAAATATGGAAACAACCGGAGAATCATCAGTAGTTCCGATAGAATTCTTATCAATGCTTTCAGGGAAATCAGGAATATGGCCGATCGAATTAATCTGCCATCTTCATTAGTGGTAATATTTATTTTTCTCTTTTTATTAAAATATATGAAAGAAAGTATTAAAACTAGAAAAGAAGGGGAAAAATATAGAAATGCTATAGCAATAAAAAAAATCATATAGTAAAAGAGTAATGATTCATCATTAAAGGATAGGGCCGACGCTTTATTTAAACAAGTTCACGAAGGACAAGGGCTTAGAGGTAGGAGTAACGATTCCAAAGCTGCTGCCTGTTTGTATATTGCTTGTAGGCAAGAAGGTGTCCCTAGAACTTTTAAAGGTTAAAATAAATCTATTTTTACTTATGATTTTTTTTCCCCAAGATTGTAGGAAATTTGTCTCTACTTTTTTTCTAAACTATTTATTCATGAATGATTTACTTTATAAAAATATATATAAGTTCAGCAGTTTGATATACCTCTGGGCATCTTCTTTATCATTTAATAAAGAAAATATAAATCGCATCTACAATCTTACTTGAATACTTTTTCAAAATGTTTACTCAAGATATTTTTGATAAATAGCCTCATATTAGAATTTATGATATTTTAAAAACTGCTGTCATAAATTATTTTATAAATATTATTTATTAAGAAAACCAGTGAGTAGGGTGGATTTGTAGATTTATCTCATCATTTGGGAGGTGGGGGGATTTCTAATTTTCTTTGAGATAATAGGGTACTTTTTAAATTGATATAATCAAAAATTAGTTTAAAATATTTTTTTGCATCCCAAAGAAATTTGTGCTACCAGTCAAGTGTCCAAAAAGGAGATAGGTAGAAGTTTTAAATTGATTCTCAAACAATTGGAAACCAGTGTTGATTTGATAACGACAGGAGATTTTATGGTTTAGAATATTTTTTATATTATATTTCTTTTCCTTTCTATAACTATATTTTATTTTAATTTTTAAAGTTTGATTGGTATTTTCATGTATTTTTTTAATTCTATTCGATTTAAATACATTAGGTTTCACAAGATTTTACCCACTCAATTCTATCTACATATTTATTTTAAAATCTATTTATGAAATTATTATATTAGATTAAGGCCCAAGAAATTTCTTTTAGTTACTGTACCGAATCATATAAACAATCTATATTTTTTATGATTATTGTAATATTAAAAACATATGTAATGATTTTAGAGTCGCTTTTGTTCCAACCTTGGCCTTCCACTCAAAGTTCAGAAAATGGCCACTTGTATAGCCAGGAGAGCTGTTGAATTCGATCTTGTTCCTGGGTATACATTTTTTTATGTATAATCTTCGTGACTATATTATATAAAAATGTTTATTTTCATAAATCGAATTATAAGCATGCCTTCTTTTATTTTAACAAATTTGATAAAGAATCTAAGAAAATAATTCCAGGAGAAGAATTCCCTGATATTTCTACATAATTAATGTCATATATAATTGTATTAATTAAGATTTAATTTTTTTTAAGAGATTAATAATATTTTTAAATTGAAAATTATTTTAAGCTAAAAAATTAAGGGTGGTTGCATGTCAATGAGGTAGCAGGTACATCTAGTAGGTTCCCGTTCTAAATCGCTAAAACAAAAATCGCTAAAAATTGGGAACATGGTTTATATCTCCTAGAAAATTTTTAAAGTAAATTTGAAATTAATATTAATAGAAACTAGGGGATTAAATACTTGTATTTAAATTGAAAATTTAAAAAAAATCGCTAAAATGGAAAGCGATTTTTTTTAAATTTTCAATTTAAATACAAGTGTTTAGTCCCCTAGTATCTATTAATATTAATTTCAAATTTACTTTAAAAATTTTCTATGAGATATAAGCCATGTTCCCAATTTTTAGCGATTTTTGTTTTAGCGATTTAGAACCTATCCCATCTAGTACATGACAATGCACTCTAATTTTAATTCTAATGTCATTCAATTAGGGGCTCTTTCCATATTAAAATGATCTGGAGATAAATATGAATATCTCGGAATTACTACAAGATAGACAGGTAAATTTTTAATGTATAATCATTTTTGAATGTTAATAAAATTTAAAATAATTTATCAAACAAAAATATTTTAAGGGAGTCAGCTTCAGAAAATGAAATAAGCTTATGTTTTAGATAAGTTTTAATAATTTTTTGCCGATCCCATCCAAAACAAATATCTGATCAGCCGATTCTGACGCCTCTTTGTAATAATTTTGTTTTATAACACTTAATGTTATGTGTATATCTCAAGATGTTTTGCATAAAGAAATAGCTGCTAATTCTGAGATAGCACATATATAACCAGGTCATTATAATATCGGCCAAAATAATGGTACAGCCCTGCATCCAATATAATTATATAATAAATTATTTATTTTACTAATTAAAATATGTAATTAGTCGAAGTCCTGTATCAGTAGCGGCTGCCGCAATATACATGGCATGTTCGGTCTCTGATGATAAGAAAACCCCTGCTGGTAATTGAATTTGAGTTTTAATATAATTTATAATTTAATATATCTAAAACGCTATTTTAGTTAGTTTATACTAGACAATTAAACAATTAATTAAATCTTGTTTTTTAGCAGAATTTTATTATAAATAATTATTTTCATAGTTTTTTCTTTTGATATTTTTGGCAAGAGTGTATAAAAATTAAGGGTTAGAGAGAGAAAACCTAGAAGAGGATGTGCCGAGTGAAGTGAGAATAATGAAGTATTTTAACTTTTTTTTATATTTTGAATTTAACTATTATGATATCTAATAGTGTTTCCAAATTGAGCAAATTTTTAGATGTATTAAAATTCAAATAATTTATTTCAAGTGGTTTCATCCAAATTGGTCTGATTCTATTGCAACGTAAAAATATAGTTAACATTATTGGGTTTTACATTTTTCGATATTGATTTTTTTATACATTGCGGTAGTTATAAATGGAAATATATTTTATAATGAAATTTTTTACATTTTTTAAAAAAATCTCTCCTAATAGTGCATACATTCTGTTTGAATCAACAAACGTAACCGCTCATTTTGTAAACACTATAACTTTTTAAATGTAATTCTGTTTCAAAGATGATTTTTCGCGATTAAGAAAATAACGAAAATTTTAATTGTTTTCATAGTATAAATATTTTATACCTATTTTTTTACTTATAGAAATAGGTGGAATTGCAGGTGTTGCTGAAGTTACAATAAAACAAAGTTATAAGTTATTACATTCAAGAGCCAGAGACCTATTTCCCGACGATGTTAAAGCCAATATACCTTATGAAAATTTGCCATCGCCCTAAAAAATATATAACAAATTTTTCGTAAATTACGAATTATTATTGAACGTGAAGCAAAATGGAATATTTTTTAATGCCAAAACGTATATTACCCAATGTCAAATTCTCGGCCACCTAATATTTTTCAAACTTAAAACATTTTCAAATTACAAAAAAAATTATGTCAGACATTTTATTTTGTAAAATATTAATTAATTTATTATAATAATTTAGGATAATAATTAATAAAAAATTATTATTTATATGGAAAAAATATTTTTTATTACAATTCATTATTAAAATCTATATGAATCCATAATAAATGACCATTAGTCTTAAAATTTGGTTGCCTCTTTCTTAGATCTAATAATTGCAACGATTATTTGAGGCATAGAACCAATTAGTCTGATATCTATTTATAGATATGGAATTACGAATTACTAATATTTTTATTGAGGGAAAGTTTGTTTCTGTTTTATGCATATTGAGATATCTAGGTGTTTTGTCACATTTTTCTAATGGGGGCTTAAATCAGAACTACCTGCTGACCATTCTAAATAATTAATATTGATGTATATTTTAATTATTGTCCTTATTATATTCACCCGAAAGTAGTCTTGATTATCTTCTTATAGGGAGCTTATTTTTACTTAAATTTATTATCCTTCACTGAAGAAACGTTTAATCAATCTCGGCTCTAAAAGTTACTTTACAAAAATGTTACACATTGGTCATATTATATCAAATAGATCACGATTCCTATTAACCTATTGATATTTAGGTGAAAATTTGTATACAAACTAAAGTATGCTTAACTAAAGCATAGTCTAAATTTTAACATCTAATCCTAGCTCTTATATTTTAAGAATAGCAACCAATTATAAAATTTAAAATCCATGTAGAAATAACGAGTTTGTGCTATTTTTATAAAATTTTAAGCAAATGTTACTAAGACCAATCTATAGACAGATTTCAGGCCACCCCAACGAAGGATTCTACCTTCGTCAGCAGATTTCGCTTGAAATCTTCCGGTCTACTTTCTAGGATTCATTCCTCTCTAGGGTGATATATGATTCTTTTTTTTGTTCTCTTTAATATTTTTCATATAAAATTTATATATATCATTTTTAATATATTCTTATTTTTTTTAATATTATATTCCATTTTGATATCGTTTAAGTTGTATTTTATTTCTAAATTGAAACCGTTTTTTAACCCTTCAATACTATGCTGGGGTATATGAAACCCCAGGCATGCTAAAAATGATATTACATAAAAATGGTTTATGATCTGGATTCTTCAGTAGCTTCATCAAATATATCTTAGAATCTATATTCCAAATTTCATATATTTTGGTTAAGTAGTTTTTAAGATATAAGCATTTTGTGACTGATTGTGGTTTGTGAGCAGTGGCGTAGCTAGGAATTTTCCTTAGAGGGGGTCCATACATATAAAAGCTGTGGGGCTTCGCCCCCAGACCCCTTTAACGGGCCTTCGGCCCTTTTGCCCGGCCTTCGGCCGGGTTTATCTTACAAATCATAATCATATCTTCGATAATATATAATAAATATATTTTTTAAATGCATCAATAATATGTTATTATAATTTAGTAGATTATTCTCAATGACTTTATAATAATACTATCCAGAATAATTTCAATAGTAATATAATATCCTTCCACAAACATCAAAACCAGAAAAATATAATTCATATAAAATCACTTTTAAGTCTTTTGAACGTATAATCTCAAAAAATATTTTGCTCTGGGAGGGGTCCAAACCCGAAAACCACCCCCGTAGCTACGCCACTGTTTGTGAGACCCCACCAGAATTAATTTATAATTTTTAAGAAATTTTTTTTTAAAAATTATAATTATATACTAGTATATTATAAAATTTATTAAAGTAAAATATAATAATCTTATATTTTGAGTGAGATATAGGAAATATAAAACGTAAAGATTTTCTCTGGGGGAGTTATTTTATTTTTATTTTTCACCAGCTGACTCATTTCTCAAATTATTTTTATCATTTATAATGATGTTTGCAGATTCTGAAGCTAAATATATAATTATTTAAGATGTAATATCATTTTATTTGAGGTGATTATGACAATATAATTAATAGTGAGGATGAAGATATGATAGTGATCATGATACACAATCTGAATTAGATGAAGAAATGTTAGTTGAAGACAATAAACTTAATTAATTATATTCATGTAATTATGAAATCGTTTATCATAATATCTAAAAAAATAAGTTTACTAGATGGAAAAAGGATCTTCCTAATCAAAGAATAAGAACACTTCAACAAAATTTAATTATTCAACTGCCAGGAGTAAAAGAATAAGGGAAAGAAGCTGACACTCCAGAAAAATGTTTTGACTTGTTCATAACACCAAAAATGATTGAAGAGATTATTTATCATACCAAGGAAAAATTAATATTTTATGTAATAACTATACTGACCAATATGAAAGTTCTACTAAAGAGGTTGATGTAACACAATTCAAGACATTATTGGGAAATCTTTATTAAGCTGAAAATGAAAATAAAAAAAACAAAATATTTTTTTTCAAATATGTAAAATATATTTATGTTTAAACACATTAATGTTTTATGTAATAAATGTTTTGCATGTCAAATTTAACATATTTCAATATTCTATATTTTTTTTATGTTTGAATGTATTAGTGTAATTTTTTTTATATTATGAATTATCATGATTATATGATAGATAAGTTATTTTTTAATTTATTATTTAAAATTTAAAAAAAGTAAGCTTTTTTAAAAATTTTGACACAAATTATAATTATCCTCATCATCTTTAATCTAAGCTTAAGAAATAAAAATAAATAAATATTTTAACAAGTTTAAGGTTAGTTCTATCTTATATCCAAATATTAAATAAAAATAATGAATATAACTGGAGATATATACATTTGAAATTGGGGTCTATTAAACCCCACCAGGGTACTAACGTCATTTTTACACCGGAGTATTGAAGGGTTAAATAAAATTATTCGCAAAGAAAAGTTTTTATATATTAAAAAGTATTAAGAAAGTTTTTTTATTTACTATATTATATTGTATTTATATCCAGGACGAGAACCCAAACCCTGAACCCGAACCCTCGATATTTCGCTGAACTCAAACCCATTTTTAAAATTTAGGGTCTCTCAGGGTTCAGATGAAATGAGAGATTTAAAAAAATAAAGTTCTCACTCTTATTTACACAATAAAGAAAAACTCAAACAGGAAATTAACTTGGAAAATTCAATAAAATATTCTAAGAATGTTAAAATTTTTACTTACGAAAATCATCTATGAATTTTTTTAAAAAATCAGCTTTCTGTATTTCTTGAATAAGCAAAAAAAAATTAGGTATTTCCGCTTTGTTAAATTTTATTAAAGTTACATTAAGCACATTTGTCGGATGGGGGTAGGAGATAAATATCTTGGTGTGAAAAACTGAACCTAAAATGCCCCTAACGCACTTACGATTATGAGTAAAAGAGATCAGAAGAGATTGCCAAGTTATTTTTTTATCACATCAAGATGTGTGTCATATTTAAGCCAACTCTTGCTTACTTAATAGACACAATAAATAACGAAATGCCCTTATAATATTTCGCCCTTATTGCCGTTATCGTGGTAAATATATATAGAATATCTTGTTTTTCTTCTAATAAATTCATTTGCAATCCTTTCTTTGGCAATAATGCCCTGCTTTAATAAATTCGCGCATTAAAAAATACTAATAAAGGCGATAAAAGTTTTGCTTTAACTCCAAATTTTTCACGGAAATAAATTCGCGATATTGCCTTTTATAAAGTTTCGCCTTAAAAACGACATTCGCTATCAAGACTTCCCTAAAAAGTGTTTTGCGATAAAATTTTTCTGAATTGGCCTGATACGTCGATGGTTTGAAAAATATTTTTGGAATATATAGTATATTGAGCATTGCAAACGCAAATAATGCACTTAAAATAGTATCGTGCAAATTGGTCAAAATACCGTATGGCGTCAGAAACCATTTAAAATGATTTACCTTTCCTATTCATCATTTTGCACCTTGACTATAGACTAATTTTTTTAGCAACTCGTTTTTTTCACAAGAAAGTTGACCAAACTTTGTTACCCAGATAAGATTAATAAAGTGGAGGGCAGTAAAATTCCCTTCGTTGTTTAATTATTATGTTAATTAAATTTAATATTAAATAAATGTCTTTTAAAATAGAATATCTAAGAAATTAATGAAATAATAAGGCAGATAATATAATTTACAAAAACCAATTCTTTTTTATAACTTAAAAATTTTGAATCGACGATACTAATAAAAAGTCAACCTCAATTTAAGCAAGGAATGCGTATATTTTTTCATGAAAAAACTGCAGCGCACTGAAATACTGGGCAATTTACTTTTTATTTCTAAACATAAGTTAAGATATTGCATAAACACGTGTTGTAGTTTCTAAACTATAAATCAGAAAATCGATTGAATGGAATAGCTTTATTAAATATACATAGATATTTTATCTCAATACAGAATAAATAATTAAGAAATTGGCTCAATTGCAAAGATTAAATTTCCATTTACGAATATTTTGAGTAACTTTTTAAAATAATTATATAATGTTTAATATATATTTCATTATTTTACTTATTGGTCTTCTGAAATAAAGTTCTATTTTTCAAAGATCATTTGTTCTTATTGGTATTCATGCCAAAATATACCTTCAAATCTCTATATATTTTAAAATATGCAATACCTACTTAGCGTTTCTTGGAAGATATCTACGAATTAATTATTCATACCCAGATTTAAAATATCCTTTGAATAAAATTGGGCCAGATTTTTGATTTTTTAAATATCTAGCGCCCATATATTTTTAGAAGAATTGTGAGGTAATAAATTTTGTAAATTGGATACTCATGATAAATCACTAATCGTGATTGATTTGGATTAAAAATACTCTGAAAGTGGTATAAGGACAATTATTTTGTAATAAACTTCAATCAAAGTACCGATATTGGAATGATATCTTTCGGTGCAAGTCAAGGCTTCCGCATCTCATATAATTTTCTCATGCAATTGGTCAATATTGTTTTTTACTTTTCTAACTTATATTAAAATAATTAATAACAGCAATTTTCTTGATTTCGGCCGGTGAACGTGATTTTTCTTCATAATAATTTTAGTTTGAATGGCATGACAATAATCAAGTATAGTATTGTTCTAACAACAAAAGAACATTGCGCTTAAAGAATGAAAAATAATAATTTTTAATAAAAATAAATTTTCTTATTAAAATATATTTCTCATTAGCTAAAAGGTCTGGATGGGCTGGTTAAAAAATTTAAAACATTGGGAGGGTGGTTAAAATTATTTTTGAAACAATGGGTAGCCGGTCTCTTGGGCTAAAACCCACCCATAACAGACCTCTAATATGCTAACTCCACTAGTCCAACTATTCAATTCATGACAATTCCTTAGCCATTTCAATTAGAATAATGATAAATTTTTGTCATAATAAAAAAGTTTATTATTATCTATAATAAAATATCATTAACATTTCAATTATATTTTTGAAAAAATAATTGGTAAAATTAGAGATCTATAAAATCACGGCCAAGCCCACCCGGCCCGAACGAGCTTCGGTTCGGGCCGGGTCTATTCTTTAAAAAAATTTATGTTCGGGTTGAGTCAGGCCTAATATTTCTAAAAAAATTAAACCCCTCACCCACTCGCATAAGGTTTTTAAAACTAACTGATAGACATTTTCAGTTTGGTAAAGATGAAATTCAATTTTAAAATTTTTATTCAGGCTTTACTCAAATATCAGAAAAAATGTAATTTAAATTTTCTTGTTTTCCTAATATAAATCGCCTTTTCTCTTAGAAAAACTAAAATTTCTTATTTTCCACTCTCATTATAGAATTAATAATTCTTCTAATTTTTAATAACAACTTTAATTTTTTCCCTATCAAAGACCTATTTCTAACAATAATAGTGTGAACTAAAAAAATAGGATTTGGCTGAACCTGGAAATAAAAAATGTCCGATATAAGAAGGAGTAATCATATTCATCCATTACGAATTATTATTTTGTATTTTACTATTTCATTTTGTTCTATTAATTCTATGTAGCCGTATATTGAAGGAGTTTTACATTTAGTACGTTGAACAATATAAGCTATATTTTCAATTAATACCCACCTAGAATCGTTTTTTATGTTATTTTATTAACATTCTAAGTTTCTAATCAAATTCTTATCGATCCCCTCAGATTTTTTTTGAATTTTAACGTTTGTATATAATATAACTAAAAATAGAAAATTTTCCCAACTCCAAACAGCAGCTGAAATATGGGCCTCTACAAAAAATAAGGCATTTTGTTAAAATCTCTCCCTTTAATTTTAAATATCTTTAGATATAATTGAGCTAGAAGCATCATTTTTATTTATTTATATAGTCTAATGGTAGGCCTTTAAAGTTATAATTGTTTTTAAAAGAATTTAATGTCAAAATTCAGATAACGTAAATGGTTATAAAATCAAATCGATATGCTATTTTTTTCTCTTGATTTTTATATATATAAATATAGGATTAATGATTAAATATATAAATTTTCTAGTTGGGCCTAGCTCAAGTTAGGAGAAATCACATTTTCATTATTAATCTAATTCAAATATTCTATGATAAATATTTGATTCAATAATTGTAATATAAGTCATAAGCTGTCAAACATTTTATGTTTAGTATTTAAAAGAATAGCTTTAAAAAAAAATTTTTTGGGAGGGAGGGGTCTATTAATTTATTTAATGAGTTAAATTCTTCTCATCAAATTAACTAATAAATACAAATCAATTTTTGATTATAGTTTATTGAGGACAAAATTTTATTTTTATTTATTGTAAATTCAATAATCTAAACTTGCGTGAAACTTTTGTATTCCGGGAATGAGTTTGACCTTTTAAGATATTTTTTTATATTCGTCATCTTTTCCATATGCATAATTAATTCCAGTGATATTTGCTTTATAAAAATTAAATGAATCTAATGTGTTTACTATTTGTTTCTCATATCTACGCTGAAGGTAGCTTTCTGCTAACCTTTTGGTAATGTTTTCCATAGGCTATTACGAAAAAATATCATTCCGCTTTGATTCCAAATTCAAGTTCACGATGGCCTAGATCATGAATTTTTTTCATATATTGATTACTACACCATCAAATTTTAAAAAACATTTTTGATAAATTTTATTTTAAAGAAAACCAATTATTTTAGTTTAGAAAAAAAAATGAATTGGTCTTAAATCTGCAAATTTATTATAATCACTTTTATACCATTATGTGTTTCTTTAAAATTAGAATATAATTCCTTATTATAACATAAAATTAGTATTTTCTTCAATTGGTTCTTTAACCTTTATTGATATAAAACGATTATACCAGGT
This sequence comes from Gordionus sp. m RMFG-2023, assembly GCF_954871325.1. Classification (NCBI taxonomy): domain Eukaryota; kingdom Metazoa; phylum Nematomorpha; class Gordioida; order Chordodea; family Parachordodidae; genus Gordionus; species Gordionus sp. m RMFG-2023. Next base: position 37,908,897 of record NC_088777.1, on the reverse strand, counting down.
ATCTTATGACCTTTTAATCAAAATTATTAAATTTTCGAATAAGATCTATAAAATAGCCGAAAACACTTTCACCCTTTATAACATTTGTACAGGATAAAACATCCTTTCCCGTCCAATTTTTTTGTTATCCTTGCCATGGTTCAGTTATAGAAAATTCTCTTTATTTTTCAGGTCCAAGAATTTGGTAAAACCACTAATATCTGAATTTTTTCATTTCGAGAATGTGTTGTTTCAAATTTATTTTTCAATCTTAATGATTTCACATTCATGGTTATTAAAATTATCTTGACAAATTTTTATAAAAATATTTCTTAATTTTTTATGTCATATAATGCAAATTATATCGATAAGGATTTATTCTAGTTAATCATACAAGGAAGTTTAGGCCTTCACAATATATATGTCTATCCAAATTATGTGAATTTTAAGAACGAAGTAAATATATTACATACAATAGCACCCCCACATTATTTGAGACCTGCAGGCCAGGCCAGGCCGTAAGCCTGGCCCGGGAACACTGACCATTTCGTACTATTTTAAAATAAAAATTCAGGTCTAAAAAAATTATTTTTAAATGCCCTAACCATGCCGGGCTTAAAATATTTTTTAAAATACCCGGGCAGGGCCAAATATTTTAAATTTCCACCATTATCTACAAAAATTTTAAATAAATATAATATATTTCAAAAAAATCCGGTCTGAGCCATGAAAATATAAAACTCGGGTCGGACCGAAATTCTAAAAAAATTTAAGCTGGGGGAATGCAAATGGTACCCCTGCAGTTATTATAAAGATTTTAATATATTACAATTAATGATTTATCAAATATTTATTAAGAATTTTTACAAATGACTAATGATTAAAATGCCATATCTCTTAAACCTGAATTCGGCCCAACTTGAAAATTTGCATATTTATTCATTAATCCTATATACCGATTAGATTTTATGACCATTTTCGGTTATCTATTTCCAGTTTTTGACATTAATTTTTTTTAAACAATATTTGCCATTATATAACTTTAAAGGCCTACCATAAGACTACATAAATTTATTTAAATGACACCTCAATTATATCTAAAAATATTTAAAATTAAAAGGAGAGCATTTTGCCTAAAATGCCTCATTTCTTTTACTTTAGTAGCCCATATCCTAGCTGCTGTTTAAAGTTGGAGGCTAAAATTTTTATTTTTTTTCTTTGTTATAATATATACAGTAAAAATTTTAGAAAAATCTGAGGAGGTCGGGTTGAAACTCATGTTGATTTGTCATGGAATTCACCATATCTATATTCCAATACTACATCTCTAATTCGTTTTTTTATAAAATACAATCTTAATTTGAAAGTCTATATTATTACATAAATAATAAAAGAAAAATTATAATTTTTAAGAATGTAAGCAAATAGTTTACAACACTGAGCTCTATTATAAATTAGAAATATAAAAACTGGTACAAATAATATTCTTTCTTCAATATTCCAAATGCATTAAAAATTTAGCGATTGTTAGTAAAAGCATTCACTGCATCATAAAATGAACCACCGTCATATGAACGTTTTTTTCTGTTGATGATAGAACATTCCCTCTTTGACTGATATAAAAATGATATATACAAAAAAAAAGATTATTAATTAATAAATCGCTCATATATTTATAATGTTGTTAATTTTACTAATCGGAAAAGAAGAAATAATAAAAGTCATTTCTATTTGGTATGGGATTTTTTTTAGGTAGGTTGGGCTAAGTCTAGTTTAAAAATATTTTTTATTCCAAATTAAATAACTTTATATTTCAGCCAATAGTCATATCAACTAACGGCAATTTTTCAGTCTACATATATTTTTTAAAAAACTTTATCACTAAAAATTTTTAACATAACAAACGAAAATCGTGAATCCTTATTTCTTAAACAAAAACTTCAACTATAAATTTTTAAACACAATTATACTAGTTTTTTAGGTACATATTCATTATTATATTAAGCTCTTTTTAGAGCCTTCGATACTTATAATATATATATTTATTTTTATTTAGTAATTTTACATATTTTTATATACTTGTTTTAATATTTTAGTGTTTTATCATTTTTTTAAATAAATAAAAAGTATCAAATTAACAATAAAAAAAAAAATTTAATCAGTGATACTGATATCAATATATATGGGGTTGTTTGCATATTATTTTACAATTATGTTCATTTTTTCGACTAATAATTATAACATTAAATTTTAAGGTAAATTATTTTTATATTTTGACTTTCGGATTGGGCGAGATCGGGAATGAGGAATTAATTTTATATTCGAGTTGGGTTAGGTTGGGAAAATATTTTTATTCATACTGGATGGGTGGGGTCGAAAAAATTTGTCTTTCGTAGGACTCTACTTTCAATATCATAAACTAGATGGTCAGAATTATTATTTTTTTAATGATATTTAGCCTTGGTAGATAATTAAAATATTTAGTTATTAATCTAAAATACCTTCTTTTTGGCTTTTTTCGAGTAGAGCGCAAATACAGGTAACCCTCTATCATTGCAAAATGTTTTAGACATATGTTTAAGACACCTGGCATAATTCGTCCAAGCTCTGTATTAAAATTTATAAATCATATTTAACAAAAATTAGAAAAAAATGTAATCTTTATATCTTCGGATTTTTTTAAAATAGAAAATAATAATAAAAAGATGTTTCTTTAAGATATTCTTTTACAATATAACTTGTCGTTGTCTTATTGAGTATCTTGGCAATATTTATAATTTAATCCATAACAGTTGACTTAATAATCTTCTCAATTACATATAACTTATAAGTTAAAAAAATAATCATCCAAATAATTTTCTTACGCGCATGTTATCGGTTCGAGTTCCCAAAACAGGAAAGATTTGATATAATTGTGCAAATAGAAGCGATAGCTGCAAAATATCGCTGATAGGTGACATTTCGGATTTGAATCCCTGCATAATATAGATAATTTTCATAAATTTAAAAAATGACGAGGCAAACATGGGTGGCATATCATCGCAAACATCAAAAAATTGATCTGCGACAACATGATAAAATCTATTCTTTCTATTTTTATAATTTTGTCACATAACTCGGAAAACAAACAAAATTCCTATCCATACATAATTATTTAATTAACCTCAGACTTCAAATTTTAAATATTATTCGTCCAATAAATAAGTATATTTTAAAAATATAATTTCCTAAGTATGTTCCTGTTTCTATATTAAGAAATGAAAGTGGCGACATATTATAGGATAAATTTGAATATCAAGATTTGATTTTAAAATAAGCAAATTGTAAATTATTTTATGTTGAGTTAAACTGATTCAAAAATTTCGTATATCTATTGATTTCCCATTCTCCGTTTCTATTGAATTTTCTAAGCCTGGTGTCAATATGGGTTAAGTTAAGTTTAGTCTCTATTGGGATTTTTTTTCGAACAGTTAACGGTAGATAATTTTATTTTAAATTGTTTCTGCGCATTTTAACTGATTAATTCTGTTTATAAAATTTTCAGTAATCCCACATGATAGTTTAAATTTTCAAAATTTATAAACTATACAGCATTTTACCTCCTACAGTATCATTTCAAATTGGCAAACTAATCATTTTAAATTATATAAAATAAATTTTTAATAATACTTTATGTAGATTTAAAATGATACCTTACAAGTTTGAAATGATGAATAGGTAAATTGCTATATATTTTTAAGTGACTTGTTTATATCTTTTTTAATCATAAAGTGTCTTTTGATGATGTTTTTTTTTAAATATCACCATGTCTCTGAAAATTACTTTAAAAAAGCCATATATAGCTTCTGCTATCACCTATTTAAACATATTTAGTAGGGGAGACTGGGGATAAGCGCTATAGGGGTTGAGGGGTCGTAATCCCATAACTTAATATATATTGAATTAATATGTCTCAAAATTGGTCAAAATGTGTAATTTGTGACTATTCCTGTCTTTTTTAAATCATAAAATTTTTTCCCATTTTATTAAAAATACAATTAAGGTTTTTTTAAAACACTATTTATATTCTTTTAATTTATTAATAATTTTAATTTAAAACTATACCAATATAGCCAATATAACCAATACCTATATCAAATCAAGAAATAAAAATATTGGGTAAATCAATGCCAATATTTTAGAACCAATACCGATAAAATATTTCATTAATCTTGGGGCTTATGTTTGACTCCCAGCCCTGATGTTGACTATAAAATGAAAATAATTACAGATCATATCCACCCATTTTTCTAAATATTTTTTACAAAAAAAATAATTTCTTTCGTTATCGATGACTCTACTGCCATACTATAAAAAATATGGTGTGACAACGCTCCTTTGGACACTAGATTTAAAGATTATACCTTGGTATTATAAATCAAAATTTAGAATTAGCAGTTTCCGTTCTATAATTTCTAAATGAATGTTTACTTAATATTTCCAAACCTGCCTATTTTTTTAGGGAATTTGCCTCCTCCACAAATTTTAAGACTACAGAACTGATTATAATCTTATTCAAAAAATATGTTTAAGATTAAGCTTGATAGTTACCATATAATTTATAATATAATACAAATAAAGTTTAAAACAATAAAATCTGTTCAGAATCAGATTGAAACCTTTATCCTTAAATTTGTGTTAAAGTTATTAATTACAATCTTTTCGTAAAAATGTGTTTAAAGCTGGGCTTGAAAGTTATCTTAATTAGCATATATTGATTTATATTAGGTTACAATTAAAGTTTAAATAAAATTGCGTTCAGAATCAGATTGAAAATTTGAGTTAAAGTTATCAATTAATCATATAAAAATATGTTTAAGGTTAAGTTTGATATTTACCTTAATTATCATATATTAATTTATGTTACGATACAAATAAATTATAAAACAATAAAATTGTGTTTAGAATCGTTTGAAGCCCTTTATCTAAAAAATTTGACTGTTATCAATTGCAATCTTATTAAAAATGAGTTTAGTTGAGATTAATAGTTACCTTACCTTAATTAACATATATTAACATACATTTATTTATTTCAGGGTACAAATAAAGTTTAAAACCATAATTGTGTTGAGAATTATATTAAAATATTTATCCTATATGAATAAAATATATCAATTATAAACTTTCTATTAAATTGTGTTTACAGTTGAGCTTGAAAGTTTGGATAAAATTTAAATCAATATATTTTTAAATTTAATCAATTATCTGAATATAAATTTGTTTACGTGTAAAGTTGTTATCCATTGGTTGAGAGTTATGATCAAATTTTAAATGATATTTAAATTTGTCGATTATGTGAATATAAAGTTTTTTATTAAGTGTAAGATAATTAAATTTATCTTATTATAAAAATGTGTTGCAGGTTCTTGAGGGTTATGAATGACTATATTTATGTTATCTGCATCGGGCCTAATTTTTCAAGCCCGGCCCGGCCCGAAATTTTTTTTAAAAAAGTTTTGCCGGCCCGGCCCGAATTTATTTAAATATAGAAATTAATTTTTATAATTACTCAAAATAAAAGACATATGTTATATGGCGTTTAGTTTCAATAAATAAAATTTTTATTTTACATAAAAAAATCAATATATAATTGATAAATTTAGATATATTTAAAAAAAATTCCAAAGTCCAACCCGACATCCGGCCCAAATTTTTTAAAAATATTAGGCCCGGCCCGAAGCCCCTTCTGGCCGGGCCGGACTCGGGCCGGGTACGGGCCGGGCCCTAACTTTGCAGATCTCTAAATGATTTTTTAAATTTATCAATTATGTGAATTTGTCTAAATTTAAGATCATTATCAAATTTTTCCAATTAATGAGATTTTAAATTTTTATAAGTTTGTTATGCATTTTATTAGACCATACAGCTCCATAAGCTGATTCAATATTGTTACCATTCATGTTATGGTTAAATGCTTCATGATAAAAAAAAATATGACCAATGAACCCAGGGTATGTTGCCACTCAACGCTATTCCTGGGTTGACTGGCCCAAAATATTATTAATTGCCTTTCATGCTAATAACCCCTACGCCGTTCCCATACTCCAAAAACATTATCCTTCATCAATCCCATGCTGTCGTGGGATTGTGCTACGCATGTCCCTTTAATTGAAATATGTTGGAAGGTTTTATAATAGTATTAGTAGTATCACATCCAAATCCTCAATTACTCAAAAAATGTGATATAACGGGTATCATCCATTATAATTACATAATAAGAAATTACCAGATTCGTTAATTTGTGAAGTTATGAAACTCGTATTTAAATTTCCAACTGAGGCTATAATTTGATTTTGGTGATAAATGATGAACAGCCATGTAGTTCATACCCCATCAAAAGAAACGGATATTTTTTTATATTTCTTACAATAATCATTTTCTTTTAGCTTTACCACTTATCCGGTATAATAGATAGAAGGGATTCTAGTATTAATCAATTGACTGAATTATAATTTATTATATAAGTAAAGGAATTACCCCAAAGATTTACTTTTTCAATTGCAATGTGATCTGGCTGGCGATATATTCCATTATTTTCTGATTATTGTAAATATATTTTTTGAATCTTAATATATACCTAATATTCGTTTTTTTCCTCAAGTACTTTAAAATAATATATAATAAGCTTAATTGTTTTCAAACTCGGCTCACAGAATTGTTTTTAAAATTTTATGCATTAATTGGTTTTATTTGGAGAAAAATATATTCTAATATTTTGGAGGAGGTTTCTAAAAATCTCAAAATATTTATATTTTTTATAAATTTTGTCGGCTATCCCTAATTTTAGCGTGAGATCTGAATTGGACGCTACCCCATAATGATATCCCAGGCTTAGCTCGGACCGGGACAAATTAGGCTTAAATTAAATCCTATAAATATTGTTTTAGCAATACTACCTTTTCCCAGCGTTGTAGGTGGCGCATTCATAATCATAATGTGATTTTTCTTCAATTTTGGAGTTAAAGATTTTGATGACTGTCGGTCCGCATTTTGTTATCTCTCCAGCCATGCATGATTTGAATTTATCATAACCCCTTTAACGAAAAACATATTTTTTTAAAATTGTTAATTGATTATAATATATTGAGCATACGTGCAAAATTGGGTTCTAGTAGACTTGGACCGGTTTACATTGTTCACGAATTTTGTAGCGCATTCCATTAAGGCATCACTGTCACATTCATCATATTTAGAAGGACTTCTACCCTTTCTGCTTATTATTAGACCCTTTTCTATCTTTTTATCCCTGCCAAACGATATTACAAGCTTGGAATCTTTCATGTCTCCATTGTTCTGACTTTTCAAATTCTCCAAATCATTAGCTATTGTATATTTTTGGTCAAATTTTAAAACTATTTCCTTAGTCCGTGAATTTGACTCGTGATCATCATTGTTGCCGAGCAGAGTAAATTTGCCAATTTCTACCTTGTTTGTCTCATTAGCGATATTATTAATATTTACGTCATCTGACCCATCTTGTTCAAAATTTTCTATCTTGTTTGTCTCATTAGCGATATTATAAATATTTAGGTCAGCTGACCCATTTTGTTCGAAATCTAAATCAGCTCCTACTATATTTATACTATTTGAACTATTTAAAACAGTGATGTTTGATGAACTATTCGTTGTTATATTTATCTTTTTAAAGTCAAAAATTTGTTCCTTAATTATAGTATTCGTTGTAACTGAAGAAATCTTGGACACTGCCTTCTGGTCAAAATTGAAGACTTGAGGCTTAATAATTGCAGCACGAGGCAAAGTATAATATTTAAAAATAGTTGACCACGTAGTTTCATATGAATGTTTTGTTTTGTCGTCCATAGTTGAGGTATAATCATCAGTCGTGGATAAATATGTAGAAGACGAAGAGCCTAATGAAGTTGATGAAAGTGAAGTTGTATCTAACAGATTTCATATTAATAAAATAATTTACCATTTTACGTCACAAAATAATCAATCCAAACTTTGAGCATATCAATTAAGTGTATTATATAAAACTTTCCTTTAAATTTTAAATGTTACTTTACTAATTAGAAATGATCCTGTACAAATGGTTATGTTTATAATGAAAGTATATGCAATTGTAAACTAACCTTGTGTTGTACGTTTTTCTGCAGCCTTTATTTTCCTCTCTATTATCCTTTTCAGTTCTTTCAATTTTTTTAGTTTTTTTCCCCCCCTGCAATGAGCTCCGTTATGAGAGATGAGGTATAATATACCTTTAAAATAATATATATCACATTTAATTTCTAAAATATATAAAAAATTCAGAAGAAATTGTTACATATCTTAAATTATATAAGTATATTACTTATCAATAGAATAGATATGTTAAACAGTTTTTTGTAACCGAACATAATATTTTTATAAATTAAAAAAAAAAAATCACAAATGATTTATATTAGAATATACTATTTTGAAAAGTAAAAACTTTCAAAAAAATTATCTTATTAATTGATGCTAATCTAGAGTCACATCATTTAACAATTTATTTTTCCGGGTTCATATTGTTTTATATTTATCTATAAAAATAAACGTTTCAAATAGATGAATTAATTAATTTTGCAGGATATTTAAGGTAAAAAAATTTAATTTAAATATATTTGATTATAAATAAGGTTAACGACTATATAATACTTTTTGATTATGCTCGTTTGATATTATAATTGTTCTTTTTTAAAAAAACTTATAAACTAAATTTAAAAAAAAAATACTAAACCAGATTATTTAACTGCTATTATTTTATACAACAATGTTTTACGTTTTGATCTAAAGCATTAAATGTATATGATCATTTGAAATAGGGCTTTTTGAGTTCCCGTTCACGGAAAAACTCTAGATTTTATTTCTATTTTATTAATAATGTTATTAGTTACTTTTGAACAGTAAGTAATTACAGTTACTCGGTACATTAATTCAAAAATAACTAGTTGCATTGTAAGTTACTTTATAAATAATTTATATAATCCATTAATTTTAATATATCTTTATTATATAAAATTTGTACAAATCAAAGGAAATTAAATGAAAACATGAAATAAAAAATAATTGCACTATAAAAAATAATTTACCACATAATTATTTGCATTGAAAAAAATATCATTATATAAATTAGAGGGGAGCATGGGCGGGCAATTAAAAATTTTAAATGGATGGAAAAGCGGACTGGTTAAAAATATTTATAAAACAATATGCAGCAGGTGAATTTGGAATATTTTTCTGGCGAAATGAACAGAGTTATTCATTAAAAATTATTTTTGTATTTCATAATATTGCATATTTTATAAGTTTAAGTAAAAATGTATAATTATATAATTAAATAAAGAGACAAACAAGCCAATAAAATAATTTTTAAACATTCGCGGGCGGGATAAACAATTTTTTTAGATAAATAGGTGGGTGGGTTAGTTTAAAAAACCTTTTGCGAGTGGATGAGCGGACGTTCGGGTTATAAACCCACTCATTGCAGACCTCTAATATAATTAGCGCAATATAATATTTATTTTCATATAGATTTGAGCATAATAAATTATAATTTGACTTTAACAGTAAACTATTTTCAAATTTATAAAGGTGTGTATTTTCAAATTTATATCCAAAGGCGTGTATTTTCAAATTTATGTCCGAAGGTGTACTGTTCTTCTCCCAAAAAGAATTCTATAAATTGGCAAATGTTATACAGAAGCGCTTTTTTTAAAAAAAATCGGGCTGAACTGTGCAAATTGTACCTCTGCAAGTCTCTGATATTTATTAAATAATAATTTTAAATTTGGGAAATCATCATATAGATTATGAAATATGTCCGATTCGAGTTCGAAGTCGTAAAAAGGAGTTCAGACTTAAGCCCTCTCAAAAAGATAGATTTTTCTCAAACCATTTTTTGAGTCGGCTTGAGTCTTGTTTTTGAGTCAGTTTGAGCCAATTCTTGAATTCTTGAGGGTTCAAGCAAGATACCCATTTTTTTTTCTCTTGTAAATATAAGCGATTAATTTAATTGAGCGATCTTTCTTATTTTAATATTGTTTTAAATAGTTTCATTAAAAAAATCGTTTTAAGTAATTAAAAAATCATTTTTAAAAAATCATTTATGGTAGTTTTAAAAAATCATTTATGGTAGTTTTAAAAAATCATTTATGGTAGTTTTAAAAAATCATTTATGGTAGTTTTAAAAAATCATTTAAATATATTTTTATAAAAATCCTAATATCAATATATCACTCAAGAAAATAACATCCCAGAAATTTTTTAATAGTTATTACAAAAAATCTATTAATATTTTGATTTAGTACTTTTCAGTAACTTCTTAATTTCAGTGAAACTATATTTCTGCACAGTTTCTAGCATTTTTATTGAATGCTTTTTCAAGGAATAAACATTTTTTTGGAGACAAAAATGCACATTTTTAACTCCTATATCTGGATAATTACAATAAGTCATTTTTTATTCTAAAAATAATAATTATATCACAAGAATTTTTTATATACTAACTAGAGATCTGCAAAAGTAGGCCCAGCCCGTACCCGGCCTGGCGGGCCTAAATTTTTTAAAATCTTAATAGGTTAAAATAAATTCCAAAGGGATGTGGGGGGGGGGGAGAAGGCACCCCCTGGAAAATAGACCCCTGAACGATTTGTTTTACTATAATTTGATATTTTTTTTTTAGAAATTTAATATATTGCTAATTAAATAAATTTAATCATTTATTAATTAAAAAGAAGATAAAAATCCAATTTGATATTGTGACTTATATGTGAGCTGAACCGAGTATTAAATTTTCTTTCAAATCGTAATCAACTTGTTAATAAATTTACCACTAAATTTAAATGAATCTTCCAAAATGAATTCAAGAATTAAAACAAAGGCCAAGGCATTGATAAAACTATTTGTACGTTTATATTTGACAATATTTCTAATTTTTTGGAAAAATCAGATTCAGACATATTAACAGCATTAGCTGTTGTTGTATCATATATTGTAATCTTGTTAATCGATTCAAAAGTATAGTAGAATCTCGATCCTTTCAAAAAAGGATCGAAATCCAAGATAGACTTCTTTTTTTTAAAAAAATATCACTGTATAACAATAATAATATATTTATCTACAAGATTAGCCTTTAATAATAAAAAAATATTAAATTATCAACATTCAAACATTCAGATCATTAAGAACATGTCTAGGTTTCCAAACAAGCACTCCAAGGGCTTGTTGGCAAAGGTATGTAATATTCAATAAAATTTTTTGTTAATTACATAAGTATTAAATATATTAATTGAATCATTATTTGAATAAAAAAAATTATTAAGGGAAAACACATGTTGCAAAGAATTTTTTTCAAAGAGAGTAATAAATCCATACAATCAATTGAATAAGTATCTTCATATGGTTGATCCTGCAGGCTTTCCAAATAAGTAATTAACCTTACTTTTACAAACAGATTTTGCCGCAGTTTGTTAAAAGCTAATTAAGCTTTAATTTTGGGTGAATTATTGCTATTAATATGCTAATGTCCTCAAACAGAGATGGAAATCTATATTAAGAAATGATTAACATTATTATACTGAGTTGAGGTCATTTATATCTGTCACTTCCATAACTGTATGTGTATTCGCTCATAGAGCTATAATAGACATTAATAAAAATTAAAAACAATTTATTTTATTTTTAATTCAATAAATAAAACTTGTAAGTTGTATATCAAATTTTTAATTCTTAAATGTCGTCTCGATAAAATTTATGAGAATAAAATATGGCAGAGGATGCTAATTATGATGGAGATATATTTTTTTAAAATAATATTAAAATTTTAATTAAATAATTTAAGTTTTATATTTATATACTTTTTGCAAGATAATAAATTTTTAAAAGGATCGAATATTAAACAAAATGATCTCTATCACGATCCTCAATTTAAGGGAAAATCATAAATCCGGGTAGAATGTCTAAAATAGGATCTAATTTAAAATATAAAAATCCCAAATAAAAAAAACGAAATTACGTTCCACCAATTTTAATTTTCTACTAATTTTTCTCATCAAACAAAAATTTTATAAGAATGTCTTTCATCAAATTTTGTGTATTATAATAAGTGAAATGAGACAAGATTTTTCCATTTTGCCATGAAAACGCAAATATTTATATATAAGAATTTTACATCCATACCCCCTCCTCCCCTTTAAAAATTATAATATCATTAAACCTTTTATTTTACATTAAAGAATGTTTTTGATCCAAGGATGAATAAACCATATTAAAAGGAAACCCGGTCGAAGGCTGGCATAGGCATAGCTCAGATTTTTCTAAGGGGATGGGAGGGGCTATTAGGTAGGGTTTTCACTTTTTTAATAAAAATCCCCTCTTCTAAAAATTTTGAATTATAGTCGTTATTTAAAAAAGTTATTAACTTTTACATTTTCAAATTCCTTTTTCTCGAGATATATTGTATATAATTTGACTCTCCCCAATCCCCTGGCATTGCGTATGATTCAAATTAATATTATTTATGATTATTTATACCACTTATCATTTTTTGGTTAGCTCCTTAATATCCGCCTTTATTTATTTGATTCTAACATTTATTGCTTAATTAAAACTTTAGGGGATTTCATCTTATAAATCTGATCATAGTAGATAATAGAAAGAATTAAAGAGTATATAATTTGCCACATTTAATATTCATAAATATAAATGGACTTTCGATATAGGAGGAGTATTCCCGATTCATATATCGATATATGGAAAAGGAATCATCGTATGGCCGATAAAATCTTTTCGAAAAAAATCACAGCTCAGAGAAAACAAAGTAATGATTTATTTTGAAAAATTTAATTCATATTTATATATTTTTTTATTTTGATTAGCTATCGATAGTATTAAATTTTTGACATTATTTATAAAATATAAAATATACAGTCAAACCCAGGCGCGTAACCAATTCGCAAATTTGACCGTTTTTATAAATATCATTTTAAGCTAATAAAAATAATTTTACCCCCCCCCCCTCCCTTTCAAAATCTAAAATTTTACAAATATTATAATATCAATTATCCAACATAAAACATATTTTTTAAAAATAAATTTTATTTTGTGAGTATATTAACATTATTCAAAAATATTAATAAAATGGAAAAAATTTTAATTAAAAAGATAGAAATAAAAAGTAATTTATTTTATCATTATGTTTATTTCTAGTTATATCTATTATGCTTATTTTATCAAATTCAAAATTATTAGTGAGTTAGGAATTATTTTTATTATAATATTTTAGTTATTAATAAATATTTAGAATTTTTTAAAAATTGTTCATTCTTGCTTCCATTTGTAGAACAGAAGAAATTTAAATGCAAAATTTAAATAAGGCATCATGAAAAAAAATGAACAAATACAAATTGAAGAAAAAAAATGGTAAAGGTAGGTAGCATATATTTTATGAAGATCAGGTTAGGCATTAGTTATAAATTTTTTATTAAATTAAAACTATTTTATTTATAATGTTTGTAGTTTAGTGGAGATGTGGTTACTTGCTCTTTGAATATTCTTTTTTACTTATAATGCTTCTGAGGTTTGGTGAATATTAATCTATATGAATACCATTCCATATGGGGATATTGCAAAGTCTTTTTGTATTGATCTTCTTAAAGTTGTTATAAGTATATTAAATTTGATGGATTAATGATCATATCATAAGCCAATTAAATTTGTACATTTTCATTTCAATGTGTATGTGTGAATGTAATAATTTTGGCCAGGCAATACCTGTCTATTATTATTAAATGTATGCTTGTTAAATAAAACTTGTAGATACTAATTGATTAATATTGATGACGAAAATGACGACATTCTTCCATGGCCAATTTATAGATCATATTTTAAAATAATATCTCAAAATAAAAAAAACAAATCTCTGTTAGTAAAATGTTTGCCATGTCTACCCAAAAATATGCAGTTATCATTACCTCAACTTGCATCATTGTAAAACCTTTAAGGAGAAAACATCAAACACTCTTAATCCAAATAAAAAAGGGAAAGGAGAAAAAATCTATTAAAGAAAATATTGGACAGGCTCATCGTTCCTTGGAGACCTCAGACTTTAACCCAAACCACTTTAGATGATTTAATAACTTATTTTATTAGAGATAGCATTCAGCCATTTTCAATTGTTATAAATCTTTCATTTATAAAAATGATCAAAACATTAGCTCCACAAAAAAATATAATTTGCCGACAGACAGTGGTTGTTACTGAAATCTAATAATTATTTATAATCCTATATTATATTATTTTATTAATGATATATAATAATTATTTATATTAATCATATATTATATTAATAAAAAATCATTATTTTAGTTATATTTTGATAAATGTGATATCGAATCAATAAATTTTTTAGATCATTTCATAAATTTTCACAATAGAATCCTAATTTAGGTTTATTCAAACCTTATCTAAGAGTCTAATAAAAAATGTATCTGTATATAGATACATTTTAAATTGTATCTGTATTAAGATAACTTTTTAGAAGCTGTATCTGTATCTAGATAAATTTTTAGACAATGTGTATATATCTAGATCCATTTAAAAAGTATTTTTTAACAATTCTGAAAATTAATACAATGGATTAGTATATATTATAACATTTTAAATGTTTTTAGCTTCATATTTGTCAAATTTAGAAGATTTTAGAGATTTTATTAAATAACTTATTAAATGTTTTTAGCTTCACATTTGTTAAATTTAGTAGATTTTAGAGATTTTATTAGTTCTTAAACAAAATAATTGATGTTTTGACTTCTCAATATATATATAAATTACATTTTATAAATATTAGTCTAAATTAGTAAAATTTTTTGACTTCTCAACATTAATATATTACATTATATACATATTAGATAAAGTTAGGCATTTTATTTTATTAAATATTAAAGGTTTTAGTTTCACATGGGTTAATTTTCTAGTTACTTAAGATATTTTATTTAGCTAAAATTAAATAGTTTATTAGTTTTTATTTTTTTAATACGTTAGCTTCACAAAATATATTAAGTTGACTGAATATTTCTCTTTAGGACTAAAATGTTTTTCATTTCCTTTCTTCATAATACTTTGTTATTAAGAGTGGTGCCTCTTTTATTAATTCTTAGGTATTTTTAAACTTCGTATTGTATGTAGTTTTCGTAAATATACATTATTACAGTAATTATGTTGTAGCTCTTTGCTTTCATTTATCTTATTTATTTCTTATTTCCAAAAAGTAGCTCATCTTGTTGGCATTAACATTTATGATTCGACTTTTCTAAATTAAAGAACTTTTTCGTCCTATAAGTATATTAATTAAAATTGGATTAGTTAAATTTGATATTTTACAAGTTTTTGTAAGTTTTGAAAGTTTTTTTAGTTTTGTAAGTTTTTGGCTCACTTAGTTAAATTTAACTCAATTTTGAAATTCTATAGTTTTAAATATTTCTAGCACATTGTAACATTATTTTACATTTTATTTGGATTTATTTAGATTAACGCAAATATTATATTACATTATACTACATTATTTAAGTATAT
The DNA here is from genome assembly GCF_954871325.1 of Gordionus sp. m RMFG-2023. NCBI lineage: Eukaryota > Metazoa > Nematomorpha > Gordioida > Chordodea > Parachordodidae > Gordionus > Gordionus sp. m RMFG-2023. Next base: position 37,893,327 of record NC_088777.1, on the reverse strand, counting down.
ATTCATAGTATATATTATGTGTATATTCCATAGTATGCATATATTAGGTTGGTTTCTAACATCATGTCCATTAGATTATATATACATATTAGATCTCTAACACAACGCGAACATTATATTATGTATATATTATTTTATATTACATATATATTACATATATATTACATATATATTACATATATATTAGTTTAACGCTTAATTTTAATTTCCCTTGATAAGTTTTTGTGTTAATGAAAGGGTTTATTTTAAACTTTAGTTCCTCTAGATAATGTCTGGAATATACCAACTCTTAGAGTGAATTTTATTCCATCTTCTCCTAGATAAAATTATTATCGATTTATTAGTAATTTAAAAAAAAAATTTCTTCTAGATAAGTTCTTGAATATACCAACTCTAATAGAAATTAAACTCCTTCTCAAAAATTATTATTATACATAAATAAATGCCAGTGTATAACATTTTTCCTTTTATATTTTTAATACTTTCAGCATTTTAGATAATATTAATATTCTTTCAGCTATCACGAATATTATTATTTTATTTTTTTTAAACAATTACATAGATTCTTCTAATTATAGCTATCACCTAACTTTATATCTTTTCTTGACTTTTTGTAATAAAGTTCTTTACTTTCTTTTGACGCCTATGTTTTCCTTCAAAATCTTTATTTTTTAATTTCTTTTTGACGACTATGTTTTCCTTCAAAATCTTCTCTTTTTTTTAAGCAACCGGTGATTTATATTTGATTTATGTTTTTCTGTTTATGAAAAGTATATATTTCCTTTCATCTTTTACTCCTTGTCTCATTTTGTTCCTCCTTGCTTTGTTATGTAATATATATTTCTTATCTCTTGTCTGATTATGTTCCTTTTCATTTTTTTTTCCTTTATCTTTTTATCTCTTTCTCGTTTTATTATGTTCCTTTTCTTGTTTCCGTATTTTTCTTATAATAAATATTATAGTTTTGTTTCTTGTAGTCTTTCCTTTCTTTTTAAGAAATCCCACCTAGTTCTTTTTCTCTAGTTATCACTTTTCATTTCGTCATGTTATTAGCTTTAATAAATAATCAATTTTTCATTTCGATTTTTTACTTAGTAATTCTTTTTCTCTAAATTCTCTAATTTAAATTGTAAATACGCGTGTGGTCATTATTTTATCCTTATATTCTTGTAGTAGTTTGTTAATTTTTAAAATTTCCTTATCACGCCAAATCTAACACTCAAGCAAGTACACCGATATGGAAGTAAATTTTACATTATTGGAAAAATTCTTTTATTTTATTTTCATCGTCTATTATTTCTTGTCCACAAATGTTTCACTTGCTGATACCGGATCTTTATTTTAGCAACCCCAATTTAAGGCCTCTAGCCATCCATATATCGTATTTTTATGCCATTATTTTTATACCATTAAGTAACCAAATATAATTTGTATTATTGTTTGGGGTAGTAATATAGACTTTCCTACACATGAAATTACCCTTCTACTACCCTTCATATAATATATTGCCTTATAGCCGGCTATCTATATCATCGTGTAAGGTTGATTTGCACTCTGTCCTAAATATTATAGTGTATGATCGATATTTTACTTTTGACCACATCCTTTGTATTATATATCCCTTGCGTTTGGTTTTATTGTACATCATTATTTTTCCTCTGCCCTCTAGCTTCATGAAGCAAAGTACGAGGTGACTTCCTTTCACTATACATTTGGTAGATAAACGCGATTTACATATACACAAGGTAGATCATATGTAATATACTAATTATGCTTATCATTAGTTTTGAAATCTACTTTTATCTTATGTTATTGTAAAGTTTTTAGAAATTAACTATTTTTATTGCATTGAAAGGTTTTCAGAAGCCAATTATTTTGAAAATTATCAAATCAATTATATAGCACTTGGTAATTTATAGTATGAGCCAATTTTTTTTGAAAATTATTAAATCATTTCTACAGAACTTGGTAACTTACAGAAGATTTGTAAAATACGACTTTTTGCTTTCATCTATCTTATTTAAATTTTACTGCTTTTTACCTTTTTGATCTACTTTTATCTTACTAGCATAAATGATATATGACTAATTATTTAAACCAAATCCTTATGTGCTTGTTATTTCACAGTTGATATAATATATTCAAAGTAGTCATTGTAAAATGTCCCATAAAAGGCCTATTTCCCCAACAAATATTTTCCTATAATTGCCATTAGCTTTTCTCCTACTCGCTAATATTTTTATGACTCCCTCCCAAATATGTTTCTAGTAGTTTCCTGTAATCGCTATAAGCTTTTTTCCCACTCGCTAAAATTTTTATGACTCCCGCCCAAATGTTTCTAGTAGTATAAAAGATATATCTATTCTGTACTTGCCATATTTTCCCCGTATATGGTTCCTAAACTTCCCCGTATATGGTTCCTATTTCTATTGACGATAAATCACATCCTACTAGGTTTCAAACATAGTTCTTAGTAAGTCTCTTTTCTCCGTGGCCTACTCTTTCTTTTAATAATGCCCCTCTCCTAAATCTTAGTTAATTCCTTTACTGTTAGTCTCCAAAGAACAATAGTAATAATATATAATTTCCATAATAGCCCTTTTTCGTTTTACTGGCAGCCATACTGATCTTTTTATTTTTTCTTTTATTTTATTTTACTTATTTATTTTGTCTATTTATTTTGTCTTTTAAATTTTTTTCCATTATAATGTCTATGTCAACTCGGTTTCCAAGTGTGCACAGAGATATGGAGGTAAATATTTCTCTATACAGTTTTAAATTTTATTTTATTTTATTTTATTTTTCTTTATTAAATTATCTTTATCTTTTCATTTCGTTTTTATTTGTTTTTCTCTATTTTTGAAGTTTTTTAGGTGGCCTCATCTTTTCTTCCAAAATGTAGGTTTCTTTTATATTAAATTAGTCCTAGGAAACTCTTTCATAATTTTATTTATTTATTTTTTTTCGATTGGCTCTAAGAAATTTCCTTTACACTATTCTTTTTCTTTTTAAGGTAAATAAGAATCCTTGCTTTAAAACTGATAAACCCACAATCACTTTTTTCCTCCTTGCATCAGCATTGCTTTTGAATTACCTCACCCTGTTTCTACTCTTTCTCTTCCAGGATGGGTTAGACATCCTTGTCAATTTTTTTCTTCCTTTTTCAATTTAAACAGAACAGTAAGTATAATATCTGCATTATGACCACTTGTAATAAATCATGTTATATAATATTTGTATATATATTTGTGTATATATCTGATATCTGTTAGCGCCCGGTTTGAAAGGAAATTTTCTCATGTCCCCGCTTAATATTAATGGTTTAATGAGTAATTTTCTAAGACTCATGGCCGACGAAAAAATGGATGTGATCGCGATACAGGAGACCCACTTAAAAGATAATAATATGGCCACATTTGATAACTTTGTAATGTATAGTTCTGGCCCCACTTCCAATAATTGGTCGGAGGTTGCTTTCTTTATCAGCAAAAGATTATGCTACGTGGATAAATTTGTGCCCATTTCAGAGAGATGCGGTTTGCTATACCTGAATACCTTCTTCAGACAAACAATCTTAATTAATGTTTAAGCCTCGCCTAGAAGAAACGAACGTCTCCCATTCTTTGATGACCTCGAAAACATTGTTAACTCTCTTCCTAGGAGTCGTAATTTGATAATCCTTGGGGACTTGAATACTATGATCGGAAAAGATGACTCCTTTATTAGAGATGGGGTAATTGGGAATGCAGCTCTCTCTCAATTAAACAGTGATGACAGTAGGAAGATATTGGAGATGTGCAGGAGTATATCAAGGTTGAAAATACTTTCTTTTCCAACAGCGAATCTAACACCCTAACCTTCAGAAGAAATAATACCAAATCTCAGATCGATTTTATCATCTCTAACATTCATAGCTGGTTCTTTGATGTAAAAGCAATACCTAATATTAATATTTCTGATCATAACTTAATCAGAGCTAGTATTACTGTGAGAAATTTATAGGGAAACTCTCGGCGTCCTTCTCTCCAACCCCAGCCTAGATACCTTTCCCGGAAAAGGAATGCAACACACCTGCAACGTCCTGCAGTCAAGCTACAGCTGGATCTAATCTTAAATGATAGGGAGGCAACTTTCCTATCCTCATCGGAGTCTCAGTCTGTTTAGGAATGTTGGGCGTCTTTCAAAAACAACCTGTTTGATGCCTGCAACCATCTCCCTAACATCAACAATTCTCCACCAAGACAGGAATGGCTATCAGATGACACCATTCGTATGATAGCTCAACTCAAGCTACAAGGGAGCGCGATGGTCACTTATGAACCTAAATTCATAGACTCCTAAGGAGAGATAGAAGGATTTTTATTGCTAAAAAAGCCTTTGAGGGAGAATAGAACTTTCGATGCCTACAAGAAACTAAATTACTTTTGTAAAGCCAAAGTGTTCAAGACACTTCCAACTATATGGCTGGATAATAATAAGTTAATTACTGACCCCGACGAACAGATGGCGTTATGGCTGTATCACTATATGGGAGTCTTTGATTCTAGGAAGCCTACCTTAATCCCATCCACTAGTCAAAGTGTTGGACAATTGGACGCAAACTTTTCATTGGCTGAAATTGTGACAGCTATTAAGAAGCTTAGGAATATTAAATCTCCGGGTACGGATAACATTATAGGAGAACATCTGAAAGCAGCTCCCTTAGCAATCTCTCGGTTCTAACTGCCTTTGTTTAACAAGATATGGTTTATTGGAATGATGCCGGCGGATTGGAATAGGACTATCTTTTGCAACTTCCCGAAAATTCCAAATCCATCTAAATTCAAGGATTATAGAGCCATCGCTCTCACGCCTATTGTATCAAAAGTTGTTATGGTTCTTTTAAAAAACCGCATTCTTTCCTCTACACCAAACCTTTTATCTATATACATTTGTGCTTACCGTCCAAGTAGAAATATAAACGAACCAATAAAAGCTTTAAAGATTATAATGCAGAAATGTGAGAAGTATAAATTGCCTTTTTACTTTATTTTTATCGACTTTAAACGTGCTTTTGATAATGTTAACCATGATGCGCTATGGAAGATTTTAACCGAATGTGGCATTGACTCTAATATTATAAGGATCCTTAAAACACATAGTAGTCTTTTTGCCTCCTTAAAAATCAATAATAAGGTTTCTCCATCTTTTAGGACAAAAAAGGGGTAAAACAAGGGTGTGTTCTTTCCCCGCTATTGTTTAATATACTCATAAATAAAATCCTAGTAGATACGCTTGCTACTGCGAATCTCTTAGAATTAAGGTCCAGTCAGTCGTGCTTCTTAGAAAATAGGGTTATATGTTATGACTGATGACATAGTATCTGATTAACAAAAAGTTTGGAAGAAACCCAAAATTTGATCTTTATATTGAACTCCTTTAGTCTTTGGCTTGGATATAAACTTTGATAAAACAGTGATAATGCCCTCGTCTCAGGCGCCTCTTCTGAATAACTTGGTGGTTGGGGGAAAGTTGGTTAAGGTGGTGAAATCCTTTAAAAATCTAGGTGTAACCATTGACAATAAAGGTCGTTGTAAAGAGGAACTAAAAATCCGTATACAAAATGTTAGGGCGGCTTTTTATAAATTTTTTAAACTGTGGAAAGCTAGAGAGATATCCGTTTTCACAAGACTCCGTATTTTCAACTCAACCATCATCCCGATTCTCTTTTATGCCGGTGATACATGGGAGATTACCAAGACCGAAACTAGGAAATTACAAACGTTTGTAAATAAATGTCTAAGAATTATAAATGGAATTTTCTACCCTAATATTATCTCGAATGAAAACCTTTGGAAGATGTCTAACCATCAGCAAGTTCACTTGTCTTTAAAAAAGAAGCGTCTTACTTTCTTTGCCCATATTTTGAGAAACCATAGTAACAATAGCCTCGTTATTGATGCCATTAATTAGTTATACTCCTTTAATGGGAAAACATATTGCAAATATAAGACATTATGGTTCTACAGAGCCTTGAAGGACATAATGGATCTAAACTTAAATTTGAAAGAGTTCCTAAGGCTAAATAAAAACAAAAAATCTATAAAGAAATTACAAAAAATTAAATCGAACTACCTAAATCTCTCATAATTTTTTTTTTTATTTTTTAATTTCTGGATTTCATGTTATTTAATCTCTTCATTTCTCAATTTACTTCCTCACTTTGTCTTTCACCTTTTCTGTGAATCACTTGCTTCACTGACATTAGCTTTTATTTATCTTATTGACTTAATGTACTAATTTAAATCGGTCCATCCCATATTTTTAATTACATACATTACATATACAATGTCTTAGGTGTTGTTGTACTTCTATACTTTTCCCATTATATGTGTTAAGATATATTAATGGCATTTGGGAAATAGTTTGTGATTTGTGTTCCTTGTGTGGGCTAGAATTAATCTTCGGCTCTTTTTAATAGTTAGTTTTGGGTATGTTTTGTATTTTTCCATAGTTTTTGAGTTCGAAATGTTTTTAGAGATATCCTCTTTTGTTTATGAGACATTTGTTTATTGTCATCTATTTCTATTTCTATTTATTTTATTTTTTTTCTTCCCCAGTTTTTTTGGTCTCTCTAACATGTCCGTCCCCTCCATAGACTAATATATGAATTGTGGATGTGCCCTCAATCTAGAAAATACCGATTTCTCTCTTATCTTCCATACTTTTTATATACGTTTAAAAGTTTCCACTCGCCTTTGTATTCTTATTTTTCTTCTTATTTGCAACTACTTTTATTATTAAGTATGTTCCCTACGTACATTGCGACTACATTTACCTCGTTCTAACTATAAGTTTTTGAAGTGGTTACATGTTTTCTTGGGAAAAATAAGGAGGAAAACTGTTTTTTTATTCATTTTATTATTTTTCTTTATTATTGATAGTTAACTAGATTTAAAGTCTTTAACTTTTTTCTTTTTCAAAACATTACATCTTAATTGAGTCTACATATAATACATCGGTCGTTCCCAGTGTTTCTCTTTTGTTTTTACTTTTATGTTATTATTTAGGAGTGGCAAGAGTTTAGCCTTGATTTACCCTTTTTTACCTTGGAGGTAGGGGATATTCTTCGTCATTGATTTCGAAGTATCCAAACATGTATTAGTAGTTTTCTGGATCTGGAAAATGTTGGGGTCTTCCCTTTTTCTGACAACGAAGCTGCATGGTTAACTTTATCAATAGCTCTGCTATAATTTACAAATGTGAAGTAGAAGGGCGTTTGTACTTACTTTTCTGCATGATTATTTTTCTGAACTAATTTTGGCTCCAGTATATATTTTTTTTTGGCCTGTATAGACTTATGTATTTTTTGGGGGAAAAGATTCGGTGTAGGTGATATGCTTGTGGTTTTTTGAGTGAACCAAAAAAAAATAAGTTTTTTCCATGCTACAGGATGTGATGGTTATAGCTCAGTAACCCTTTAATTTCTGGGTCTTAGTTTTTTTGGGTAGTTACTTAGGTAGGATTTGTTCCATCCCACTTAATGTTGTTAAACGGCTCGTTTTGAGCCGATTTTTAAAAACGGCTAACTCATTATTTTAGCCAGAAAAATTTAGCCTAAGCCTTAAGATTTCGATAATATATGTATGGACCTTTGTTCCTTCAATGAGCAAAATCTTCAGGCTTGCGTAATATTTTTCTAGAAGTATTGAGTTAGCCGTTTTAAAAAATCGGCTTTAGCCAGAAATATTATGCCTAAGCTTCAAGATTTCGGTAATATATGTCTAAACCTCTGTTCCTTCTATGAGCAAAATCTTCAGGCTTGCGTAATATTTTTAAGGATAGAATATAGAGTTAGCCGTTTTTAAAAATCGGCTCAAAAGAGCCGTTTAATTAACAACACTAATCCCACTGCAGTAGTTCCGCTCTCCCATATTTTATTGAAAGAGGGCAAATAGGTAGCGAGATATTGTTGTAGGTGTAATTTTTTGGATTTTCTGCTGTGATATTATCTAGCCCCTGAGCTTTGTTTTTCCTTAGTTTTTGACCACTTGTTATTTCATTTATGGATAAATTATTCGACAGGGGGGGGGGCGAGGTTTGTAATTATGTTTGTTGATAGAGTTTTTCCGTGAGTGATAGACTATATTATAACAATCAAGCCATAATGCCTTTTGTTAATCCTGATCAACAATCACTTTTCTATTTCCTAAAACTTACGGAGCTGGTTCCTATTTCTGCGTCATAGTTCATTTCTCTCATATCTTTATCAATATCAAAGACCTTTTTCGCTATATAATCTATCTATCACTTTGTAGAGTATTTTGTTTTTCTGGGGAAAAAAACCTTCGTTGTGAGGTGTTCGTTGCTGGATTGTCATAAACCTATTACTGACTAGTTTTTGCCTATTCACTGGAATTCACCTATTTAAACTATTTGCGGTAAACCCATTAGTTTTTTCTTATTTTCATGAATAAATTCGATTTTCAATTGATATGAACACATTCTCAATTATTGATAGTAATTATTACGGCTTAAGATGTTAAACTTAAAATTAGCCACCACCCACCCTTAAAGTAATTAAATTATTTTTGCAGTTCTTGGATATAGGCTTTTGTTTTGCCCAATTCTTTTTAGCCTATATACATTTAAACAACAGTTCTCGGACTGTTGCGCGTACAAGTACTCCCGGCTTGCCCACATACGTGTGAAGAGCTCCTCATTTTCTCCCCTTAATTAACTATCCAGTTTGATGGATTTTTGAGGAAAACCTAGCGTAGCTCTGTTGTATCCACAACCAGAGGGCGAAAACGCTTTTATCACGTATCACGTAAAAATTAGTTAAGGTAAATATCATAAATATAAACATTTTGATCAATTTGAAGATATTAGTTCAGTAGACAAAAAGTTAAAGAGAGGTGGTCAGTCTTCAAACACCATTTATGCCACATCTCCTCTATGTTATGACCTTTTTTTAAAAATATAATATATTTAATATTAGTACAAATTTTTTTTCAGATTTTTACAATATTTTTATTGATAAAACAACCATTTAAAAATATAATTTTAATAATGTTTTATCCATAGTATTTTATACATTTATGAGATTAGATTTGCCAAATTATTCTTATGAGAATGAAGAATAAATTTATACAAATTATTATATTGTGGTTTCATCAATGGGATATATATAATTTCTTAAAGAATGATAAAACTACTGAAAAAATTAAAAATTTTGGAAAATATACATTACATGATCACCAGACATAACTTTCCCATTTATTAAACTACAACAAAAAAACTAAGGTTTCTATATGGTTGGCTCAAGTTGACCAGCATTTTCTATTACCATTAATGGTGCATTGTGCAAGAATTGCGTTATTTGGTCCAACTGGTTGAGTCCAACAAAAATTAAAAACCATAGTAATAACACCATTTACTAAATGAAAAGACGCTACTGAAATTTTCAACAACCATCAAAATAATATGTATCATATTGATTCACAACAAGATATATTCCTTGAGATCTGTAATAGGTGGAGAATCTATGGATATTACTCGAAAAACTTATATAGAGAAAACAAGGACTTGCCTTGAAGAATATAATACAGAGTAATGCCAATAATTGACGCTATCCTGATGTATGGAATCCAAGGTATCGCCCTTCTTGATAATGATAATAACAGTATTGATGAAAACCTTAGAGCTATTCTTCGAAATAGATCTTTTAGAGATCTTATACTCAAAGATAATTTATTAAATTCTTCTAAAAATGCCACCTATTTGAGCCCAATAGTACAGAATGAAATCATCAATGCCTGAAATGAATTAGTAATGTAGAAAATTATTACAAATAACAACAAATCACCCTACTTTTCAATCTTGGCTGATGAGACAACAAATATCTCTGGAATAGAAATAATGTATTAATGTGTGCTCTATATAAACCTGGATGGTAGGCTTATAATTTTATTGATAATACTCAAACATGGCCAACGGACCAGCTAAGAGGGGTTTGGGGGCTTCGTTTCCAAAAAAATTTATCCCCCCCCCCTTTCTCATAAGAAAATTCTGGTGGTCAAACCTGTTTATTTTTGGTTCCTGGTATTTCAAGCCCTTAATTTATAAAATTATAAATTGCAATCTAATTCATATAAACTACTATTAAAAAAATGCCTTAATAAATTTAAGAACTGTCTACTTTAAAAAGTGGGTATTTGTTATTTTTTGTTGTATTCATTTATTTATATTAATCTAAAACATATTCTAGTGTTGTTAAAAAGCCTAATTTGGGTCGATTTTTCAAAACGAACTGATTAAAATTTTAACTAAAATTAAGTTATGTTAGCATCGAGATTTGTCAATAGATGTCCAAGCAGTTCTGCCCGCTATGAGCAAAATTTTTAGACTTGCATATAGTTATTTTGTTATTTAAAATCGATCCAATCATGCTTTTTAACAACACTATTTATGTCAAAAAACAAAATTAATAAATAAAATTAATATAAAGAGTTAACGTTAATTAAAATAAATTATCATCTAAAGAGCATGTGATAGAAGATTTAATATTTCTAAAGGAACTGTTTTAGATATTCACAAATCCAAATAAGACATAATTAAATGTCATTTTTATTGTATACAACCATATTATAATAATTTATATATGTTTACATTCTTATTTTGTATAACTCGCATTTTTGATTAATTAAAAAAAAATATATTATTTGAAAATGGTTTTTGTTAGGCTATAAATATAAGATGGTAAAATGTTTTCTTTAAAAAACTAAAAAGTCTTGATGGATAGGGCAACTATCTAATGGGAAAGTTCATTGTCCACAGGTGTCCTTAGACAGGTATGATTGTAAATAAATAATGGCCATATAAATGTCGAATATATATCATATTTTAATAATATTTATAAATAATTATAGCCCTCCACCTCCCACTAAATTTTTAAACAATTAATCACTGATTATCTAATTCTCCTATTAGGTGTTCTCGCATTGCCTGTCACATTTTAGACGTCAAGTCATAGGCATGGATTTCTAACAAGACTTCAGTATTTTTTATGAGATCCAAAATTAAAATATGTAATCCTAAATTCGCTCCTCCTATTAAACCGCATAGAGAAGCTGAAATTATACATTTTGAAGATACCTTAGAGGAACCCATATTTTCAGAATATCTTAATAAGACTCACAGCCTAAAACCTCAAACACATGATTATATACCAGATCAATTTAAAAATTTAATCAATAGGCATAGTCTTAATGAATTATACCATGAAATTAGGAGTTTTAATATAAAAAATATGAAAGGAGATGCCAAACGTAAAGCTACTCAGAATATGCTTATTAAACTTGGTGCCAAAGTATAATATTTCTGTTTAATCCATTTTGAAATATTTATTTAGGCTCCAAAAAATGAATATATAAATTACAAAGAATTGAAATGTAAAAAGCTACAATTAGTGGAAGATAACAAAAACACTGAATTTTTAGATAGTTTTATTAAAATCACATTAAATAAAAAGAAAAACAAGAGGTATTAATATAGAATATTATATGGTATTATTTTTTAAACAAAGGATTAACAAGAAAATTGTGTCTAAGAACAAAGATGATGGCCAAATTGGTAAATATTCAAATGGTATACAAAGACTATCTAAAGATGATCTTAAATCCATATTTAAATCATAAATATATGATTGGCAATTATAATTTTTATTTACTACATATTCTTTATTGGATTTTTGTATTAATATGTAATAAAAATACCTCTTTTTAACCTAGAGGTCTGCAAAATCTGTTTTTGTAATTAATCTTAGGTTGATTAAGAAATTATTTTTTGTTCCATGAAAAATTTCATTTGATTAAATTATGCATTTTTGTAAAACTTTTTTGATACCCCCCCCCCCCTTAAATTTTTTATTTTTATAAAATCATCTCAAAAATTTATATTGTATTTCAAAAATGCGTGAAAAAATCTTTGAATAAACAATTCCATCGGCATTTTATTTTAACGTAAATATAGAAGAAAAAAAAATTGAAAAGAAGGAAGATTTCATAAAACGTTTTCATTCTTATGCGATGTTTTAATTTCATTAGTACTCTATTTACATTGTTCTAATGTTATACATCCAGGCAGGGCTGGGCAGTATCGCAGATATTTGTATCTTTAAAATTTTGGAAAGTATCTTGTATCCAGTATCTAAGATACATATTATTTAAAGGTATTTGTATCTTAATCAATTTTGTATTCAAAAAGATACAGATACTTTAAAAAAAATTTATATTGGTTAATTTAAATAGTACTAAAATTCAAAATGATATTGTTTTAAGATTTAAATAAAAAATTTAATCAAAATTTAGATATTTTAAGATAATTTTTAATATATGACGTTGGTCATCATATAGCAATTTGCTAACAATTAGAACTACCATATTTGAATCGTTTTATATCTGTCTATTTTAAAATTATGGAAGAAGAAAATAGAATAATATGTTTATCTTCGTCTTCAGATGATTCTTCAACTGAAAATTATAACAATAAATTTAAACTAATCATACTTAATGGCAAATTTTTTGAAGTACTTCAAGATGACCATAATAAAGAAATTCATCGTGACTTTGGTATTGACGAAAAAGTTATAGCAACTGTTACGATAATGGCTCTAACTTTAAGAAAGCTTTCAAGGAGTTTGGATATTCTATGGAAGCTACTTTGACATCAATGATAATGAATGTATAGAATTCGAAATCATTGAAAGTATTATTTAATACTTCTTTAAAATTTATTATGATATTGTAAATTTAGTAAAAAATTTTATTCAAATAAAATTATTTATTTGTTAATTTAAGGGTCTAAAGAAGCCTCAATAACATTGCCTGCCTCAACACATTCGTGTTTGTGCCATACGATAAGTCTAATTGCCACAACAGATGTCGAGAGAGCTATTAAGTATTCTCCTAACATTTCTAAAATTCATCATCCTGCAATAGCTAAATGTACTAAGCTATGGAATGCAAATAATAGGCCTAAAACTGCAGAACTTATCAAAGCAGTTTTCGGAAAACAATTAGTTACACCTTGTTGCACTAGATGAAATAGTTTGTATGATAGTCTTCATAGTTTATTAAAATTTAAAGGCGATTCCTAAATTATGTCAAAAATTAGAATTTCCTAAATTAAGAGATATTGAAATTCAATATTTATAAGAATATTGCAATATAATGGCCCCATTGGCTATAGCGATTGACAAAATACAGAGTGAAATCAACTGCTATTATGGAGAATCAGCTCCAATTTTAAATGTCGTTAAAAAAAAATTACAAATTTTATTCAAACTAATCTACAATTTTGCAAACCATTAGCTATCGCCATAGAAAATTATTTAAATAAAAGATTTAAAAATATATATGATTTTGATAACAATTTTAAAAGTGCATTTTTGGCAACTATTTCTCATCCCTATTTTAAAAATCGTTGGATTGATGGTGAAAAAGAAAAAAATACCTTCAGGATTTGTTATTACATGAAGTTTTAATTGTTTTTAAAAATAATATTAAAATTAATACTTCAACAAAATCTTCAATTGATGAAGATGATTAATTTTGCTTTAAAAGTACCACATCCAATTCTAATAATTCAATAAATGATATTGAAATAGAGGTCCTAAATTATATGAAAGATGACAGGCGGAGTATAAATATGTTAAATAGTTATAAATATATAAAAGAAATATTTATTAAATATAACACAATATTACCCTCCTCAGCCCCCGTTGAAAGGTTATTTAGCTTTGATAATATGGTTAATAGACCAAATCGTCAAAGATTGAACGATAAATCATTTAAATTAATAATTTTAAAAAATAATGGTGATTTATGATGCTGATTTATTATTATTTACTAATTATATAATTATTAAATGGAATATCGCATTATCTTTTATAATAAATTTGTTATTTTCTACAATTTATTTTAAATATTTTTTTATAAATTTATATTATAGATAAGAAAATAAAGCTTTATACATTTTGATTTTGACTATTTAAAGTTTTTAAAAAAAGTATCTTGTATCTTAGATACTTTTTTTTAAAAAAAATACAAGTATCTTGTATCTTATATCTTATTGAAATTTTTCTAAAGTATCTAGTATCTTGTATCTTAAATACAAAATTTTATAAAGTATCTGTATCCGAATACAATTTTCTGAAAATTTGCCCAACCCTGCATCCAGGTATACTCCTGTCATCTTGCAGTCTTTTAATAGATTATCCATATATCATGGGAAAATAATCGGCACACTATAAGGGCCAAAAGGTTTATATTGATATCGAAAATATTCAATATGGGTTTATATAGTTAGGTATTCCTTTGAGCTCTCTTTTATTGTTAGCTGCAAATAAGCATCTTTTAAATCTATGATATTAAATTTCAAACCCCCTTATAATTTGGTCAATAGATCACCCACAGTTGGTATTATATGGTAATCATATAAGACATATGGGTTTAATGTGACCTTAAAATCAACACAAATCCTTATTTCTCCATTTGTTTTGTGCACGTTTACATTTAGAGTAGCACACGTCATACACGTTTTTGTTGAGTCAATCACCTTCAAAATTCCCGATTTCATCAATTTATTAAGTTCCATTTCAATTGGTTTTCGTAATGGAAAAGGAACCCTACGTTCTGGGTGTGATTTCGGCCTTGCTGTTTCACTAAGATGTATGCTAGCTTCAAAATCATTAACTAGTTCTGGCTTAAACTGACAAATTCTGTAGTCATGGCAACAAAATTTGTTTATCAATTGTTATAATATCTTTACCTGTTATACAGTAATAATATGATTTGTTGTAACACATTTTCACAATGTGAAAAAACATTCTTATATAGTTAAATAACTTTCCATAATTATTGTAAAAACATTTTGCTAAAATTTTTAAAAATTTTTGATATAATTTTTTTAATAATAAGAGTTTTTATTAATGAAGATTAACGTCAAAGTTATGAATCGAATATAATTTTTTTATGTTTTGGACCCAAGTTTAAGTGAGAAAATGAAAATAAAAAATTTCTAAGATTTTTAGAACAATTTTTTTTTTAAATGCATTGTAAATTTTTTTTAAATTTAAAGTATTATTACAATATATTAATGTTACTTTTAGTTATCTAAAGAATGGAAATCAGGATAGGATATTTGATAATTTCTTAATAAACATAAGTGAAAGAAAATTCAAATTTAGGGTTTTCAGATAATTCCTATTTTTTTAATATTTTTTTTTGGTTTTAAAATTAAATAAAATTTAAAATTTAATTGTTATAGTTGCTTTTATTAACCTAAAATGACGCATACCAAAAATCATCGTGATGTGCCACCAACCATTCTACCCATAACGGAAGCCCCTACACTTCAATTTAACTTTCCGTAATTATTGTAAAAACTTGTTGAGAAAAATACATCCTTTTTTAAAAAAACTTTTAAAAACTTGAAAGAAAATTTTGAGAAAAACATTATATTTTTAAAAACTTCTGGTAACCTATGCACAATAGGAATAAGTGGATTGAAAAAATTCACAATAATAGATGGGGCTTTTACTGCGATAAAATTCAAGGTATACCTGGATGAATTATTCGCACTTTTACCATCAAATTCATTACTTATAATGGATAATGCTCCTATACATCGAGCGAGGGTAATTAGTGAGAATTATCCAAATATCATATTTTTACCACCCTATTCGCCGCAATTAAATCCGATAGAAAAATTTTTCGGAGTAATTAAAAATCAATATAGATCAAATTCTCCTAAACCCAATAACCGAAATGAAGTTATTTCAATTGTTACGAGTATTTTAGGCAATTATTTTGGTTCCCGTTCTAAATCGCTAAAAATTGGGAACATGGCTTATATCGCCTAGAAAATTTTTAAAGTAAATTTGAAATTAATATTTAGATACTAGGGGATTAAATACTTGTATTTAAATTTAAATACAAGTGTTTAGTCCCCTAGTATCTATTAATATTAATTTCAAATTTACAAAAATTTTCTAGGAGATATAAGCCAGGTTCCCAATTTTTAGCGATTTTTGTTTTATCGATTTAGAACCTATCCCGGTGTTTCGAATTGATCATAAAAAATTCTAAATAAATAAGAATTATCTGACTGTAGTATTATGTAAATTTAAGATGGTACGAAATTTAACATTTTTATAATTTTGTTATTATGTATATTTAACATTGTACGAAATTTAAGATTTTTATATTTGAATAATAATAGTTTAATATTTATATGTTTATTCTTCGACAATTGGTAATATTTGTACTAGATTTAAGATTTACATATTTGAATAATGAGATTTTAATTTTTATATAGTTGATTCTTCGAAAATTGTTTAATTTTTTATATATATATATATATTTTTAATTCTTCGAAGTTCAGTTTTGGATAATTTGGATTCTTCGAAAATTATTTTATTATTTTATTGATTGAAAATATTTTGAAAATAAAATTAATAAAAAAGGAAAGAGTTAATAAAGAAAAGGTAAATATACAATTTGATAAATTAGAATTATTATTATATATTTTAGGTACTCAAGGGTAAGTAATTAAACATCATTATTATTAGAATTAATCTTTTATTTTAATAAAGAAAGATTTAACAAACTTGGATTCTTAATTGCTCTCCCACTACTGATTAAACACCCTGAGTTAAGTTCGGATTTATAACAATTTGGACCGAAGTAAATCAGGGCCTGTTAGATATTCACGTAGGAATTCAAAGGTAAAAACAAATCTATTTTATGTTATGTAAATTATTATTACTTTTATTTATTATAGTAGTAATTTTATATTTATACAATTTTTTTAAATTATTTAAAATTATTTTAATCAAGTGGTTATTGAGTACACTTTAATGTATATTACGCAAATAAATTTATTAAGTTTAATACTTGAAAATATAAGTATAATTATATTTTTGGTGCTAATTTTAAGTTTCACGTTAGGTTTAATTATAGGAAGAAATACGACTTACGTTAAGATAGAGATTAAAGAGTTAGAAAATATTAAGAATATATTAAGAGAGGAAGATAAGAAAAGAAATATAAACAACTTCATACGAACGGATAATTACAGACAGATAATTTGCTATAGTTGTGGTCAGCCGGGCCACATGTCGCGCCAGTGTGAGATAACGAAGAATCTAAGATGCGCGAGGTGTGGCAAGAATGGCCATGTGGCTATAAGTTGCAGAGTAAACAATTCAATTGTAAGGTGCAATAATTGTGCCCAAGAAGGACACACACAAGAAAATTGCAATAAATGACTAAGAGAGAAATATTTTAATTTTAATGATAAATTTTGTAATGATAATAATTTTTCTAATGTTAATAGTTTTAATTCAGGTAAGAATAAATATTTTAATTTTAATGATAAATTTTGTAATGATAATAATTTTTCTAATGTTGATAATTTTAATTCAGGTAAGAATAAATATTTTAATTTTAATGATAAATTTTGTAATGATAATAATTTTTCTAAGGTTGATAATTCTAGTTCAGGTAAGAATAAATATTTTAATTATAATGATAAATTTGGTAATGATAATAATTTTTTTAACGTTGATAATTTAGTAGAAAATAAGAATAAAGATTTTAATTTTAATAATGATAATTTGGATAATGTTGATAATGCTAGTGCAAGTAAGAATAATTATGGTAATAAGAACGAGAAATTTTGCGATGATAAAAAGTGCTTTAACGTTGATAATTATAATTCAAGCGATATTAATAGAAGTGATATAAAGATAAAAAGTAGAGATTTTGAAATATATAGAATTAAAAAGGCAACTAGGGTAGACGTACTAAAGATGGAATTAGAGAATTTTTTAATGAAAAATAGATGACCTAGAGTAAAGATAAACATGGAGGAAGCAGAAATTTGTTTTTTATTAGATACAGGAGCAGAAATTAGTTTAATAAGTATAAAGGATTTTATGAGATTTTGGCCAGAGAAAGAGTTTGTTACTAAAAAGATAAGAGCCAAACAATTGGATGGTAGCATGGTGAAAATTTTAGGGTATTATAGGGTAAGGTTACCAAGAGTTAATAAAAGTATAAATTTGTGGATAACGACGTTGAAGATTGAACCGATTTTAGGATGGGATGATATAAGAACGTTAGGTCCAGTTTATAATTGGTGGAAATTTTTCGATACTATCCCTGTAAGTAATGATGAAAATAGTGAAAGGATAGATTTCGATAGATTTAAGTTACCTATTATAGAGGATAAACAAGAATTAGTTCTCGATAAACTTAGAAATCGAACACCAGAATTTTTGATTAAATATAGAAGCAACTTAGAAGAAAATAAGAAAACAAGAGATACAAAGACAATAGAGGTAAATTCAGTCGAAATTAAACAAGAAATTAATAATATGGTAGACCAGAATGTTGTTGAAGAAATTGTTGACAAAGAAATAAAGATTATTTTGAATAGGTATAATGAAGTCTTTAAAGAAGAATTAGGTACTCTGAAAAATTTTGAAGTAGATATACGATTAGAAGAAAATTATAGGCCTAAGTTTTGTGGCATAAGAAGATTACCGTTTTCTTGGATAGAAGAGATAGATAAAGAATTAGATAAATGGTTAAAAGACGGAATAATAAAACCAATAGTGCATAGTGAATGGGCAACACCTTTAGTGCCCATAAGAAAACCAGATAACAGTTTAAGATTGTGTATAGACTATAGAGTAACAGTTAATAAGTGCGTAATAAATGAAAAGTATCCACTACCTAGAATAGAACAATTGCTAGCGAATTTAAGAGGAGACACCCTGTTTTCAAAGATTGATTTTTCGAATGCTTATTTGCAAATTAAGGTGAGTGAAAAGACAAGTAAGATACTAACGATTACAACTCATAGAGGTTTGTTTGCATTCTGCCGATTACCTTTTGGTTTGAAAATATCAGCGCCAATATTTCAAAGAACGATGACGGCGTTATTTCAAGGAATAAAAGGAATAATGTATTATTTAGATGATGTTTTGATATCTGGTAGAACAGAAGAACACAATTCGAGATTAGTTAAAGTGTTAGATATTATATTAGAAAATGGTTTAAAAGCTAATTTGAAGAAGAGCGTTTTTGGAGTAAAAGAAATAAAGTATTTAGGACATGTTATAAAGGGAAATGAGATTACGCCCATTGGAAAGAATATAGATAAGATCATGAATATGAGAGCCCCGAATAATAAAGCGGAGGTACAAGCGTTTTTAGGAGCAACAAATTATTATCATCGGTTTATTCAAAATTTTGCAGAAATTGCTACACCGTTGTATGATTTATTAAAGAAAAATAAAAAGTTTGAATGGGGAGAAGCACAGGAGAAAAGTTTCGAAAAGTTGAAAATAAAGATGGTAGAGAAGCCGATTTTAAGTTGTTTTAATGAGAAATTAAATATTATTTTAGCAGTAGATGCTTCTAATGAAGGTATAGGAGGAGTTTTGTTACAGATGATAGATAATGTGGAGAAACCTGTTTTATTTTTATCGAGACGATTTAATAGCACTGAGAAAAATTACTCAACGATAGAAAGAGAGGCTCTAGCAGTGAAATTCGGGCTTACGAAATGTAAGGAATATCTGATAGGAAAAAGGTTTTTATTGTATACGGACCATAAGCCGTTGGTAGATTTATTTAAAAAAGAGAATAAGGAAATTATGATTTCACCCAGGTTGCAAAAATGGCTAATTTTAGTTGGTAATTTCGATTTTGAAATAGAAGGTAAACAGAATTGCTTACCGGACATTTTATCAAGATTGTTTAATAAAGACATTGAAGACAAAGAACCAGTAATCAATAGTTTAGAATATATAGAAGAAGAAGAAAATGTAAATTGTAATATTATAAGAGCGGTGAGAATAGATACAAGAGAAAAACCTATAACATTTGATATAGTAGATAAGATATCCCAAAAAGATGAAGAATTTATAAGAATTAAAGCTTGTTTAAAAGGAGATATAGAATGGAAAAATGAAGATAAAGCGTTTAAAAAAGTTAAGAGTGAATTAAATATAGAAGACAATTGTTTATTGAGAGGATATAGATTAGTGATACCGAATAAATTAAGAAAGGAAACCTTAAATGTAATACATTCAGGTCATCAAGGCATAGAAAGAATGAAAAATAAAGCAAGAGAATATATGTGGTGGCCTAAGATGAATAAGGAAATAGAAGAGTTAGCAAGGAGCTGTGAAACCTGTAACATGTGGGCTAATGTTCCAGCAAAGAATAAGGAAGATAAATGGCCAAAGACAGACATTCCATGCGAAAGAATACATGTAGATTTTTTAGAATATGAGAAGAAAAGATTTTTTATCATGGTAGATGCAGGTTCAAAATGGATAGATTGTCAGCAAGTTTCAGGTTTATCAACAAGAGTAGCTTTAGACAAGATAAAGGATTTTGTAGGCAAATATGGTTTGATGAAGACGATAGTATCAGATGGAGGTCCAGCGTTTAAAGGTAGAGCATTTGATAAATTTTGTGATAGGTGGAATATTAGACATTTATTATCACCACCTTATTACCCAAGAAGCAATGGACAAGCTGAACGAATGGTAGCGCTAGTAAAGAGTTGGTTGAAAAAGGCAAAATATGGAGAAGGTCAATGGTGGTTATCATTGTTAGCATACAACAGTACGGAAACAGCAAAAGGAAAGTCACCAGCTGAAATATTTTTAGGAAGAAAGACGAGATCAGAATTAGATTTTTTAAAGGAAAAAGTGATAAGGAGAGAACAAGCAGATAGTGAAAGATTTCCAGTAGGAAGTTTGGTGTGGGTATTGTTGTTTGATGGGCCTATTAAATGGGGGAAGGGTGTAATAAGCAAAAATATAGGAAGGAAAAAAGTAGAAGTAAAGATTGAAGGACAAGAAGGAACCTTTACAAGGCACCTGAAGCAAGTAAGGTGTAGAAACTTAAGGCCTTAGAGAGAAATGAGAATTATACGAAGAATTAGAAAAGAATAAATTGATGATAGACATAGTAGGAGAATCATAATTTAGAAAGGAATAAATTGATGATAGACATAGTAGGAGAATCATAATTTGGAAAGGAATAACGTGATGATAGACATAGTAGGAGAATCATAATTTGGAAAGGAATAACGTGATGATAGACATAGTAGGAGAATCATACGTTGTAGGAAATAAAAGGGATGTTAGACTTAATTAGGAGAGTTATATTTTATAAAGAGTTAGAGAAGAAAATCTAACCTAGTATAGAGAAATAAGAGTCGAAGAATATATATATATATATGTGTATAAAGTATTTTATTTAGATGGCCTCCTATGTTAGAGTGGGTAACAAGGTAATGAAGATAGAGATAAGAGAGGTTGATGGTTCAGAAGAATCCAACAGATGGGTAACGAAGCGAAACAAAGATACGGAGATTGGCTACAAGAAACGCCAACGAGAGGGGGTCGCAGAATAGCGCCGTATACCACAAGAAGGAGAGTGGAATGCTGGGCTTGCGGGGGTGAACACAAACTTAGGTTTTGCCCAAGTATAGAGTTGACAACGAATAGTAATGCGAATGCACCAGGGAGGAACATGGTAACCGCGGCAAACTCGATGGAGTTAAGGGAGAATTAAAGGGGGAGATGTAGTATTATGTAAATTTAAGATGGTACGAAATTTAACATTTTTATAATTTTGTTATTATGTATATTTAACATTGTACGAAATTTAAGATTTTTATATTTGAATAATAATAGTTTAATATTTATATGTTTATTCTTCGAAAATTGGTAATATTTGTACTAGATTTAAGATTTACATATTTGAATAATGAGATTTTAATTTTTATATAGTTGATTCTTCGAAAATTGTTTAATTTTTTATATATATATATATATTTTTAATTCTTCGAAGTTCAGTTTTGGATAATTTGGATTCTTCGAAAATTATTTTATTATTTTATTGATTGATGATATTTTGAAAATAAAATTAATAAAAAAGGAAAGAGTTAATAAAGAAAAGGTAAATATACAATTTGATAAATTAGAATTATTATTATATATTTTAGGTACTCAAGGGTAAGTAATTAAACATCATTATTATTAGAATTAATCTTTTATTTTAATAAAGAAAGATTTAACAAACTTGGATTCTTAATTGCTCTCCCACTACTGATTAAACACCCTGAGTTAAGTTCGGATTTATAACACTGACAACCCTAAATTCGAGTTTTCACTTATGTTTATTAAAGAAATTATTCGAATTTCTTATCCTGATTTCCATTCTATGGATAGCTAAAAGTAAAATTAAAATATTGGAATAATTCTTTAAATTTAAAAAAGGTATTGTAAAAATTTTAGAAATTTTTTTTTATATAATATCTTTTAAAATTCTTATTTTTCCACTTAAACTTGTGTCCAAAAAAAACTATATTCGATTCATAACTTTGACGTTAGTCTTCATTAAAGTTTAAGAACTCTAAAAATTTTTTTGAATTAACATTTTTCCACTTAAACTTGTGTCCAAAAAAAACTATTTGATTCATAACTTTGATGTTAGTCTTCATTAAAGTTTAAAAACTTTTAAAAATTTAAAAAAAAATTTAATTTATATCAAAATGTTTTTTACAATAATTATGGAAAGTTATATAAAAATGTTTTTTCACATTATGAAAATGTGTTACAACAAATCATATTAATACTGTATACTAGGTATTGTAACTTGACGTGAAATAAACTTATTAAATGCTAGTATCACAAGTAGTCCAAACAGTGGTATGTCATCTGTGTTAATGAACGGCCTATATTTTCAAGTTGCACTCTTATAATAGTTTCAACCAAGAAAGCTATTATTTGTCGTAAACTGATAATGGTTTTGTTGGTCCAAGTTTTGGTCTGCCAGTTTCATCCCAATATTGTCTTACAATTACTGATACCTGTGCGCCCATATCATAATCAAATTCAATGGGTATTCCGTTTATCCTAATGGATATCTTAGTCTTGTTTTTACCAATTTGGGAGATGTTGTTAATTAAATCTGATGAATAATTATCTTCTTGATACATAGCATATAACATACGTCCCTTGCAGTATTTTGCAAAGTGCCCTACCTTTTGGCAATTGTAACATGTTACCCTTGATGCAAAGCATTGAAATGAGGTGTGAGTAGTACTACCCTTTTATGTGCTCAGGCTGACCCGGGGTCCAGACCAGTGGTGATATGGATATGGGTATCAAATAAAATCTAATTTAAATCCCTTTAGATGAAAGTATTCATTTTTTGTCTTGATGGGTATGACTTGGTCTGGGGAAGGGGGGGGGGTGGAGGGGTGTAAAAAATAATTTTTTTTGATATGGGTATCAAATAAAAAGTAAATGAAATATTTTTTTTATTGTAATAATAATAATCACTCATAGAGGGCGGGTCTAGGTCTTGGGGGGTCAGGAATATTTTTATCAACACAAAATATCGATATGGGTATCAAATAAAATCTAATTTAAATATCCTTAGATTGAAAGTATTCTTTTTTTGTCTTGATGGGTATGACTTGGTCTGGGGTGGATGGGGGGGGGGGTCTAAAAAATAATTTTTTTTGATATGGGTATCAAATAAAATCTAATTTAAATATCTTTAGATTGAAAGTGTTCATTTTTTGTCTTGATGGGTATGACTTCTGGGGGGGGGGTCTAAAAAATAGTTTTTTTTGATATGGGTATCAAATAAAAGATAATTAAATTATTTTTTTATTGTAATAATAATAATCACTCATAGAGGGCGGGTCTAGGGGGTCAGAATATTTTTATCAACACAAAATATCGATGTGGGTACCAAATAAAAGCTAGTATAAATATCTCTTGATTGTAATAATTATACTCTAAGTAGGCGG
Organism: Gordionus sp. m RMFG-2023; assembly: GCF_954871325.1. Taxonomy (NCBI): domain Eukaryota; kingdom Metazoa; phylum Nematomorpha; class Gordioida; order Chordodea; family Parachordodidae; genus Gordionus; species Gordionus sp. m RMFG-2023. Next base: position 37,869,432 of record NC_088777.1, on the reverse strand, counting down.
GATGTAGTTAGTCAGGAATATTATATAAACACAAAATATTGATATAGGAATCAAATAAAAGGTATTTTAAATATATTTTGAAGGGTAAAAAAAATATTTTTTTAAATATGAGCATTAAATAATAGGTTACTAAAATATTTTTTATTGTAATAATAATTAAACTCTAAATGGGCTCTAGGTCTTGGAGGGCCAGGAAATTTTTTATCAACACAAAATATTAATATGACTAAAATAGAAACCAATTAAAATATTTTTCTACTAAAATAACAGTAATCACTCTTGGTCTCTTAATGGAAGTGTTGTTAATTGGTTGGTTGTGTAAAAGCCAGACCCGGGGTTTGAGTCAAATATCGGCCAAACAAGCTCTGAGCACGAACCTTGAGCACAGACCCGATGTTTAGACCCGGGGTCCAGATGAATAATTTTGTTTCAAATATTTCAAATAAAAAATATTTATCTATAATATCGAACTTAGATAGTAAAATCCTGCAAGCAATTCAGCTTATGGTTAAAAAAATTTTAATCGGGACCACTTAGGGCTTATAAACACCAAATAGGATTAAAATGAATTATTATGTAAGTTATCTGAGAGATTATTTCCAGATATACCATTCTGATTCTAGTTAGAATTAGATACGAACTGGGATTTGTTTAATTTCATCAACTAGAGGACGAATATTTCATAATATACCTAATTAAAATAATTTTTATTTTCAGTTTTTTTAATAATAAAATTAAGTAACTGTAGCTAATTTTTTGAATAAAATACCATGTTTTCTTATGTGATAAAAATATTAAATTATATATTTGCACATGATTTTAAAATCTAAAATATAGATGTGATATTAACGCGTGACGTCTCTTGTTTCTATAAATATAATCAAATATTTTTATTTTACATAAAAAATTTAACATAAAATTGATTAATTTAGAAATATTTAAAAAAATTTCGTGGCTCAACCGACCTGGCCGAAATTTTTTTAAAAGATATTAGGCTCGACCCAGCCCGAATCTAATTTTTTTTTTTTTAAATGGGCCCTGTCTCTAATGTATTATCGCAGCATTCTCGTTGAAAACAGTTATAATTATGAAAATTTCTTTTCTTCTTCTTTTTTTTTAAATTTCGGAAGAAATTGAAGTTTTCAAAAAAAAATTGTAATTAAATAAAATAAAGATTCATGTTTAATTAATAGAAAGAGAGTTATGTTGTAAATTTATAATTTGTGATGAAAATAACAAAGTTACATCTCACATGCGTTTTTTTTATATCAATATATTTTATAAAAATATTAAAATTTAGGAGAAAATGAGGTACACCTCATAAGATATTCTTAATTTCTGATTCATCTATCAGCATTGCTGAGATCTAGTTTTGTTAAACGGCTCATTTTGAGCCGCTTTTGCTAATGCAGTGTTTCTAATGGGGCCATTTTATCTGATAAAAAATAATCAGGGTCAAGGGGGGGGGGATGTATTAAAAGATAAAAAAAGATTAAAATTATCTTCTGTAAATCGGTCTAATCAGTTTCTGAAATTTCTGATGTAGTATTACTAGTAGTTTGTAGAGGTGATGTTGCTTGACATTTGTTTAACTTTAACTTAAAATAAGAGTTAATAACTGATTGTTTCTTCATAATTTTAAAATAAACGCTGTAAAATAAAATAACTGGTTATATATTATAATATAAATGTGATACCTATAGAGAATGTTATACACAACAAAAAAAAAGAAAAAAAAATGAATGAATGATAATTTAATATTGGATAAAAATAATAATAAAACTGGATAGAAAAAAATTTACAAACTAGACATGTTAGAATAAATATTCAAAATTTATTTTAAAAATATAAAAATAATCAATTCTAAATAGACATGTTTTTTGAATATTTTTATTAAAAATATAAAAATAATCAATTCTAAAAAAAATTTTCAAATTTGGGGGGGGGGGAGGCAGAAAAATTTTTGGGGGCCAAAGATTTTTTCTGGGGGCCAGGTTTGGGGGCCAAAAATTTTTTTTTGGGGGGGGGGGCGCGCCCCCCCATCGGCCCCCCGTGGCTACGGCCCTGTCACTAATACCCATGTATGTAAATAGTACTTTATTTATTGGTTTCCCTATTTACCAATATTCTTCTCCAAAACATCTATATATCCAATATAATCTTGAAAATTGTTTTATTTTTCAAAATTATCAAATTTTACTTGAGGTATATTTATTGCTTCAAATCATGATGATATAATGCAAATAAACTGTAATTTAAAATGTATGAAATATAATAACATCTTATATAGCATTTATCATAGTATGCGGTGTTCAATTAATTTTAATAAGGATCAATTGGTATCTAGTATTAATTAAAGCCGAATAGCTCAGATTTAAAAATGATATGCTATAATTAGTAGGATCTTTTATTGAGGCAGAGACTAAAAATAAACTTAATATTTTATAAACATTCAAATTTAAAAATTTCAGCTTCAAAAGTCCTTGACTCTCTAAATTCTTAGAATAATGATCAGTTAGATTTTTTTTATAAGCTTAGATTTTATATTCTTGTAGAGACATTGTATTAATAACATCTCTGAACCTCTCCATCTCATGATATAGACGGGTTGATCTAACGTGATCAATAATCCAATTAAATCTTTTCACATTATGGTCTTTAAAATAACTGAAACCTAAGCCATAAATTTGCATATAAAAGAGAAAAACATATCGACAATAAATTAAGATGAAATATTATTTAGAAAAGCATAAAAATCGGCATATTGTAATAATTATTATATTTAAAAAAAAATAATTCTTAGCTTTTCATATTTTAAATCATAAGCAAAGATAAAATAATTATGAGCTAAATAAGTGTTTTCTAGAGTCTACATGACAGGATATTCATTAGATGCAAACTTCCCTCAATTATTAATACTTACCCCCCCCCCCCCAAAAAAAAAATTACAACCTTTCGTTGCATATTTCTACATTATTAATTATAATAGTAATCCCTTCATAAATTTTAAAAAGAATAATTTAAATTATTATTGCTTTACTAACAATTATCAAAATATTGTGAATGAAAGAGTTATTTTTTAGAACATGAATTCAATTAAAAAATTGACATTTGCAAACAATGATCATAGTATATTGTTTGCCATGAATATGAGTTTATTGATGAAATCACTAACAATTTAAATTACTTTTCAGAAATTGATTTATTTGAAAAATAATGTATGTGATTGTGTGCAATATATATATTTGGCCGATGTTTAGTAATATCATTGTATTATAATAGTTATATAACAATTAATAAAAGTATTAGTTTTTTTTTACAGCAATGTATTTTGCCTTATTTCATCTTAAAATTTAATCTCCAAAATTTATCCTACCCCTAGTCTACCCTCCACCTTAAATGCCTAACCCTTACCCCCCACCCCCTCCCTAAAAAAAATTTGGTGTAAACTGTTCCTACTCCCACCTCTCATGTAGATCCTGGGTTTTCAAATATTATTTTTGACTTCTAATTTTTAAGAAGCGAGAAATTAATATTATTAGCAGTCATTAATTGCAGTAGTTTTAATTCCGATAATATTCTATTAAGTTTTTAAGTGGAAAATATTAAAAATCATAATAATTTTTATCCCAATTTTTTTAAGACATCAATTTACATAGAAAAAATGGTCCACAATATTTTTGAAGTAAGTAATTAATATTTAAGCAGTTATATTAATAACAATAATTTTAATTATTTTCAAACACTGATTTTCAAAGAAAATATGGCTGCTATGCTTTTGAAGCGAGTAATTAATTTTTAGCAGTATAATATAATTAATCCCATTCCTTTTAATCCCAAAACATTTATTTCCATAAAAAAATGACCGCCAATGTTTTTGAAGCGATAAATTTATGACCGCAGTCATTTTACAACAGTTACGACTGTTGTGAAATGATTGTCCTTGGTAAAATGACATCAGTTGAAATTTAACACAGTCAATTTCCAACGGTGCACCATATCTATATTTTTTAATGGAGCTATCGTTGAACAGAGTTGCTCCGAAAAAAAATATAAATATATTCTTTATATAAAAAAAATGGATCTTATATATTGAGATACTGGTATCTTATAAACTGTATCTTTTGCCAAATGAGAGAATCTTAATTAGAAGATACTTTTATAAAATAACCATAACCAATTTATAATAGTTTATAAACAATTTTATTGTTTATTGGTGAAGAACATAACATAAGTATATTATATGAATGAATATTTGCAATAATTAATAAAATATTCAATGGCGAGTTTAATAATCTGGCATTTTATTAATAGTTTTAGCCCGATATATGTAACACATTGTTTTAGCTCATTCATAGTATATTCAGTGAAAGGAAGATTATTATTTTTAAGGTGAATTAAAATATTAATTTGCAAAAGAATATTTTTAATAGATTAAATCATATCATTATTTATTAAGATAATCAATCAATTGATGTATCATTAAGCCTTTGACGTTTTGGCGTATTCCAAAACTAAATAACCTTTCAACTGGAGCTGATTAAGATATTGAGTATCATATTTTTGAAAAAATAATGGAAGGATAATAATTAAGCATTTCTAATGTATTTCCAGTAATGTTCGATTTTTAAAAACGGCTAACTCAATATTTTCGCCAGAAAAATATTGACTAAACCTCGAAATTTCGATACTATATGTCTAGACCTTTGCTCTTTCTAGCAAAATTTTCAGGCTTGCATAATATTTTTCTGGATAAAAAAATGAGTTAGCCGTTTTTAAAAATAGGCTCAAAACTAGCCGTTTAACAACACTAATTTCCAGTATCCTTACTATAATTAAAACCTCCAGCTCAATGTTATTTATATTATAGAACTCAGCAATATTTGTTTCATCAAAAGAAATAATCATTTTCTGAATTAGATTTTAAACGTTTGGTGTTATAGTTTGAGCTTGATTATAAAACTGGTCTACATTTAGGTGTTCTTTTATATTATATTTTGAAAGTAATTTTTTTATCATCCTACAATTCATAAGTTCTCAAAATAGAGATGTGATAATGATGCAAAAGCCTCGTTATATTCAACATCATGGGAAAAAATTTCCCAAATCATTTGCCCATACCATCTTCAATTTTTAATACAGACAGACAATATTGAAACCTTATATTTTTAAGTTTACCTAAGTTCCCTTTAACCACAAATAGTGGCACTATGCTGCTCTTGTAATTTGTCCTTCCTCAATAAAAACAACCGCTTTTTTAATAATGAAACAATCAATTGTTTCTAATAATAAATTAAATGCGATGTATATTTTAAACGTGTCATACTTTCGTATAAGTTATTCTACTTGATTATGTATGGAACATTTAGCTGATTACCACTTGTTATCTCCCTTATCTTTTCAGGAGATTTGGGCAACTTAAATTCCATAATTGTACATTTTCCCAATACTTCATATCAATCTAATTTTGTATAATTATTGGTTTTATTTTATTAATTGCATAAAATGAAGTTCTGGGTTAAAATATCTTTTTTATGGTGGTGGAATTTGTGTCAATATATTTAAAATAGGGCGGAAAGAAATAAAGAAATGAATACAAGATTTTACGAAGAAAATAAGATCCCATTCCTATAGGAAAATCCTAGATACGACATTGGTTCAACCTGTTTATTTTTGGCTCCTGGTTATTAAGGTTGCCAAAAAATGAGAAAATAAGATACTTAATTTTATTTAATAATTTTATTTTAAAATATATTTAAAACTGATAAGTACAATAATTTTCTAAGTTTATATAGTTTACGAAATCTATCAAGTAATTTATGTCGAATTATTGAGTTAATTTTATAAAACGAGTCCGCGAGGTTAAAGTTAATATAATATAAAGAATAAAAAAAAATCAATAATTTATTTAACAGATCGCGATAAATTAATAGATCAATTTGTACATCACAACATTTCACCCCTTAAAAAACAAACTCCGCTCAAATTCTTCTTATATGTGAATATTTTATGTTCAAAATATAATCTTGATATCGTGCGGGTAATGTTCTATTCCGGCTAGGCCTCGTAATGTCGGCTGTACAATCTTTATCTTGTTGAGTAACATTTCTCTCCTTGTAAAATGTAATCGTTAATAAAGTATTTGGGTCATGAATTAATACTTCTCAGTGGTAAATCTTTTCTTAAGTTGGTCTAAGTGCCTCCTTAATATACCATTTTTAGTTTGAATTGAAATAACATGTTACTTTATTTTTTTATTATAACGCCTTCATCCCACTTGTTTACTCCAAAATTTCTATACCAAATTTTTTCTCCAATATTCACCGTTCTATTTTTTGGTAAAGCTATGAACGAAGTGTTGTCGTCGTCTTTCTTATATTTTAATAAATCCCAATTTGTTTTCATATCATGATTGAACATGAGTTTTCTTGGTGGGGTGCCAGTCGTACTGTTTGACATGTTTCTGTAGTTGAACAAAAATTTCTCCAAAGCGATATCTATGTCCACGTTATTTTGTTCCATGCACTTCTTCATATGTGATTTAAAGGTTCTTACCATCCTTTCAACTTGCCCGTTTGACTGTTGATGGTGAGCTGAAGTCTGAAAGTGATGTATATCATGGTCTCTACAAAATTTTTTGAACAGTTGACTTGTAAAATTTGAGCCATTATCAGAAACTATTTGTTCTGGAAAACCAAATAAGCTAATTGTTTTCATCAATTCTTTTATTGTAAATTCCGAGGCTATTAATTTCACCGGCGCGATTATAGGAAACTTGCTGTACGCATTTACTATAAGCAACCAGTACTTGTTAAAAAATGGCCCAGCGTAATCAATGTGTATTCTTTTGAATGGCTTCGTCGTTAACATCCAAGGATGCTCTGTGTTAATAGGATTATCGGCCCAAATGTTACATGATTTGCATTCTTTTACTTCGTTATCAATATCATTGTTAATTCCAGGCCACCAAAGGTATTCTTTAGCTAAATGTTTGGTTTTGCCAGCACCCAAGTGTCCTTCGTGTAAATGTTGTAGCATTGAATTTCTTAAAACTTTAGGTACGATGATTTTATTTTCTTTAAATAGACAATTTCCCATAATACATAATTCCGTCACCATATTGTTATATGATTTATTTTTTATCGTGTCACCGTTTCTAATGTCGTTCATTATTTTCATTAATTCTCTCTCGTTAGAAGTTTCTTTTTCGATCATTTTAAAGTTAATTGGTACGTCCCATAAATCATTATTTTCTTTTATATCATCCATAATGTGTATTTCTTCTACTGAAGGTGTTAATGGCAATCTGGACAAACAATCTGGCACCGTGTTGTGTTTACCCGCTCTATGTCGTATTTCGAAATCGTAAGCTCCCATTGCAATATTCCACTTCTGCAACCTCATCGAGATGGATGAATTTTCTTTTAAACCTTTGGAAAATATATAAATCAACGGCTTGTGATCGGTGATGATTGTAAATTAATTTCCGATAAGATATTCTTGAAATCTTTTCATCGCAAAAATAATCGCCAACGCTTCGCGTTCAATGTTAGTGTAATTTCTTTCGGATTTACGTAAGGATCTTGAGGCATCCGCAAAACTGTTTAAAAATTTACGGTAATAGCTCGCCGTGCCTACGAAAGTAGATAATTCTTCTGAATTTTTCGGTTACGGCATATCAATAATTGCTATTATTTTATCATCGTTGGGATGTATACCATGTTTGTCTATATCATGTCTGAAAAAGCGTATTTTATCTTGCATGAATAAACTCTTGTCGAAATTGGGGGCTAATCCATACTTGATTATCTTTTCTTTTTAATGTTCTCCAAATGTATCTCATCGTTATCACCTGTAATTAACAAGTTGTCAATGTAGAATATACATCATTTAAATCTCCGAAAACCTGTTCCATAGTCTGTTGGAATATGGCTGAAAATGTTTTCAGTCCGAACGGAAGTCTCGTAAATAAGTATCCTTTATGCTTGGATATAGTTAGCAGATATCTAGAGTCTTTGTGAATAGGAATTTGCAGGAAGGCATCTTTGAAATCAATTTTACTAAATTTTTTTTCCTCCAGCTAACTTGGCAATCAGATCGTTAATTCTAGGTATGGGGTATTTGAAATCTTCAAGCGCTGGGTTAACTGTGTCTTTAAAGTCGGCGCACAATCTGAGACTCCCATTGTTATTAAAAACTGGTCTGAGTGGAGCTGGACTCGCCCATCTAACGTCTAAAAATGTCAAAATTTCTGCCCAACCTCCCCCTACCTCTATTCAAGATAGAAGATCCAGGAACCAATTTAATCCATTTTATTTTTACATATCCAAATCTTTTTATTTATACATATTTCATAAATAACTCATCACAATGTTTTTTATATATTATTGACCTAAATAACATATGACTAATATGAATGTCATCAATCATTTTTATAATAAATACAAAAATGATTCAAAATTTTTATAATAAATACAAAAATGATTCAAACATATGATATTTGTATCATCGGAGCTGGTTTATCAGGATTGAGTGCTGCTTATTATACCAGAAAGAAAAGTGATAAAATCAGCTTACTTATACTAGAGGGGAAAGGTTTTAGAATATTTTATTATGCTGCTTAAAAACCTTCTAGATAAATGTGGAGGACGTTTGTGTTCAACACCTTCCTTTAAATATGGTGAAAGTTTAAATAACCTAGAGTTAGGAGGGGAATGGATATCAAGGTACTAATATATATTGCATATTTATTTAACCATGATCATTTTTTAGAGATCAGGTTCATATTGATTGGTTATTATTTGACTTAAAAATTGACTTGAAAACTCAAAATCATACTGGAAGGGACATATGGAATTTTGAATTTTTTCTACCATCTTATTTAAATATCATATCTCAAGGAAAAAATATAAACATTGATAGAAAATCTTTAAAATTTATAGAAGGAAATGGAAATACATTTTTTAATTTCATATCAAATATTTTATGGAAAATTTACTTATGGAAAGTAATATCTGGTATTTTATTAACTTTAATAATATTATTAGGTTAACTTAATTCTAAAGATTTTAAATCATTTGAATTTATATAAAAAATACAATTATAATATGATTGATAATCTTGATGTAATGACTATGAAATCTTATTCAAGAAAATTTATAAATTGGTTATTGTTATCAAGTAATTTTATCCTAATTTAAACTTTTCAATAAATAAAGCTTATTTTCTTTTTATCATATTTTTATTATTATATACTAAAATTCATCTATTAATTAATTAGTATTTAACCCCAAAATCTGGAGTTCTTAAAATAGGGGTGAATCTAGGAGTCAGAACCTAGAGCCCTTTAAAATTTAAGAGAACCAGAACCTATGATCCATTTCTAACAAAAGTGCAAATAATTTATATTGTTTGAAATACTGTCTAAACATTCTCTAAAAAATAACTATTGCATTATTGATTGCAACATCAGGACAATGTTTTTTTTTTAAATTTTGAGCCCAGACTAAATTTTTAAGATTTATCTATTTATGGCCTATTCCAGGCTTGTATGTTTTTGATTTATATACCATTTACTACTATTTAAATATCTTGAATAATTATCAAATAATTTATTGAGCCCTTAATATCTAGGGCATGCTAGTCTCTAAGTTTACACATTAAAGCTTTATCTCATTATCCCCCTTATATCAGCTTTTAAGTTAAAAATTTTTATCATTTATATTAAATAAAATTAATATTTATATATTATTAGAGATCTGCAAAACTTGGCCTATCCAAAAGCTTAGACTGTAGATGGGCTAAAATTTTAAAAAAAAATTATAACAAGCTGGGCTGGGCAAAAAATATAATCGACAAGCAATTAATACATAATTTTTTTAGGGCCAGACAATTTATACATAATATATCAGGCAGGACCTCACAAATCCCTGTTTTTTAATAAAATTTTAATAGGCTGGACTGGGAATTAAAATTTTGATATTATTTTCTTGAATTTATTTTATTAAAACTATTTTAAAATAAATTACAATCTGCTTATATCTTTGTATTTTAAGAATTGTCTAACTAAAATACTTATCTATAAATAATATAATAAATAAATTTGCAAAAAAATTTAATAGCCTATTTGTGATATGATTATATTATCAATGCACAATACAGATGTAAAAGGTATTAATTTATAAAAGGGTTGTAGAAATAGATAGCAATAGAGAAGAGTTATATGATAAAACCTTAATTGGCATTGGGAAAAAATTAGATATAGATAGATATTAAAAATGTGATGGCCAGAAAATTTATATTAAGATATTTAATGGGCTAGGCGGACTTTCATAAAAATTTAATTGACCAGGCCTAATTTAATTATTTAAAGTTAGGATCAGGCAAATTTTTTAATAAATAATAACAGGTTGGACTAACCAATTTTTTTTTTAGAAAACTATAATAGATCAGGTAAATTAGGCCAAATAAAACAACTTACGAAAATATTCTTAACAGGCCAAAATGGGCCGGGATTTGCAAACCTCTATTGTGATAGTTTAAACTAAGGATGTACCGATACCACTTTTTGGAGGCCGATTCGATCCGATATTCCCAGTATTAAATTGATATCGGCCGATTACCGATCCGATATCATATCAATTTTGTATTCTGTAAAGATACCAATGGTTATAATTTTAATATGTACTTTTTATTAGTATCACATCTATGATTTAACTATACCATAACTTATGTCATTTAAATATATTATAATGGTTAGTTATAGTATATATTCAATTCAAATTCTATAAGTATATAAAAAAATTTATTTTTAAATCACACATACATAATAAGCAATAACATTAATCTATATACAAAGTAACAAACAAATATATTATAAAATTTGAAATAAATATTTAAAATAATATTATATCGAAGATTTCTTTCTAGAAATACCAAAATTTCCAATTTATCAGAGGTCAGACTGCGGCGATGGTAACTGTCAATATAACCATTTCACTAAAAACAGATTCTGAATATCGCACACTTTTATAAACAGAATGCGCAAAAAAATAACAATATGGCAGAATGTTTATTAATTAATTATTATTATTAAAAAAATATACATAATGGATTTCGATTTTATTTATAAAAATATATGATTTTATAGACATAACTTTTTTTAAAAATTTTATAACATTTTTAAAGACGCCATTTTATATCGGATCGGATCGGAAAATTTTATAATATTTGCCGATAACCGATATTATAAGTGGTTAAAATATCGACCCGATCCGATCCGATAAAAATATCGGTACATCCCTAGTTTAAACCTAACTGTTCCGCCTCAAGTTTACGCTTATTTTAAATGTTCGAACACGATTTTCAAGGAGGGGAAAGTTATGGGTGAATAAATATAAAATTTAAAGTAATTGAAGGTTTAAAATAAATTAAAGATATAAATCGATATTCTTAAATTGAAATATGATATTTATAACAAAATATAATAACGTTTAGAATAGATATTTAGATTTGTAATAATAAAATTATAAATAAATTAAAATGCGTTACCCAAATTGGGATCAAAATAATAAAAAAAAATCCATAGATAAAATAGAAGAATTTTTCTTATATAATAGACACTAGAAAGCTAATTTATAATTTACCAGATAATTTATATGTGGTTATCTATTAATTTATATCAATGGCATTAAAGACGTCACTATATATTGTAACGTCTTTGAGCAATGACTCCCAGTATATTTATTTTTTTAAATTATTTAATTTTTTTAATCAAAAAATTACCATATAGGATTGTCTTACACAATAAAGTCCGAATGAAAATAATTTTTAGCCAAATTTCTGTACATAAATTTTCAAATATCCATAAGATGAAATTTTTTTTTAAAAAAAATGTTATATTTATTTAGAATTAAGGATAGATGTAATGAACGTAACTCATAGGGTGCTATTCGGTACTGAGTCCAAACGAGTCCCGTTTTTGTTTTACGCCCTTTACAGTCTCCCCTTAACTTCTCATCAGGGATCTGGTATATATGACGCCTTTCTTGCCGCTAAATTAAAGGGAGATGCTCCAAAAAGAATGAGAATTAAGGTAATCGTTATATTTTGCTAAAAGAGGTGTTAAAAGGGTTACTGAGACCATTAAATAAAGTATATTATATGATATCATGTGTTGCTTAAGATAACAAAGTGAGTAAGATTATATCTTGATTCCTGACACTTATAATTTTATTAGATTATGTTAAATAATACAATATATTTTAATTATCAGAATTATTTGTTAACCCTCCATTTAAAAAAAAGCTAGTTTCCTCTTTTTTTCCTTTAAAATAAACTCAAACCGTTCCAAATTTTGTTTAAAAATCTCTCTTTTCATTTTAATTAATATTATATAAATGTGGTGTAAGAAAAAAATCATATTTATAGGCTAAACGACATGTGTTTTAGATTACAGCTATCCTCACCTTTATTAATATTGGCAAATTGTCTATTTCATTTATCCCATTATCAGTTTAAAACACAGAGATTCAAGTAGAACCATTACCACAAAATATGATGAAACTTTAACCTCATATTTTACTTAGTATTTATCATATAAACATAGTGAGCAAATGATACCATTAATTTAAAAAAATTAATCTGATGACTTTCATTATTTGTGCACTATAGGCACATTCAATACATATTGTCCAATTAACCCATTCCTCGCCAGCTGTTGTGAGCAAATGATATTATTAATTTAAAATAATTATTCATAGTAATATGGACATATATAATGACTTTCATTATTTGTACACTTAAAATAGGTCCATTCAATACATTTTGTCCCATTAAACCATTCCTCGCTAGCTGTTGGCTTTATAATTTGATCCGCATATTGCAAACCCCTTTATCACCTTTTTAAAACTTTTGTATATAAAAGTATGCTACCTCTGTACTTCTACCACTGGAAATATCATCATTGAAATTGAAGGAGTGAGTTGTGAAGATGTTATCGTCATTAGAATAAAAGGGGTCCGGTGAAAAATGTAAATAGAGTAAGGGTATTCTTATAATTTCCCTTTTTGCTAATATTTATTTATATTTCCTTATTTTTATGAAGGGGGCATTATCGTCATTGACTGGAGGGGGGGGGGTTATAACAGTGCTTGCCATTGGCGCTTTACCCCAATGCCCCTAAGTTCACTTAAACAACTATAAAGTGTTTCTATATAGAATAGAAGTTTATGAAAGCTTTTATCTGATAGTTTAGACATTTCATAAATGCCAAACTTATTTTAAACAAGCCGCTCAGAAATATTTATGATTGGATAGTATTCTATCAAAATTTTACATTTTGTTACCAGATGATAAGGTTTTTAGTGACTACCGTTTTACTTCATTTATCGTTTAGTCGCCGTTCTACCCTCTTTTATGATTTAACCTATTATTATTTTCAAATTAGCAACTTTTTAAAATTTGAATCATATGTTTAGCAATACTAAACAAGCTTTCAATTGGAACATGGATGAGAGTGACATTGTATTAAATGAAAGTATTTAATATATATAGTTTTATTGTAAATAATTTGTCTAGTAAATTATTTTTTTGAATATCAATTTGATTGAGTTCCCTAAAATCGTTTAAATTACTGGAGGACTTTTTAGATCGAAATATACAGGTTTTTGGGTAGTTATTTTTCTAATAAAATAAGTTATTTTTTGTATTCTTATCTTCATCTTCATTTATCTATTCCAATTTCAATGAAGGATAGATCATAGCAACTAGGATACTATTGTAAACATATAAAAATTTGCAAAAAGATTTTGAGAATGATATTTTATTAATTCATAAATGACTGCGCAAGAGGTTGACATCATGACTCGAAATCCGCAAAATCATTCAATTCCTAAGTGAGTTTATAAATATTCGGAGAGGCCTTTAAGGATCTTAAATGCTTTAGCCAATGGTTCTATAATCTGAATTTTTTTTAAAAAATGTTTATAAGTTTAGATATTTATTGGCCATATTATTAAATGAATTTGCATTATTAATATTAATAAAATTATATTTTAATAAAAAGATGAAAATAATAATGCAAACTACAACTCGGTTCAATAATATTACACTATGCATAATTTCATAAAATTAAATTACTATATAATATTACTTGATTATCAATTATAAGTGTTGTTAAATTATTTTTCCATTAAACAATTCATGCAATTAAATTAAATCATATCCCGTTACCATTTTCGAGTTGTGGCCATCAGTATTCTTTTTAACAACGCTGTTAATTATATATTTATAAACTATTCAATATTTTTCTTGTATAAATCTGTCATATTTAGTTTCACTCGTTTATAATTTAGAAATAATTAATCAATAACATTGACACCGACTTTAATAGGGAAGCGTCGCCTCCATTGAGCCCCCCATATAAAAAAACATAATAAAATCTTTAAATCTCATTATGCTAATTTTAGAAGAAATAAATCAAATATATTGTTTGTTCACAAAATATTTATTTTGTAGAGAACTCAGGTAATATGAAATATTAATACAACTTAATTTTTAGAAAAATCTTGTTTAAATATACAATGGTTTTCGAAGATAATTTGTAATTGAATGAATAGTTGAATTACAGTAACTATAAGTTGATATCATATGATATCAATAACTAATGAATGAAGTATCGGAAAAAAATCCTGAAATTTTTTTAAAATGTTATTAAAGATATATTACTTAGATTATCTTTATGCATCCAAAAATGCAGAAGTTCAATGTTATAATGGAGCCTCTAAACTTTATAATGAAGAATCTAGAGCAATCTATGTACAGTGTGCAGGTTATACATTAAATCTAGTGATATTAAGATAACTAGTTACTTGTAACTAGTTACATTTTAAAAAATAACTGTAATTAGTTATATTTTTAAAATTGTAACTAGTAACTGTAACTAGTTATAATTTTTGAAATGTAACTGCCAAAAGTAACTAGTTACTTTTAAAGATATATTCAAATAATTAATTTTATTTTTAATATGTTGTGATAAATTAATTTTAAATTAAATTTATTTTTTAAATTAAATTTATTAATTTAAAATTTTGTGAAAATGTCTGATTGTTATAATTTCCCGTTCAAATTGATTTTCTTTTCTTAAATTGTTACATTGCTGCTGGGCTTCATAATTTTGTAAGCAAATTCAAGTAATTAAATTTTAATATTATATTTATTTACAAATGTAGCACAATATATTTTTTTCCGTCAAGTAACAAGCATTGGAACTTCATATCATACGTAATAAAAAAAATTTTAAATTTAGTATAAGGAAAAACAAAGACAGATTATTTTAGAATTTAATATTAAATTATTAATCATTACTTACAAGAACCAAGTCTAACAAAAATATCATGTTATAGGTTTAATAATCTTTATGATAATGACAACATCATTGCTGCAATTCTTCACCCTTTATTTAAAACTGACTGGCCTTGGATTAGGCAAGAAAGGAATAAATCAAAAAAGGAGGAAATTTTAAATTTAATAAATACCTTAATACCTCAAAGTGAATCCCAGACGAATGAATCATGCTCAAAACCAACATCACTTGATGTAGTTGGATTTTTTGACCTAAAGCGCCAAATATTCTGGATAATGAACATATAGAAAACTTTATCAAATCTAATAACAATACTTTTTCTTTATATAACGATTTTCCAAAGTTAAAATTACTCTTTATTAAATATAATGTTGTTCTAACATCAAGTGCTCCCGTAGAGTGCTTGTTCAGTTTAGGTAAGCTCATTTTTGGAGATAAACGAGCACGTCTCCTAGATAATAACTTTGAAATTAATTTGTTGTTAAAAGCAAATAAACATTTATTAGATTCTAATTTTTATGAAAAATAAATGTTTTTTTTCAATGCAAATATATATTTTTATATTCGATGTAAATATTCAATTTTGCGATATTTTTTTATATAAATAAATTGTATATTATTTTAAATAACTGATTATACTTTGTTTATCCTAAATTTTTTTATATTAAATAAATGCATTCAATAAATAAATAATGCGCATATGAATGATGTATAAAGTAAGTAACTAGTTACTTTTGAAAATAACTGTAACTAATAACTATTACTTTTGTAAAAATGTAACTAGTAACTGTAACTAGTTATGTTTTTGCCAATGTAACTAGTAACTGTAACTAGTTATGTTTCAAAAGTAACTTTTAACATCACTAATTAAATCTTATGATACACGATTTTAATACTATTGCAAAAATTCTCTATTTTATAGTATTAAATAAATGGTTTACCAACGCATTGAGATATTTCGTTCCATCCAAAATGGAAATGATGGTTCAACTTCATTAAGGCAATTATGCCCTACACGCAGGTGTATGCGAATAATATCGCTAAAATCGATAGAAAGGGATCATGAAATAATCATAAAACCTTTAATAGAAATTATCAATCCATTTCGCAGCGAGGTTGCTACAAAAGCAAAAAAAACTAAATAACGCTTTTTGAAAACTTTTTATTTCTTAAGATGATGATAACATTGAGAAAGTAAAAGTTTTAAATGCTGATATCCAAAGTTCTTCATTACATTTTCAAAATGTTAAATATGAAATAGAAATCCTCATCAAAATTATAGATGCGATACGATTTGATGATAGTTTAGATATGTTTTTGAAGAGATGTTAATTTGAAGGAAAATGAATTAAGTTTAGAGGAGCCCATTTAAAAGAGACAAAAAGAAACGCCTTGTAAGGTACGAAAAGGCTCGAATTCTTCGTATTTATACCATCATTTTGGGCCAGAGATGAATTTATTATGAAATAGATCAGACTATTTGCATGTATAAAAATCGTTTCAAAAAACCAGCAATGAATCATTAATCAATTTAAGAGAAATTTAGGATTCAAAAACTTGATGTAAATCATGTTTCAGTATTCTATGGGGATGATTTTGAAATGGAAGGTCTAATTCTTTATAGAGATATATTAAAAGAACAAAATAAGAAAGAAATTATTTCGATTTTTTTATTCGCGCAAGTGCTTGTGTTCTGCAGGACGATGATTTTCAGGACTAATACGTCTTAAATTTTGTTTATGCTTCACCGATTAAACAGCCAAATCATATCGCTTTTTTAAATGTTAATAAAAGAAGAAGCAAAAGAACTTTATTTAAATAACACATTTTACCTTGAAAATTAATAGCATTTATTATATTATAAAAAAACTTTAAGGGAAATAAAAAATAAGGTTTTCTATACAAAATTAAAATTACAAGTCTTTTTTTGCTATTATTTATTACATTAATTAAAATTTGATAGTTTTTTGTTCAAGTTTGGAACAAATATTTTTAAAAAAATTCTGCCTCTCAGGACATTTTTATTAGTCGCCGCCTCTGACAAATAGAAAAGATGAGTGTTGTTAATCAGCTCGATTTGAGCCAATTTTTAAAAACGACTAACTCAATATTTTAGCCAGAAAAATATTGCCTAAGTTTCGAGATTTCGCTAATCTATGTCTAAAACTTTATGCCAACTCTGAGCAAAGTCTTCTGGATAAAATATTGAGTTAGCTAACTGATTTCAGATAAAATAGTTCATTTAAACATTAGAAAAAGGTTGTTTTATTTAACCCTTTTTTTAAAAAAAACAAAAGGAAGGCGCACATACAATATGTGACAAATTGGTCGAATCATTATCATCTAAACAGAACCTAAAAATTTCGTACGAAAAAAGAGTTGAATCTATCTATCAGGTGTTTATTTTTCTTTTATTTGATAATAAAATACTCTCCTATTTGTATTTTTTAAAAACGTTCAGAGAGATATGATTAGTTCTTTGATTTAAAAGAAATGGAATCGTGAAGTATGGTTGTTAAAAAGCCCAATTTGGATGCATTTTTGCAAGATTTTAGCCAAATTAATATAAAGTAAGCTCAAGATTTGGTAAAATAGGTTCAAAGTTTAAACCTTTCTGCCATCTATGAGCAAAATCTCCTGGCTCACATAATATTATTTTGGCTGAAATCATAATCGGTTCGTTTTTAAAAAACGACCAAAATCGGGCTTTTTAACAATTTTATAGTGAAGTTTCATTAAAATTTCTATGAGAATAATGAATGAAACGGATGTAATAAAAAAAAGTTGTCAGGAAAATAAATTTATGGATATCATTTTTTTTAATAGCATAATATTTTGAATTAAACCTAATTGTAATAAATCTTAAATTCTATGTGAGGACAACAGGTAGCAACTATTAATTTCAATAACTTAAATAAACAAGTTTTCTCAAAAAATAATTCAGCGGAAATATGTATATGTTAGCGTTAATGTGTTTTTTCCGGCAACATATTTTTTTTTTCAACTTTAGATCGTTTTTTGAGCGCGTTTTAAATTTACCGGAAATGTATTCCAGAATAACCATTGCCGGCAAAAACACATTGACACTAAAATATACATAAAAATATCCAATTTTAATTTTTATTAAGAAAACGTATTTTTTTAAAGTATATAAATGACCCTATAAAATTTAGCTTTAATTCATAAGTTTTAACAGAAAGTTATCACTTTAAAGTTATCTATTGTTCACGAGATAAGGTTGAAGATGAGATAAATAACAGGGATGTGAACCCTTCGACAAAAAGGGTTCGGGTACTGGAATAAAATTTGAAAAGACCCGGGTCCAGGGTCCGCATTCAGGGAACATAAAAAGAATGACTCAAAATAAGATTTTTTTTCATTCATTTATTATTATACTTAAATATATACATATTCATAATTTACAAATGAAAAATTTTAAAATGAAATAATTTATATTTTAAATGTTTTATTCTCGCACAATTATAATATCCTCAAATATCATCCTTGAGAATCCCACTAGACAATATATATTTCAAAGATGAAAATTCACGTTCTACCCATACCTAAAATAGATGGTTATTTTTATAAAATTATTGTACTTGTGTCGCCGGTACAGCCATGAAGATTCTAGATAAGATATATAATTCTGGATATATTGAAGAATTTTCTTCCAAGAATTTTAAAATATTTATATCCCTATTTATTCTCTTAACTTCTGAGAACTTTATTACTAAAGATGCAATAGGTATTTTTTGATCCTCCTTTCTATCTGATGATAATTTGATTTTTTTTTTCTATCTAAAAGTAAAATTTCAAGATCATCAATGTTGCTAATCACTACAACCAATAGGGATTGTCGTAGCCTCCAATATATTGTAAATAATGGAGTTTTGCTTATGCCATAAATCCTTAAGATGGTCTATAGCCATTTGTTTTTGCTCAATACTCAATAAAATTTGATATCGAGGGTCTAAATATATAGAAGTATACAACACTATTTTGCAAATATTGTTGCTCTCGAATTTTCATGTTTTCTAATATTTCGTATAAAAAGGACTGTAAATTTTTCTAAATTTAATCGGCATCTAATCCATATGCCTTAAATCAAATAAACATAATTGTTCTGGTAATCTTAATATTGTTATTTTTAAAGGAACTAATACACTAGTAAGGTCCTTTATTTGTCACCAATCATCTTCCGACAAAATAATTTCACATGCTTCTATAATAAAATCATTACAGTATATTTCAAACTTAATAATCGTTCTAGCTTCATACAAATTGAGGACCAACGTGTTGTGCATTATCATTTAAATTAAAATATTACTTCTAACTATAAAATAATTCACTTTCAAAATAATCAACGTATTTCTATAACATAGCATATTAATAAATTTACATAATAAAATATTACTACACTGGAAAATAATTTATCTTCTCTAAGTAAAATGGAAGTCCAGGAAGAAAATTGAAAGAAAAACGCGAAGATAAAATAAATGATTCCACAAAACAAGTTAATAAAATTTATATTATTTTTTAAAAAAATATTTTTATTTTTAAAATTTTTTATGACACCTAGAACTCTTTAACCCTCCACTTTTAAAAAGGGTTCGGGTTTAGCCAAAATGCGAGGGTTCGGGTTCACATCCCTGATTAATAATATCTTTAGAGAATATTTTGTGATCTTGATTTATGAATCTAGAGAATTGAAGGTTTAAGGAAAAAGTGATTAATATTTATTAAATTTATAAAAAGAAAAACTCTTTATTTTAAAAGGATAAAGATACCAAAAATTTTACGATAACTTGTCGGAATGGGGAAGTGTTTGAAAGCAAAACAGTTATAATGGCTATTCCTCCTGTGTGCTTAAGTAATCGAAGTGCTTTTTGTCAAATATATGACAAATTTTTTAAATATGAACTTTACTTATTTATTCATACGATTTTATTTTGGCAAGCGATTTTTAAAAAAATTATTTGATTATTCTAAAAGAATGAAGAAACTTTTCTGATAATTTTTTGATAAGACCGCTGGTCTGATGATTAATTGCCAAAGAAAGAAATGAAGAAAGATAAATAAAGAGAGAGAAAAAAAGGAAAGTTTGAAAGAAAATATTCTTAACCGGCTCCATTTTTCGTTATTTTAAAAGATGTAGCTCCTTATTATTTTATTATCGAATTGAAATATTTATCATAATTATTTTATATATGTGATACAACTAATATATACAAACTTAGCTAATATACAAACTATTTTGCTAATTTTTATTTTAGGAATTTTTCCAGATTTTAGAGTATTTTATGATTTTTTTAAAAAGTTTTAATAGATTTTTCCAATATTTTTATAAATTTTTTCTATTTTTGAGTATTTTTCTAAATAAAATATTGATCTCATTTCCTTTTCCCACTTTTATATTCTTTTATATTTCAACCCATTTTTGATTATTTTGATTTTTCTCTCATTTCCGTTGCTTTTGAATCCCTTGTTTCCATTTTAGAACATTATATTTTTAAAGTTAAAACTGATTTTTCTCAGTGTGGGTTACCTTTATATTTTTTTCCGTTTATTTTTTTTAAAGTATTTTAAAATTTTTTTAACTTAATTTTTTTTTTATCTAATTTTGCATTCCATCTATTTTTTTTTGTGAGTAATTGATCATTTTTAGCCTGATATACCTTAATTTTTACCTTATCTTCAAATTTTGAAATTTTTAATGATATTTTTTCTCTCATTTGATTGACTTATAACACTACCCCCCCCCCCCAACCCCCCTCCCAATTATTTTATTTTTCATTTTAAAAGTATTATTTAATTTTTATTTTCTTAATTCTATGATGCGGCATACCACGAGGATCGCATAACTAGAATACGTTTCTCATAAAAACATTTTTAGAAAAATCACGAGACAAATCCAATTTCTTTACTCACATTCCTTTTGAATTTAGCTACTTCCAGATACTTGTTGCTTAATAAATTGCCATTAGAGTCTTATTGAAACAACTTTTATATTCCCATCTTTTAAAACTATTTTTCATTTATTAGTTTTCAATTTTTATATTCCCATCTTTTTAAACTATTTTTCATTTAGTTTTATTTTTTAACCTGGCCATATTTTTTTCTGGGTGGTAAACAATATAAAAGTCGCTACAAATAAATGTTTATGAAAAAATATAATTGAATCCTAAGGTTAAATAGGAGAGAATGATAGTAACGATTGTACCGCAAGTCTCTTAAATTAGTTCAAATTCAAAGGGAATATGAGGAAAATGCTTGCAACTTCTTAGCAAGCTTTAATCATTAGGGAAGTAGAAAATACCGTTTGAATTTGAGTTCCAGATCTTTTTCATAAAAGAGGGGACCATGAAATATGTTCAGTATTTTTGAGTCAATAAGTTGAATTTTATTGTCTTGGGATGGCTCAGGGTATTCTTAAAAATGGGATTATGATATATAAATATTCTAGTTATTAGATCTAACTTTTGATTTCGTTAGTATGCCGTAGTATAACATACAAAAAATACAAAATATAAGTTAAAAAATACCTTAAAGGCTAAGAAATCATTAAATACTCGCCAAAAAATGGGTGGAAATATGCAAAATTAGATTAAAATTAATTATAAAATACCAGAGATATAAAAATACATTAAAAAAACTAAATCTTAAAACACTCAAAAATTAAATTCATAAAATAGTTTTCTTATAAAAAATGGCAGTTGATTTTATTTTCTTATATACTTAATTTAACAAAATGAGCGAGATATAATGATTTAATGAAAAATTTCTAAAAAAATATTGGTAGATTAAATTTTCCATAAGATTGTATTAGTAATAAAAAATAATTTTTTGTTTTTTTCTGAAAATACTCTTTTTTTTTCTTCCTTATAAAATACTAAAAAAAAAATTGGAAAATATATAAAAGTAATCGAAAACGTAAAATAATCCTATTAAATTTTTAACAAATATACTAAAATATTTTTAATGGGGGAAATAATTTAAAAGTAACGAAAATCAGAGGAAACTTTAGTTTGAGTAAATAAGCAAAAATGAGTTGAAAGAATTTAATAAAATACTCAAAAATGGGGAAAATAGTATAAGTATTACAATTAAAGGGAGGAAAATCTCTAGACGATGAGCCCCACACCTTAAATATTGCATAATGGCTTAATTATTATGTCTTTTGAGATTTCACTGATTATGATTATACTAAACCAGAAATTTTTAAAATACTTTGATTTCAATACTAATCAATATTTAAGCTAAAAATAATTTTAATGGTTTATTTATGATAATAATAAATTATTTAATTTATTTATTAAAATAATTTTTAAAATAGAAGATAAAAATTTAGAATTTTGATGCTTATTTATATTGAATTTTGACTGTCTGTCTGTAGAGTAACTTTACTGGATTGTATTATTATTGGATAAAATTTCAAAATAATATTCATCTTAGATTAGATGAAATTTTATATAATATATATAAATATAACCTAATTTTATATCGAGATTTAACACAAAACCTCTCTAAGGCACTTTTTAGTTTTTTTTATATAGTCTGTTAATACCTGGGAAAATTCCCAAAACTATAGCCAGATTAGTTAAGTTTGAATAGTAGAACATATGCACTATATATTTATTTTAATCAGAAGACATCAAATTTGATCTGATAGCACCATTATCAAAAGGGCTAAGTTCTTTGTTCCAACATTGTCAACCAGGTCATGTGATAAAATTCGTTATCGTATTTCCCACGGTTATTTATATTTATTCATTTTATGTCATATCAACTTTCCTGTTTTAAGATTATCAAAGGATTTGGCTTCATAATGTCATTTTTATTAAGGAGCTGTTGTTATAAGATAGCTTCCAAATTGTCACTTTATAGTATTTTAATGTAGTGATTTGATTTGTAGCTCTTAGATATTACGTATATAGCATTATTTTTTAATATATTTTTAAATAATATCTGGCCCCGACCACAAGTATAATTATTAAAAATTTTATCCCGATTATTTATATAAGAACAAAATATTATGAATCTCTTAAGATTTTTAAAAAATATTTATATTGTTTCTTATCTTATCAATTTATTTATTTTACCTTAAAAATCAATTAGATTTTGAAAGCAACAACATTATGTTACAAAATCATTTATTCGCTTTTTTAAACATTGCTATAGCCTTTCTGGCGCGATCTAAAATATTCCGGACTAGTAGTTAACTGTCCCAAAGAAAGACCTTACTTTTACGGAAAAAACTTCCTCGAGGACGAAACAACACCATTGGAGGAGTCGGAAATGGAATTAGATCTGAGATATTCTTACTTTTGCAGTAAAACGGAGGTGTTTAGATATAAGGGAGCCACTCCGGTAGCTCCCTTCGATTGTGTATTTGATTCGGGACCTGGCGAAGATGATGGAACAGAAAAGGGCGATACGGATGAAAAGATTTTGGGAAAAAGAATTAAGTATGGGTCCCTAAGTGGGTTCATAGGCGGTGATAATTACCTGTTTTGGAAGGACAAACCGGTACTATCTACTATATCATATATTTATGTTTGAATATATGGTTTACGATATAATTACATTTACAACATTATGTATTTAAATACCAATCATAGGAGGTCGGGGATGATATTTTACAGGGTTGGTCGGCACCTTGCATTTCATTCCTAAAATACTTAATTATGATGGTTGAAAATTTTACCTAATATATTTAGAAACATGTAGCTTGCATGAAAAAACGCACTTATTTGTATAATTTATATTTTTTTGGCTTTTATCTATAAATACAATATTTTTGTTAAATTAAATAAATAGTGATCAAGATTTGAATATAATTTCATATGGTTGTTTTTCGGAATTTAATTATAATTTTTCAATTAGTTAAATTTTTTTATTTTACGTTTCAATCAAAACTCATAAAATTATAATTTTTCTAATGGAAATAGGGAAAGTGGAATTGATTAATTCATTTTTTTAAAGAATAATATATCTCGTTCTCGCTAAAACCAAAATCAAACCAAAAAATAGAAACAAAAGTTACAAATTTTTTAGATCTACGTTTGGTTGCAACGCTAATTATAGATGAATTTATTATGTTTTAGCAAAAGGAACGATTCGTAGCAATTACTTCTTACCTCAATTTCGTGTGGCAAACTACTAAAGCTAAAGAATCTTTACACTACTTTGAAAAGGTTATCAAAATATTTGTGTATATCGTCGCCTAAGAATTTGAATATGCCATCTCCAACTTTTGTAATTTTACAGGAAATCAGTTTTAAAAATTAAGTTTATATCATTTTCAATATGATGATATAACCTATTCTATAAATTAACTTATTTTATAAATATTGATTTTTATGTAAATAGAATAGTATAATTATAAAAAATTGATTTATGTTAAAAAATCATTTTTGACAAAAATGAATATAAATTAACCTAATTCTCAGGCGGTGATATGTTCCAAGGAAATTAGAAGATCTCAATGACATAGATCAGAACGTTCTGGGGAAATTATGGAACGAGCAGGGACGGGAAATGAGATTTCAGGGATGTTCCCGAAACAGTTCTAGAACATTCGGGGAAATATTATAAAAATTTAATTTATTACATAATATTTATATAATATTTATAATGGTTCATTTCATAAATATTCGTTTTTCCTCTTTTATTCCAGTTTGCTTACATAATTTTACTACCCATTATTTATTATTAAAACACTTTTAAATCAAATTTAAAAATAATTTTGTTATAAAATTAATATACTATATAAATAAAAGTTTTACAGTTAATAGATAATTTTGAGTGTTGAAAAGTGTTTCCGAAACTCAAATTTATATTAATGTTAATATTTAGAGAATGTCTTTAATGGATGTTTATATGTAATAATAAGGATTGGCCAATAAAAATCAATTTGATTTAAATCACCCCAATTTTTTTTAAAAAATCAGTCACTATTTTTAATAAAATTCTATTTACTAAATTTGATCAAAATACTTAATGTAAGGAAAGGCAAAGACCTAGATTATTTTAGAATTAAATAATTCTTATATGAAAAAACTAAACTGTACTAGTAATCATGCATAACGTATAAGATAAAAAAAAATATTTGATATTTCATTGTTTTTATTTTTGACATAATTAATTGTTAATTATATAATTCTAATCTCAATATAATGAAATTATTTAATATTCTAAAGAAAATTAGTTTGTTCAATTCAAGGCTTTGAACCAGGGATGTGAACTCTTCGACAAAAAAAAGGGTCCGGGTTCGGGTACAGGAATAAAATTTGAATGGACCCGGGTCCAGGGTTCTGGGAACATAGAAATAATGATTCAAAATAAGATTTTTTTTATATTCATTTATTATTATACTTCTATACATATTCATAATTTACAAATGAAAAATTTAAAAATGAAATAATTTATATTTTAAATGTTTTATTCTCGCACAATCATAATATCTTCTAAAATATCATCCTTGAGATTTCCACGTAAAGTAGACAATGTATATTTCAAAGATGAAAATTCACGATCCTTACCTAAAATAGATAGTTATCTTTAT
Source organism: Gordionus sp. m RMFG-2023 (assembly GCF_954871325.1). Taxonomy (NCBI): domain Eukaryota; kingdom Metazoa; phylum Nematomorpha; class Gordioida; order Chordodea; family Parachordodidae; genus Gordionus; species Gordionus sp. m RMFG-2023. The sequence continues at coordinate 37,843,504 of NC_088777.1, read as the reverse complement.
AAAATTATTGTACTTGTGTCGCCGGTACAGCCATGAAGATTCTAGATAAGATATATAATTCTTGATATATTGAAGAATTTTCTTCCCAGAATTTTAAAATATTTATATCCTTATTTATTCTCTTAACTTCTGAGAACTTTACTATTAAAGATGCAATAGGCATTTTTTGATCCTCATTTCTATCTGATGATAATTTGATTTTTTTTTCTCTATCTAAAAGTAAAATTTCAAGATCATCAATGTTGCTATCATTATTATTATCACCACTACAACCAATAGTATTGTCGTAGCTTTCAATATATTGTAAATAAAGGAGTTTTGCTTATGCCATAAATCCTTAAGATGGTCTTTAGCCATTTGTTTTTGCTAAATACTCAATAAAACTTGATATCGAGGGTCTAAATATATAGAAGCTTATACAACACTATTTTGCAAATATTGTTGCTCTCGAATTTTCATGTTTTCTAATATTTCATATAAAAAGGACTAAATTTTTCTAAATCTAATCGGCATCTAATCCATATGCCTTAAAATCAAATAAACATAATTGTTCTGATTGTAATCTTAATATTGTTATTTTTAAAGGAACTAATACACTAGTAAGGTCCTTTATTTGGCACATCATCTTCCGACAAAATGACTTCACATGCTCCTATAATAAAATCATCATAGAAATCTTTCAAACTTAATAATCGTTCTAGCATCATACAAATTGAGGACCAACGTGTTGTGAATTATCATTTAAATTAACATTTTATTACTTGTACTACAAAATAATTCACTTTCAAAATAATCAACATATTTCTATAACATAGCATATTAATAAATTTACATATTAAAATGTTATTACACTGGAAAATTATGATATCAATCTCTAAATAAAATAGAAGTCAAGGAAGAAAATTGAAAGAAAAACGCGAAGATAAAATAAATGATTCCACTAAAATAGTTAATAAGATTTTAAAAAATTTTTATTATTTTTTAAAAAAATATTTTTATTTTTAAAATTTTTTATGACACCTAGAACCCTTGGACCCTCCACTTTTAAAAAGGGTCCGGGTTCGGGTTCAGCCAAAATACAAGGGACCAGGAGGGTTCAGGGTCTGGGTTCGTGTTCACATCCCTGCTTTGAACCCTCCTTTTAACAAAGGGTTCTGATTCAGTAAAATATCTTGAACCCGGTGGCTCAGGGTTTGCAGTTCAGAAAAATAAAGACTTAGTTTTAGTATTTACCATAAAAATAATTTTATCATTATAATTAGAATACAGTACAATTTAAAAAATAATATTCTATTTGTTTTTTAAAATTTTATAAGAGAATTATTGATATCCCAAAATCTAGATGATAAAATTAGAAGATCGATTTTTTATGCTACAGCGCATTGCAACTTTTCATGTACTCGATATTGGTAATTGAATTTAGTTGTTTAAAAAAAACTAGTTTTCCTAAACAATTCCTAAATTTAGGAATATACTCTAATTGATTGTTTTGCTATGAATTAAATGGTGCTGCTAACTAATATTCATTTTTTTTTATTTCATCTGAAAACATAATTTTATTAAACGGGTCAGATGCAGCCTAAAATTTTACCATGTTTGACTAAGAGATTGGTTGAAAATATAAAATTAGCCAAGTTCCATTGCCACTTTGGTTTCATTGTTTGTTAATTTAAAACATATTTGAAGGTTAGTAGTTGGTTAATGGATAAATGTCGGCTAATTTCGGCTCAATCTTTAGATGCCTACCGGAGAATCAACATTAAGGCGTTTTAATTTATATTATTTTCTTTCAAATTTGAGCTGACATCTATTTAAGAAAGTCACCGAGGCCAGTTTTCGGCTAAAACTTGGTTTATCCGATTTTTTAACCGGCTAAAAATCGGCTTAAATGGCTAATAATATACGGTAAAAGTTTTAAATTGTTGATTTCAAGATAATGGGTATAAAAACAACCATATAATAATAAATAATAAACACCTAATTTAGATATGATTTTTTTTTTTAAATTTTGTCAAATAATCAAATATTCTTTAAAATGATTAGATCCACAAAATAATAATTTAGATTATTTTGAATTAAGGGTATACGAATATTTTAAATTTGGCGAATATATCAGGCCTAATTGTAGCTAAAATTAAAAATAATAAAACCACCATTATTTTATTAGTCAAAAAAATATAATTTTAAATTTGGTTTAACAGTTTTTTTAAGGATATTTATAATCGTATTCGTTTTAGAAAATGAATGATTTTTCCACTTGATATCGACTATTTAATAAATTTTTTAAACACTTTGCACATTTATCGAATATTTGATTCATAGTCGGCTTTTCATTTGACAAAATATCAATTAGCTCATGATTTATCAATATATATATTCTTTCTATAATTTCCTGACGGGATCTCCTGAAGCAGTAACTTTTTACTTACAGAGAAATATCATATTAAGGTAAAAAATATTTATGATGTATGATATTTTTCAATATAAATCTGTAACTTCGTAACTTTTTACTTACAGAGAAATATCATATTAAGATAATAAATATTTATGATGTATGATATTTTTCAATATATCTGTAACTTCTTATTGAAATATTAGTATTTGGTTTAAATCGCGATTTATATCAAAAAAATCGATTTTTAAAAATTTGCCGACCCTTGTAATAATTTATAAATTGAACTAAATCTAAGATATCTTTAGGGAAACGCTTTCCAAAACATAGAATTTAACAGTAACGTAAAAAAATCTTCGTTTTGGGTCCTTGGAAGCTCTTGACAACTTTGACGCATTACTAATCTAAACAACATCTGAATTTGTTAATTCATCTTAAAATTAACTATTAACATAATATAATCTTAAAAGTGTATAGATTTTAATAGGAAGGAATACATTAATTAAATACACTATGAAAATTTTAAAATTAACAATATATTGTTTAAATATGAATAACAATTTAAAATTCAAAAGAATTGGTGCGAAGAAGATTTGTGCTATGGGGGCCCAGTTGGTGTTCCATCTACGGGATATTCCAAGTATTTATTGAACCTCAGAGAACCTCACGATAAATGGTATATATTTAATTAAATTAATGGAAATGATTATTATTTCAAAGATATGAAAATAGCTTTTAAATCTTTTAAAAATATATGTATTGCATTTATTTATACTATTTCCCATGTTTTGTATTTATAAATACAATAACACATCACGGAAAGTTTAGTATTGAATAGGCGTCATTAACCCAAACCTATTATATATTTTTTAAAAGATCATTAAAAAAGTGGGTTGTTTATAGGTCGAAATAGAATTTTTTCTTTACAGGTAACCTTAAATTTAAATTATTTTATTTTTCTTTCCATCATTCATTTTATCCCCTCTTAAAGCTTGTATTTTGCCGGGTCAGAATCGGCGGATATAGATATGGGATCGATGTCTGGGGCCGTCCAAGCTGGGTTGAGGTCCGCCGTGACATGTTTAAATGACCATTGGCCCGATGTGATTAACGAGTCCGAAATTGGAGCAATGAGAGGTCGTGAAGACCTAAGCTCCGAAAAAAATATATTTGGCTATGAAAGGATGGTATCTTCTAGATCTAATTACTCGATAAACGAGCAATCGAAAAAAGGAAAATTATAAGTAGGGAAAATGGAAATATTTAAATGGATTTTGAATATCATTTAATAATCTATTTAAAAATTACTTACATAACAATATCCTTATATTAATAAATAAGAGATGCGATTAAAAAAAATGAATGCCAAATATTTTTGACCGCAAAATTCAAATTGTTATCTCTGAATTAAGTGATATATATATATAATGATATCTGTGATAGATATAAATGATTATTTTATATTTTTATTTGATCTTATTCACATTGCAATATTATAATGATCAAAGTTTTACGTTTTTTTAAATACACGAATTATATAACATTAAATTAATGTGATAATATAATATAAATTTATTTATACGAAATAAATTTTTTTTAAAATTGCCTTGGAGGAAAATTACCTTGGTTAAATGTTACGCTATTGAGAAGTAGTTTTGCTTCTTTTTCTGCTTAGCTATACCTCAATTCAAAATTACTTGTAAGCATTAACATCAGTGGTGTAACGCACATGAAGTCCAGTATAAATCTATCATAATAATAGTGTTTATGTTCACTAGAGTTTACCTAGACTAAAAGGGGATTCTGGTTCGTCCTAAATTTTTATGAAAATGTAACTATAGTTCTCGTTCCTATAAATCTTAAATGGAGGGAGGGGTTATGGTTCGAGGTTTGTTCCAATTCTTAGATTTTTCTCGTTAATGAGGGTTTCCAGTCTGATTTCTGTTCCTGCATTTATCCCGGTTCTGAGGGATCCAGGTTCTAGTACTGTTTTGAAAATTAACCCTTCTTTTCCAAAAAATTAAAATATATCCACATGATATTGATGATTACCCCTTGTTAAATGTGTTATATCTCAAAAATCTTTATATTTTTCATTTGTATAACATATTGATTTGATATTATCAAATCTCTAAAAAAATAGATTTTCTAATGAAGTTAAAAAATGAACTGAACTAATCCATATTCTTATCATTAAATAACATGAAACCAATTTTTAGCTCAAAATACGTTCTTATTGATTAAATTTTAGCATATTAAAAATTGTTGTAGGCCGATAATTAATGAAAATCACTTACTATTTATGAAAATATTCATAAAACATAAACCAAATTTTTCATGAATATTGTTTAGTCAAAATTCACACTTCTTTATGCTAATATTATGGAAATAAAAAAAAATTAATAAATTAGCCGTTTTCGAACAAATGGGATTAGAAATATAAAAGTTAACCATATAATATATCTTTTGAATTATATTTGCATTTTGTAAAATTATTGTTTGTTTATAAACTAAAATATTAAGTCTTTTTACCGCAAATTTTTATTTTATTAGGAAAATTTTAAACCTATTTTTAGATAGCTAATTGTGTTTTCTTATTTAAAGACTGGCTTTTAGCATTAGTCAATTTAAACTGATTATTAAAAATCTGTTCAATTTGGGTTAAAAAATATGAGATTCAAATCTGATCCAAGTTTTTCGGGTTAATTTGATTGTTGTAAACAAATATAAAAATTAAATTAAATAGATGAACATGAAAATATATCACAAAAGTACAATGATTGGCATTTCTATCCAATTTTTATTAATTTCTTATATTGTTTACTAAATAATTACATAATCTTATATTTTTATAATAATTAATAAATCTTAGTCATGGTGTCTTTTTATATTCAAATTATTTTTTCTTGAGGAAGCTTGATCAAAGCTATGGGCATTTCCTAAGAATAAAAAATATTAAGACAATGTATTATAAATAATAATCATCTCACAATTTATTCCATTTATATTAATAGTATTTAAAAGGCAGTTATGTAAAGCAATTTTAAAATGTTCATGGCGAAAAACTGCTAAAGAAACAACAGAACAATCACAAAACATAAATTAAAGTTTAATCTTATACTAGATAAATATAAATCTAATTGTCCAATCAAAAAGATTTTGTTTCATTATGGCTATTATCTAGAAATTTTGTTATTCTCTCTTAATGAATTTTTTAACAAAAGATAAAAAAAACTGGTAAGAATAAAGATGCAAATGCTCTCCTGACCCCATTTTAAAATTGTATATCTCCATTTCTATTTTTTTATAAAATTGATATTTCGTTAAAATAAAACCAAGACGTTATAAATTATTTATTATAATTTATCTTGTACCCAAATTTCCTAAACAAAGCCTATTACAAGCTATATTATATACTATTGGATTTTTTTAAAAAAAATATTTTCGGTTCGTCCCACCCCAGGTTTTATATTTTCAAGCCCAGCCCGGATATTTTTTTAAAAATAATTCTTCAGTTTTATAGCTAATAATGGCGATTTAAAGTATTTGGTCTTAGGCCCGACCCGGCCATATTTAAAATGAAAATACGCCCAGACCCATGTACCCGGGCTGGACCTACAGGTCTGATATATTTACAAAGACTAGGAGAGGTTAAAAATTTTTAAAAAAATCCCATTTTAAAGCCCAGCGCGAATTGCGGATTTAAAATAATATATTTTGATCCGGTTTGGGTTACTTTATTTTTAAATCAGACCTGAATTTTTTTAAAATTTTACATTTTGCAATCCGATTTGGGTTTTGTTTTTTCTTAAAAAAAAAGTTTTGGTGAAATTTGTTAGTTACAAAGAAATTGAAAATATAAAATCAATATTAAGCGATTCATGAATTTATATGATTTTTTAAGATTTTCAATTGATTAAATGATAATTTTTTTTATCAAAAAAATAGGCCTTGACAGGGTCAAAAGCCCTGTTAAATAATTTTTACCGCCTAAAAATTCGAAATTATGCAATTTTAATGGTCAGTTTTGGGTCAAGTTCTTACGGGCCTGACCTGTAGGTTCTCAGATATATTTTGTAATGTTTAAATGCAAATTTCATTAAGATAATCATCATTTTAAATGATAAATTACAATATAGAAATTGGGATCTAATATGCCCAGGTAACTCACAAGACGATTATACTTTATTAAAACTACTGAACCAAATTAAAAATAAATTTAATGTAGCTACTAAAGATTCCATATAATAATTTACATTTTTTTATGATATGAATTTAATATGTCTCGTGCCCCATGATCCCTCCTAGAGCACTGAAGGGCTAGACGTTCGATTTCTATGCTCTATATAATTCTGATGGGGTTTGTTAACGTCAAAGTTATATTATTACAATATAGTATATTTAAACATCTTAATTAGAGAAAATCACTCTTTCCCTTCTCTTTTGCGCTTTCTTAAGGCATTATCCAAATTCTAAGCAAAGGTAAATTACACGGTTCTAACACCCTTTAAGGCTGGAATATTAAAAAATTATTCTACCTTATGAAAATCTAAATGTTAAAAAAATACTAAACCTGATATAGTAAGTAAATTTAGACATAGCATTTTGGCAAGATCTTATTTCTTTAGTCAAAGTTTCTGGGCATTTGTAAGCGTTACTAAAATTTGGATTAGTATCTATGCAATTAACTCCATCTATAGTGCAGCAGCGTATTCTATTCTCCTGACATATGTTATTAGTGCTCGAACAGGCTTCCCATGGGCTCCATTGACCCCACGAAGGCACGATACTATTAGCAGAGGTTGGAAATAAAGCACTTATACCAGGATTGGTAATCATATTTTGACTATTAATCAATGCGAAAGCTTATGATAAATAGATAACTTTTATTGCAATATATAATATAATCAATAAATCTCATGTAATTTATTAAACATCTATACCAAAATAAAATATTTAAAATAGTCAATCTCGTAAAAAAGTAAGTTTACCTACAACTGATCCTGAAAATCTCACAAACACAAATCGATTTGGTGACACAAAGTGTCACTAGGCAAACAAATCCTAGCACACTAGGTCAAGAAATCCAGTAAAAATAAGGAATATATATTAAAATTGACCCAATAATAGCGAATTTGGATCAGTTGATACAACATGGAATAATGTAATAAAGAACAAGCAAATCTTATAAGAGATAACAATATACATTAATTAATATCACTATAATTAATTGTATGATTTGGTGGCACTTTCACTCGACACTTTATCACTTAGTCATTTGATAACGCTACACTTTATCATGATTTATTTAATCACTGAATTTTATTTATTTGAAATGTTGAGTTTTTGATAATATCTGATTTTTTGACTTTTTTGTTTCAATTTCAATTTTTAAATTTATTTCTTTTAAAACTTATTTTCTAAATTTTTTTAAAAAATATATATTTATTTTTATTCTGTTAAGTCAAAACATTAAAAAAATATATAGGGGAAATGTGCTATAAATGGCCATGTTGTTGCTTTTTTTGAAAACAAGTTTGGGTTTAGCTAAACAAATTTTATATCAATGTGTAGCCTAAATATTGTTAAATAAAATCTGAATCAAAGCTCTATCTATAATAGTTTATGAGCTAGATGAGGTTATGTGAAAGTTGTTTTTCTGGCCAGTCAATAGTGTTGTACGTGGCTACAAAATTTGTATAATATAAAATAATAAAAATATATATAATGATAAAGGACGCAGTTATAATTTGAATAATTGAATGGATTCGGCTCCCATGTCCTGGTGTTCTTTAAAGAACTGGAAAAACGGATCACTGCTAGGATCGAGGATTCCAACGAGGGATTCTACCTACGCCAAAGATTAGCTATAAACATAATAAAATACAACTATCTCAGCTTTATTCTCTCAATGTCCGAAACCCCCTAATTGAACATCCTATGCATAGGATAGACTTTGGCTATTTTCCTCGCAATTATAATGTTAACGCTAAAAGGGAACTTCTCAATCAATAAAAGATAGCAAGAATTAATGACTTTATATAAATATGATTTATTAATATATATATTTTTTCCAATAATTGTGTATAATTGTAAATTTCTTATTTGTACAAAGTAATTTTATAGTACAATAAAACTTATGAATTCAGGGTGAAAAAAATAAAATAGTTAAATTATATCGCGTGATAAAGTGTCGCAGGTCGCATGATAAAATGCCGCTAGGCGAATTGTATATATTATTATAATGTACCTTTAAGTATATCCAAACCATCTAAAATAAATTTACAAAGTGAGATATAATAATATATAGTATTACTTTTTTAGTTATAAATAAGCTAAGGAAAATATTATATCTTATAAAGAATTTTTAAAATAAAATAAATGTAGTAATCCATCAGGAGTAAACGTTACATTTTTAGTTATTTTTTTTCAAAAAATTAATAAATTTCAATATCATATAAATAAAAGAAAGTATAATGTAGGAGTTTAGCAAATATGGAGTTTTAATTTTTTTTAAAACTTAAACTATTTATGGCTCGCGTTCTTTAATTTTTAAAAACCTCTTTTGCTAGAACAGTATTCCACACTCTTTAATTATGGATGGATGAATATTTTAAATCTTGGGTAATATATAATAAATATATATATATATCCTTAATATCTATCAATTACTTATATCAGTCTTCATTGTTACCACTTTAGTTGTGCACTCGTTGTTAAAACAAATGGATTTTTCGGTTGACTCAGATGGACATTGACAGTCGGCTAATTTTAAACAAAAATTTGTTCTTTCCTTGATACCTAAACCGCAATCAGGCTTGCAGGCACTCCATGCTAAATTTATAACTTATTTTTAAAAAATTATATATTAAAATACAATTCAAGTCGAGTGTACTAAAAAAAAAAGAAGATGTTTAATATTTTTATATAAATTTTATTTTGAGAACTGCAATTATTTAGAAAATCAGTTTTGCATAGCTAACCATGCATCCTATAGGAACAGTAGTATTGATATTAAAATAAATAAATTATTTGAGATAATTTAAAGAAAATTTAGTATCTATAAATGCTCGTTGTTTTAAACCATCATTAATAACTTATATAATAACTAAACATAGGTCTTAGACCAAACCCGGTTAATAATAAATTCAAATAGTTAATAATTTCAAAATCTCATAAAAATATTCATATTTGATTTAAATATTTATATATATATCCAAGATTACAAGCGGGTACCATTAATTGTCAATACCGCGACAACTCACTATTAAATAATCTTCAAAATGTAAATATCAATAATATCGATGAAATTATCAAATGATTATAAGGTTTTAATTTTTTAGAAATTAGGCAATACTTATTTTTATTAAGTGTTGTTAAGCGGCTTGATTTGTACCGATTTTTAAAAACAACTATGCCATATATGAGAAAAATCTTCAGTCTTGCATTATTTCTTTCTGGATAAAATATTAAGTTAGCGCTTTAAAAATCAGCTCAAAACGAGCCGTTAAACAACACTATTTATTCTAAATTACTATAAAATGTTTATCTGAAAATCAAAATTTTTTGGAGAAGGCAATAAAAAATATTCAAGTATTAGTGTCCAGTATCGGTTATATCAGTTCTCCTTAAAAAGGAATATCGGTGCATCTCTGTATTAATATATTTAATAAAATAGGAAATAAATTAGTTGAACTTTGTTCTAGTATAAGTTAAAACCATAATTGCACGGTGCACCTGCAGTTTAGAAAAAGTTACATTTTAAAATACCTTTGGACAACTAATTTTAAGAGTGTATTTGTTTACAATTATATTTATAATATAATATTGAATTTATAAAAGTTTTAATATTACTAGTAAAAATTTTGAAATATTATTTAATTTTAAAACCTTGACACTTTTTGCATTCTTCGTATTTAACGCCTTGCTCTTTACACGTTACTTTGATGTTGTTTAAAAAGCATTGTTTTTCTAACTTGGTTTTTCCGTTGACACATTCTTCGATTTTGACCCATTTTTCACTCTGAGTAAAGTGTTTTAAGAATTCGGATAACCCTTATATTTTGGGGAGAATGTAGTATATGAATATATAAATAAACTTTTTTAGAAAATTAAAACCTATTTATAAAAAAATATTCTTACGCGTTTTCACTATAAGATAAACTACCATTTGAGAAATTTTGTTGATTCGGAACTTTGTAATTCCAAATAAAATTTCCGGTCCAAGACTTTCTGCCCATATTAAATTTGGAGATTGAAAAAATGGTTCTGGTTCTAAATATATATTTATTAAAATGGTTCCCTCCAGGTTTTGGATTTGTTTTGGTTCCAAACTCGCTTGATAAAGAGGAAAGGCAGACTAATTCCAATTCCTGAAAATTTTTTTTTAGATAGTTACCAGGCACTTTTACCATGACTATCGTTGAGATTAAAGGAGATTTGTGGAATAAAGAAGAGTATGGATAAGATATATGGGGATAATATTTTTTTTTACTAACTTTGAAGTGGATTTACTTTTCTCATGAGGTATGGGATAAGGGGTAGAGAAAAGATTTTTAAAATTAGACGGGGAAGGGGGGGGGGTGTCTAAGTGCCTGGTTTCAAACTCTGCCTCTAACTTAATTTTTTCCCAATTTATAGCTCTTCATTAAGATCTCTCATTTATCATATTTATCTAAACCAAACCTTTATCATACTAAATGCCAAACTTTGCGAAGAAAATATAAAAATTGACTAATCTTTTTTATTATGATTCTATATTTGTAACCATAATTATATTATCCAAATTATTGCAATATTTATATTGCACAAATTTTATCGCAATTGATAGATCGCGACTGAATGTAATTTTAAGGACAAATCCCTTAAATAAAAGTCTGAATTTATTCTCTTAGCACTATAATAACCATTATTAAAACAAAAATATAAAACTAGGGATTCGTAATTATTAAAAGATAACTATATAATATATATCAGAGACCTGCAGAAATACCATTTGTACGGCCCCAATTTTTTTTAAAAATATTTTCTGGCCCGGCCCGGATTTTTTTAAAATATATTTTATTTATTTTTGATTTTTACAGCTAAAAATGGCGATTTCAAATATTTGGTTTTAAAATATACGGCCCAAAAATTTTTCAGGCCCAAGGTAAATTAAAATTAAAATACGGTCCGGTTTGGGTACCCCGGCTGGGCTTAGGGCCGGGCCTGCAGGTCTCTGATAATATATCATCTTAGAATTAAAATCTAAAGAAAATATAAAAGCATATCTAAAATTCATGGTTTGGCACATTATAGTGAATATACTTGTATTATTTTAAATAATTTATAAAGTATTTAGTATTTGTACTTTTAACCTAAAAAATGAAATATCATTACAAAATAATAATCCTTCTATTTTTTTATTTTAATGTAAAGTCTATAATTTATTTATTTAAATTTTGTGAACCGAGTTAAAGAAAAATTTAAATATCTTATCTTGTGTGAGTATAGGCTGCATTTATTTTTATTTTTTACTATAAATAAAATATATTTTAGATATGGAAATAAAGAAATATATTATCAATGATGGAGTTATATTGCCGTTAGATGATAGGTAATTAAAATGCTAATAGATCTTAATCAGGAAATGTGATTGTGATTGGGAAAAATCAGGAACTTTAAAAGTGATTGAAGGATTTAAAGAGATGTATATATATAATATAAAAACTCAAAAAGGCTTAATGAGGGGTAAGGTATTCGAAAATATTTTTAAATTGAAGTAGAGAAGAAAAAGCATTAGAAAAGTGGTTATTATAAATATATCTAATTGGTTATATATCTTACTAAGTAAATTTATTGAACATATTTATATTATAAACATATACTAGGGGAGACCGGGGTTATATTGTCCATAAAAAATTGAGAGCCTGTGAAAAGGAGGAGAAATAATTTATCAAAATAATTTTAATGTTATTTTATTCTTTATATAATTATCTACAGTAGAAATTAATATCTAATAAAAAAATATATAATATTTTTTTAAATTTAAATTTAAAAAAATGAAAATTTTTGAGTCATGAAAAAGAGACGGGGGACGTATTATCCTTTTGTGGGGCATGTTTTAGACTATCATTTTCTAAGCATTTTATTCATTTTTTTCATACAAAAATCATAACAAACATATAATATTAACATACAACACATTTATTACATATAAAAAATGGATTAAAATCACAACATGATCCATGTGCCCATAAATGACAATTACGGCATTGGAACCAATCTTCATTATGGTGGTGAGTTTGATAGTTTTTGTGGCACTCTAAACAGAATTCTTTTTTGCCAGCATTCATATTTAAACTTTTTTTATTATTGGTTTGATTTTTTTTTCCAGATTATTAGCCCTAGATCTGGCTATTTTTTTGTAAGGTGAAGAGGTTAAAATGGCTGAAGTCATTTGATTACGTGTTGTTTTTTTAAATATTGTTGGATGGGGACTAATAATTTCTGGAGAAAAATCTTTCCACGTGAGAAGATGATGGATCAGGACTATCACTGACAGATGGTTGCGAAATAATTTCAGATAAATTTAAATTCTCATTAGGATCGTTATTATATTATAATATAAAGGATTAGAATTTTTGTCATTAAAAATTAAAGGATTTAGGGGCCATATACCTGAGGATTCAAAACCCTTTTGGATATTTGAAGCTGAGGTGGCTTTTGGAAGGACATCCTTTACTACTCCAGGGATATCATATATAGTAAAACTTTTCCCTGGATGCATTCTCATCCAAGCATCCAAGGCACTGTTGTAATATTTTTTTAGAGGTCCAAAAACATTTCTATCCAATGGTTGGAGTTTGTGAATGCAATGGGGAGGGAGAGTCAATAGAACTATACCACTGTCAGAGCACAGCTCAATGACTTAAATAGATTGGTGAGATTTATGATTATCTAATATAAGCAAAACTTTTTTATCTTGACTAGGCTTAGTGTATTTTATAAAATGATTTAAAAAATATATAAAATCTTCAGCCAGCATCTATCCAGAACCATTGGACACACCAATGCATCCTACAGGGCCATCTCTTAAATAATGATCATTAAATTTTTTCCTGGGATATATAAATATAGGTGGAATAGAATTTCCTAGAGCATTGACAGCAATTGCCAAGGTCATAAGTGTACCACGTTCTGATGTAGTAATTGCCCCAACCTGTTTTTCGCCTTTCCTTGCAATAAATTTATTAGGCCGTTGAACTGTTGTTAATCCTATGAAAATATTAAAGATTTGCTATCATATATATTTTAATTTACCAGTTTCATCCATATTATATATATTACATGGTAGAAAGTTATTTTCCCTTGTGACAGTCAAATAATTATTAAAAAATAAATCAACCATTTTCATATTGAAATTGGTATCCCTGGCTATACTTGTAGCCTCTGGTGTTCTCAAAGAAATAGTTGGATTTCTTTTAATAAATGCTCCATTCACCAGCTGATTTAGTTATTTCCCAAGATTTTGGTACTTGTAAATTATACCTCTTGCCCATTAGATAAGCTAAAACTCTAACCTAAATTTAAACATAAGACAAAAAATTATTTATATATTAAGGCAATCTAATTAAAATCCTAATTCTTAAATTTTATTCTGAATTTATTTTATAATTAATATAATAAAATTCATACATAATTAAACCTCTAATGTATAGGTAAGAACCAAAATATGTTTTTATGCATGATATTATTTAATGCTAAATCAATGAATAAATCATTTTAAAATTAATATACATGGCAGCATCATTTTATTTTAAATATATATCATACTTACATAATTAAATCTTTAATATATAGGTAAGATATGATTTAATGCATGATATAATATATATAATGCTACAATGAATAAATCATTTTAAAATTAATATATATACATGGCAGTATCATTTTAAAATTAATATATATACATGGCAGCATCATTTTATACATAAATGGCAGCATCAATTTATTTACATATATATCATGCACACTTAAATAAATATCATTCTAATGTATATGTTAAATTCTTACTTTAAAGTATTTTAAAATTAATAAAGATGTTTCATTAACATATAATGTAAATAATTTAAAAATTTTTTCTCAAGTTTATTATTATTTAACTAAAGAAATACCATGGCATAAATTTAAAGATTATAAAAAATTACATTTTACAGAGATATATGATATAACAAAGGATTAAAATACTTGTTTAGGGTATAATCCTGCAAATAATCTTGATCCTTTAATTAAATAATCTGTTAATTTAGCTTCTTGAATAGGAGAAAATACTGATCTGTGAAGATATCACTCTTGAAAATCTTCATTCCTTTTGAACAATTTATTATACCTCTTAATGCTTAGTTTCTTAAATATATACTAATTTAAATATATAAATATACCTCCCATAACTTAAATTCGTATTCATGGTTATAACTGTCAAAGGTATCTTATCTTTCAGCATTTGAAGAATACTTACCTTTTGATTATCATTATTTTCTTTGTTAGTTTTTCTAATATATGTTCGAACCATTTTACAAAATCAGAACCAATATTTTAATGTATGTATGTAAAAGGAAAAGACGCACCCCGCTAATACCTTCCCCAGGTCCACAGGATCATTTAAAAATTAAATTTAGAATATTAAATTAACATAATGATTGTCAATATTTTTATATATGATAAAATGGAGATTTTTTTATCATTTAGAATTTTTATTAAGTCTGAACAACTTGTATAAAAAAAGTTATTCGTGAAAATGTAAAATTTAAAAAAGTTACTTTGGGTATGTTGAAACTTAAATTTGCATTTAAAATTTTTCATGAGCAATTTTGTCCGAAACAATTTGGACCTACTTAAGCACCTTATTATAATACATATTTGGCTTAAATTTCAAATCTTAAACTTTATTAATTTTTAAATTATTTGAGAAGGAAATACCTACCCCGGGAACACACTATCCCCGGTCTCCCCTACTATACTAATAGAGGTTAAAAAAAATTAACTAAAAATTTTCTTGAATAAGTAATTTATTAGACAGCGGATATGAAGAAACACATGAGAGTTATAATAATTGCAAAAATATTCAAAATTAATTAATATTTCGCTAAGATAGATTATTAAATTTGTGTATAAAATATTGATAAATGAGAATCCCAAAATATAAGTAAAATTCATAAAATAAATTAATAAAAAGCCTACATTAATTTGATTTTGTGTAAATATTTTGTCCTACTAAATTTTAATTGACCATATATCAGACAATATTTTATTTTTCATTAACATTAAATATTTTTAATGTTATTATAACTCATGTATTCTTTATATAAGTTATAACATCAAATAAATTACTCAATAAAAATCTGAGGAAAATTTAATTTAAAAAATAAGGTTAAAAAAAATAGGTTGAAAGAAAAATTTTGACCCCGTAGATATTCTAATTCGTGGTAGAGTTGTACAAAAAATAATGCAAATATTTTTTCACCTTTAACTAATTATGTTGTATTTGTAATCCATATTAAATCAACCAAAAAAAACTGGATTCTCAACGCGACCCCTTTCAATTTTTTAAAAATTTTGCATGTTGCTGGTATATACATTAACTAATAAACATGTGAAATTTTACCTTTCAAACCAGCTTACTTCATGAGATACGGACATCTTTAGAAACGCGAAATTCTAAAATACACTTTATTTAATTTAAAATATCTCAAAAGGTAATTGAGCTAAAAACATAATTTAAATTTTATTAAATAACTCTAGAATAGTCCTTTAATATGATGTAAAATTTATTTTATTAAAAATAAGTCTATTACCGATAACCGGAAATAGAAAACTTGAATTGGCTATAAAGTAAAAATTGGTCTTTTTTTCTTAATTTTTTTTACAGATAGACATTATAATTCTTAATATTTGCACAACATCTTAGATTGGGATAAATACTGGGTCAAGAGTTATTACACTTTAAATATTTTAAAAAGTAGACAATATAGCATTGAAACTAAAATCCTAAAAAATCAGATTAACATTTACCAAGTAGGGGAGACGGGGATAGTGTGTTCCCGGGGTAGGTATTTCCTTCTCGAATAATTTAAAAATTAATAAAATTTAAGTTTTGAAATTTAAGCCAAATATGTATTTTAATAAGGTGCTTAAGTAGGTCCAAAAATGTTTCGGACAAAATTGCTCATGAAAAATTTTAAATGCAAATTTAAATTTTAACATACCAAAGGTTACTTTTTAAAATTTTACACTAATAACTTTTTTATAAATGTTGTTAAGACTTAATATTAATTCTATATGATAAAGAAATATATATTTTATCATATATAAAAATATTGACACAATTTATGGTAATTTAATATCTTAAAATTAAATTTTAATTAATTGTGAAGACCTGGGGCATGTTTTTGCTGGGTGCGTATTAGCCATTTTTAAACAGGGATTATAACTAAATTTATAAAAACATTAGAAGTCACTAGTTTGTCTAGGACCACTAATGACAATATGAAGATGATTGACTTATTTTTTGTAATTATATGACAGATTTAAGTGACAACAAGTACTTCCGAGTGATATGTGTGATATAGATGAACCCTAATAAATTTAACATATTTGAGAATTTATTTTTATTTATTTACTTAAAATAAACACCTTTATATAAAAAAAATTTAAAAATAAAAAAGTGCTATGACACGTAACGTTAAAGGAAAATAGGTACCCCGGGTATTTTTCATAAAACTTCAATTTTCATTTTTTTAAATTTCGCATTAATTATAAACTAAATGATTTTTTCCTAAATATCAATTTCTCCCGTAGAGATATATGTAAAGAATAAAATCGTGTAAAAACATTTTAGAAAAATTGCTTTAGCTATTTTTTATAGTACTTCAATTTTTTATGGACAAACTATCCCGATCTCCCCTATTACATTATCAAAACGCCTTAATTTTGAAGCATTATAAGGAATAAATAATAAGATTTTGTAAAAGGTAATAAAGTAACAACTATGGAGCTAAGTAATCTCTTCATCCCACATGGAATAAAATAAAAAAAAGTTATAAACCTCTACATACATTATATTTTTTTGCAACTCACATGGCAAAACTCCCTACAATTTAGGGGGAATTACTAAGAGGTTAGCAGCTAGAGCAAGCCTGCAACGTCCTTAAGAAAATCATATACTAACACCATGCGATCATTAATACCCCGAATATTAATTATATATTTGTTAGCAACGTTGAATATTTAAGAATCCAATCTCGAAAATAGATTTTTAAAGGCCAATTCCAGGGAAACAATCTTGCATTTATTCCGATGGAAGGAAAAATGAAAAAAGTCAAATTTTATTCAAATTCATCTGATTATTTAATGCATGATATTTAATTAATATGTTTATTATAATATTAATTTCCCAAGTTATAAATATTCAATTATTTTCTTTCTAAAATAAAATAGCCAAACTTATGTTTTAAATATGACATAATATCTACTGGTGATCTGTATAGGACCTAAGTTATCTAACCCGGCCTGGAACCTTTTTAAAAAATATATCCGACCCGATCCCAAACGAATATTTTTTTTATTTGTCCCTAAATGCAAGACTCAAAAATTATTTGTCCCCGGTCCGAATTTATTATATAGAAATTATTATTTTTTCAATAGAGTTTCACATAACTGAACAAACTAAGTTTACGATCATTCTACTAACAAATAAAAATATATGTCCAAACTTTAAGTTTTCTTTTTATTTTGAAAATTTAAAAAAATTAATATATATTCTAATATAAATGATATTTATTAACGATTTTAGCCATATGACGTATATTTAAAGTGTAATAACTCTTGGCCCAGTACATAGCCATGATTTTCTTAAGGGGGGGGGGGGGGGTGGAATTCCAGACCCCATTTAGGGCGGGCCTTCGGCCCGCTTTTGCCCGGCCTTCGGCCGGGTTTCCTTAGTCTCTATATAGTCATAAAATATTTTTACAATATAGGAGGTTAATTTTAATAAAAAAAATAAACCTGGAACAAATATGAAATATATTTTTATTAGTTTATATAAAATATAATAAATTACTTGTATATACATTAATATAAAAGCATGGTAATAATTCCAAGAAATTTATTTATAAAAAGTAAGTAGACATATAGTTGATCCCTCTATTATATAGAATTCGTTACAAAATACTAGGTAAAACTTCAATTTTACAGACATATTTGACAGTTAAAGAATATATTACAGTTAATATTTTGACAAGTTTTATTAATCTATGCTCTTGATAATAGATATTGCAACAATATGCATTTAATTATTTAACGCCATCTATTTATTTTAAATAAAAAATAATATTTAAAAGTAATCTCATATTATTTGTCCCACAATGTCTTTAAATTATATTTTCTGATGTCCTTATCAATATATTATAGATTTCTGTAAAATATATAATTGGCTATATTGGTAAAAATTACTTGATTGTCATATGATAATTGATAAAATTAGATATACTGTAAATCTACGACATATAATTTTCCACTGTTTGTATTGTGCTTTAATTTTTTTATTTAATTTATGATAAAATTTTATATAGTTTTATAATTATATTTTTTTCTTAAGATAATAAGTTAAAATTATTCACTTTATAAAAAAATATATTAGTAATTTTATGGATATATTATTAATAATTATAATACATTCACTTTTGTCTTAAGACTTATCTTTGGCTTATTATATTCCATTTCTTAAAAAGCATTTTTGGTTCACTTTTTTATATATAAATGCTTTTTCCCACAAATGTATAAATTATGAAGAATAGTTTTATAAATTATTATCAACTTTTACATTCTTTCTTTCAAATTATTGTTTAAGATATATGAATATATTTTTGTGGGTCAGGTCAGGGAGTGGGGGGAGAACTAAGGGGGATATTTTTTATTAGCTTAAAATGATATTCACAAAAAGTGATAAATTTCTGAAGGGGGGGGATTTCCCCTTGCCTCCCCCCCCCTAGCTACGCCTATGGCCCAGTAGTTGTCCAAATCTAGGATTTTTTACAAATATTAGGAAGTATAATATCTATCTGTAAAAAAAATTTAAAAGAAAAAAGGAGCATTTTTACTTGCCATTTCCGGTTTTCTATTTCTGTTTTTTAGACTTATTTTCAATAAAATAAATTTTATATCATATTAAGGGCTTTCTAGAGCTATTTGATAAAATTTAAATTATGTTTTAGCTTATTTACATTTTGAGATATTATAGCGTATTTTGAAATTTCCGCGTTTCCAAAAATGACCATATCTCATGAAGTAAGCTGAGTTGGGAATTAAAATTTTATATTTTTACTAGTTATTGTATATACTACCATCATACAAAATGTAAAAAAAATCGAAGAAGGTCGGGTTGAATCTTCAGTTGATTTAATATGGAATGCAACTTATGCAAAAAATTTTAAAATGTATTACATGATTGATCCAAGACAGTTTGGCGTCTCTTCGGAGCACAAAGGTCGGCTATATGTGTTATAGATGTATATTTCAAATAATATTAAATTCTTTTATTAATAAATTTAATTTTCATGATTTTTTTTTATCCATGACATTTTTTCAAAAAATTAGTAAAACATTATCCGAATCCCAAACTGATGTAAATTTTTTTATTTACCTTAATAATTATTTAAAATTTTTATATTTAATTATTTCTCACCTTCATTCTTTATTTTCTTACGTGCCTTATTATTAGGGTGTCGAACCTAATCGCAAAACCAAGATGAGCCATTTATAGTTCTCTGAACCGTAGCCATAACCGAAACGTTATAAGAAAATTATAAAAGGAGATAATCGATTCATTACATATACTTCCTAACTGGTTTAAGCCGCTTCATAACGCTTTTTTAAATTATATTTATTACTATAATAGTCAATATTTCACTATGTCTCTTATTTCATATTTTACAATAAAATTAAAAAATTTTCTTCAATTTGTTTTTTATTTAAAATGCTTTCATTACATTGTTACGCTTTACAAACAAAATTATAATTAATTTGAAATTACAGAACTTATAAAAACTTAAATGACGGGAAAAGAACCGATATAAATTGCCAATTCGAAACGAACCTATAAAAATTAATTAAAAAATAACCGGAATTGAAATAAACCGTTTTAAAATTTTAAAATAAGAACTTGATTAGAACTAACCGTTATACTTAACAGTTCGACACCCATTCTAATTTATATTCTCCCAAATTTTAAAATGGATTTAATAATTAAGACCACATTGAAAATTAATGTAAACCATTTTGTCCCAATCTTTTATAGCAAGCGACGGTAAGGCAAATTTTTCGATAGCTCACCAAGTTATTGCAACTGATAGATAATGCGTTGCCTTTATTATAAATATAAATTTAATAATCGTAAAATATTTTATTAAAATATGAACTACAAATATTAGTAAGTAAAAGTTACAATTAATTATTAAATTATAAGATGCAAAATTTTTTTTGCCTTGAGATATTTTTACCATTTCATATTTTTGTCAAAAATATTCGATGTGTACAAAGTTAAATGAACTCATTGTAGAATATATTATCATTTTGGATTTACTATCTATCTTACTATAATACTATATATTTTAGATATTCGCTATTTCAATTTTTTAATGTCTGTATCAAGAATATAATTATTAATCTCAATTTGTTTATTCATTTTTATCTTATCACTTTTTTGGATTTGTAACATTTACACTTGCAGCATTCAATGCTGGTAATTTCTTTTCAGGGATTCAATTGTTAAAAAATTTTTTTAACTCTTAAATTATTGTCAATAATTTCACTCAGTCATGAATCTTGTACTTAATAACTTAATATTATATAGAAATCAATTTTAATAAATTTAAAACATTTAAAATGAATACAGTTTTTAATACTTTAAAAAAAAATCCAGTCATGACCTATTTAATATATGATTTATTAAGAAATAAAATTTGCACAAACACTTAATTATTCAGATTGTTAGTTGTTTAATTTAAAAAAATCTAAAAATAAAATAAAAATATATTATGAAAGGTCACCAGTTTCTTGGTCATAGATAGCTAAATCATTAAAAATAGTATGTTATCATAATAAAACTTAGCAAGTGGTATATACTGTGTGTGGGAACTATTAAATTAATCATAAGATTTAGAAATAATTATTATAACATTAGAGGACAGCGGTTAATCAAGCTTATTTTGTCAAGTTATTTATCACTCTTATATTATTATAAATATCAGGAAGGGCAGCATATAAAACTAATCTTATATTATATTTTGTAAAATACCTTAACCCTATAACTTTAATTATATATAATAATTTTTTTTTAAATCCTAATTGAGAAAACAACCAACATGTCCCGGGCTTTGATAAACTATTTTATGAAAATAAATCATATGCTTTTAGACCGCCTTGAGCCACTGACGCAAGGCCCCTTTATAATTAAAATATAAAAGGATACAATTTAATTATGTGCGTTAACTAAAAAGGTACCCCATAATGTCCCTCCACTCTTAAAATTTTAATCTTAATTGCATTATTCACTTCCATGTTAGAGAGAGTGAAGTCATTAGCTATTTTAGTTTATAATAGATTACAAGATATATATATTTGAGAATGCTATTGGTAATAGTTGTCAGGATAACACAATATAATACAACTGAGCCACTATTAATATAAGTTAAAATAAAAATTTATTATTTCAATTAAAATTTTGAAATATTGTAATCATGACCCCTTCTATTATGTAATCCTTTTTTTTAAAAAAATCTTATGAAATTTGATCTAGGATTCCAAAACAAAGAAATAAATATAAATTTGAAATTACCATTTTCCGCGTGCTATTAAGACCTTAATATAACTAACTTTACTTATCTTTATTATATATTATATAAACAGCATAAATATTTATAAAACTTTCCCAACTGATAAAAGAGAGCTTCTATTTTAATAATTATTATACGAATGTAATATAGATGGCAATCTTATCTTGGAAAAATCGTATACCAAATTTACTTTTCTTTTATAAAATTTTAAATGGCTGATAATATTCTGTTCTATTGCAATTTACTACTAAAAATTTTATTAAGACTATCATAAAATATACTATCTAGAATATGTGAGACTTACAATGATCCTTGCCCCGGTTCTAAATATTTTGGCAAAAGAAATTCTGATTCGAGCTCCTCTATTTTAAAAAGGGTTCTAATTTTTAAATTTAACGCGGTTACGGTGGTTCAAAGTTTCGATTTCTGTTTCAAGCTTTGTTAAATCAATCAAAAAATTTTAAAATAAATAAACCCTCTAAAATGAATATGCGATATTTTGAACAGTGCATATATATAAATTATAGACAGGTTCCTAAAAATTCTAAAATGAACAGGTTCGATTTTGGCTCTTGTAAATTTTAAAAGAGGGTGTCAGATTCAGGTTACTTGATTTGTCCTAGTTTCGAAAGTCCCTGGCTCTGGTTCCAAAGTCTGCTAGTATCTTATATTTCTAAATTGAACAGATATTAACAAACCTCGAGGACCAAGTTGCCTCAGTCACACTTTCCAGCAATTAGAATACTGAAATATAATTATCAACAAATAGATTTCCTCTCATTCTGAGAAACTCTATGGTTAACTTATTTTATAATTTATTGTATTAATTTTACTTGAGTGGTAGGTGAACAATCCCAGAGATAAGAATATAATCAAATTTTTAATTATATACATATATTTATTTAACACAATATAGTATAATTTATATATTATTTATTTCAGTGATTTTTAAAAATATTTTATTAGTGCAATAAAAATTTGTATAAAATTATAAAAAAATATATAAGAGAAGTCTTTTTACACAAATATAAAAAAATGTTTAAAATGATATTATTTAATAATAAATAATTTTTAATAGATGTTCTGGTATCAATTATTTATAATCGAAATTTGTTTCAACATTTTTAATCTTATAATATCATTTGTAAAATATAGTATATTATATATTAATATTTATCATGATAGTAAATCTATTTTAATAATATTTACTTTTCTGATTGTATTTAAGTATATCAGTGAATATAAAAATTCAATATAATTACTAAATTATCAACAATGTCAATTAATGAATTCAAAGTTAGTGAAGGGGAGAGATAGTTTAAAAACTGCCAATGATTTTTGTAAAAATTTAAGTTTTTCATATATCTCATCAAGTTATTATTAGTACTAAGCTTGAGATTTTTATTCCAAACACTTATTTGCTAGCGCTGTAAATATGTATGAGCATAATTGATTTTCTCGCCCCTCCAGCAAGATATTTTGGAATTCTATATATTTTTATAAAAATTTGTTTTTTTCCATGTAAGAATTTCATGTATATTATTACTATCGTAGATATATATACATATATTATTATGCCAAAATAATTGTAAAATATCAATATTTGGAAAACTATAAAAATTTATGCATTTAATTATAGACGCGACCACTAAATCAACCTTCTAGTTGTTTTATTAACTCTCATTCTCAATTTTTAATATAATATTCATTATAACAATAACCCAAATAGGCTATTCTAAATTCGAAATTAGGCTACTAATGGTTGTTGGCTATTCCAAATCCAAACAAAAATCTCGGTCCCTTTCTTACTAATGAAGAACTCCATATAGCTATATCACTCCCTTCCAATTGTATTAATTGTTTCTTACCATCCAAAGGACACTATCATTTACATTGCAGGTATTCCAAAAGTTGTCTCCCTCGGTATGCAAACATAAATAACTTAATCTCAAAAGCTCTTAAAAAATGCTAGTATCCCAAATCAAATACTATAGAGCCTACTCATTTTGGCCCAGGCAACAACAGAAAACCTGATGGTATAAGCCTAATACCTTTCTTCCAGTTGCTTGAGATTATATTCGGCACGTTACAAAGAAATGACTCAGTAATAAGTTAGGCAGATATCTTGTAATTAAATATTCAGACATTGCAAAATAATTTTTTTCACATTTGTCACCAATACTCTTGGTTTTTGGCGAGGAATACCTTTAATTTATCACGTTATTAGTGAAAGAATTAAGTTGAATAAGTCACTATCGCAATAAAGCCTTCTATTAAAACAAGTTATTGTCAAAGAAATTGCATTGCAATTCATGTTCTGTATAGCAATGTAGTAAGCCGGTCTCGCCTCTGTTATTACCTAATTTAACTGTTTTTTTAGATTTAACTTTTTAATGTATATGCCCTATATCATATAATTGTGATTTGTTTCTTATATGACCTTTATTTTAAATTCGTTTTTATTAAAAAATTGTTCCTTAAATAAAATAAAATGCTAAAATACCTTGGTTGAAACGATTTTTTTCTTTTATAATTAGAAATAATTTTACAATTTCATTCAATGGAATTATGTCATCATCCTGTCTGTTTTCACTTCATTCAAAATGAATCGAAAGGTTGTAACTAAAAGGAAATATACCAGAAATTCCACTATTCACGAAAGTAGCTCAAAATCAAAACTTGATAAGGATGATAGAGGTTCGACTGAAACTATCAATAACTTTATAATTTTAACAATAATATACTTATTACTAGACACTAAATCAAATTTATATAACGATAATTTGAGACATTTTTCCTGAATAAACTATTAATGATTTAGGCAAAATAAATTTATTCATTTAAATGGATTAATGTATTTTTTATATAATACAGACTATTCAAACAATGCTAGTGTCACTAATAGTCCTCTCAATTCACCTTATAATTTTTTAGCTTTGAATCAAGGCAACAAAGATTTTATTTTCCATTACACAATACCAGATAAATTGAAAGACAGATTGGCTCAAGAATTTACTCAAATAAATATTGATAAAACTCTCAATATTTTTAATAACTCAACCAAATGTAATATTCTTCATATAAAATAAACCTAAATTACAAATTTTATTTTTTGAAAAATTAAGACATTTTTTAAAGAATATGTACATTTGAATTAAAAAAATGAGTGAGAATTTATTATAGTAAAATGATATAATATGCTCAAAGTTGAGCTGTATAATGAATTATAGTTTAAATATAGTATTTTTTAATAAATTTGTATTTATATGAATAAAATTTCAAAAATAACACATGATAAATTTAGTTTTTTAAATAATTATGAAATTAAATAAATTATTTATATAATATGTGATAAAACAAATTCTGCCTTGTTTAATTTATGCCTCTGAGTTATAAGCATAATATCTATATAGGGATATTCAAAAAAGTAACACATACTCATTACTTAATATTTTATTAATTGTTTAAAATTTAGGTCTAATATTTATATAAATTAATTCAAAATATCTGTTGTAAGCCAACTTTTTAATTTCTTATCTTCTTAATGAGCTTTTTTAAAAACCTATTGACCCTCCCCTATATGTTCTTAAAATTTGTTTAAAACAATTTACAATTTTTTATTAATATAGTTTTATATATGTTAGTGAATATAATATTATGTGATAAGTTATCTTTATCAATGTATTTGTAAATTTGAGTCAAATAATGTAGTATTTGTTTTGTATGAATCAAATAATAAGTTATCTCATTTTTCAAGGGGTACTTTATTTTTATAAACTAACCCATATCAGTGTTAAAAAATTATTTAATTAAAAAATAAAAATAATACCCCTTGTGTCAACTTCTTCCGATTACGACTATGGAAATCAACTAAAAAATTTAGCAACTAAACTAGTTGATTAATTTTGTGGATTTGCTTATAATTATATTTCTTTTTTATTCTAATTTTGAATTTGTTTATTTTTAGTAACTGGCTGGTACTAAATCTAATATTTTTTAACATTATTATTCTATTAATATAAAATTAGGTAGATTTTTTATGTTTTCAAAAACCATAATAAAATTAATAATTTTAGTCATCGAATAATCAACTAATTTAGTGTCAGTCATATTTTTTGACTATAACTATTAATTATCTATTAACAACACTACCCCTTGATATAGGTGATAACCAAATAATGTTATAGTTGTGTGAATTGAATAATATTATTTGTTTTTATACAAATCAATGTATTATTTATAAGAGGAATAATGATTAAAATTTTATTTGAAAAACATATTTTTTAGATATTTAATTTAGTACTCATATTTTGTTGCAAAATTCATAATCGTTTAATAATATAATAGTGATATTTTGTAATTTTACCTTATACTGCAGCTCGAATGCTGAACATGTTTGGGCAGGTGTAGCAATCTTAATCCATAACAAACTAATTAAATATGTAAGCTTTAATCCAATTTCCAGTCGCATTTGCTGTCTTACCTTAAATATTGGTTACAAGAAAATTCACCTGTTCAATATTTATTCACCACATCATAATAAAGTTTTTTACATAGAGCTGGAAAATATCTTAAAAGAACTACCTCATCGAGATAGTATCATATTAGCTGGCGATTTCAATGCCTCGGTTGGGAAGCCTAACAATTCTACCTGCCTCGGGAACGCCACTCTAGTACAAAGTACGAACACTAATGGCAAAAAACTAATAGAAATCTGTGAACACTTCAATTTGAAAATAGGAAATACCTTCTTCAATCATCCTAACCATCACACCATGACCTACAAAAGCCCATCTTTTGGCACTACCTCACAAATTGATTTCTTTATAATTTCCAACAATATATTTAAGTGGGTGAAGGACATCAAAGTCATCAGCAAACTGAACTTCACCTTATTTACGGACCATTACCCACTAGGATGCGAGCTAAGGATAAAAAATACCATTTTTCCAAACCGAAATCAACATAGCCACCTTAACTCTACACACTTCATAATGAGGAAAGACTTGGCACAGCTGAATGATCCGGTTATAAAGGAAGAGTTCATCACCAATCTAACAACATGGAGAAACACCCAAAATGGCATGATCAATCCTAATATAACTTGGAAGGATATGAAACTAAGTTTATCAAGCTGTATGAATTCATGCTTAAGACCACGAATTAAGCGTAAAGAATGGCTATCCCCTTCAACAATACAGATAATTAAAAACTTAACAACAAATATCTCCTATAACCAATATACTAAACACCACAGAAGGTACATAACTCACTGCATAAGAACAGATAAAAGATATTTTATTGCCAACTTATCTAGATCCATACAATATAGCTTTGACAACAATAATATTTACAAGGCTTTCCAATCTCTTAAGTTACTCACTACCTTTAAATCCAATCCTCTACCAAGATTACACATTGAAAATAATAAAATTATAACGGACCCCAGGGAACAATTAGCGATATGGACAGACCATTACATGAACCTTTACAGAACAAGGTGGCCTAAACCATTATGTGACTATCCTTTCCAACCACCTAATCGGAACCTGAACAGAATAGATATAATCAATGCCATTATAAAAGACTAAAAACCCATAAAGCAGCCGGAATCGATGGGATTTTTGCGGAACTTTGGAAGATAGATGCTGATTTAAGTGCTAGTCTACTGCTTCCCCTCTTTAATGAGATATGGAATACTGGCAATTTCCCAGAGGAATGGATGACATCGATAATACTTAATTTCTCTAAAAATAAGAACCCGACTAGCCTGAAGGTACAGAGGAATTGCACTGATCCCAGTTACCCTAAAAATGTTCACGTATATTATAGCCGTCAGGATTAAACCAATCATCGATGGAAACCTCTCAAACGCCATCACATCATATAGGAAGGGCAGGAACACGACGGAACTAACCATGGCGCTTAAGGTTATTCTGGAGAAAGCTAGAATGCATAAGTCCTCAATATTTGCCCTAATGATTGATCTAAGTCAAGCCTTTGACTCCATCATACAGCATAAGATCTGGCCCTTACTGGAGGACATAGGAATAGATAAACATCTGATTTCGCTTATAAAAATAATATACGATAATCATAACGTGATACCACAACATCTGAACTTAAAATCACAACCATTTAAGGCCAACAGAGGACTGAAACAAGGATGCATTTTATCACCTATGCTATTTAATGTAATAATGAACGATATTCTGAATAAATCCTTCAAACAAGAACATGCTCTTAACCCTCGATATCTGAATCAACAATATGATAATAACATACACAACTCTCTAAATTTTCTATGCTATGCCGATGATGTATGCATATTAGCTAACTCTGAGTACAATTTAAGAAACTTGCTGTCATTGTTTGTCAAAAATTGCTTTGGATACGGACTGAAAGTCAACTACTCAAAGACAAAGTTAATTGTATCCAATATCCCTCTATATAACAGCGACCCCTTTAACTTTGAGGATAATGTGGTAGATACGGTCTCGGATTTTAAGTACCTAGGAACCAGAATAATGTCATTAGGCACCACCATTTTGGATACTAAGTCGAGGACCAACAAGGCCAGATCCCGATATCATCAGCTAACTAAATTATGGTCGTCCAACCAGATATCTACGAACCTAAAAATAAGACTCTTTAAATCCCTAATTCTACCCATCTTAACATACGGGTTGGAAACATGGCAGGACACTAAAAGCAACATCAACACATCCCAGACCTTCATAAACAAGTGCTTAAGAAGAATCACTAAAACTTACTATCCATACAACACCCCAAACACAACTCTCTGGAACAGGTGCGACATCCTACCTATCAAAAGACTCATTCCTTTGAGGAGATTAGAATTACTCGGCCACTGCTTAAGACATTCACGAGATAATATGATATTTTCGTCCATGGAGTGGACCCCGGATTATGGAAGGCGAAGAATCCCCAAATACTATTGGCTGGCAAAATGTCTGAAGGACATGGACTTGATCAATCTTACGTTTATAGATTTTCTTGCACTCAGCAAAAACAAGAAACATTTAAAGGAACATCTGCAATACATGCTTAAATATGGTTTAAACTAGAGCAGGAATCGTGGACGTATCAGACTATTTCTCACACTGCCTTATTTCCAATCTCTTATCCCCAGTCTAATGACAACTTATGTTTTGGCGCAATAGGAATTATGATTTTTGACGAAGTCAATGATAATCTTAAAACCGTGAATATTGATAATGATAACGATCTCCAGGCTCAATATAATAATGATAATAGTGAATAACATGGATTCTATAGACATTGCGTTATCTTCCAAGGATATACTTACCAAACATTAAGAAATTTTTTTTTCCCATCTCTTAAATCTAACCAGGTGTCAGGTACATTATTATTATTAATATTAGCTACAATTCTTAACACTATTTTGCCGGTAACGGAACTAATAGATCCCCTCTTTCTTACTCCTCTCTTCTTTACTATGCTAGCTGACTACATAGTGGTACCGTCCACTATAATAAAACGGGTATACATCATGTATAGGATCTATATACTAGTGAATATACATGGTGCACGCTACAACTCCTGGTGGGTGATGAAATTGCGCTTCGTGCAATTTCTGGCGTGGTAATGAATGAATGAATGAAAATTAATTTATAAAAAATAGGCTTAAGTTTTAAAAAAAAATTTTTAGGGTCATATTTTTTTTGGTAATTAATATAGATAAAAATAGACACTCACAAAATGTAAAATAAACGCTATTATTTCCTTTCCTGCATATTGTATAGTCTAAAATTTACATTTGTTTCAATATAAAATTTACAAAAATTTTTTATTTGATATTTGTAAATTTTGAATCGAAAAATTTTCGATCGCCTAATCATACATTTAGGGAGAAAATTAGTGCCCAAACTCATTCAAAAGATAATAAATTTGTGATGAATATATTGGATGGTAGCCTATCAAAATTTCTTTTATATAAAGATAAACACCTTAAGAAAAGAAGACCTGTCAAATATTAAAACAGTATATAAATTATATTTTAATAAACCCCTGCCATCCTCAGTACTTATACCGGTGTTCAAATGCAATAGAGATCTTGAAATTTTGACAAGCATGGCCATTAAAATTGTTTAAAAAAAATTTTTACAGAATGATTATAATATTATATTAATAAAAAAAATTTATTTTCGGAGATTTATATAATGGATATATCAATTGATGACATAATAGGAATAAATTAGTCAATCTTAATAGTAATGGTTTCTGTAATTTTAAAGTAAAAAATCCATGTAATGATGCTAATTTTTTAAAAAGTAACAAAATCGTATTGAAGTTATTTTTTTTAATAGGATCGACAGGTCTAATATTAATTGAAATTTGAAGTAATTTTTTAGTAATTAATTTATGCTCCCTATTGATATAAACGATCTTACAAATTTATTTTCTATTTAACCATAGATTCTAAAGCTCAACAATCCAGACAATTGACAGATCTTACTATAGAGGGTATACTATCATGGTATCTGGATACCAAATTATTCTCCGATTTAAGTGTTTATGGACTTTTACCAATATCTACTAATATGGATGATCTAGATTTTGATTCGTTTCTACAAAATTTGTATGACGATGAAATAGCTCTTAATATTTCGGAAGCTTTAGAAGTGGATATTGTGAGGGATGATAAGGAATCTCTTACAAAAAAAAATGCTATCAAAGATTTTATTCTTGCTGAACAGGAAAGATTAGAATTTGTCAGAGGGCTTAGGATCTATTTTGACAAGTTATTTGACAAAAAATTGCTCTACAAAAATGAAAAGGCGCTTTACAACAAGTTTAAATCGACCTCCCTTCAACAAAATGATAATATTAAATCTAATGATCCTAATGTAAATGGAATTAATTCTAAGCCATCAAACTATCTTCAGTTGGATCCATTTTTAAGGTTATTTGTTATTTTGCCTGAAATGATAAATCAAACAGATTTGAACGAAAATCAAATAAGGAAATTAAGCTTAATGACTCAAGATTTTCTTGATTGTATTGGAGAAAACATTTGACTTTGATATGTATTTTTTAAAAAAATTAGTTTTCATTTTGGCAAAACTTGTAAATTAATGAAAATTGTACAGTTATATTGGCGAACATTATTATTAATTTTTTATATTTTCATTAAATATATTGTCACAAAAACTTATTTTAAATGTAAAGATATACTAAAGTTATATGAATATTTTTTGGATAATGCCTGATTAAAAAGTTTAATATAAAACCCTATATTGTAAATTTAAAAAAATTAATATTTGATTTTTAATATTTAAGTTATCGAAAGAACAGCTTATAGAAAATAAATTTCAAATATTTCGCACTTCATAAAAAATATTTTTACAAATATTAAATTTCTAAAATTAAATTAGGTTGTAATGTCATATCTTGACTTATAACCCCATCTACCACTGATATTGCTCAAATAAACTATAAAATCTATTTACTATGAATATTAAGCAGTTTATATGATTTTCAAGTCGAGTTTACGATTCGTTATTAAAAAAGTCTTATATTTTAAAGCACCTTTAGCTTATTAGAAACTATCCTAATTAACTTTGCACCTTTTTCCAACATACTTAAGTAAATTTAAGTTATTTAACGTTGCCGAAAAAGCTATATTTTTTACATCAGCTGATTCAAAATAAATAAATTTTTTACCTCTTTTTAAAAAATATTAATGTTAGTTTTTATATAAAATAAAATCATTTTACAAATTGAAAAAAATTCGGGCGATCGACCTGCCGGACTTAATCTTAATTTTCATGCCGGATTGAGCTGATCATGCTAGGGAATTTGATAGATTTGTAGAACTCGAACCCTAAAAAAATTGAATTTTTTTAGACCGGGTTGGACCTACTAAAATAAGTTCGATATTGATAAATAAGTCACCATTTTATTTGGATATGGAGCAGATTGTTTTCAAACAGAATTTATAATCAAATTTTAAAATTAACTAGAAAAGTACCTAAATAATTTTTCTTTAGCATACCAAGATATTTTTCAATTTTGATCTTTTGTTTTAAAATAAAATCGTCTTAAAGTTATAAAAAAATACACTGTTTATTAATAATTGTTTAAATTAATATTGAAAAGTTTTTTGTGTAAATAGATATTTCATTAAAATTTGTCGATAACATTTAATTTAGAGAACGAACACTAGCGATTATTATTGTAAGTCAAACATCAGTATTTATGACATAATTTTTTTGTCTTATCTTTTCTAATAGCAGAGGGAGCCCCAACAATAATATTCTATATCAATCGCATTTAAAATATCTGAAAACACCTAGTTTAAACCTAATTAACAATTACGCGTATTCATCACTCTTTACTTAAATTGCAATGTCTTTTCTACCATGTGCATTGACTGCGACCAACCTAATTAACGCGATTCATATGATTTCTTAAATTTCGAGTTGGCACCCAGATGAATATTTAGTCATAACCAGGGATGTGAACCCTTCGACAAAAAAAAGGGTCCGGGTTCGGGTCCAGTAATAAATTTAAAAAGGACCCGGGTCCAGGGTCCGGGTTCAGTGAACATAAAAATAATGACTCAAAATAAAACTTTTTTTTCATTCATTTTTTATTATATTTCAATATTACACATTCATAATTCAAAATGAAATAAATTATATTTTAAATATTTTATTCAATCGCAGAATCATGATATCTTCTAAACTATCATCTTCAGATTTCCACGTAAATTTGATAATATATATTTCAACGATGAAAATCCACCTACTCAAAATAGATTGTCATTTTTATAATACATAAATTATTAAACTTGTGTCGCCGGTACACCCATGACTATTCTAGACAAGGTATATTCTGGATATATTGAAGAATTTTCCTCCCAGAATTTTAAAATATTTGTATCTCTATTTATTCTCTTAACTTCTGAGAACTTTTCTATTAAAGATACAATAGATATTTTATGCTCCTTTCTATCTAATGATAATTTAATTATTTTTTTCTCTATCTAATAGTAAAATTTCCAGATCATCAATATTGTTATCATTTATCGCTACAACCAGTATTGTAAATAAGTTTTGGGTATGCCATAAATCCTCAAGATGGTCTATAGCCATTTTTTTTTGCTCAATACTTAATAAAACTTGATATCGAGGGTCTAAATATATTGAAGCATATGTTGCTATCTAATTTTTATATTTTCTAATACTTCATATGAAAAAGAACTTGTAAATCTTTCTAACTCTAATCTAAATCTTATCCATATGCCATAAAAATCCGATAAACATAACTGTTCTGCTTGCAATCTTAATGTAGTTATTTTTAAAGGAACCAACATACTAGTAAGGTCTTTTATTTAATTCCAATCATCTTCCGACAAAATGACTTCACATGCTCCTATAATAAAATCATTACAGAAATCTTTCAAACTTATTAATAGCTCTAGCATCAAACAAATAGAGGACCAACGTGTTGTGCAATCTAATATTGCCTTTTCATAGATTTTAATATTCTTACAATTGTGGGAGTTCTTAAATATTTTACAACATCCCTTGCTTTATCAATAGTTTTAAAGTGATTATTTTTTAGGGAATCATTAATAGCCAATTGTAGCGTATGGGCTGCACATCTGATACAGTATATTTTTGTGGATAAATCTTTTATTATTTCCAGTAAATCAATTTCACTTATGTCCTCATAATTATCATCATCTATATCATCCATTTCTTCCAGTGAACATTCTAATAATATGATTGATTTTACTAGATTGGCACCATCATCCGTAGTATATAAACGTTTCTTATAGGAATATGAAATTTATTTAATGTTTCTAATATCATTGTTTTTATATTTTCAGAAGTTGAACTCTCTTTAATCTCCTTCATAGCTAACTTCTTAATATTATATTATTTCCTTTTATATTCTGTATATTTATTCCTATAATATTTCTCCCTAATCTTTGGGCGGAATCAATTTTTAATGAAATTAATTTGTTTTTGTTTCTTTTATTATTTTTGCTTGTATTTTTATCTATTCATTATAAAATATTATTTACACTAGAAAATAATTTATGGTATCAATATCAATCTCTAAATAAAATGAAATGAAGTCCAGGAAGAAAAACGCGAAGATAAAATAAATGATTCCACAAAAAAAATTAATAAAATTATAATAAAAATTTTTTAACCTGAAACCTTGGACCCTTTACTTTTTAAAAGGTTCCGGGTGCGGATTCAGCCAAAATACGAGGGTTCTGGAGGGTCCGGGTCGTGGTTCACATCCCTGGTCATAACCCTATTTACAGAATGTTAGCCACTTAAAAATTAATCCTCTAGCCAGTTTGTGATTCAATCTCGAAAAACGATTTTAACAACTTCCCAACTACTCGAGATAATTTGAGCTTCCTTTATACAATTATTTCAATATAAAAAAGGTACAGAGTATTCTTTTCCCAAATTGAGAGGTTTTGGCAGAAAATTCCGTCATAAAAATGATAGGGATATTTAGGTTACCCAATTATATGAACGAAAAGCTTCGATTTATACCATATTGAAAGGCGAATTCAATATTTTGGGACGTATAGTTTTCTCATAGGCTAGTATCCTTTTACCAAAATTTCTTTATTGCATTAAGGATTGTATTAACAAATTACCGTAGCGTACGGAGCTTAATTCTTCCGTCATAAGTTAATCAAGCCCTATTTCCCTTCAACAATAATACCAGTTAGAGTTAAATAGCTTGGAAATATCTTTTTAAAAGATTTACTAAAATTCGACAAAATAAAATCGAGTAAAACAATATTTTAAATACTTGTTAAAATCTACTGATATATAACAGATCAACGTTGTTCACTTGATGAACATACTATTCAAGCTTGCCTATGCCTAAAAATTTACGCATTTAATTATTTTCCTTATATTAAATTACTATCAATCTTTAGCACTGTATTTTATGACATTTTGTTATATTTTTGTATGAAATTAAAAGTTTCAAAATTAATATGTTTACTTTTTTATCTGATTGGTTTGGTATCCGGTTATTTATAAAAAAAATTATGATTAAATCAATATTTTTAATCTTCTCGTTTTTTCAGGATTTTGAATCCTAATCTAAAAAATTGTTTAAAAAAATCTCGAATAGTTTTTTTTTTAAAATAATAAAGCTTCATAGTATTTTTTCCATGTTTATTTAAAGATACAATTAATGTTTTAAAATCACTATTTCTATTCTTTTAATTTACTAATAGTTTGAATTTAAACCAATTCTAATAACAAAAAAGAAATAAATGATATCGGGTAAATTTATATTTTAGAACCAATATAATATTTCATCAATTTCGGGTTTGTAATGTTGGTTCCAAAGCTATTGATGGAAGCAAATATAGAATTAAGGAAACGCGTTACTTTTTTATGCACAATTTATTATTATATTATAATTATTTTATCATTGTTAAATGTTTGTTTAAATATAATATTTAAAAAAAATTTCATAAATATTTTAAAAAACTTTTTTAATTCCCTTATATTTTTATCAGTATAGCGGATGTTATCAATTTTGTTAGAGTAGTGTGGATATATTGATCGTTGATTACATTAGTCTGACTAGATCATATTATAATGGAAACATCTTTGTACTTACTAAGCAAAGTGATTATTTATTATGGAATGTTCAAACCTGACTAAATTTATAAAGGTGTATCTTTTTTTATTGAAATTCTATGTTTTAGTGTTTTTTTTTAAATGTGTAATCTATAGGATTAATTAAGATGATGACTTATATAGAAAGATATATATTCTTTTATAATTTTTTATAAAATTATTATTTTATAAGATGATCCTACACATCAAAATAAAATAAAACTTAATACATAGAATACGTTAAGGTTGTTTAAATTTATTATATATTCATTTTTTGCGCTGATTTTACAAAAAGTTGGGGTTTTTCACATTAATTTAATCTTCATTTTTGAATTAATTTTATTTTTCTGAAAAAACAAAATTAAAGTACATACTTGTTATTTTTCATTTTTTTGGATATTATGGTTTATTTTTATTGTTATGAGGGTATAAAGCAATTGAGTTAGATTCTACATTTGTATTAGATATTATATTGATTAGCGAATCTTGTTTATAATTAATTATAGTTAAATGCCCCCCCCCCCCAGAAAATAATATATAAATAGAGCAAATAAATTTATAAATACTTATTTTAAAAAATTAGCATCTTTTAGTGTCCCTTTTTATAAAAATCTAGCAACACCCCTAGTTCACATTGTCATTGATAATTTTTTTTTATATTTGACTAAGTAAAGAAAAAAATTTAGTGGATATAAATAATTTAATAGGCTGTATTCTGGTTCGTCTTATTTCTAAACAGTCGTCCATTTAGCCGTCTATATGACTTCCTCTAAACAGCTTAAAAAGAAAGAGACTCCTTAGATTTATATATGATAGTTTATTTGCACGGAAAAGATATATTTATAAAAAATAATATCTATTTAATGTACAAACCTAAATTGGGTGTTCCAGTTCAAAATCTGTTAAGACCAAGGTTAAACAGAAATAATTCGAAAAATAAGATTAATCAGGACACTGTAATATTTATAAGGTTAATTGTGACATATTTATATGAAGTTTTATATTTATAACTTAAACACAAATAATTTATTCTAGAAATAATCTTATTTTTGAGCAAGTTAGGAAACATCTATTTTAAACAATACTTACTAGGCGTTATCTTTCTAATATAGCCCTAAAAATACTACAAGGTTAAAATTTGAGTTTTTAAATCCTCGCACAATAAAAAATTATATCCATTTTTTGTTTTGAGTATACATTCCCATGAACTTGCAAAATAATTTCATGGTTCAACCAATTAAATTTCTTTGAATAACTGAATTAATTCCCTTTTTTTTAAATATATCTAATATATTATTTAGTTTTTATTGTATTATTTGGTATCGCTGAAGATGAATGTTTAAAATAAAATTATAAGGAGAAGAATATTTATCTATAATAGAGTTGTACAGATCTGAGTATTGAAATACGATTTTAAATTTTTTTTGATTTAATAAATAAAATGTACATAAATTTATTTTAATGAATATAAATATCAAAATTGAGCACGACGAATAAAAGATTCCTTTTTAAAGATACATCTAATTAGATATCTTAGACAGCTTATATATATATTATATTATTTTTTCCTCATAAGGTATTGTGTAAAATGAATAACTTAAAATTTTGGCTTTAAAGTTAAACGCGATTTAATGAATGTAATATGATTACTTGATCAAATTGTTTGCACATATTCACTGTGTAAGGGAGTAAGAATTGACTGAGTTAAGATAATTGATTTTCAAAAATAAATAGAAGGGGAAAAAAAAAATTTTTAAAGATATTATTTGAAAAAAATATTCATAATAATACAGCATAACATATTATATAAGCACGTTAATACAGTTATAATATAAATACAAATTGGCGTAAAATTTGAAAACCAGAATGGATAATTTGGAGTTCTTTTTATAATAAGAGTTAAAATAAAACGTGGCACTTTTATTTATCACACTATAATAATTAGATTTGATTGATTTTGACGAGTATTTATATGGCAGCAAATGCAAACAAAATATGTATCTTTGTTTCAAACTTAAATATCCAAAATAAATTATATATTCATCTTCATGTCAATAATCTAGATAGTATTTAATCTCAGCAACTTTTAGAAATTCTTTCTCTTCTCTTAAGATGACGCATGCGTGTTCTCCAATCTTCTTTCCATAAAATAACGATACCTCTCTTGTTAATGACGAGTCCAGGACGTTCAGAATTTCTTGAAACATGTCCTAACAGAAGATATTTTTCTCCTAACTTTAAACGCCTACACTTGCAAGTTACGTGCTTTAATTTTATTTCATGAATTTTTAAATATTATAGGATATAAATTGTAGTTAAGAGGCTCAAGACTGTTACCAATAGACCTAGAACCATTGATAATGGTCAGATCTTCAAACCGTTCTAGACTACTTTAAACTATATAAGGGCAAAGACCTGTTATGGGAAAGAGTGAACTAATATTATAAAAAACCTTACCGGAATAAATAAATTTTATATCATATTTAAAATTTTGGTTCCAAAAATATTTTTTTCTAATATGTGTACTTTAAAGATTGTCATTCAACTCTA
This sequence comes from Gordionus sp. m RMFG-2023, assembly GCF_954871325.1. Taxonomy (NCBI): domain Eukaryota; kingdom Metazoa; phylum Nematomorpha; class Gordioida; order Chordodea; family Parachordodidae; genus Gordionus; species Gordionus sp. m RMFG-2023. Next base: position 37,805,030 of record NC_088777.1, on the reverse strand, counting down.
CAAAACATATTCATCCTCTTCCTAAAATGACCATTCAAGTTTAAACCAATTAAATATAAATACCAATCTCAATACAGTATACAAAATGAATGACATATAAAAATCGTCTTTGAGGAGTGATCGCATTTCGGTGATTTTATATTTTAAAATAATCATAATAACTTAGAAACCTTTTCTTTGATCCAAAGATATTCTTCCTTTTGTTTAAGCTTAAAAGCCCTTCCTTTGAATATCTTCATCAAATATACCGTGTATCTTATCCAAGGACCTATTGATTCTCTAGATAATATTCTCGCTTGAATTGCTAATTTTTAAAAAAGAAATCAGTGTTTTAAAAGATGCATATATTATATGATTAGTATAAGTAATACTCATTTCTTTCTATTTCCATGAACATGAAAGTTTTTTTAAAAAAAATAGTCTCAACAAAATAATTTAACTTTTGACGATAGGGATGGTAAATGTAAACTTAAATATAATAAATTGAGTCATAGATGCCCCATCTCCACATTCTTTATTTTTAGGGCTTCCTATATAATCTATTAATGATAACATATTAAAAATGTTATTGAAAATTCTATAAAATTATAATTAAGATGTTTTAAAAAAAATGCGGATTTTATAAAATTGTTTCTAAATTTTCAAGACATCAAGAAGGGTTTTTATAATAAACTTAAGTGGTGTGATTTCTCAATCAATATAAGACTGGATCACGATTATGGTCTCGTTTAAAAAAAGTATATATTATAGAATTTATATCTATAAATAAAATACCAAAATCTTTGCGACAAAATTTCTTTTGATTCACTTTCATATTGGAAGCCTTGCATTCTTTGCAAGAATCTTTATTTAAGTTTTAATAAAAAAATATATATATATAATCAATGATATTAATCAAATTTTTAAAAAAATAGTATTTACAAGAATCAGTGTTATAATCTCTATCACTATCGTATCTTGAATCAAATTGAGGGATTTCTATAAAAATATCAAATATTTGATTAGAGAGGTATTTATAATTGCTAAATGTATATAACATAATTCTTTGATAAACATTATCATAAATTAAGCAAATTTGATTTAATATTATTTTTTATTTTATGTGTTAAAACTTGCATAAAATAATTAATCAAAAATAGAGGTATAAAAGACAACCCCGCCTAGGGTGACAAGCTAAGTTGTTAAGCCTTAATAGGTTTCGAAATATGAGGGAGAGGGGGCATGCAAATTTTTGTTTTGTGAGGGTGAAATATTTTTGTAATACGTCTAACTAGTATTATATCATTAATTATTAAATAAAGCTAATAATAACTAGGAATAATTTAAATATATATTTTTATCAATAGTTTTAAATAAATTTTATTCATAATATTTAAACATGATATAAATGAAGAATATTTGTCATATTTACATGCGTAAAATATTTGAAGAGAATATTTTATAAATAATGCATATAATGATATTCACTCACTGACACAGGGGGCAATAGGGGAACGACTTTGTTGATAACCCTTGCTACATCTGTTGCAAGTTATTCCTGTTACCCCATCTTTACAAGGGCACTGTCCAGTGGTTTGATTACATGTCTTACCCGAGGCTCCTACTGGGTGACAATCGCAAGCTATAAAAATTAAATAATATTTTTTAAAAATATTTTGAAGAATTTCTATATTTATTTTCATTTTAGAATAAAATGATTAGGAATATTAAGAATTATGTATTATAATAGGGACTTCGCTGCCCGCCGGATAAAAAAAATAAGCCGACATTTGGCTAAGAGGAGGGGGATTGCCTTCGGTTTTGAGAAAAAGGGATGGTCCTCGCCCGGGAGCAAATCTTGTGTTAGAGAGGAATTGGGAAAAGCGGCCTTCGACCTTATCTGGAGATGAATGAGACAATCTTCGGCTGAGAGAAAATTGGAGAGGGCCATTTTCTGGGCTGAAAAATATGACTACCCTTCTCGTTTAAAGTATCCAGTTAATTCCCAAGACATCACGATTAATATTAAAACTTTTCTCTGTAAAAATATCACTAAGGTAAGGTAATATATGAGCATTTTACTCCAATAAATTAATGTGCATTATCTTAATCAGCAAGAAATATATTTAATACCTTTACAAGCTTTTCTATGAGTAATGTGTTTGGTTGGATCTCTATAATAACCTTCTTTGCAGTAATGACAATGTCGACCAGCGGTACTATGCCTACATCCTATGCAGACTCCTCCGCTTTTACCCCCAGACAATTTGTAAAGCTCCATGTTAAATTGGCATCTCTTGGCATGTAAATTACACTTGCAAGCTAAATATATTTTTTTAATTTTTAACCATATTATAAATTGTTATTTTTAAATACTAATATTTTATTATGATCGCATTTACTTTAAAATTTTTATTACGCTTGTTATTTTAAAGACCTAAAATTATGACTTACTCAATTCCTTAACTCGATAAAGTACAGATATTAAAAAGTAAGAGCAGAGAGTGATTTTCAAATAAATATAGTGGATCCGGCGTCTCCTAACCAAAATATATATCTTTAATCTATGCAAAAACTTCCTTTGATTGTTCATCTTATTAGTTTCACTTATTATAAATGATATAGTGAACTTTTCCTAAGCATATCTAGAAAAGTTAACATTTTTATACAGCAGTAGTAATCCTGTAATAGGGCCTCTCTTTACTTCTCTTCTCCTCTAAGAATGAGATAAAGAAAGACTTGACATGACTAAGAATTTAGAGAAAGGGGAAATTAAAAAGGGGGGGGGGAGTATATGTATAAATTGCCTTGAGTGGATGCACTTAAAAGAGCCCACGAATAAGCCTTTTACAATTGTCCATATTTTGATCAAAACAAAAAAAATAACAAAAATTAACATTTTAAGAAATGCACATTTCTCTACATCTGCTAGTGGACCCATCCTTCAAAAAATCTATGATTTATGTAGTGCACAAAAATACATATTTCGAAACCCTAAAGATTCGCGGCGAAGAATATAAAAATACCGCATATTTTGTATACTTCGCGGTGAATTCGTGCTAACTGTAAATGCAGGGTTACTCGTTGAAAGATATTGAAATTCGCTTATCCCGGTCTCAAAATAAATATAATATTTTCAAATTTTTTATAAATTTATTAATAAAATTTAATTTAAAAAAATTTTTTATTATGAAATTCTCATAAAATTTTAAATTTTTTTATCGATTAATGATAGAATAATACATTCTATGTATAAATATGATATTATTTTTAATTAAAAATTATTATGTAAAATTAAACAGTTTTATTTTTTAAATAAAAAAAAATACCTTTCATAGATTATTCATCTCCAAGGTATCAAAATGATATTTAATTTTATCTTTACCAAAAGTGTCATATGTCAACATTATATAAAATACAATTATGTGTATACCGACATAAAAATAAATAATTCATATAAATATTATCAATTTAATGTTTTCATGGATCGCAGTGGAATAAGGACCTTCTAGAGAGCCATGTGTGGCATTAACTATGAATGCACCCCTGATTTTATACAATTTTAATTTTACATTACAAATAGGGGAGACTGGGGCTTAATAAACGGGGGCGTGCCAAATCACTAATTTTAATATTGAATACATTGGAATTAGGGATGTACCGATATTTTTAACGGGTCAGATCGGGCCGATATTTCACCCATTTTAAAATATCGGTTATCGGTCAATATTATAAAATTTTCCGATCCGATATTAAATGGCCTTGTAAACAAAAATAAAATGTAAAATTTTTAAAAATGTTAATCTAAAATCATTTATTTTTATAAATAAAATAGAAATCCATTTTTATGTATATTTTTTTAATAATAATAAGGCGTACCCAGATATTCAGCACTTCTATAATTTTCATTCTGACATGATGCCAATTTTGAATTTTTTTGTTATTTTGCTAATAATGCGTTTTTCCTTAAACCATCTACCAAACCGGTTGAAACACTAAAATTTACTAATACACACTTATGATTAATATAATATTCCTATTATAGTTTTTATTTTTATTGCAAATATATATAGACTATAATATTTTTTAATGTTTTTTTATTTTAAAAAAACTATCAAAATTAGTTCTATTTGATAATTTTCAAGAATTTATGATCGCAACATCAATAAAAAAAAAATAGTTCACCATTTTTTTAATCTTATATATTTATTATATATGTTGACACTATAATGTCGAACAAATCAACGCCATTCTGAATTATATAAATTTATAAGGGTTGAATTTAAAAAAATTAAGAAGAATGTGAAAACATTGCATGGAGGAGGCGTAAGAGTTCTGCATAATGATGTAAATAAATTATCATTTAAATTGTTTCTAGGGGAACCAAAAAATTTTTTTAAGGTTTCAGTTATGAAAAATCTAAGGCGTTTTAGTTAATATAAAAGCTTCCAAAAGCATTTAGATAGGAGGCATGATTATTTAACTCCGTTTCATCACTACACTAAGGATTTCTCAAAGAAGGTTGGATTAGTTTTCATCGACTATTAGTAATAGTTTTTCCATAAAGTTATTCTAATTCTAAAAAAATTTTAAATTGATATTTACAAAACGGATAATTTAAAATTTTTTTAATTAACGAAACCTAAGGATAAAAACAACATGAATAGTAGAAATAATTTTATAAAAGAAAAAATTTATGATTACATGAGGAAATAATCATTAAAAAAAATTTTATACTACTATTTAATCGACATTCCAAATATGGTACATTATATAGTATAGATAGAATTATGGACCAAAATTATATAGAATATGTTAAGGCATATGTAAGGAATAAATTTATATTCATTCCATTTAAAAAGAAATGAGTTCTATATCAACTGGAGAGTCTAGAACATTTAGTATTTAACAAAATTTGATGGCATTTATAGCACTGAAAAATAAATATTTTCCAATTTTTTTATAGCATAATAGAATCTCCGAACTATAAAAAGCATACTTTGCAACAAAAAATTAGATCTCAAAAACCTATAAATCACAATTGTACCATATATGTTGATGCTGATCATTAATGGGTTAAAAAAATTAAGTCAAGTTTTGCTTTAACAATAGTGTTCAAATTAGAGAAGTCCATTTTATACAAAATTTAATTTTTTTAAAATGAATAAGATAGATAAAATATAAAAATTATTGTTTAAAAAAACCCCATCATTTTGTTGTTTATATAATTCAATTAAAATTCTACCGACGTAAAAAGGCATACACTATCTATTGGCTTAATTGACATGAGCATGACAACCCATTTAATTTGAAAGAAAGGTTATTAATAATATTAATATGAGATTTTAAGGGTTTTATAATTGTTCATCAATCGAATGATTTATATATTATTTTAAAAAATCACTGTTGGTAACGGGCTTTAATAAATAAAATTTCTTTTTAATAAAATATCGAACCAATAAATTATATAATATTATATAAAGTCTTAGCCATTAATGGCAATTTTAATATTCATTAAGCGTGTAAAAAAAGGGGGTCTTTTAAAACTGGGATTTGCATATTATAATCAGTTGGGGTCTTTAATAATAAATTATTTTCATATTATCACAAATCTAATTTATCATTTTTAGAGTAAGGTAAGGAAGGGGGTATTTATTTATATATTTTATGCTAGCTATAATAATTGTAGTATGATCAATGTATATTCGTGAAATTATTAAAATAAATTTGTAATTTTAAAATATCATTTCTAGAAAATGGTAAAAAATATTGCAAATAGTCAAATGATTTGTTAAAAATTCAATCTAAACTCTTAATATAAGATCGACTCATTTAGCTTAAAAGTTTTTCAGGATTGTAAACAACTTTTATAATTACACAGAATTTCCAGTTCAGCTAATACCCAATTCTCGTAACTTTTATTTCATATATTTTAATGTTATTTTCTCAACTACTCAAATTCAAGCCATCTTATGAGTAAATTTTAATTGTTTTTCTAAGCCTGCTAGTGATAAGTCATATTTTCAAAAAAATTTCTGTTTATATAAATTTTATTTTAATAAGATTTATTTAAATTTCTTATCTTATCAAATGTCCCAATATACTTATTATGTTCGATGTCAAAGGAATATATATACTAAATTGTATAAATAAAATATAAAAAAAATTTCTAAGAAATAGTATAATATTAAAAAAATGTGTAATTCATTTTAACAAAAATTTTTATCATGTTTTTTTGCAAGTTGCAAAAACGTGGTAAGGCATAAATAAGATTTTGATTTTTTTTATTCTAGTTTTCTTCAATTTTTTGTTTTTAAATCCCCAAAAGTCATTTTGACAAAAAAAAATGGATGTTTTGATAATGCATTAATTAGGGTTGTATTATATTTGATCATTATTAATTCTTTAATACCGTAATAGTCGAAGCTTGCACAGGTAATTTCAGTATTCAGTTTAAAGAAATATTTTCTAGCCTGATTTTTGGCAGGGCCTAGTCTAGTAAAAAAAATATAAACATTTTCAAATAAATCTATATTAAAAAAATCAAATTATTTTATGGCCCGGTCAGAATTTAGAACGGGTCTGCAAATCTCTGATATATAACAATCTTTATAAAGTAATCACTCAAGGTTAAACGAAACGAATTTAATATAGTTGCAAATAAATGTGCAAAGAAAAAGATATAGCATGAGTTATATGATTTTAAAAATTGGATTCATCGAAAATCAATTTATGTGAAATTTAAAAAAATGAAATTACCATTTTTTATTGCCGATAAATATAGTGATGGGTTCCCTTCAATTTCTTTTAAAAGAAAAAATTTAATAGCAAATAATTTTTCAATAAATAAAAAATCATTTACATACAAAAAATAGAATAGAAGACAATCAGTGGTAATTTTTTTACCGACAAACGGTGATTCTTTTAAAGATCTTAGGTGTTGAAGATGACAATAAAGCTTGCCACAAATGATGAATTCATGTTTTTACAAATTCATGTATTTATTTAAAAGAATAATTAAATACGTGCTCTCAATAAAAAAATTGTAATTAAAATGCGGTGAATATTGTATGTAGATTTGGAGATTTGGTTGGTAAAAATAAACATCAGTATACTATACATATAATTCTTTTGCGAATTGTATGTATAATCTATAACTGATTAACAAAATTTAAAATCATAGGATATTAATTTTTAAGAGATACAACCCAAAATCATATATTAGAACGCCGAACTGAAAAGAAAAATCACGCAAATAATTTTTGAATTATATATTTATCAAATTATGATATTTTTAATTTATTCAACTTTTTTCATATATTAATATGGTTAAATTATTTTAATGTTAGTTTTATATTAATAAAAAATCATATGGATATGAAAGATACATTAAAAAGTAGTAATTAAATAAAAAATGTTTTAATCTTGAGAAACTAAAATGGTCACCATTTTAGTTCTAAATATTTAATTTGACCTTTAGTGCTAGTGACAGCCTTAACTACTCTTCACAACACTAATTCACGGCGAAGTATACAAATATGCTATCTTATTATTTTTCGACGCGAATTCGCGTTAATGGTGAACGGTAATTCGTTTAGACAGATTTCGGATCAAGGTTTCACATCTCTATTTGGGAAAAAATTTTCACAAATATTTGACCCTTTTCACTGATCGTATTTATTTATATGCTTATATTTACTTATCATTATTACAAAATCACACATATTTATCTATTGAGTTCAAATCGGAAAGCAGACCATTCTTTAAACAATATCGTTGTCTGATAAAAAAAAAAATTTGGTCATTTTTGATGTGTGATATAGCACCTTTCTGCAAACGTTAATAGAATGATTCATAACATGAATTTTATTTTTCACCAATAACTTTTTTCAAATATCTCAAAACTTGTTGGGTTGTAAGTAATACAATTTTTCTTATTTTTTTCTTTGATATTGTTAAATTGAGTATTTTTGGATTGATCTCCGAAATTTCTATCATGATAATTCATCCCATCTTATTTGAGTTTTTTTTATTCAAAGAAATTGGACAATCATGTATTAAATCAAAACATAACTTTAAAAAATATGAAAATATTAAGCATGAAAAATGATAAAATACAACTGTGTAACTTTTGTAAAAAAAATTGTGAATTTTAGTAATGCTGTGGCGATCAATTCAGGAATGTTAGAGTGGTGTTTATTTTAATTTATTTATTTATACTATTTATTAAAAATTTGAATATCTCTAATAATTATCGATATCATTTAGATTTTATAATTAATATATAGGACATGATAAGCTCTATGAGACATTATAAATTTAAAACTTTATCACATTCTTTCTTTATAAAATTTTCTGTTGAAATATAATAGATATGAAAATAAAATTTATAGCGATCTGATTCAGTTCAGGGTAGTAAATAAAAAAAAAAGAATTGTAGTATAAAAATTTAAGGTTAGTCACAATTTTGGGGCAGAAATTATTATGCATCTTTCAGTTCAAATCAAATATCTAAGATAATAAAAACATCCAAGGACTGAACCTCTTCACACTTGAACATCCTATCATTCTATACCTTTCCTATGACAGTAGCAATGGGGGGGGCAAAGGGATCAAGCCTCCTGAAAAATTTGAAGGGCCCCTTGAAAATAAAAGTGAAAGTCATTTTAAAAATGTTAGCTAAAAAAGGTCAATTTGAGTAAAGACTAGTGATGCCACTGACATAGAGCTTACTTTAGTAAGCCATGGCCTAATGATGACAAACCACTGCCATAATTCGTTTTTAAGAATTCCTATATGTAACGAGAAAAACGAAAACCTTTTCTAAATCTATAATAACGTAACATCTAAGAATTTAAATAAAAAAATTAAATTAGCGATTAGAATAATGATATAGTGTTTTAACATAAAAAAATATATCAATCAGCCAATTTACATTTGAATTAAAACATTAAAATAGCCTTATAAAAAAAACTATCTCCTCTTGAAGTTACTCCCTTTTTTATTACACAAAACAAAGGTAAAATATTTTAGAATCTTGAAAATTTGTTGTTTTTAATTTTTTGAAGTGGATTTTTTTATTGTGTATAGAGAGATGATATATTTACAAAAGAAATGTATGTTTTATTTAATGCTAAGTTTATTTTAAAGAAAAATATTTTTCTTTTATAAAAACAGCATCTATATCTATATTAATGTTATGATTGTTCAACTTATTATCTCTCTATATATCATTATTATAATTCGTACTTTTGAAAAAAAATTTTTTATCTTAGTAAATAAACAAAAAATCACCATTATATTAAAGCACGTAGATAGATAGATTTGGGTTATGAAAATAATATATACGCAGATATTTGTATATAAAAATGATATGATTACGAAACATGATTTTTTTATTATCTTTTAGCAAGTTTAAAGTTTTACAATGATTAAAGTTATATTTGTGGCAGAGAAAACTTTTATGTTCTAATTATAACGCCCTTTTTTTAAAAGAACTAAGATGAATTAATATTTATGCATACATTAGTGTTAGGAATGAACCAATTTTTTATCGGTTATCGGTCAATATTGTTAAATTGTCCGATTATCAAAATCGGGGATAAAAAATTATTTAGAATAATAATTAGGGTATTAATATTGAATTATGAATTTGGAAAATATTTTTGGTAAACTATATTTCCTATAGACATTTCCACACTGACCGATATCAACTTATTATAGGTAAATTCTAATCCGTTCTAAATACCTGCATCGGTATATTACATTTTTAGTTATCATCAATATGTTTTCTCCACCAATGTATTATTTTATCAATAATTATTCAATGTGTTTTTTAAATTTTAATCAGATTTCTATTCCAGCATAATGAAGAATACCTACATTATAAACTTCAGACAATTTTTGCCATGAACTATTTCTGATTTATATGCTTTCAAAGAATATTTTATATAAAATTAAAAATGATTAAAATCGTTTAAAATTTATAGGGTGTTTTATACATCGTGCTGAAATTAGTTTTGTTGAGATTTGAGCTAATTTAAAAAAAAACGTCTAACTCAATATTTTATCTAGAAAAATATTATGCAAACCGGAAGATTTTGCTCATAGATGGCACGAAAGTATAGACATCTATTAGGGAAATATAAAGGTTTGGACAATATTTTTCTGGCTAAAATATTGAGTTAACCGTTTTTAAAAATCGGGTTTAATTGTCGTTTAATAGTACGCACTAATTGAACGTTTCAACGCAGCATTTCAAAGGCAAAAAAATAACGTAAACGCAACTATGTTTAAATTCGAACCATTAATTTTGATTTTTTTAATAGGAAATGTCTAAATTAAAAATAAAAAAATGCTGTCCAATTGTGGGCTGTAACAACATTAGCTAAAATATGTTTCCAGCAAAATTCGATATTTTAAATTTTAAAAAGGTACTTAATAAATGATATAGATTGAGAAAATAATACATTGCAGGGCAAAGTAGAGTTCAGCGCCTAAATAAGGGGGAAAGTCGTGATTGGCAACATGCAGGTATATGCTCCTACCCATTAAAAGTATATAAGCCTTTTTAAGTTATATAGGCACCCCCCCCCTCCTTCTTACAATTCATGCAGAGGCAGACACGAGTTATATTTGATAAGTATATATCTGTGTATTTATCTAAAATTTAACTTAATTATAAGAAAAGTTGTTTGTCTCGTTACTCTATTTAGGACCATGCAAACGAAAGGGCGAGGGAGCAGAAGTTCTAAACCGCCAAAATTAAATTATTTATGGGCCGCCCAATTTTATTCTTATGTATTAAGAAGTCAATGGTAATGTAAAAAATTATAAATATTACTTAAATTATGCTTAATATCACCTAATGCAGTTATTCATAACAAATTATGCTTTATTTATTATAATTGCTTAAATCAAAATTGTTCTTTTGCCAAAAATTTTAAAAATCATAAAATTGAAGATTTTTTTTAAAAGAAGATCAAAAAAATCAACATTTTTGAATAGTTTAATTAATTTTGTTTTCAAAAAAGAATTATTTGTGGAATTTTTTTCAATTTTAATATGATGTAATGTAGTATTTATTAATTTTTTTACATTGTTTAAATGATATTGACATATATATTCATTTTTGGGGGAAAGAAGAATCGGAAAGAGGAAGGGGGGATTGAAGAGTAATTTTTTATTAGCTTTACATTATGTAAAGGATACCAGGCAAATTTACTAAGCCCCCTTCCTCCCTTCCCTAGTTATGCCAAAGTACTGTTAAGTGCGGAATGAGTAAATAATGTATTTTTAAACTGCGATGCAACATTTTACAATAAGTAAATCAATATAAACTGCAATTAATATTTAAATTCAAATTAAATTTTAGAATTGAATTAATTTCACACAAAAAAAAAACAAATTTCATAAATAAATAAGTAATAAAACATTTTCCGATATTTATATTAGTCCCAATCCTCTTACACCTGTAACACTCTTATATATTAAAAATCTTATAATATTCTCCAAAAATCTCCTTAACCTATAAAAAATATATATTAAGAGGCTATCCACTTAAAAGTTCACAGATTATCAGTTGTATTTGTATTAAATTATAATATTATTTTTAAAAAGCTTCTTAGTGTGTCCCTACTCCCTAACGATAAAATATTTTCTATTTATTTTATTTGCTTGTTTATTTTTATTCAACTTTCTTTTTTCCCCGAAGAAAACCCTTCGAATTTTCATATCATAACTTTTGTTTCAATTATCATTATAATTTAAAAACTAATATAATATATGATATATTAAGTGGGTAGATAATAAACTGAAATTTCAATTAAGTTAATAAGATTATCCATAATTTTATGGGTTTTTTAAACTTAAAAAATAATGAATTTTTTAAAAATGAAAACTCATAATACAAAATAATGATTCCCCCCCCCCCCCCTTAAAAAATATTTTATATTTAATATAAATATAGTTTATAATAAATAATACCTCGTTTGTGCAAGACCTTTTGGAGCCATCATTAAAATTTAAAAAATATTGGTCGAAAGATAAAAAAAAGTTTGAAATTATTTTGAATAATTAAATTCAAGCTAATTTCCATATAAATTTTGAAAGCTAATTAAGAGAGCTAAATAATACCTCGTTTGTGCAAGACCTTTTGGAGCCATCATTTAAATTTAAAAAATATTGGTTCGAAAGATAAAAAAAGTTTGAAATTATTTTGAATAATTAAATTCAAGCTAATTTCCATATAAATATTGAAAGTAATTAAGAGAGCTAAATAATACCTCGTTTGTGCAAGACCTTTTGGAGCCATCATTTAAATTTAAAAAATATTGGTTCGAAAGATAAAAAAGTTTGAAATTATTTTGAATAATTAAATTCAAGCTAATTTCCATATAAATTTTGAAAGCTAATTAAGAGAGCTAAATAATACCTCGTTTGTGCAAGACCTTTTGGAGCCATCATTTAAATTTAAAAAATATTGGTTCGAAAGATAAAAAAAAGTTTGAAATTATTTTGAATAATTAAATATTCAAGCTAATTTCCATATAAATATTGAAAGATAATTAAGAGAGCTATCATATTAATTATTATATAACTAATATTTTGTAATTGGCTTCGATTCGCATAAATTTTTAAATATTATAATAGAAAACATGTATTATAAATAAAAAAAATTCGATTTGAATATCTTTAAAACAATTATGACACGTCGCTTTTATTAATATTAATAAGCAGGTAGGTAAAATATAATTTATGCAACATATATGTTACTACCATTAATGTGCGGTGCAAATCAGGCAGGAAATATGATATGTAATATCTACGAAATCAGATTTTTAAAATTTTAACACGAAATAGATGATTTAAATTTTCATAACAGACAGAGCGCGTTTTTAAATTTAAGATCTAATTTTACCCCCCAATATATATTCCAGTGTGTGTAAAATACTTACTCTAAAAATTTAAGTAAATTTAGTAAATACACTTTTGGGTTATTTTTAATTTGTGTACTAAAATTGCACTAAATACCTGCTTACGCCCGTTGTTGGTAACATAATACACATCATTGATCTAACTACATAAAAAACTTCCATCTTTTAGTATCTCATAAAATAAAAATTGAACAAGGCAATTTTCTAGATACAACTTATAATTCCTTCTATGTTGGAAAAAATGTTGAATAAAATAATTACGTAAGCATTCGTTGACGTCCTTATCGGTAGCTCTGGCCCATGGTCGGTCGTAGTAAAATTTTTTGCATTTTTCGCACTCGTTTCCGTCAGTGTTATGCTTGCAATCGCAAACCATTCTGTTTTCTGAGTTGCGAACGCATTTGGAACCGTGGCCATTGCATTTACATCTTCCACCCACGGATATGTCAGATATACCGAAAAAATAATCACCAGTGTAGTCATAGATTTGGTCACCTGTTTCAAGGTGATCACTTTTGATTTTTTGAATATTACTATTTTCTATAACTTTTATAGAAGGATTTGGGCGGTAGACATAGTTGTGGGACCATTGGATTGATGGTGTGAAAATAGACACGTTGGGATTATTTATTTGTGAGCTGATAAGATTATTATTTTCGGAGAGATTAGTATTAATAATAGGTAAAACAGGATTAATAGATACAGTTCCCAACCCTCTAGAAGGTAATTCATTAAACTGCTCTTGCTTGTACGCATCGTAATTGTAAATGTGTCGCCTTTCTATAGAATTTGACTCTTTGGCAAAGTATCGAGCGGAAAACAAATCAGCAGTTGTGACATCTGAAGTCAAGTTATTATGGAAGGGAAGGGTTGGTAAAAATGGTGGGAGTGGAGAAGGAAATAATATTATTCTATTATTATCATAACTATTTTTATTATATGATATGAGGTTTTTAAACACAGATTTATTGTTAAATATCGAAGATGAAAGCGGGTAGAGCACTATTTTTATATCGGTGGCTGTTACCCAATCCTGTAAAACGGGACTCGAATCAAAGTCATAAGCTGAAGGCCTACCTTCTAAAGTTGAGAAAGCGATTCTATTATCAATTCCATATTCGTATAAGGATGAGTCAACTATAGATACGTGGGGGATAGATGAGGTTTGATGATGTGATGAATTGGGGCTGTAGAATGGATTATTATCTTTTAATTTAAAAGCTACGCTATTTTTCGATAATTTAGCTGGTTGGGGTAAAATATTAAATTTTTTATCAGTCTTCAGGTATTCGTAACACAGCGCCTCTTGTTCATTAGCCTTGGTGACTTGAGATTTTGGGTTCTTTTGAAAAGTTTTAACACAATCCTGTGCATAATATTGAAATGGTATCCAATTTTTGCGGTGATCCGTGCTTTTATATATTGCCATAGCAACTGGGAGTAATCCGCAAAATTGTATACTGACATATGTGAGCTCGTATTTTTTGTTTAACGAGAGTATTAAATTGACGCTCTCGTCACTTTTGTCATTCGCTTTTTCGGTATTGTGGACTGTATGTTTATTCCTCAAAGGAGCTGAAAGCCAGCAAGTCCTATTATTGGGATTATTTAAATCGGTTAAGTAGTCAATCGATTCGGGGGTTATAATATTTCTTCCATTGGAATGGCATTTATGGCATACTTTGTCATGCATGTCTGTGTTGCCAAATATATCACCAAAACCTTTAGGTTTAACGTCGGTGTTTCTGTGTTCCCAATCTTTATAATAGGTGTAATAATAATTGTTACGATCTTTGTGTTGTTTATTTTGAGAATTACCGTCATTAGCCACCTGTATATCACTTTTGATGAGCCATTGAGTAAGGGCATAATATGAATTCAAGTCTTCGGGTGGCTTGAGAAATTTAAGTGACCTTCTTTTAATGGAACCCGATTCTAATAAATCTTTTCCATCTTCATCGGTTGAATCAGCGAATCCTGAATCATTTTCATCATAGCTGTCTAAATCCCTTTTAGCCGTTTTAAGCGACAGCTTATTTTTATCAAAACCGGAAGATGCATTTAAGTAACAATACAACATATCTATGTTTAATGAAGAATCAGAGTCGCACGAATAAGTCGAATAAAACTTCTTACCAAACGCCACATTTGTAAGATCTGGTAGGCATCTCTTAGGAAACCCTGATATATTGTCATAACAGGGGTCAGTGGGAAGTGATAAACTAGCGGGCAAGTTTTCACCACTTTTAAAGTTATCGTAGAGCTGCGATGACACAACTCTAGGCTTCTCAATCGATCGGTAATAAGAATAAGAAGGGTTATTGTTGCCATTATAATTATTATTAAACGAGCGATATGTCAATTGTCGCGCAGGCCGGTTATCTTGTTTAGGTCGCGAATTAACGGTCGAAAAGTATTTATCCCATTCTAATAACTTGGTCTCGTCGAAAGTCAAAGGTGGCTCTACCGGTCTGTGCCGACGAAAAACTTTATTTTTATGAGGGTCTACGTAATAATAATTTTTGTAGTTTATGTCGGCTACCTCCTTATCATAATTATTTGTTGAATCATGTAAAAATTTTGGTGATTTTTGACTCTGCCTTCGTTTTCCTTTTGATTGTTTAGTTTCTCTCATTATCTTGCTTTTTTCTTGCTCTTTGTAGTATTTGTTAATTTCTTCGTATTTGGTCAATTTTTTTTCAATTTTTTTAGGATCTAGGTTTTTAGAGGTTTCTATATTGTATCCGTCATTACCGTAACTTTTCGGATTATATTTGTAACTCTTTTGAATATTAGATTGACTATTAAATCCTGGGTTATTATTAGTACTATTATTTTTTTGATTTAATTCTTTATCAGGTCGAAATAAGTAATAATAGTAAAGGTCATCATTGTAATGATCTCGGTGTGTGTGGACGGGATTATGTTTAAGCGCAATAGTAGGGGTAATGTTGAAAACCGTTAATATAGTAATTATTGCGAAAAAAGAATTTACGGAATTGACGAAGGATGCTAATTTCGCTAAAGGTTGCCAATTTATAATAAGGTCGATTAGCATAGGAAAACGTTTACTATTAACATTAAGCTTATGTTGTATTGCAGTATCCGAAAACGGGAGTTCATATTTGAAATCCATTAATGGGATGTGATATTTGAAAGCATTGATGTTTATATTGTTATTTTTAGAATATTATAACCCTATATGATCGCGAAAAAGGGGATTCTATAGAAAAACATTATTTCACAGTTATCTATTATTATTTAAAACAAAAAATTAATCAATTCTACATTTTCATATTTCATAACCTTTCAAATGTGTAAAAGCTTTGAAATGATGATATGAACTTTTTTTAAACAAGTTTTTTCTTAACTATTTATCTTCAATTCATGATTTAATTTCTGAAAGAGATCAAAGATAATTTTCATAAGCACTCATTTAGCCTCAACATTCATTATTAATTTTTACATATTTAAAATTTCACTAAATTATTATATGCTCTATTCGGTAATTAATAGTAAGTAATAAAAAAATAATAATTTTAAAATGATCTTATATAATATAACTATAATAAAAGTGGCTAAATTAATAGGAATTATAGTTTCATTTTTTTGTTGTTATTATAAAGTTGCCAATAAATAAGATAAAAATAGTTTATGCTCTTCATAACTAAAAAATTCAAAAAATTATCATAAAAGAATATTATGGATTTTGTTTTTGGAATCAAAAATTAAGTTTCATGAATTCGTGTCCCTATTCTTTCAGTTCATTTTATTGCAAATCAGTCATATTAATCGTATTACTCTAATATAGTAAACGGTAGAGGTCGGTGCACTAGGCTCTAAAATTTTTTCGAAAAGGGAATTCTGTCCGGAGTAATTTTTTTAGCCCAGCCAGAAAAATAATTTTGTACAAATTGTGCGGCCCAGCCCATAATACAAGTGTTAAGACTCAGCCTGATCTTTTTGGCCCGTGGGCTTCAGGCCTCGCCATCAATCAAATCGCTTAGGTTGTTCATAATACGGAGGATCTTTTCTTTTAATATTGTGTATAATCGATGTCTACAAAAGACCCATCCCAAAAACCTAACCCACTAACCCGAAGGTCCTGTCGGGTTTTAATTTTTATGTCGTTTCGATTCGGTTACGTGGGGTTGAGATTTTGTTTTAAAATTCGGGTTGAATAAGGAAAATATTTTTCTTCCTAAATGGGGTTGGGGTTTCGGATTTGATATCCATGAAAAAAATCTCAACTTTAAATCATTTATTGAAAGCCGATTTTTAAATTTAAAAAATATGATTTAACAGGAAATATATTTTGTTGAAATATCTGCTCCGTATATTTCACACAATATTTGCCGTCAACCTTTGTGTATTTTTTCTAAAATTTTTATGGAAAATCTAAATAAAAATTATTATATAAATTAAAGCCACTCATTAGTTCGCGGCATCATGGTATGTAATTTCTAGTGTGGGTACTTAATACATGCTAGAATATATTTCTTGTCAAATCAGATCTTTTTAAATTTGAGCTCTCAATGAGTGATTTCGAATCATGGATTCCATATTACCATACAAGATTTATAGAATATATGCATTAAGGTTTATAATTTTTTTTAAAAAAGATACCATTTTTACCTTTCACTAAAATGCTCGAATATTAATCATCATAAATCAATAAATAAATTAAAAATGCAAAATAAAGTATATTTTTTTTTAAAATTCTGAATAATTTTGTATATTTTAAAATTTATTAGCAAAAAATATATTAATAAATTTTAGAAATTAAAATTGAATTATTTTAAAAATAAAAACGGAAATATTATTTAAAAGGATATCATTTCATTGATATCGATATAATGATTTTAAAATATGACAAGTGTCATAATTTTATTTAAAATTGTGTTGACAAATTAATCTTTTTTTCATTGTTTGACATCTTATTACATTTAATATAATACTATTTATTTATATAATTTTACCTGTTTGAAGTAACAGATAAAAATTGTTATTTTTTACTGAAAAATTGTTTTTTATAATTATTTAAATTCAATTTTAAGGGAAATTAGTGGAAAAAATTTATCATTTATTTAAGCACAGTTGGGACAAATATTTCTTGTAATTTTAACTAAATTTTCAATATAATAAAGTGGGTTTATTTTTACCCAAAGCCTCGGTTATGATCATAAAAATATTTATATTATTATAAATTTAATATAATTTAAATTATTTCTAAAAATATGAGTAGTAAATTACTTTTCAAAAATTTCGGAGTCTAATCACCCCATTCGCACAAATACATTGATGAGATGATAGCGTGTTAATTATAATTATTTTGAAACTTTTTTACATATTCTTTTATAATTGACCAACCAAAAAATAAAAGAAATAAAATATTAAATTTAAAATTTCAATAAATAAACCCTCCCTTTTCAATTTTTATTAACCAATTTTTTTGTATTTCTATTCTAAAGTAGACTTATTCAAAATTAAATTGAAAATCGAACATATGTATACCTACAGATATGGTATTTATTTATATTCTTATAGTTATAGTATTTTTTTTATATATAAATCTTATTAAAATACTTTTAAATTAGTTAAATATAATTGGATATTATTATATTAGACAAAAAATCTGTCGTCTCTAAATTCTAAAGTTCGAAACTTGAATTTTTATATTACATTTACATATTTATAAAGAATAAGTGTTTTTTTTTAAATTATAAGACAACATTCAATTAAAATAAAAAATTAAAAAACCTCGTTTTTTAAAATGAAGTGCAAAGTCTTTTTTATAAAAAAAATGATATATACAATCGGTTTTATAAAAAGCACTTATTATCGCATATAATCTTGTCAATATGAGTGTAGTTTAGGTGCAGGGTTCTGGTATGCTACACCAAAAGAAGGAAATAAATCAGTTTGAAGACTTCGTTATATAATCATCAGAGTTGTTAGCGCTCCTTTTTAAAAGTATACCTTCAAATATTTAAAATCTTTTATTAGCTTTTAAAAGTAATAAATCGTTTAAATTTGAACAAACATCCACACCTCTCCCCTAAAACCTGTTTAGCAATACTAAACAGGCGCTCAACGGGAACACTAGAGGGAATCGGGGTATTGTATTTTATAAAAATATTTTCTAATTCAGGAAATTTATCATAAATACTAATTTTGATATCCATTGTTCAATATATTATCTTCCTGATGATCAATTTTATGGAATCCAAAAAAATCCTCCAAATCATTGCAGGATTCCCGTGAACTAGTAGCTATTTTTGCATCAGGAATTATTTTTCTTAAAAAATTAATTAATTTGTATTTTAGTTCCATATTTGATATTTTTATCCATTCCCAATTTAATTTGAATGCAGGATGGATAATAGCCGCAATGATATTTTCATCATTATAATCATTTGAAAATCTACAATAAAGTTATTTAATAGATAATTTATTTTTTATTTCGATTTCTTCTTCTATGATGTCTGAATCCATAATATCAAAAACTATTTTTTATCATATATCTATAAAATGAATATTAATATGACTTACAAAATTTTCCAAGAAATTTTCAATATAAAAAGAAAGAAAAACTTGATGTTTAATATTTTAACTGATAAGATGAAAAACCAATATAAAACTCGGCTCAACATTTAATATTGCGTAAATTTAAATAAAATGAAATTTCATTTTTATTGAATTTTAATTAACAAATAAATAGATTTATTAATATTTAAAAAATTATTTAATTTATACATTAAATTTAAAAGAGCAGTGAGTTTGCTCCTCCACTCCATCCTTAAAGGGAGCTATCTCCCGCTCCAGGTGTTTTTGAAAAGTGTAGCAGCGCCGTTCCTTAGCAACTCTGCATTTATTTATATTAAATGCTTATAAATCCATTTTTTAAATATTGATAATTTTATTTAAATTATATTTCCCTAAATCCCCTACCCCCTTCAAATTTGTTTAATTAGAGTTTCCCGGAAGATTTTCGTTGACCATAATCATTAAAGTTAATAATATATGAGGTTGGGTGATGTAGGATAGGCTAAATATCCAAATTTGATATTTCTTATTTTTAATTTAAGGCGCAAAGCACTATTTTAATTTTTTATTATTATTAAAACAAGTTAATTATAATATGTAATTTACCATTTAAAAAAATTACATAGAATGAAATTGTAATAAGCAAAAAATGATACATTTATAAATTGTATTATATTGTTTAAAAGTTTTCAAAGTGTTATTACCTGTTTATTTACTTTTCTACTTTCCTCAAAATTTTATTTTCTTGTTTTTGTTATAATATCGATAATAACTTACAATAAAATGACATTGTTTCTCTCCATTCAATTTTTACCTAGACAACTAGTCTCTTAAAAATTTTCAAAATTCCTTATTTTCTAAAGATAATTTTTTTTATATTATAGATGTATTATTTATATTATAGATGTATTATTTATATTATTATATGCATCTTTCCCACCTACTGTGTGTTTTGGTTGACAAATGAACATCATATCATAAAATAAAAATTATACATTATATATAAAAAAGATTTTTTTAAAATATATTTATTATTAAGTTAAAATTTTCATTTTATTTAATATATATTATTTTTGTTAAAAATTTAGGAAATGGGCAAGCGTATATTAGATAGTAATTTTTTTTAAATGATTTATTCGAAAATATTTTGGTATATAATTTTATTCAGTCTTTAGATAACTTTTATTGTTAATAAGTAAAAATAAAAAATATTGTCTATATATGTATAACCATTAAATTTTGGTTTTTTTAAAAAAAAATAAATCTACATTTTTATATAAATTTGTGAAGTTGGTCGTTTTATACAGGTTGTTAAGAAAATATGTCGTCTATGATACTTTTTTAAACATATTATGCTATGAATAAGATATATAAAATAATGGGATTGAATATTAAAAAAACCACAAGATATCTCATATTGAAACAGTTATCACGCTCAGGAGCTGGATGTAATTTTTACATAAAAATTTATATTTATATTTAGTCTAGATATTTACCTAAGGTTATATTTTTTAAATTTTCTACCTCAATGAAAATTATATTATTTATCCTTATATGTTAGAATTTTTTTTTAGTGAGTAGGACATTTAAAAGTATGGAAGATCATCATGGGTTAAATAAATTTAAATAATATAAAAAATCATAAAATCATAGTTAATTTTAAAGGCAATTAAATAAATTGGGTAATAATGTATAAACTCGAAAGTTATTAATTTTTTTATATCTGTTTTATTAAACTATTAGATAGCGGTCGCAATTTTATCCTTATATACAAGAATAATTGTTGTTCCCGAGTAGCACCTATGACTCAGTTATTATAGGGGTTGATTGAAGAATAAACCTCGACCTGGGTTTGAATCTAGTGTTTAGCCAATTTGATTTCTGTTTAGCGAATTGCTATATGACGACCAACTCTATATTATAGTAATTTATTTAGGTTATTGTAATTGTTATTAGGTTACTTGGAATAGAAGTCCGCAATGCTCGGCCAGGTCCATGAAACCAGTTTAGTCTAAAAAAAATTTTATTTAGGCTGGTCGCGTTTATAGAGAATATAAAAACAATTATTCTAAAGCAGAATTTTGTTAAAATAATATATTTTAATAATTAAATGACTACGATTTCCTTTTTCTACATTTTATTTTTATTGCTAAAAGAAAATCATAAAACTGAAATCTTCATCATTATTGTTTATTTATCCATAGATTATAAAAAAACCTGGACGGACAACCTTAGTAAAAAAAAATGGAACCGACTATATATAAATTTATCGGCTGTTGAAAAACTAAATTCAAATGGGCCAAGCTTTAAAATTTTGCCAATAACAGACTTTTAATTTGGGATATTTTGAATGTGTTTTATGTGATGATGTTCGTAATGAATAAAAGACGATTGATTTTAGGAGTATTACATTAAACGTGGATTCAGAAATTTAAGAAACGCAGGATTAAAAATTATACCAATAAATTTATTATACATAAAAATTTCCAACGATTATTTAACGTGAATATTATAAATAAACAAATAAAAATTCGTTTCAAAGCATAATATTTACTAGTGTTACTTTCAGAAAAGCAACTAGTTATGGTTACCTATATCTATCCATTTAATATTATAGTTACATTGCAAGTTATTAAATATAAATTATATAATTCATGATTTTTTAATTTTCACAAAATGCGATTTATAAAATTCAGTGGCGTAGGCAACGGGGAAGGGGTGTTTATGCTACAGCTACTAATATAAGATCAACGCTAGAGCGAGACGTAGAGTCTCATATCTAAAATACGATAAATATCTGATTTTTTATGACGAAAGTAAATTTTCTTATATATTTCATTTTTTTTAAATTACAATTGCTTTAGTGCTTCTCTATTTTTGTTCTATCTTTAATCTTTACAAAATTTTAAAAACATTCTTATTTTGCTAATAATTTTTTTGTTTATACTGTCCTAAACGGATTGAAGCATTAAAATAAACTGTATACGAGTAGATTATATATTGGCCTAAGCTATAGAATTTGTATTTCCAAAAGTTTGGCAAACTTTATACTTAGTGCTGCGTCTAATCTGAGCATTCATAATGAGATTTCAACTATTTTACTTCCTATATCTATTAAATAATCCGAAAACAAAATATAATGCCCATAAAGACCGTAAAATCAGAGGATTCAAAAATATTTTGAATCGGGAAAAATGTAACCATTATTTATTTAGAGCAAATTGATTTCTGGATCATTTAAAATCTGATATTTAAGAATCAGCCTATAACTAATTTCTGTTTATTGACTAAAATAACTGATTGATTAAATAAGTACTAATCAGATATTACATATTGGCATTAGGGGAGGGGGAGTGGTAGTGTTATCCATGGGCAGGTAATTTCTTCTCAAATAATTTAAAAACTAATAAATTTGAAATTTAAGACAAATATGTATTTTAATAAGGTATTTAATAAGTCTAAATATGTTTAACACAAAATTGTTCATGAGAAATAATGCAAATTTAAATTTTAACAAGTCAAAGGTAGCCTTTTTATTTTTTACATTTTTACAAAATGTTACTCAGACTAAATATCAATTCTAAATGATAAAATAAACTCAATTTTATCATGTATAAAAATATTGAGAAGACCTGGGACAAGTTTTGGCGGGGTACATATTAGCCATTTTTAAGTAGGGATTTTTTAATAAAAAATTCAGCCAAATTTATAAGGAAATTAAAGGGCATTCTTTGTCCAGGCCCACGAATGACGTATAAAGATGATTGACTTTTTTTTGCAAATTATAAGAGTTTTAAATGACAAGTTCTTCCGGGTGATATTATATAATATAGATGAACCTGGTAAATTTAACATATTTGACAATTTATTTTCATTTATTAACGTAGAATTAACATTTTTATATAAATTTTTTTTAACAAATCTCAACGTGAAAGGATAATAGGTACCCCGGGTGTTTTTCTTAATTCTTAAATTTTCATTTTTTAAAATATTAACTATTCATTGCACATGTGGGACTATGGGTTCTTTAGATATTTTTGCCTAAATCTTTTAGTAACTTAACATTTTTGAATAAAGTAATGTATGCATAATTAATTTCGATTTTTTCAATAGTTCATAAGTTAAAGGGTGAGCTTAGAATCACATAGACCCCACCTGTTATCCGTGTAACTTTTTTCCATCTGTTTTGGCATTGATATATTAAGCATAAATAAACACTTTTTTTATATATCATTATTATTAATTAAAAGTTATATTTTATAAACATTTCTACATAATCGATTTTATTTATATAGTTTTTTTATATCACATTATGACATTTTAAAATAATTTGTCATTTGTTTGACTCCCTTGTCAAAAGCTGTTATATAATGATAAAATAACATTAAATTATAAAAATAGTTAAAATAATTAAAGTTCATTTAATAATTTCCAAAATAAGAAAGCTACAAATTAATTTGATTTTAATATATAGTGTTTCTAAATTGGGGTCTGAGGGACTCCACTTTGTCTCTCGCATGATTTTTTTTCACCTGTGCAATGAAGGGTAATAAAACCTAACAGATTTTTTTCTTAAATATTAATTTCTACCGTTGAGATATATGTAAAGAATAAAACTACGTTTAAACATTTTGCAAAATTTGCATCGTCTATTTTTTATAATTCAATTTTTTATGGACAGTATAACCCAGGTCTCCTCCACCCATATTCAGCACTTCTATTATTTTGTACTGGCATTATGCTAATCTTGGGAATCTTTTCCTATATTGTCTATAATGAGTTTTTCCTTAAACTATCTACCAAATGGGTTGAAGCACAAAAATATATTAAATAGCACTAATTACTGATATAACTTTCAGATTTACTACTTTCAAATTTATATATTCTCCTAACTGGATAATGTCAATTTATTATTTTACCTCCCCCCTAAACCATAATGTAATAATTAAGTACTATTTATTAGTTTGATATAAATTCCAGAATTCAAGTTTTTAAAAGATTGCCTTATTTTGCGAACTCGTTTCTTGTGATTGAGGAATTAATAAATAATAGTTCAATTTAGGCACTAAATATTTGCTCAAACCATATATTTTAGTTTCTATTTTTCATTCTAGCTTGATGCCAATCTTGGCATCTTTTAATTATTTTGCTAATGAAAATTATTTTTTGCTTTATCTAATAAATGGATTTAAATAATAAACGATTAAGCACTAAGCATTCATAAAATTTTGTGACGTAAGTTGGCCAAATTTTGTTACTAATATTTTTCATTTATACTGGCTACTTTAAAGCACATTTAGGCATTAATAAAACGCAAAGTATTGGCATAGACTCTAAAATTAGTTCTTCCAGGCACCGGCTTTGAAGGAGATGTTATAAAAATATTATATATTTAAAAAAAGCTAAATAATTAAATATAGGAATATCAAAAATAACTAATCACAATATTCCGTGGGCAAACCTAACCAAATGCGGAGCAAATGTGGTTTAACGATTAAACAGCGCCTGAGAACCTTGAACTTCTAAATTTTTTCATATTATACAAGTAATAATTCGACAAATTATTATCCTTTCTGTAGAAAGAAAAAAAATCCTGGAAGCATGCCTAGCCACTTTTAAACACGTACTAACTGAAAATGGCATTAGAAGAGAAATTTGAAAAAAAATGTGCGGACTGTGTATAATACTTGCCATATGAACTTCAAACAAATTTGTCGTGAAATTTTAAATCTTTTCCATAAGTTGATAAATATTTGTATATTATATTTAAAAAAAATTAATTATATTTAAATATATATTTATTGAGGTATATATATATATGTTTGAATTATAAAAAGTAACTAAAAAAATAAGTAGTTACTTTTATTGTTATATTCAAAAGATATGTCATTTATGAGTTTAAAAAAAAACGGGGGAGACCATTTAGAATTGTTAAAATATCTAGATATATAAATTTTCTATCTGTAACATATTTATAATTTTATAAAAATATATGCGTATTTATATTTTAATTCTTAGCTCTATCTTTTATTCGATATATTCTAATATAATTTTATTTTGCGTTTTTAATATAAAAATCACAATTAAAGCAAGAAAGAATAGATCACCCACTAAACTGAATGATTTCTTTAAAAATAACAAATTTGTGTCAGGATTTTATCAAGTTTGAAGAGGATATTAATATGTTATTCATAGTATAGTACAACATTATCTTCCAGTGCATCATCATATGGTGACTAAGTTGTTCAAAGATAGAGATGCCTCATTGATAAAATAAAATTTGAGAATGTTTTATTTTTAAAAGCTAGCAATATTTTATAATTATTATTTTATCAAACTGAATAAACAATGTGGGGTTCATTTCAATATTTTAGTTTTAACAATATATTCTCATATTTAACATTAACACCTTACATGATAATAAAAAATTATATCTTAGATGTAGCTTGGAAAAATGTGTATCTTATAGTTTCATTTTCTAAAAGTGTATCTGTATCTAAATATATTTTAAGATCATTATCTAGATACACCCGAAAATTATATTTTAACAACTCAGGTTCCTTCCAACTAAAAATCTTAGGCACTTTGCCTAAGATATTTTGAGACGATATTAAAATAAATATAAGATTAATTTTGTTGTAACTAGTAACTTTTTGGAAAACTTTAACTGTCTATAACTATACATACTTTTTTTGGATATGTAAATATAAGATTATTGTTACGAATACCATATCGATAAATAGTCACATACTTTTTAGTTTTTTAAAAAAAATACCTTTAAAAAAGGTAATTTTGAATATATTAGCTAAAAAAATTCAGGTAATTTTTAAAAAATTAATTTTGAGCACAGTGAGTAAAGGCGACCACTGCTTAAAATTGGTCAAAATAAAAAAGGAATCATAAAGTCCAATGCCTGATGTAAGATAATAAGGTTTATATATAATATAGGCGATAGGAGGGTTTTGCCTTAAAGGTAGTATTGTTAAATGGCTCGTTTTGAGCCGATTTTTAAAAACGGCTAACTCAATATTTTATCCAGAAAAATATTACCCAAGCCTGAAGATTTTTCTCATAGAAGGAACAAAGGTCTTACATATATTATCGAAATCTTGAGGCATAGGCAATATTTTTCTGCCTAGGATATTGAGTTAGCAGTTTTTAAAAATCGCCTCAAAAAGAGCCGTTTAACAACACTACTTAAAAGTATAAGGTTTAATTTCACAATTTTAATTTGTTTTAAGATATATATTATTTATCTCATCTGCTTGATTTCAATAAAACACATATATGTGGTAGGGTTAGCTTCATAATTAAAAAATGAATAAATATAGGCGCTTAACCAGGGATGGGACAGTGTTATTAAAAGCTACTTTTAAAATTAGTGCGATAATCACTGTGGCTATTTTTTTTTAAGTAGAACGCTATTAACTACTTTAGAAATTTTTTGAAATATTTTTACGTGTATCTCTATCTCCACAAATAAAAAAAAAATACTAAGACACTGAAATTAGGAAAATTTTTAATATTATTTTTTTTAATTATATTTTTTTATATGAGATATCGTGTGGCTATTGGTGGAATTTTTTTGATGTAATAATAATTCAAAGTTTCATTGCTCAAAAGTTTTAAGAATTGCAAAACTTTGGTGAAATTTTCATAATTCTTAAATTTTACATTAAAAATGGCTTATATATTTTTTATCGTTGAATTCGCATAATTTTCGAGATCTATTATTTTATATTTAGGATAGTCTAAAATATATATTTTTTAAAATTTTAATAAATTGGATGCTACTAAGTTAGGACTATTAAATTAAATATTAGATAATTAAGCAATTTATTTGAATGAACATAATATATAAACAATTATAATATAGATAGTTATAATTTTAAGGAAAAACAAATATAAATTTATAACATCTAAAAATTTAATTAATTTACTTAAATTTGACATGTTTAATATTACGAAAATAAAAATATTTTCTTCCTGTTCTCCTCCCTATAACTTGGGGCCCGACAAGTCATTATAAAAAATGGAATGAAAGAAAACATCTAAATTATATTACAAAATAAAAGGGCTTTAAGGACACAACGTATTTTTAACATTTATATAATTCTTTTCATAATTATTAAAAAATATATAGCTCCCTTTATCTATATTTAACGCAAACTATAAATAACTTCCTTTTATTTCTTCTAAATTTAAATAATACCTGAATAGCTGCTTGAATATGTTTAGTATCTTACTCTATAAGATGCTGCATTTTTCTCCAATTTCATGCTATTATAACAACACGTGTGATTAATAAGAAGTTCTGACCTTTAAAAAAGCCATGGTTTTTGTATATCAAATTATGATATAGATAAAATTTATGTAATCCATTAAAAGGGGAAAAAATATTTGTTAAATTTAAAAAAATATTCGACGTTAAATTAAAATTTATTAATCAAAAAATCTCCAACTAATAGCCACAATAAAATACAACAATCGCCATACGATCGCATATTTATTATTTTTTAATAAAAAAAATAATTTTACGAAAAGTAAATTAAATAAATATTAAAAAAAATAATATTAAAAATTTCCCCTAGTTTCAGTTGACTTACCAAAATATTGATATAAAAATCGTCTACCAAATGATTATCTTATCCTTTAACTCTGCTTTACTTATTGCCAGCAGTGTAAGATCGTCAACAAGAAGTTCCCAGGGTAGTTCTCCATGTTCCTTACATGTATCAATCTCCATCTAAATAATAATGGGCTCAAAACAGATTTTTGATATAGCCCTCATTACTTCAAAGCCCTCACTACCATGTGTCCTAACAACAGTTCGGGCATCCTCGTACATTAAAATCAGCATCTCGGCCATAACCAACCATTCCTCTACATATAATTTTCTCAAAGACCATTTAGTAACTTCACGAGGAACCCTGTCAAACGCCTTCTCTAATTCTACAAAACAAAGGTGCTTTTCCTGGCCTGATACTTTTCTTGCATCTGTCTTACCACGAAAATGGCATCCGTAGTTCTCTTCCAAGGTGTAAAACTAAAGAGCATATCATCGATTTTTATTAGATCTCTTCCCTTCTCTAGAATTCTCTCGAAAACTTTCATTCCATGCTCCAGGAGCTTGGTCGCCCGGTATGAGCCACAATCTATTGGATCACTTTTTCCCTTGTAAATCGGTTATAACTACACTTTTTTCCAGTCCGCTGGAATGTTTTCTTCCCATAAGATCGCATTGAACAAGTTTTCCATTACACTCCAATTTCTTCCGTTGCCTTCATAATTTCCGTCACCACAACAAAGCTGTATTCACTTAACAAAATAATAAAAAAAATTTAAAGAAAATAATAATTGAAATAAAATCATAGAAAGCAAGCAAATAAAACTAAAAACATAACAAATAGATTATTGTAAGATCAAAAATAAAATTTGGATTTCTCGTTGTTTTTAGTTTTTCGAGCCCTAAACATATATCCATCAGAAAGAAAATCTTATAATTGATTGTTTAATATTCATTTATATTTTCAATTTCCCTTAGCAACAATTTGCTAATTTCTTAAAATTCTGAGCCTGGTTTGAAAATGAAATTAGGAACAATACAGGATTCGAAATTAAAAATACCTCAGCAGGTCTCTGACGATATTGATAATCGTTTTCATTATAAATAGTAAAATATAGTATAAGTTTGCAAAGATAAATTTTAAATTCTTCAGTTTTTTTTAAATAAAAACTTGAAATACATTAGGAAAATAATTCCCCGGAAAAAAATCCCCGTTTTTTAAGATATTAAATTAATAAAATAGGAGAAAAAATTCCCTATAAATATATCCATGGAATAAAAATCCTCAAATAATATATTAAAAAATTTTGAGAAAATCAATTCCGGAGAATTATTTTTCCAGGGAATTATTTTCCGCTTAATTAATAATCTTATATTATTTCCATTTTAAGCAAACTTGAAATAATCATTAATAAAAGCGTTAAATTTTATATAAAGATTTGTAGAAATAATGGTAAAGTCTAACGTTGCGATTTTATAATTTGGTATTAGTGAAGATTATTTCTATATTGAACAGGGGGTTCTACCTTAAAATATGATTTTAATAAATTCTGGCCAAGTTGGGCCTAAAAATAACAATCTAGTCCAAACTGATAAATATATCAATCAGTAACCACATGATAGATCATTTAACAGTCATTTACTTTCCAAGTTCTAAATTTCCTTTTCAGGTAATAACACAGCGAAAATTATTTGGGATGAAATTTTAAAAATATTGACTGGGATGTAAAAATAATGAGAATTTTAAAAATCCAGATAAAATGGGATTTTTTAAAAAATTGGGTAAAATTATAACTCTGCAGGTCCCTGATATAAATAAAAGGATTTGACAATTTGTTAATTTATTATAATTATCGAATACAAAAATTAAATGATAATTTAGTATAAAAAAAATAAATATAATAAAAAATATAACATTAAAATAAGTTATCAAATTGGTAATGTAAATTTCCTCCTTTTGTTACTTTATTCCATATGACCACGTCATTCTAAAAAAATAATTAATGAATGTATAGTAAAACAGCATCTGCTATCCGTTAAAATTAATTAATAACCTCATCTTTTTTTATTAAATATTAGAAAAAAAACATACTTGGCTTTATATATTAAAACATTAAAATATATTTTAATTACATAAGGTTAATGTAGCAAAGACTTAAACTCCATAATATTTAGTCTATCTGGAAGGTTTAATTTATACTTATAGTCATTTAAAAAACAAATTACTTTTAACTACTATATTCGAGTCCAAAATGGCAGCCCTAACTAGCAGGGAACGGCAATTTTTTTGGAAAAAGGCGCCTGATTTTAATGTTTTGGAAAAAAGGAGTTTTCTGTCGTCGGGATTTTTGATGTATAAAACCTGAAATAAACATATTTGAAATATGAAATATTAAATATGTTTTGATTAACATTAGCAGTAAAGAAAGATAAGGCAGAAAGTCTAATGAGTTCTTATTTACTAATCCAAAACGTACTTTATATATAAAATAGGTGATCACAATAGCTCGACTAAATATTATATTTATTCAATAATAAAATTAATTATTATATTATAAGTGAATAAGAATTAAATTTATTTGGAAAAAACGATCCTAAAAAAATATTTATTTAAGTTTTATATTAAATCGAATTCCCAATTTCATAAAACCTTACTTTCATTATATATAAGATAAACTTATCCTATTATCATTATCATTTATATTTATAATTTTTGCATGTAAAATTATTCTTCATTTTTTTTATAACCCAATACTATTCCTACAAGATACAAGTTCTACACCCCCCCCCTCCCCACAACATAATGGGGAGTATAAAATGCTACATTAATTAAATGCATACCTTGTTATAAGAATCAATCTTCCCATTTATGACCTCCTTGTGAATCAAATTTCCTATTTCGGATTCTAGTTTGGTAAAGCCTTCATTATTAACATTATTTATTGATTGATTGCTAATTTCATAGGGATAAAATATTTTGTACATACTTTCAAGACAAACCTTTATAGGCATAATCATCAAAAAATAATATTTAGCATTTATGAATAAAAACTTTTAAAGGGTAACAAAATTCATCAGTGGGTAATAAAACCATCAGTAAACTTGTTGATAAATTCCTTATTGAGTATGTTTAAAGTAATAATATCGGTGATAAAAAAATATGTATTTTTTAGAGATGTAACGGATCCAGGATCTGGTAACCGGACCTTATATTCCCTATTTAGATTTAGTCGGTTTTTTATATTAGCCGGTTCATTTTTAAATGTATTAACGCATTTCAAAAAATGATGATCGAAATTTTGGAAATATTCTTTTGTAATTAATAAGGTACTTATAACTAGAGGTGTGTAAAACCCGATCCAACTCGAAAGCCCAACCCACCGACCAGACCCTGGGTTGGGTTGGAAATTAGGGTTATTTTCATTTTAGAGGGAAGATTCGGGTCAATTTTTTGCAGGTTGAACAGCTTAGAGTTACATTTGGTAACACTTTTGAAAAATGTAATGATAAAAGGAACTAATTACTTTTTAAATATGCTAATATGGTTGACAAAAATCGTGGTTTTTTTAAAATCGAGTTTCTTTTAAATTTGAAAGTAAATAGTAACTTTTTAAAAGTAAATAGTTAATTTTAAAAAGAAATTTTTAAAACAAGTGATATCAAATCATGGTTTGATTGCATAATATTTTATAATTTTGTTCGTTTTAGATAATATCTCATAACATACCAGAAAAGAAATAAATCTTAGGGTATTTTTTTGAAATTTTCGGGTCATGTTGACGGAAAATAAAATATTAATTTTACGTTCTGATCGGGAATTTAAAAATTTCGGGTAGAGGGGGGGGGTCGAGAAAATGTTTTTCTTTTTATGGGTTGAGTAAATATATAACATACACTTATAATTACCTCTAGAAGCTTAGCATATTGAAATTATTATTTTTGGTCAACTGTTTTAAAAAAATAATATACTAGGATAGCCAAATCAAAAATCTCACAGTATAAAAAGAACGTAGGGAACCGTTAAAACAGAATTTCTAAAAACACAACATAAAGGCACATAATATTGGGTATAATAATACAATAATGATTTTAAAAAATTTATTTAATGTGCAATCTTATTAACAAAAATATGTAACCTTGGAATAAGGTGTAATGTATTGAATTATAGCTCTGGTCCTGATCATATCATACAAATTGTCCAATACAGGACCAAGGTATAGATCTAGCATCAATTGATCCTGTTAAAATAATAAAATAATGTATATTGTATAATTTGAACAAAACGCTCATATATCCCCAATTAAACAGAATGCTTCATACATTTTAGGCCGGCATCGGACCTATTTTTTCTGGTCCAGTCATAAAAAAATTGGCTATTTTTCTCAAAATAAATATTTATAAAAGGATTAAAGAGAAATTTAAAATTCCCAGTACGAATAAAATTTTAAAAATTAAAGTTTAGCTGCCAACCAAATCCAGAGAATTTCTGTAGTTCGACCAATCCTAGTTTAGTCGGATCGGACAGGTCAGTGTAGGGTTATAATTTATATCAAGTAAAAATGAAACGCCTAATTCAAACAATATATTTTATAAGAAGTTCTTGTCGACAAAGTAATGTAATATAAAACTAAACATGACATTTAGAGATTGCCTTTATAAATGAACAATACGTTTAATAATCTAACCTTATAAAAGCAAAAGAATAGTACCTTGCATTTATTTAAGTACAAAAAATGAGAACTAAAAAAAATGAACCTTGACATCATCCAGATAACTTAAGCAATCTTGATATTTAGATTGGTAAAAGGAGTATAGGATTTCTCTTAAGCATGGTTCCAATTCCAAAAATTGTTTGAAAGGGCTTGATGTTGGTAATTAAATAATTTATAAATATAATGTTGCGTATTTAGAGGTAAAAGGAGTATAGATTTCTCTTAAGCATGGTTCCAATTCCAAAAATTGTTTGAAAGGGCTTGATGTTGGTAATTAAATAATTTATAAATATAATGTTGCGTAATTATAGAAAGGGGGGGGTGGCCGGAAATTTATAACTTTTAAAAAGTGTAAGTTTTCTCATGGTAATAAAAAATTCCTCCTAAATCCATCCCCAGCCCCTCTCTCACGAAAATCAATATATATGTCATTAAAAATGTATAAAACTAATTTAAAAAAATATATAATCAAGCCAAAAGCGTCCAAAAAGTGGGCCTTAAAACATTTCAATAAAATTTATGGTAAAAAAAGCCACCCAAAAGTTCCCAACATTACGAAAAACCGGGATACGCCTATGTATGATTATACATTTACTTTGTCCTACTCTTTCATTATTTTTTAATACAATTTTATTTACCAATTTCCACTCAGGAACAGTCTCTTGAGGGCTTCTCTCTCAAAAGTTGCCAATCCGCATAAACCAGCATACCAGGCCACGTTATTGGGGGACACCACGTAATACGCGTTAGAGTCCTCAAACGGCAAAACCAACGCGGGTTGTGTTGTGGACGAAGAAACTGAGTTTGAGTAGGTTGGAAGATTAGAAGATACTGGATGCTTATTATAAGGATGCCGTTTATCTAAGGGACCTAATAGTGATAAGAAAATATAAGGCTTTAATAAAAATCAGAGACCTGCAGGCCCTGCCCTATACCCGGCCTAGGCCGTATTTTAAATTTTTTAAATATACCCGAGCCGGGCCTAAAAAAATTTTTTTTAAATATATCCGAGCCGGGCCTAAAAAATTTTTCTTAAATATATCCGGGCCGGACCGGGCCTAAGATTGTTAAACCCGGGCCGAGCTGGGCCTTAATATTTTTTATAAAAATTTTTACATTATGAGTTAATGGTTATAAGATTATAAGATTATATTATATTATAGTTATGATTAATATAATATTGGGTGATGGTTAACACACCTAACACCCACAGATCGATCTAATTATTAATTTCCTGCAAATTTATTCAAAGTATTAATATATTTTTTTATAATTCATATCTATATTTTTACAACATATTTTACCAAAACAATCAAATAAAGGAATATCTTAAATAAGCCCCAATATTCAAGTATTAATAATATATTTTTTATAATTCATATCTAAATTTTTAGAATATTTACCAAAACAATCAAATAAAGGAATATCATGGCACAAAATACTAATGATATAATTAATAAAATTAAAAATAATATTTATTCTTTTAGAAATACAAATAATAATTTAAAATCTGAAATATGGGCTAAATTTAACATCATCATAGATGAAAATAAAAAAAACATTGGCTACGTACAATGTAAGAATTGTTCAAGTATATTATCTTATAATTATAAACATGGTACATCACATCTAAAAAGACATAAATGTGATGGTAAATCCATGAAAATTAATAATTTATTTTTACACCTGAAAAACCAACCTATAAATAAATGTAATATAAAATATTTAAAAATTATAAAATAAATTATATTAATATTGTGCAATTAGATTTTTCAAAATACTATTTATTATACATGCATTTTTTTAAATAGCAATTTATTTTTATTTTATAAATTAAATAGTAAATTAAATAAAATATATAATATTCTCAAAATATTTTCCATTTATATAAATTAAATATTAGTTTTATTTTTTTTAAATGCAATATAAAATATAGTATATGCTCAAAATATTATTACCATTTTTATGAATATTAGTTTTATTTTTATAAATGCAAAAAATATAGTATATGCTCAAAATATCCATTTTTATAAATAACAGTTTTATAATTTTTATAAATTCAATATAATATTCTCAAAATATTAGCTTTTTTCATGTATTTTTTAAATAATAAGCGATAATACTGAAAAATATGGTAAAATACCTCATAGGTGAATTTTTGTATATACCAGGTCGAATATAATTTTAAAAAATTCCGAGCCGAGCCTCAAATTTTTTTTTTAAAAAATATCCGGGCCGGGCCTTTAATTTTTAAATCCGGGCCGGGCCGTAAAAAATTTTTTAAAAATTTATCCGGGCCAGGACGTGCAAATGGTGCCTCTGCAGGTCTCTGATAAAAATATCAATCATGGGTTTTTTTAAAAAATATTCTTGCTATTATTAATTGTAACCACTAGTCTAGAAATTTCCATGAATTCTTTAAACTTTATTAAAAACTACATCTAATATTAAAAAAAACTATACTTAATTAAAATAATACAAATTACATGATAAAACTAAACTAAAAATTATTTTGCTTCCCTATATTAAATTTAAAAAAATATGTATAAAAAATGACATTAAACGGACACTCACGTATAATCAATGGCTGTTGTTGTTGCTGTGTCAAAGCATCTCCTCCACTAGCCATTTGCCACGACAAACAAGATGGAGAAGGTGTGACGTGATCTACATTACTTATCGTAGGAGTATTTAATAAAACATGTTATTCAGTCGCTAAATAAAGCTAATGAAAATTAATTTTTTTGAAAAACATATAAACCTTATGGAAGCGAATCGTCTGGCGGCCGCCTCAAAATTGTGGTGCATGTTCCCATTTTGAATTCCATTATTGATATTTGTAGTAGAAGAGGAGCACATCTCAGCTAAACCAGCCATCCAGGCCACCTTGGAGAGGGACGAAGAGTAGAAATAATGAGCTGATGTGGATGGGGCGTTTGGTAATGAGGTAATTTGGTTAGATGTCAAGACCGATGTACTGGTGGTTAAAGTAACGGTTGTGTGAGAGGATAAAGAAGTTTGAGCTGGAGCAAGGGTAGGGGCAATCTGATATAAAATAAATAAATGATGATCATTATTTTAGTAATTGAAATCAAATATCCCTCTCCCTATTTTGATTCATTTAATTCTCATCCCTTGGAAGAAAGTTACTTCTATCATGGGACTAAACCTACATAGACATTTTCGCCAAATAAAATATCCATGAAAACTGCCTTTCATCGGCTAAAAACATAAAAATATTCATTGGCTGAAAGCATAAAACGAAGCCAATATTCCTCAAATAAAATAATTTTTGATGGCGGCAACATCTGACATTCTATTTTTTTAAAAAAATATTAGTTTAATAAATGAAGGGCTTTATTAAAAATGAGAAGTTAGAGATAAAATTCAATCCGGATTTTTGCTATAAACATTTGAAATGAAATACAATCTTGAGTTCAATATTAAAACTAATAAACTGTTATTAATATAATGAGGAGGGAAATATAATAAACAAATGATTGGATCATATGTTTTTTACACCTTAAAATGCAAATTAACTTTAAGGATTGTTAAAATGTAAAATTTAATGTTAATAAGTTTATTATAAATTCAATGAAAATTCTCAAAAAATATATAAAATAAGTAGTGCTGTAAAATCGAACGCGTTCGCGTTCAACGTTCATTGACAAAAATCGAACGCGTTCACGTTCAGTGTTCAAAAAAAAAGGAACGCGTTCACGTTCATAAAACCGTTCAAAATTTTATGATAAATTTTTTAAATTTAATTTAATATAAATAAACTTATATTTTTTAATACAATATATTTTAGTCATGTTAAAAAATAATATAGTTTATTTTGATAATATAATCATAAATAAAATATAATATAGCGAATAAAAAGATATTTTTATTTATAAAAAATTTTTCTTTTAAATTTTAATAATAATTGTTTTCAAAATATTTATCTGATAGACAGGAACACTTGGCAGTTAATACGGCATTAGCTATACTAAAAATGCGCTCTACAGGGGCAGATGAGGGGATTGCGGTATTATACTTAATAAACAGCTCTTTTAACATGGAGAATTAATTAAAAACATATTGTTTTCTTATTTGCAAAAAATTGAGATAAGTTATCCTCCTCCAATTCACTCTCTACTCTCGACAAAAAAAGGATATCTCGAAATTAACAGTTCTCTAGG
The DNA here is from genome assembly GCF_954871325.1 of Gordionus sp. m RMFG-2023. Taxonomy (NCBI): domain Eukaryota; kingdom Metazoa; phylum Nematomorpha; class Gordioida; order Chordodea; family Parachordodidae; genus Gordionus; species Gordionus sp. m RMFG-2023. Next base: position 37,768,108 of record NC_088777.1, on the reverse strand, counting down.
GTTTTCATGGCATTTTTTTCAATGATGCTATAAGTTTATTTTTAATAGGTTCGTTCTGTGGAAGTTTTATCCATGGCCATTGAAGTTTGAATGCTGGATGTATAATTGCAGAAAGAACATATTGATCCTTATATATATGGTTCATATCTTTAAAAAAATAAAATATATGTAATTAATTGAGAGTAATAGGTTTAATACCTTTTATTAATCCCATTTAATACGGCGTCTATCAATGGTTGACCATATTTGAGGCCACTAATTTTTTTAATTTAACTATCGTCATTGTTGGGGTCAAATATCCCAAATGCATTATTTCTTCAAATTTAATGATTTAACTTAGTTATATCATATAAAATCAAATAATTAATATTAAAATCAAATGTCGTTTTAAATTGGAACCTGAAGATTTTGACAATATAATACTTTTTGGCCACATTCTACATTTGGCAAGCATTGGATTAGTTCCTTCAATATAGGATGTTAATGTAAAACATTTATCATATTTGGTCATGGTAACGATAATTCATCTGATTTTGAATTTTCAGAATCAGATGAGGATTAAATAATAATATCCATGCTTATACTAATAAATTAAATTAAAATATAAACAATAATATTCAAATTAATAAACTATGTGTTAAAAAAATTGAAATGTGAAAAGGAAATACACAGCCGATTAAAAAATATAAATAATACATTTTTTAAAAAAATTCGGAAATATTAAATTTTTCAAATAAACAAAAATAAAAATATTTTAAAATTGAACGAACGTTAAATTCGAACGCGTTCGTCATAAAAGGAACGCGTTCACGTTCAAATTAAATCAAAAATAAAAGGAACGCCCTTCATCACTTTTTCAAAAAAAGTAACTTCTTAACGCGTTCGACAACACTAAAAATAAGTAAAATTTTAATATTACAAGAAATGCCTATTTTTATTTATATTTTTATATTTAGTATGTCTCTTCTACCTTTTATCCATCTCTCGTAAATAATAATGATTAAATGTAGAAGTTAAGGAAGGGGGGGGGCCTTTAAGACTAGGAGGGTATTCTCGGTTCCTAGCTAAACTTTGTAAAACGGTATTTTTGCCCCTCTTTATATAGATTTAAACGTGAATTTTAAATTTTAAAAAAGTATGAATATTATATAAATTGTGGTTAAATAAATATTTATTTAACCCAGTCATTTATTACAAATTATTCTATGTATAGCTTAAAATACTACATAATTCGTTACTAACCTGCTTATTCAGGAATCCAATCTTAAAAATGGCGAACATAACATTATTTGCGTGTGAGAAAAAGATAACAAAAAAATATAATCGAAATATGCAATTTTTTCAAGAAAAGATATATCATTTCCCCCCACAACGAAAATTTTATGAGTATTATCAAAACAATATCCAAATCAATAAAAACATCATACCTTTCTCCATTTTACAAACTCAAGCAGAAAATCGCCGTATCTATAGTTAGATCTAATTATCAAATATTTAAAACATCATGGCCCGACCACGCCATTTGATATTTCTTTTTTTTAAATGTTTTTTTTATTTTTCTTTTTATAAAAATATACATTTGTATTTTTTTTAACCTAAAATGATATATGACAATATTCTCTATATTTTAATGTTAATTTTTAAATAATTATATTTTATCATATTTATATATGAATTTTAATAAAAATTGAATTTAAAAAAAATATATAAATATATAAAACTTTTTGTAAATTAAACAAAATAAAATTCAATATAACATTGTAAACAAATATTTAAAATTTAGGTTTAAATATAGATAACAATAATATCTACCCATTTATAAAGCTAGTTCATTTTTCAAATGGATAGAATATTCCAATAATAAATCTTATTCTATTATTTTTGCAATTTCAAAAATTTCTAAGGTCATTTTAAAAAGAAAAATATATTCTTTTATATTAATATAAACATCACTTGTAAAAAATCACGAACAGAAATGTCCTGATTAAAAAGACACTAGACAAAAATACTCACGGACAAAATACCCCAATTTTCAAAAAAAATTTAAACGCTCAAAAAGGGGGAAATTTTTATTACCCTCCTTTTAAGCATATAAACAAATTTCTAAAATTGAGATATATTGTCCGGATCTTTTTGACCAGGACATTTCTGTCTATGATTCATTTGTAAATATAATTATTATATATTATTATTTTGGAAATATAAAATATTATATATAAAAACTACTATAAATTGATCATTTACAATAGATCCTTGTTCCTCATTCAAAACAGTTTGAGAACTCGTATCTTGAGTCGAAGTCGTAACAAGACGATTACTAGTACCAGTGTTTAAATTGGTGGTTGTGGCTTGATAAAGTTTTTTTCCAAAATTTATAAATGAATGTCATTAATAATTTCAAAATGTGCAATGAAATTTATTATTCTCTTTTAATTTATACATTTATTTATGACATATTTTATATTGTATATATAAAAAAGAAAGTTGGTAAATACCTGTTTTTGTTCTACTTGTAGTTTTCCCAGTAATTTTATCCCCGTCTTTTCGATTATCTGAGCTATTACCATTACTGGTTAAGGCTGCTAGTTCAGGGTTAATAGTAGTTTCAGCTCTGATGGCGTAGTTCAACACATGATTCCAATTGCGCAAGTATATGCTAACCTACATAGAACAAAAATATGATGTTATCACATAATAATAATTTCAAAAGAGCCATTTTAAAATTTATTATATCGTTATTGGCATATTCAGAGGTAAGCCCCATTTTTTAATTTTTTTCGCAATTATATATTAAAATGAAAATACATATTATTATCAATCTGATTTTATTTTTGCAAATTATTTTAACATCAATTGACTCAAAATACGAGATTCAGTGAAAATTACTAAACGAATTTTTTTTAAAAATATATAATATAGTAATTTAAACTAGGCTGTCCGATTCGCAATTTTTTCATCTAATCCGATCCGATATCAAAAAATATTTTCTAAAAACGGATCGGATATTCTAATTTAAAAATTGCTTATTAAAATTATTGCTTTAATTTTAAGCTTTTGGATTTGATTTTATATAAAAAAAATTAATCAGAATATTCTCTAACTAACTTCCATTATAAAAATAAGTATTCCAAAGTGGTTTTCTATTTTTAATTTTAAAATTCAACTTAAATTCTGAGGCAATTAATAATTAGCATATTCGCGTATTTAATTTTTGCAAAATTTGAGAACAATATAAACAGACGTGAGTGTCTTAGCAAATATTCTTGCATTTTTTTACGCACATTAAAAAAACGTTTTTCTTTCACCAATTCATTTATTGCATTTTGGAGAATTCGTAATTTTAAGCAGCATTTTTAGTTTGAAAAAATTATATGATGGGTAAATACTATTTATTTTATTTTTATTCCTAATTTAAATTTTAGATAAATTTGATATTGAAGATATAACAAATCTCAAACTTATAAAGTGTTGATATGCATAAAAATAAATTTAGGAGGGAAAGATTTCAAGAAATAGCTATAAAGCATAATATGTCAGGTTAGGTTATATTAATAATTAGATACTGATTATTTGAATTATTAGTATTAAAGGCCAAATTAAAATATAAAAGCTTAAAAGACACATTAATGAGGGAAAGAAAAAAGAGAGCTTCAAGCTCTGGATTTAAAAAAAATTAGATTTATTTTGAAGCATTTTCTTTCCTTGAACCAATGACGATACTCCATTATATAAATATAAAATTCAAGTCATAGTGAGGATGCTTCCTTGGAAGAATCGGCAATTAATTGCATAATATAAATCAGAGACCTCCGGCTCGGCCCAGATTAAAAAAATTTCGGCTCGGCCCGGATTTTTTTCAAAAATTTTAGGCCCCGCCCGGATATATAAAAAAAAATTTTGTGGGGCCCGGCCTGGATTTTAAAAAAAAATTTTTTAGGCCAGGCTCGGAATTTTTTAAAATTATATTCGACCTGGTATATATACAAAAAATTGATTATTTCGTATTTTATCATATTTTTAGGCGAGTATTATCATTTAATAAGCAAGTATATTACATATTATTTTTTTTATTCTAAACAGATATTTAATATATTACAAAGTGATACTATAAAAAATTTGTATAAATAATATTTTGAGAATATACTATGTATTTATAAAAAAAATAAAAATGTTAATTAATAAAAAATATAACATATATTATATAATAATGTATTTAATCCTTTGCATATTTATTCCATATCAGGAAAACTATAATTTTATTATGTAATAGATACTATAAGTGTTAGCTAGTGTTAACTTTCACCAAACATTATATTAATCATAACTATATATAATCATATCTAATTGACGAATATAATAATTCATGTTGTATAAATTTTTTTAAAAAATAGGGCCCGGCCAGGGTATTTTTTCTGGCCTGGGTCTAGCCGGGGTTAGGGCCGGGCCTGCATGTCTCTGATATAAATTTGTCATTTCAATTCAAAGTTAAGTGAAGAAAATAGTGTAAGCAATGACAAAGAGAATGTAATAAATTATATTTAATAAAATAATATTTTATTTTCGGTTAACCCCACTCAAATTCCTAAGCAAAGAAAATAAAATGAATATTTTTTAGAATTAACAAGAGAAATTGAAAATGATTTAAAAAATATACTAGAAGAGGAGGACGAAATGGTTAATTTTAAAGGTTTTAACAGGATTTCTCTTCAATGAATAATATACAGAAATAAAATATTGAAAAAAATATATGGATTATGATTATTGAAAATCCTAATGTTTTATAATTATATTTTGTTGATTATATAAAATCTAAATGTTTTATTATAATTTCCAAATAATGATCAATCAATTATAATATTTTTGTTTATTTTATTATATCATAAGTGTCAAATAAATATAATAATATTAGTGCAAATATTTATATAACATGGTCATTAATAAAATAATTCATATATTTTGTTCTAATTTCTTTACTAGAATTAGTAACATTGATTCTACTTCTGTGAATTGAAGATGGTAAATTGGAATATTTCAAAATATTATTGATATCCCTTTCCAAATCTATTATAGTAATTTTCCATATTATTTTCTTAATAATTTTAAAAAATTAATTTTACTATATATTTGTTCAAAATGATTTCTTTCTCTTTTCTTTTTTTCTTTCTTTTATATTATTTCATTTTTTAAAGTAATTTTTATATTTTTAATTTTTTAATAGTAAATAATAGAAATTTTTAAAAAAATGAAATGTGCCTAAATTAAAAATACATGTTATTAGGCGAAAAATAAAGTAGACATTCGCGGGAAAATAAATCGCACGAATAAAAATCGCGCATTCGGGTAATTGCCTGTGAAGACAAAGCCTAATAGAATTTAAAGATGGGGGAAAAAATAATCTACTAATCTGCAAATTTTATAAATATTTCAAAAATTTAGAATAAAAAGATTTTAAGCATATTTATTTTGGTTTTTTTTAACATTTGGAAAAAAAGAAGCTTTCGTTTTTATGTTTTTTTTATATCCTTCCTCTGGCTCATTCATATAAAAATATAAGTTTATTACACTTTCCTTTTGTTATTTAAAAAAAATTGGATCGGGTTTTATTTTACTCAATAATCATTAATATCAATGCCCATCCAATTCCGATATATCGGACAATCCGTGAGTAAATGACATGTAAAACTTAATGAAAACTATACCCTCATCACGTTGAGGCAGGTGGTGACTATGTGTTTGGGAGTGGTACAATAATCCCTTGGTCTACAAAAGCATTTGAGGGCGTTGTTTAGGTCTCCGCATACCAGATAGTGTTCACCTAAATCGTAATGACCACGTCTGTTCACAAAAAAAGAAAGAATTTTATGCATTTAAAAATATGTATGAAATTAACAAGTTTGTTAATTTTTAAGGTTTCAATTAACCGGGTTTGTAATCAAGATAATTATCGATAATGATCTTATACTATTCTTCTTAAAATACAGTGTAAATAATTTGAGATAATATCCAAATTAAAAATAATTACAACAAATAATATGATTAAATTATTAGAAAGCTAGATTTACAACCTTATACTCTCCTTGATAAAATTGTTCTTATAATTCTTGAGGTCAGTATCGAGTTTTTCCAATTTTAGGGCTGCCTTTTTGCTGACATTTTCGACCCATTCCCTATCTAAAGGAGGTATGCCGGCATTTTGGTAAAGAATATTTTCTTGATATTCCCTCATTCCCGATTGGTTAGCATTACCGAATTCAGTCAATAAGCATTTAGCAATTCTTTCATAACATTGAAGGTAAAGAGTAGTATCAGCACCCGATCCCATTATATATTCGACTATCATTTTCAGAGCTTCCAATTCCAGCGATTTGCAATGGTCTGCTACGTAAAGCAGTCTTTGCAATCTGGCAATCCCCCGATAGTATGAAGTGTACATCTCTAAGTCCTAGATATGAATAAATAAAGTATTTTTTCGGTTAAACCCCCAGATAATTGTTTATCCGAAGGATCCATTCCAAACTATTATATTTAGAAATTTTGTTCAAAATTAGGTGCGAGTTTATTAAAAAATTTACGATTATATATATTAATGAATTTGGATTCTATATCTATGAACATTATAATTTAAATTTAAATATATAATCTCTGACCAAAAGACCTATCTTAGATTTTTCGTTTTTACTATTCCTTGATGTCCGGGCAATTCAGTTAGCATTTAAGGTTGCAAATAGGTATAATTATTCTGCCTTCTATACAGGCATCCATCTTTTTACATAATCATTCTTAACATGCTTAAAATGGTTTAATCTATTAGTTATGTGATAAATAGTCATCATCGGAAGTCTCGATAGTGTTTTGTTTTCGCTATTTATATTTTATCTCTAATTACAACTGCCCAAAAATATTATCTTTCTCACTTTACTTTTCTCGGTGATATTTGATCTGACAGTCTTTATTCGAAATTATCGTATGTAAAAGTAGAAGGAAAGAATATATTATGCCCCATTTTAGTAAAGGGAAAGGATCGAATTTATAAGGGGGTTACAATAATAAGGATTGAACTTGTGGAAAAAGCAATGTAAACACTTTCAAAGAAGCAAGAGAATAAGATAAAATATATAACGAGAAACTAAAACAGTAGTAGAGGACTATTAAGACTTTCAATGGAGACAATACATTTCCGAAGATTAATAAAAAATAAAAATATATACAAACTTATAACGAAGATAACATTTTTAACTGTAAATTATATTAAAACATTATTTTCTTACAAAATAAAGAAAGAATTTAATAATCATTCAAAACATGCCAATTATGGAGGAAATGGATACCTGCATATAGACCACAGAATAATTATACCCAGGAAATTACGCCCCAAATTACTACTGGTTTATATAAAGAGGACACCAAGGAGTAGCAAAAAAGAAAATCTGTCTAGAAGATACGGAAATCAACTTGATCTGATTTTTTTAAAACAAGTTTTAAAAATCGAGCCAGTAAGACTACCCAGTTTTACAGATCTTAAATTGAATACATCAATATAAAGTAGTAAAAAATAAAACAGAACTTAAACTTGTTTATTATGTTTCCTTTAGAGTTGGTAAATTTTAGTGTTATTTTAATAAATGTTAAATATAGATTTAAATGTTAAAATTATTCGTACGACCTTTCGTACTTTTTCTTTCTTTTTCTTTTTGTAAAATAATTTAAATGACCTTTGACAACTTATTGTACTTTTCTTTTTATATATGTTAAATTAACTTTTCTTTAAAATAACCTTAAATTGAAGATAATGTAAATATTAAAAGAATATTATATACATAGAGTTGTAAAAAGATATAATTTTTAGTTTTAGTAAAATAAAAATAATATATAATATAGGTGTCTTCCTTATAATTATTATGGTGGCAGATTTTCTTATCGTGATAACGTTACCTTCTGATTTTTATATTCGACAATTCTATGATAATAATAAAAACGATTTGACATACGCTATACATATCATTCTTTTAGACTAGGAGACATGCAATATAGACTTATCAATGGCAAGCGATACATAGATGGTAATGGGAGACTATTTATATTAAAGGCGAAGCGTTATCAAAGATTAGAGAGACCAACAATATTGAATAGTTGTATTGTATTTCGATATATAAATATATAATAAATTATAATTATAAAACATTGATATAATAAAATAATAATGAAACCGTTAGTAAATGTTAAAAATAATTTCATCGAATGTCTAAATTATAATAATAATATTGAAGTTTTTTTAAAAAAATTTAACGCTATTTTTAAAGATCCTAAATTCTCAGACGCGGAGAAGGCGTATGCGTTTACTCAAAAACTTGCCGAAGAAGAATACTTGAAACTAGAAGCGATATGTACTGCGACAGAGTTTAGTAATCCGTCAATCGTACTCGAAAGATTTAGACTATTACATCCAGATAAATCGTATATAACGTATTTAAGAGTTTAGTGAAATTATCCAAGAAAAAAATAAGACATTCAGTGATTGGGTAACTAGATTATGTATATTGAGTAATAAATGCAAATTGAGCGATTGAGAGAATGAAAATTTTTTCAATTAATAAAGATATACGACAGAAAATTTCACATATAGAAAGTGTAGATATACCAGAGATATTGAAAATAGGAAAGGAAATTGAGGAACAAGAAGCGTTTGAAATTAATAAAATAGATAACATAAAAATAGAAGGGGACACTATGGATTCAAGAGATTATAATAATGAAAGGGGGTATAATGGGCCAAGATCGTATAATAATTTTGCAAGATTTAACAATAAAAATAATTATAATAACAATTACAATTACAATAACTATAGATCAGGCCCACTTTAACGGGCCTTCGGCCCTTTTCCCCGGCCTTCGGCCGGGTTAATCTTACAAATCATAACCATATCTTCTATAATATATAATAAATATATTTTTTAAATGCATCAATATGTTATTATAATTTAGTAGATTATTCTCAATGACTTTATAATAATACTATCCAGAATAATTTCAATAGTAATATAATATCCTTCCACAAACATCAAAAAAGAAAAATATAAATACTAATGGAATTTATTTAATATAAAGTCACTTTTAAGTCTTTTGAACGTATAATCTAGAAAAAAGATTTAGCTCTGGGAGGGGTCCAAACCCGAAAACCACCCCCGTAGCTAGGCCACTGAATGCATATATAGTCCAAAGTGACAAGATTGCACTTCTGGGAAGGATATGGATAAAAGTAAATTTGTAAATCTAATCGAGGAAAATAATAATGATAGGATAGAAAAGTTGATAAAACAATGCAACTTAAAAATTAACAAAAAACCAATATATCGAAGTGATGTTAAATTACTCTTGAAACAAGATGCAAAACCAAAGATTATACCACCAAGACGTGTTCCTATAAAAGACTTGATCTAATAACAAAAGAATTAATAATAGAACCAGTAGATGAAGTACGATGGGCAAGTCCACTCACTCCAGTTCATAAAAGTGATGGATCACTAAGGCTATGTGCTGATTTTAAAAATACGATAAACCCTGTCTTAGAGGACTTTAGATATCCGATACCGCGTATTAAAGATTTAATTTAAAAATTATCGAAAGGATTTCAAAAACGCATTTAAATACCAATACATAAAGAATCTAGAGATCTACTGACAATATCAACGCACAAAGGTTATTATAGATTTACGAGACTCCCTTTCGGTTTAAAAACGTCATCAGTAATTTCCCAATGTAGTATGGGTAAAATTTTGGGAGACATGAAAGGATGTCATATTTTACATAGATGATTTACTGATAACTGGTGATAATGATGCAATATATCTGAACAACATAAAAAAAATCTTCGTCAAAATAACAAATCTTGGACTTATACCTAACTTCAACAAGAGTGTGTTTATGAAGAAAAAGATTAGATTTCTGAGACATGATATAGACGAAAAAGGCATACATCCGATCGAAGACAAAATCAAAGCCATTACAAACATGCCAAAACCGACAACAAAAGAGGAGTTAGCAACATTTTTAGGCATAGCCAGTTATTACAGAAATTTTTTATGTAACTTTGCAGATTTAACAGACCCGTTATATAAGATAGTTAAAAAAGAAAAGTGGATATGGGAAGATGCACATCAGAAAAGTTTTGATGATTTGAAAAAGTTGATTAGTAGTCCGCCAACTTTAAATTTTTACAATCCCGAATCGCCTATAGGAATTTTGACGCTTCGAAAAAAGGATTAGGTGCAGTATTATTTCACATTGAAGGTGATGGCAAAGAAAAACCTATAGCATTTGCGCCGAGAACTTTATTAAAAGACGAAACAAATTATACGAACATTGAAAGAGAGGCTCTATCTATAATATATGCTGTAAAAAAATTTCAAGAATATTTGATTGGGACAAAATTTACGATAATAAAAGATCACAAACCATTAATATATATTTTTTCAAAAACACTTAAAGAAAATACTTCAATATCAATGCGTTTACAAAAGTGGAATTTAGCAATGGGAGCTTATGATTACACAATAGTGCACAGACCGGGGAAACAGAATTTAGTGCCAAATTGTTTATCAAGATTACCATTAACAAATACAGAAAGCGTGATAATGAATATAGAAGGTGAAAAAATTGATGAAAAATTATGGGACATCCCAATAAACTTTAATAGAATAGTTAAAGAAACAAAAAAGGACGAAGAATTAATGGAAATAATTGATAATATTAGGAGTAACAAACCGATAAAAAATAAAACGTACAAAAATATGGAAATGGAATTGAGCTTGATGAAAGATTGTCCTTTTAAGGAAAACAGGATAATAATACCGATAAACATGAGAAAGGAGATTTTACGTGAATTACACAAGGGACATCTAGGAGCAGACAAAACGAAATTGTTAGCAAGAGATTATTTGTGGTGGCCTGGTATAAACACAGAGATAGATCAAGAGGTGAAGAATTGTGATTCGTGCAATAAATACACAGATAACTCACACAACATAGAAAACCCGTGGGAAAAGGCAACTAAGATTTTTGAACGTGTACATTAGATTTTGCGCAAATTGAAAATAACAATTTTATGGTATTTGTTGACGCATATAGCAAATTTCCAATAATAACACGTATGAAGAACTTAACGACTGAATCGATGGTAAAAGAATTGATGAGAATTGTTAGTTTATTTGGAATACCATACAAAATATTGACGGATAATGGTACTAATTTTACTAGCTATTTGAAAAGTTTTGTGGGGATCATGGTATAAAACATATACTCACAGCAGCATCATCAACAATCGAATGGGCAATGTGAACAAATGATAAGAACGATGAAGATGAGTATGAAAAGAAATATGGAAAACAACAAGAAAATAGATTTGGACATTGCTTTGGAGAAATTTTTGTTCAATTATAGAAATATGCCTAATGACAAAACAAACATGGTACCTGGCAAATTGATGTTTTCAAGAACAATGAGGACTAAATGCGATTTGATTAGACCAATGGAAGAAAATGAGAATATATTAAGGAGGAAAATATCGAATAATAGAGAAATAAACGTAGGAGAAAAAATTTGGTACAAGACGTTTAAAGAAAATATTTGGGATAAAGGAATAGTGATACAAAAAGACGGGAACTTATCATATAAAATAGATAATGGACAAAATAGGAGGCATTTAGATCAAATAAAGAAAAAATCAACAAATACAACAAAGGATAATATTACAAAAAATTTTAGAGGGGGAAGTGAACAAGTTCAAGTTCAAGGTCAAAATTCACAAATTCAAAATCGAGAATATGACTTACGACCTAGAAAATGATTATTATAAATAAATAAAAATTAATTTGAAAGAGAAAAAATATATATGTATAAATTTGAAAGAGAAAAAATGGGATGATCAATACAAACAGCAAATATTCAACCAACGATGATCAATAAACGATTCAACAAACGAGAATTCATTTTGCAAAAAAATAACAGCAACTAGATACTTATTAAGAAATGTAACTAAAGTAACTCGTTACTTTTTAAAATGCAAATATTTATTTATCTTTATATTCTTTAAACCTCGGTACATGTACTTCTTGAAAGGTGTAAATGATTTTAGTGAAATAAAAGCTTTGAGTATTATATATATTGAAGGAGTTTTGTATTTCCGTCACTCTTCTCTCCAGAAGATTCACTTGTCGCGTCTTAATCTATGGCTGATATCGAGTAGAATATATTTGGCTCGATTCCTTTTATAATGTCCTGCGCCTACTAGTCCCTTAATTAGATTCTAGCGAAATCGAATCTTGACATCTGTCTTTTGAGGGTAGGGGTTTATCGCTAATTTGAGGAAAATATCGTTTGTATTTTTCCACATTACGTCTGTACTCATAGCTGCTCCGCGTTTTTTATATACTGCGCATCTTCTATAATTTGTTTTATAAATTCTATTTTTATATTTATGTTGTTTAAAAAGACACCCTAGACGTGGATGTAGCATATATCCAAGAAAAGCACTGGTCAGATTAATGTAACAAATTTTTCCTCCGGTGAGAAAAACTGGTGTGGTGTGTCGGAAAAATGAAATTTCGGATTACTTAATTTTGATGCTCCAAATAGCAAAATTTGTAGTATTAAAATAAAGTAAAAGAACCTAAATATTGTAATCTATGTGCCGACCAACTATTCAGAAAAGAAATGCTTCTTTCCCAGCTTGTTTGAATACTTAAACAAATTTCCAAAAAGAGAGGAGTTGCTAATTTCTGGATAATTCAATTAAAATTGGTAGTTTAAGAGTAAAAAATCACAATTCGTTAGGTTAGGGTGCCCCAAATATAGATTCGGACATAGAAAACAACTCTTAGGCATTTGTCAAAGACATAACCTAAGAATTGGGAGCACCTTCATTAAGGATTCAGACGTGAGAAAATTTTTTAGGCATTATAGTGCCTCATCTAGCCTTAATGATTAATTTTTATGAATACATGCTAGATTGGATTAATAACATCAGGTTGCCTTTGATTCAGATCATAAAATTGTTGTCTGCTACCTAAACATTGATCCTAAAATATGGCATGAAAAGAAAAGGAATGGAAAGAGAGGTGAGAAACGTCTGAAACCTAATATCGTTAAACAACAAAAATATAAAAGTAGAATTTATAAAACAAATTAGAGAAAATACGCAGAACATAACTAACGCGGAGCAAGCGAGAAAGACGTATTGTGGAAAAACACAAACGATATTTTCCTCAAATCAGCGATAAACTCCCTACCCTCAAGACAGATATCAAGATTGGATTTCGCTAGAATCTAAGAATCTAATTAAGGGTCTAGTGGGGGCAGGACATTATAAAAGGAATCGAGTCAAATATATTCTACTAGATATCACCATAGATTAAGACAGGACAAGCGAACCTTCCTGGAGAGAAGAGCGACGGAAATACAAAACTCGTTCAATGTGAATAATAATCAAAAAGCTTTTAATTCACTAAAATTATTTAAATATTTCAAGAAAGTACATGTACCAGGTTATCATATAAAACAGAATGATTGATCCCAAGGAACAGTTAGAGACGTGGTCCAATTACTATGCTAATTTATTCAAGACCTATAATGCCCCCTTATGATAAATGATACTAGCATAAATGAGATACTAACTATTACTTCCATCCAGTTTCCTCATTCTCTATTACCGCCATCTAAATCAAGGACATCCAACCCTCCCTTCCAATTAAAGGAGAAATAATAAATATAATAAAGAAACTGAAAAATACAAAGCTTGTGGTCAAGATGATATAGCGAATTTTTGAAAGTAGATTCCTTGCTCTGCGCAGAAATCCTTCTTCTCATCTTGACAAAGTTTGAAGATAAAATGTGTCCGTCAGATTGCCTTACTTCCTTGTTAATTAATTTTTCAAAAGTAAGCCCCAAAAATCTGAAAGATTGGAGAGGAATATCTTTAAGCTCTGTTTTATAAAGTTTTCCCGCATATTATTCTGAACAGATTAGATTAAAGTAATTTATAGAACCAATTTATGTGGATTCGGTGGTCTCATTTAAAAAGGAATACTTAAAGCTATTATGGCGTTAAAAATTCAATTATAGAGAGCTATGATATGAAAGAGCCAACTATTTATCGTAGCTTTGGACTTTAATAGAGCTTTTGATTCAATAATTCGTGAAAGACTTTGGGAGGTAGCAACAAGGTGATAGTTCCTTAGCATCTAATAAAGCTTTTAAAGAACATTTACTATAAGAGATGTAAATTTCCCGGAAACTATAATTGAGGAAAATTTCACGGAAAATTTCCTATAAAAAAATTATTTTACAGGTCAATATCGATTTTTTTTCACGCTACATCAAAAATATACATGCTATTAATATGTTATTTAAACAAGTATGATATAATTTTAATCATATAATTTGGTATCTTCGTTTGAAACGATTCCAGATCTCTAAAATAGAGCAATTTGTCATTTGTCTCGCAACATCTAAATCTAGGTATCCATAAAATCGGTTTATAACATCTAATTCTTTATCAACAACTTCATTCTCTTCAAAATTAAATCCATAATATCTTGGGTCAAGTATATGCACAAGATAATGTATGTCCCAGCAACAAAAAATTTTCTTATTTTTTTATAAATTGTTAGATCTCTATAATTTTGTTCCGTAAGAGATTTCCCTGATATGAATAAATGCTTGAGAAACTTCAGATAAGTTTGATTTGTCCGCTTTGAATGACTCTATAAAATTGTATCGATGTGCAAGATCATTTAAAAAGTTTCATTATCAAGAATATTAAGTCTATCTCTATAAAAATATAGAGTATTGCCACTTTTAACAGACTATTAATTATCATGACTACTGTCCAAAGAGTTGGGTGTGGTAGGCAACTTTAAGGAAACAATCCTATTTTTATCTTAAAGTAGTTGTTCTTCCTTAAGTATGTAAAAAATATTGAATTTTACATATTTTATAATAATTTAGGCTTTTGCTACTAAAATTTAAATTGGCAATATTTTATTTGTAGATCCTTTAAAAGCAAATTAAGTCCATGAGATGTAGACCTAATGCAGTCGATAATTGGATATTTAATTCTCATAAGTCGTTCAGGCTTTTTTCATCACTTGCATTATTTATTATGTTAATTTTGGTGTTTCCTAATTCTACAATTACTTTAATAAATTCAATATGTATACTCCTATATGCATATTGGTCCCTGTTTTAATTAATTCATGGAAAATGGGACATGGTATTGCTATAATAAAATTTATATTACATTCTACTCTTATATTTGTTAATCATCATTAATAAGGGTCAAATTTTATTTTATATTTTTTAACTTTCTTATTCACTGTTTACAAATTTTAAATGAGTAAATATCTTGTTAGCATTTTGTATGCTGCTTTTAAAGATTGAAATAATTTCTTCCAAATACACGTTGCAATATGGAAAATGAACAATTTAACTAAAAATAATATATTTCATTAAGTTATTTTTCAATAATTTATATTATTATTAGTTGAATTAAATTTAGAAGAGGAAGTTGGCCTAATCCTATATCTATTTAACCTTTAATCCTACTCCTTATCGTTATTTCAGTTATTATTAAAAATTTTATATTTCAGATAAAAAAAATTTCCTTCCATCTAACATTAATAGAGTTGAGCTAATATTATATTACCCAAAATGAACATACATACAAAAACAAAACACAATTATGATAAAACCAAGAGGAAAAAATATTTTTCTAAAATATGAAAATCTTTATTTGATCAAAAAAACATAAAATAAAAATTGGAAAAATTTTAGGGGAAATTTCCCCTACATTACATTTTATAATGATATATTTTATTGCTAAAAAATATTATCTCATGTTTAAAGAACTTCTGATAAATGATTATTGCCCAAACTCCTATACTCATAATAATTAAATAATACTATTTGTGTTCCCAAAAATGTACTGTAGCTATATCAGAATATTTCAAGTTAAATTTTTTATTGGTTAAAAAGGTGTTTCTAAAAATAAAGTTTTAGGTGAAAAGTAGCCATTTGTGGTGATGACTATTGGGGTAAATATAAAAATGTTGAGATCTTTGTATTATTTAAACTATTTTATCCCCAGCTTGGGTTAAGAAATTTATGTTAATGCTAGAAGGAAATTATAAGACACAAGTAAAATCTTATATTAACTATTAACTGAGGGTCCAAGAAATTATAATCAGTCCATCAGGTCTTATTCCGTTTGCATGGGAAAAGGTTGGTGTGCTCAAGATGGTTAGGTTGAGCAGCTTTAAACATTTATTGATATGATTTAATGAAGTGTGGCATTGATCTCATTAATATGTAATAAAAAACAGCAAAATATTGGTAGTTTGTTTTTAAAATGATAGTAGTAATGAAAGATTTGTAATAAAATATTCGGAAATTATATTTTCCAAAAATATTGTAGTTATTTTTCTTAAAACAGTAAAAAAAAAAGTTCTCTCCTGAATGTTGTTTAGTCTGGGGAAGCTTATTTTTGGAAGAAAAAAAACGAGCACATCTTTTTAACATCAACTTTTAAAATAGTTTAGTTTAATAAAAATTTATTAGCCCATAATTTTTATGAAAAAAAATCTTATATTATTTATAATTTTTTTTGGTGAATGAATATTATATTGTGATATTTTTTTTCAATATTTAAATTTAAATACCTTTAAATATAAATTTGGAAATGACAAAATTATTTAACTTTCAATGTAACTATTTATAAAAATGTAACTATTAACTGTAACTAGTTACCTTTTAAAAAATGCAACTGTAAACTATTTGCTTTTCAAAAACAAATAGATTATTTTAGCCAAAAATATTACATAAACCTCAAGATTCCATTAATAGATATCTAAACTGTCATCTATAAGTGTAATCTCCAGGCCTGCATAATATTTTTTGGCAAAAATATTTGGTTAGCCATTTTTAAAAATCAAGCTATTTAACAACATTCCTCTTCTGATTTATAATTTTAGAAAGTGAATATTGTAGTGTGGGTAATAATAATTTATTATAAATGAGAATTTAATAATAATATAATAGAAATAAATTGCTTATCTTGTTATATATCAATTTTTAAATTTTGTAGCAAGCAAGTAACTAAATGGTAAATTTGCCTATTTTATGATAATAAACCACCCCCCCCCTCACCCTTAAAAATATATACAATATATTACTATAAGGAAGAATTAGAAAGAGAAATTAGTAAAAGTTAATAATTTTTTTAAATACAATTATAATACATAATTTAGAAAAAACTTTTTTTATATAAAATTATTTTTACAAAAATCTAATATAGCTAAAGGTCTGCAATAAGTAGATCAAAAAATATCCAATAAAAATTATAGGGGAAAGCATCTAATAGCCCCTCGCCCTCCTCCTTAATAAAATCCTGGATATAACTATATTTTGTAGTGTAGAAGATATTTCATAAGGCTATGCAATTAAATAAAACATTTAAAATAAAAATTAATTTTCAAATCTTTTTACTGTAAATAATAGATATATGAAAAAATAATTATTTTAAGTCAATATTTCTGATCCAAACCATGAACCCAAACCCTTTTTTAAAATTTAATTTCTGAACACAAATCCTTTTTTTGTTGAAGGATTTACATCTCTGGTAAAAATATTTTTATTGATAAAAAGTACTTAGCATAATTTTATACCATTAAAATCTTAGATTATTTTATAAAAAAATTGTTTAATTACTCACAAATAATAAAATATAGCATTATTAGAAAATAAATTTTATTGTATGCAAAAATTGATAATATATAAGAAAAAAAGGCAGTGTAGAATAAAATCATTTCAAAGTTAATAATTATCATTTCAAAAATATGAATCTTAATATTGATGAACTCATGAAAAAAGATTACAATTAATTTTGGCTTGCTCTTAAAAAAAATATTTATAATTTTATTACTGTTAAAAAAATAATAATATCTAAGAGACCAGTTATAAGAAAAAATATTTAGATGTATTTACTAAATGCGAGTCTTCAATTATTAATGGATTCTCATTTAAACTAATTTCAACATTTGATTGTTCTTCTTCCATTCTATTTTCATCCATTTGTAATGGTTCCACTGAACCCTGACATATTAATTTGAAGATTTGAAATCAATTATTATAAAATACCTCATCTGGAAACATTATTTTTTGCATGGCGTATGAACGAACCAAAAATTTGAGGATAGGTCTGCAAATAAATTATTTACTAAACAATGACCTATTCTGTCGAAATGTAATATGACTCTCTTATTTTCTAATATATATCAGAGGAATAACGTAGTTGAGTCTGATCTACTATATATCATCCCCCCAGAAACCACGAAGTGACTTTTTAAAAAAAATGTCCATGCTGGATTCAGGACTATTGAATTCGTAATCAACGCACTCATGGCAGGTTACAGATGATATAAAAACCATGAATTCATTTCATTATTAATATAAATAAAATGTGCTTGATAATTTGTGAAAATCATCTTCGTATATAACAAAGTTATATATACAACATAGCAAAGCTTGGTTCCCAAAAAAGCACATCAAACTGTGGTAAAATGAGAAATAATTAAAAAAGGGACCATTCACGTATTTTTGGAAGGCCGCCGTTACTTGTGCGTACAAGTGGCAATGTCACTTACTTAATCGCCCACGGGGAATAGGAGAAGAGGTAAAAAAATCCATAATTAATTAAATTAAATAAATATAAATAAAAAATCATATATATACTATTACTTTTCAATAAAATTTGTATTTATATCCACACTTGGAAGATAATTATTTATGTTGTAGAGGAACCTATATGGTAGATAATAATAGATAAACAAAAATTATTAATAGTACTTAACCAGTTGGTATAAGCCAAATTCGATATTTAAATCATTTGTTTGACATAAATATATACAGAAAATGTTCTATAATTGTATTTCACAGGAAGTGTTAGATGATATGCCGTGTCTAATAACAACTTAACGTGTAAAAGGGCTAGGTTCGGTAGCATTGGGTGGGGGTAGGTTGTAAAAATATAGTTTCCTGTTATGTATAAGAGAGATTAACATAAAGGGAAGGAATATGTCTTTTTACAGGCTAAGGGTATTTAGGAGCTAGCAGCGATTTAGACAAAACTCAACTAATATTGAGTGTTGGAATATTACATCGTTGAAAAGTTGTAATTTGTACTGAATTCATCAATATAAATGATGGAAATATAGAATGAATTGTGTAAAACTTTTTATTTCAACATAAGAGCAATTATATATGAATAGTGCAATTTATTATAAACAATTTTAGATTACAATTTATAATTTTTCTGGATGATTAAATAAAATTAAATTATCCCAAATTTTAAGTTACAATTTAAAATAATTAATTTCTTCACCTTAAGTATACACATAATGTCGTTAGTGGCGTAGCTAGGAATTTTCCTTAGAGGGGGCCCATACATATATAAGATTGGTAGCTTCGCCCCCAGACCCCTTTAACGGGCCTTCGGCCCTTTTGCCCGGCCTTCGGTCGGGTTTATCTTAAAAATCATAACAATATCTTCGATATTATATAATAAATATAGTTAATGCAGCAATAATATATTATTATAATTTAGTAGATTATCTCAATGATTTTATAATAATACTATCCAGAATAATTTCAATAGTAATATATTATCCTTCCACGAACATCAAAACTAGAAAAATATAAATATTCATGGTATTTATTTGATATAAAGTAACTTTTAAGTCTTTTGAACGTATAATCTAAAAAAAAAAATTTGCTCTGGGAGGGGTCCAAACCCTAAACCACCCCCGTAGCTACGCCACTGTGTCGTTGATATAAACAAGGATACAATCAATGCGTTATTATTAACAAAATCGAAAATGACAAGATAATAATAATATATCCTTTCTATATATAACAAAGCAAAAATTTAAGATATTAAATAATTTAAGTATTTTAAATAATTTATTTGTATAAATTATTTGTATGTAACAATAATAATAAAAACAACTATCAAAATTATTGTTTAAATATAATAGATTAATTGCCGGAAACTGACAATGGTTTTGTTGATCCAAGTCTTGGTCTGCCACTTTCATCCCAATATTGTCTTCCAATTACCAATATCTGGCCGCTCTCATCATAAACGAATTTAATTGGTACTCCGTTTATCCTAATTAGCACTGTTTCTACCAATTTGAAAGATATTGTTAATTGAATCTGTTTATTCATTATCATCTTTATTCATAGCATCTAGTTTACTTTCCTTACAGTATTTTACGAAGTGTCCTACCTTTTGGCTTTTGTAGCATGTTACCCTTGATGCTAAACATTAGGATGAGGTGTGAGCTCTTCTACATCGGGAACAGACGTTGTTCTTATACATATCATTGTTTTTTAATTTACTATTTTCCCTCTACTTACATTTTTAATATTATTATTGTAATAATTAAAATTATCTTTTCCTTTAATATCATGCGGGTTTTTTTGATTAAAAGGATTTCCTTGATTATTCTCCAATGTTTTTATTGATCTTTTTAATATCATATCTGTAATTTCATTTTCAGCCATTTCCATTGACAAAGCAATATTTAAAATTTGTTTAAAGTTCACCCTTTCTTACAAGTCATTTAATCCCTCTGGAAATCTGGTCGATATCTTTCTCCAATGCTGCCATTTATATTACTGACACCATCTGATCTTTAATCTCTCATCAAGGTCTTATTCAAACTTCCACGTTTAGGCCAATTTTTTAAGCCGCCCTAATAAATCAGCAACTGTTTAGCATCCCTTCTTTCTATTCGGATGAACCTTCTAGAAAATAGGGATGTAGTAGGTATAAAAACTGCCTTACCTTTTCTACTATTTCATCATAATTTAGTTCCTTCAAAATTTTTGTATATATAAATAACCTCATCTCTGCCAAAATTACTAATCCCCATGTGTGCAAATAATATTTTTCTTGGTTCTCTCATCCACAAATATTCTTCTTTTTCCAAAACATCATCTATATATTTAATATAGTCTTAAAAATTGTTTTGTTTATAAATTATCAAATTTTATTTGAGTTATATTTATTGCTTAAAAATTTTCTTTTACTTGATTAACACGAAATTAGCCTAGACAAAAATATAATAAAGATTAAAAAAAGAACCCAATTATAACAAAAATATATTTTTCGTTCCAATTAAAATAAATTTCATCACTTTTATTAATTAAAATGTTTGATTCATCACTTTTACCAATTACCAAGTTGGAGCTTATTTTTTATTCATAATAAGAGAATCCCATCTTCGTCGCCTTAAAGTAAAGTCTAAAGCACATGCACTATTTCTGCTTCATCACGAATCACATTAATGAGATCAATCATATATATTATAATTATGATAATAAAATCCATGTAATACATAGGCGTAGCCAGGGGAGGGGGGGGCAAGGGGAAATCCCCCCCTTCAGAAATATATCACTTTTCGTAAATATCATTTTAAA
Source organism: Gordionus sp. m RMFG-2023 (assembly GCF_954871325.1). Classification (NCBI taxonomy): domain Eukaryota; kingdom Metazoa; phylum Nematomorpha; class Gordioida; order Chordodea; family Parachordodidae; genus Gordionus; species Gordionus sp. m RMFG-2023. The sequence goes on along the minus strand of NC_088777.1, from coordinate 37,746,577 downwards.
CTAATAAAAAATACGTTCCTTAGTCCCCTCCCCACTCCCTGTCTCTCAAAAATGCATGCATATATCTTCTTAAACAATAATGAAAGAAATAATGAGAGTTAATAATTTATTAAACTTGACTATAATTTATATTTTTTAAAAAGATTTATATATAAATATATATAAAAAAAGTGATACCAAAAATCTATTTTAAAAAATGAAATATAAGCCATATATAAATCATAAGACAAAAGTCAATTTTATATAATTAATAGATCTATAAAAATACTAAGCAAAATAATATATAAATATGATTTTTTATAATTTTATATAGTGAATTATTTTAATTTATATTTCTTAATAAAAGTAAAATTTAATTACAAAATTATTAATAAATTTAATTTATAAATTTAATAAAAAATTAACATAACCATATTCCCATTTTTTTTAAAATTTCCTTCCAATTTATTTTTAAAATATATTTTGCAATTTTTTGACCGAGCAACAAGCATTATATTTGTTTTAAGATTGATATGGACATCAGAAAATATCTTTTAAAGAATGTAAATGAAAAAGGTAATTCTATATTTATTATAATAAACATTAATTTCCTACCAAGATCATCATCGCAAGATAATTGATTCAATTTCAAGTGAAAATAGGGTATCAGAAATATTATGTAACAATCTTGAAAACATATCAAAAAAGAAGGAAATTAGAATAAATTTAACAAGGATTGATGAACGTATATTTTATATTTATAATGAATTTATATATCTTTTTTTAGTGATGTTGCTGGGAGATAATAATTCTCTAAAGAGACCTTGATTCAAGTAAGAAGTATTTGAATATTAACATAATTATTATTATTAGTTGTTATTGATTCTCAATAAGATGATCAAATATTAGAGATTGTGCTAGAGAATGAGAAAAGTAATCCTATCATCCAGGTAGTCCCAATATATTTTATTTTAATATCATTATATAATTTGCATTTTTTTAAGTTAATGTTGTTGATGAAAGATCTGCAGTAAATCTTATACAGTCAAGAGTTTAAAATATGGATAGTAAAATTTCTATTTTAAAAATATGTAAATAGTTTATTTAGGTACTTTACCATTTGACATAAGTAATTATGTTCAATTGGATGTAGCCCCCAAAGACTTTAATATACTAGAGAGTATATATAGGTCACCCAATAATTATAAATTTCCAAGAGATCTTTCTAGAAGGAAATTAAAATATAAATTTAATTGGTTTACCACTTGGCCTTGGTTGGCTTACTCACCTTCACAAAATGGGGCTTATTGTAAATATTGTGTTCTATTTGGACCAAAATATGCTGGTAAAGGTGAACAAAAATTAAAGCGACTTGTGAATTGCCCATATAGACGTTGGAAAAATGCAGGAGAGAATTTTGAAAATCATCAAAACAATTTATACCATAAAAATACACAAAATATTATGTCATCTCTTAGAGCAATTAATGCTAATGATAGAGATTCTATCATTCATATAATAAGTAAACCATTAAAAATTATTATAAGAGACTCACAAAGGTACCAGTTTAATTGGCCAACCTTTTGGGCTTCATATTTTATGGCCTTATAATTATTTATTTTTTATAAAGATCAAGATAAGAAGAAAATAGAAAATGAAAATAGACGAAAATTATCTCCTATAATAGATGCAATAATTACGTGTGGAAATCAATGTATGGCATTAAGAGGTCATCGAGATTCAGGTTGTATATTTAAGGATGATACAAATGAAAATGATGGGAACTTTAAAGCAATTCTCAGAAACCGAGCAATTGAAGATGATGAGCTCAGGATTAACTTGTTAAATGCACCGAAAAATGCTACGTATTTAAGCCCCACCATTCAAAACGAAATCATTGGTGTGTGTAATGATTTAATATTAAGAAAGGTAATTGCCAACATTAACAAGTCTCCATTCTTTTCAGTCTTGGCAGATGAATTAACTTCTGAAAATGGTAAAATTTATATTTATTTTATATAAATTATTATCATTTATATAGGTGAAGTTCAAATAAAAGACTTTTTGCAATTTATTCCGATTCAAGATATGAGAGGTGATTGCTAACACAATTGATGTTCATCTTAAAAAATTTAAAATTAATGTTAATTTTATGCGGGTACAAGGATATGATGGTGTCCCTTCTATGAGTGGACATTTAAATGGTGTTCAATCACATTTAATAAAAAAGTATCCTACTGCAATTTATGTACATTGTGCATCGCATTCCCTAAATCTAGCCATTTCTGATTGTTGCTCAATTCCCGTTATTCGTAGTACCATGTGTTTATTAAACTTTTATTTTTATAATAATATATTAAAAAGGCACAATAGGCAAGGTATATGATATGTTTAAGTATCCAAAAAGATCCTCAAAAATATTCTGGCATAGGAAGAATTTAACAATAATCATCATAAACTTGTGAAAATGTGCCCTACAAGATCGATTCTACGACATGAATCGGTTGCAGTTTTTCTTGAATTAATTGACCCGATAATTGTTGCATTGGAGGAAATATGTGAATGGACAGATACATCAGTGGTGGCAGAAGCCAATGGAATCTTGAAAGCGATTCAAGATCCTGAGTTTTTATTGGCTAATTGCATTAACACTCTCTTCTGCCAAACAATATTATTATGCAGAGCCTTGCAAAGAGTGAACCAAGATAGGGATTAGGCATTGATCTTAGCTTAGCTGAAGATGCATATAATACTATTATACAGATAAGAAAAAATGCTGATTGTGAATTTATAACGATTTTTAACAAAGTTCAAAAAAAAAGTGCAATCTTATTATATGATAATAAGCATGCCAAGAATAGTATCAAGACAAATACATAGGAATAATATTTCCTTACAATCAGTTGAGGAGTATTACAAAATTATTATTTTTATACCACTTATGGACACTTTTTAACTTAGATTAAAGAACGTTTATTAAACCATAAACTTTTGCCAAGTAACTTTCAAATTTTGTTATCCTCTAATCCATCTGTGAACATTTCGATGACATTAGAAATAAAATTCAGTATTTATATAATTTATATTTGCAAGATATGGTAGGGACCGAATTAGAAGTAATAAGTGAATTTAAATATTGGTTTGCCAATTTAAAAAGAATGATATAAAGCCTGATAATGCATTAAATGCACTGAATAATTGTAAACACACACTAATTGAATTTCCGAACATAACAAAATTATTTCAAATTTTAGCATGCCTCCTAATTGCGACATGTACAAATGAAAGAACTTTCTCTAATTTAAGATGACTAAAAACATACTTACGAAATACTACCTAGCAAAATAGATTAAATGGTTTAGCGCTATTAAATATTCATCGGGAATTAACACCAGATAATACTGAAATAATTAATGAATTATCAAATTCTAAAAGAAAATTAGATATAACATTATAAATTATTACCACGTTTTTGTATGATCTATCTTATATTACACAAAACATAAATTATTACCACGTTTTTGTATGATCTATCTTATGACATACCATAAATTAATACCACATTTTTGTGTGATCTATCTATATTAACAATAAACTAATAAAAATATATTTCATATTTCTTCCGGGCTTATTATTTGTTAAAATTTTTTTTAAATATATATAGGATTAATAACCCGGCCTAATTCCCCCGCCCCCTACCCTTAGGAAAATTCTGGCTACGCCTATGATGTAATATAAAATTTTTGTAATATAATAATATCTTAGATAGCATTTATCCCTTGCACTAAACTTATTGCTTAATTAAGTTTTACAAATTTTATCTATTTTTTAAGACATAAATTGACATAGTATAGATCAAGAAATATATTTATTCTTTTTACAGTTCATTTTTAATAAATTTAGCCTTTCGTCATTAATCCTTTTTATTAATAAAATTTAGAATTTTAGCTCATTAATCATTATTGCTTGTGCCCTTCCATTTTAAGCAATTTCACAAATTATTTTTATTAAATTCAATTCTACCTAAAAACTGCCTTTTTATTTCTTATAATTCAATAAATAAAAAATTATTCTCTGAAATAATAATGGCACGACATCCTGAGTCTTACAATCAGTCAAACAAATACGCCGATGTTATCAAACCATATTATTGCGCGTAATAAAAATATAATGAATATTATAAAATATGGATACAACAAAATAATAATAAAAACACCAATCATATAAATATTCCTATTTGAGAGTTATGAAGTATTTTTTTAGCCTTAATTTTAAACAAGTTTTGAAACCTTTAAAAAGTCCCATAATGTTATATTAAATAGATATTTACTAAATACTTCTAAATAATCTATAAATTACACAATATTTATATATTTTATTAATAAATAATGAAAGTTTTAAAATACAAAATACAAGATTTTAACACAATCAATAAGATGTGTATATGTTAGTGTATATGTGTTTTTTCCAATGTGTTTTTCCTACAATGTGTTATTTTTCCAATTTTAAATCATTTATTGAGCACGTTATTTTAAATTTAAAAATCCGATTTTTCCGGAAATGTATTTCATCTTGTTTAGAATACCTACCATAAATTTTAGACAATTTTGCCAAGAACTTTTGAACTTAATATTATTTATATTTGTTTTTCCATAAATCTTTTATACAAATTAAAAATGACTCAAGGGTTAACGGTAAAAATGTCTACAATTCAAAAGATAGGTATAAATGCTGTAATTCCGGTAAAATCAGATTTTTATAAAGAACACGCTCAAAATATGATTCAAAGTTGGAAAAATAAAACATTGACGCAAATATATATATATATATATAAATAATATAATTTATATGGTAACGTCCCAATTATTTAAACTTATACAATATTTAAGTGTTGTTGATGATACCATGTATCACTTCTTGGTCAAAAAACACATCATTTTGGAAATCTCTCTTCCGAATGCTGTATCTGTGTTGACCAAGGTGAGCCCTTAACTAAGCGACAAGGTTAGGTAAAAAGCGCTATTTTTCCTTCTACCAATCAAGTATATACACAGAAGTTAGTGCAACTTGTTCTTTAATGTATTCTATTTCATCTCATGATCTGTAAATTCCCACTCTAAAATTTATAAATTAATCTAACCAAGCATTTATAATTACTTTCACTATTCGTATGCATAATAGGCTGGGTTTCCATATCACCTAGAAGAACTATATGCATGCGCTTTATGCGATGTTCACGTGATTAAAAAATTTTCATTATAATCCTGCTTTGCTAGAAAGTTAGGCATATATTTCATTTTAGTATAAGCTAATATAATGTATTTAAATAAATGGATTTTTTATATTTGAAAGCTACAATTTATTACAATTTATAAAAATAGAAAAACATATATATATATCTCATCATATTATATTAATAGTTCTCAATAAATTATTTTGATACATTTCATTTGGCGACGATTTATTTTCAAGTCATTTTTGACGACGACGAATTATTTTAAATAAAAGGATTAAAATTATACTATGCCTAACGAAGACTCAAAGAAGATATTTCTGAAGAAAAATGAAGAAACATCACCACCTACTCAATTTCATATACCAGAATTCGAAAAGATAAAGTTAATATTCAGGATTACCGAGAATTTAGAAAAAAATTTAAAGACGTCTCGAGTATTTTTCTTCATAAAAACAATTTTTATACCTTAAAAAGAAATAACGAAACTATAATTTATTTTTCAATTAAATTAAAAAATATTTGCGCTTTATGTAATTTTAAATCGCCGGTTGGTGAACTCTTAAGAGTACCTGAGCTGGACAAAGAACTTCGATCAATATATGCCGAAGGAAATATTATTTTTAAAGGTAATGTGCATCTAGCTATCACACTGTCTTCATTGGCGAAGGAAATCCTGACAGAAGTTAATAAAATAATTAAACATAAGCCTATGCAAGGTTCCAAAAATATTTGTTTTAGGAACAATTATAACAACGTAAATAAATTCAATAATAATAGTTATAATTATAATGCTAACAAATTCAACAATAATTATTATAAACCAAGTTTTAAACCTAATTTCAGTCAAAAAAAAGTAATATGCTTTAGGTGCGGAAAAGCAACCTATATAGTGAAAGAGTGTAGAACACATGCTATACAAATGATTTTACCACGGACACCTCGCCTGTATTTTGCTAATAAAGCTACAATCGATGCGAAGATAAATGGGCTGCAGCTTACTATGAAATTCGATACTGGCGCGGCGTGTAGTGTGATATATGAGGTTACCTGGAGTCGCATAGGCAAACCACCATTATCACCTGCTTATAAACTAGTAGGATATAACCATATCAAAATCGAAGTATTGGTAATGGAAGTCGAAGTAAAAAATATTTCAAAATTTTTACCTATTTGGGTAGTAAGGGTGAGAATTCCCTTATTTTGGAATGCCCTTTCTTAAAGAATTTGATATAAAACTTCCTGAAGAAGTTCGTATTAATAATATAAATATGAAAGATTCCAGTTTAAATACTATTGTGTTTCAAAATTTCCGCAAGTTTTTAAAAAAAAATTAGGACAAATAAAATTACAGGAAGCCTTCATCAAGATACAACCAAATACAGTGCCAATTGCGTTGCCATCTAGAAGAATTCCATTTCCGTTGCGTCTAACCTTTGAAGCTGAGTTGGACATACTTTTAGATGAAGGCGTTATCGAGAAGGTAGATCCAACAAAGACTCCAATTACTTGGGCTAAGCCAACGGTTAATATTTTAAAGAAATCCGCTGCCGTGCGGATATGCGGAGATTTTTGTTTAACAATCAACAAATATTTAGCGATAGATAACGATTTACTACCAACTTTCGTCGACCTGATAAATAGGATCGCGGGTAATATTTTCAAAGATAGATTTAAGAGATGCATTTTTACAATTCGGAGTTAGTCCAGAATGTAGAGACCTTTGCGTAATTTCGACTCATGTCGGTTATTACCGATATCAAAGAATTACTCTTGGGTTGACTAGCGCTCCGATAATATTTCAACATTTTATGCAAAACTTATTAAAGGAAATTCCTATGTTAAATAAATTTTTAGACGATGTAATTATTGCAGGCGAGAATAATTTTGATCATATAGTTAATCTAGAAGAAGTATTAAGAAAATTTGATAAGGCTAGACTGACAACGACGACCGATAAAATTAAAATTGGAGAAAAGTCAGTTACTTATTTAGGTCATGTTATTGATGAATTTGGAATTCACCCGATCGAAGATAAGATTAATACTATAAAAAATTGTAAAACACCGTCTAATGTTAAATTAAAGAATTACGTTCATTTTTGGGAATGGTAAATTATCATGAATCGTTTATTAAAAATTTACATTCTATTTGTGCACCTTTACACCGACTAACAAGTAAAAATGTGAGTTGGTTTTGGCCAGCTAAAGAAGATGAAATATTTAATGTAGTTAAAAGAATATTATCAAAAGAAGATACAATAATTCCTTATTCAGCCAATATTCCTGTCGTGATTTCTTGTGACGCTTCCGAAGATGGTCTAGGAGCTGCTATTGCACACCGATTTCTTACTGGCCAGGAGAAACCGATTGCTTACGCATCGAGGACACTTTCGGCGGCTGAAAAGAATTACGCCACTATTGATCGGGAGGTTTCGGCGATCATGTTCGCTATCGAGAAGTTTCATCAATATATTTATGGAAGACATTTTATTTTGGTTATAGATCATAAACCTTAAAATATATCTTAGGTGATAAAATAGACCTAAATAAAATAACAAATAATCGTTTAATACGATGGGCCACGAAGCTTTTAAATTACGACGAGATAATTCATAGGCCGGGTAATCAAAACAGATGCCCCGACGCTCTGTCCCGTTTGGAGGTAGAGAGAGAAAAAATTAATAAAGTTTAAAAAAAAATTTGAAAATGAAATTAGAGAAGTAAAGATCAATTTAATATAAGATTTATCGTTCACTCGAAGTAAAGTTATAAGTGAAACAATCAATGATACAAATCTAAAAGAGATCATTAAATTAATAAAAAATCATTGGCATATTGATAATATAAATAATTACTCGGAAAGTTTAAAAAAATTCTTCTTAATTAAAGATAATATTTATTTCGAAGAAGGGCTATTATTTTATAATGATAGAATAATCATTCCTGATAACCTAAAAAAAAGTGGTTTTGAATGTTATCCATCAAGGACATCTGGGGATAGTGGGGATGAAATTCTTATGCAGATACTATGTCTTCTGGACAAATTTTGATCGAGATGTTGAAGAATTCGTCAACTGCAAGAGTTGTCAGGAAGGAAGACCGGGAGCCAGAGAAGTACCATCATACAATTGGAATATTCCTACCCGACCTTGGGATAGAATACACATTGATTTGACAGGCCCGTGTCTGGAAAGTACTGGTTAATTTGCGTAGACGCTTTCCCCAAATGGGTTAAAGTTGCAATTTTAACACATACTAATTCGACGAGTGTAATAAATAATCTGCGTAATTATTTCGTTAGATTTGGTTTACCTCGTTACATTGTCTCAGATAACGGTACTCAGTTTACTGGATCTGAATTCAAAACGTTTCTTTAAAACGATGGCGTGAAGGTACAGTGGTTCAACGGAAAGCGATATTGTATGATGTTGAGTCTGAGGGTATTGTAAAAAAAACAAGCTGCCGACCAACTGAAGGAAGCTCATGTTCAAGCTAAAGAAACACCCATAACAATAACTGAGGATTAGGACTTGCATAACATAATGGAAGTACAACTCTAAAAAAAAGAGTTTCGAAACCCCCATTACGTTATTATGATGAATTCAATTTATAGTGGGGAGAACTTTAATGTATTTAAAACAATTTATAAAAATAGAAAAACATATATATATATATATCTGATCATATTAAATTAATAGTTCTCAATAAATTATTTTGATAACATGGTAGCTACATAATTTATAAATTTCCGGTAGCCTTTATCAACATTTTACTTGCTGCAGTTTTAATATCATCATTTTATTGGAACTCTCCACTAAAATATAGTCCATTTTTGCTATAAATAAACATTTTCTAAATATATATAATGAATGTGTATGAAAAGAGTAAACAAAAATGGGAAAAATAAATAAAATTCTTTCTTTTACAAGTTTTCATATTTTTTTTAAGCTTAAGTAAGTTGGAGAATTTAATTTAATTTTTTCCACCCATACCCATAACTGGCACCATTTAAACTAATTATTTTTTTGGCTATGAAAAGATACCGGGAAGTAATATTATTTTTATTTTATTTTTTAATGTAATTGTTTTTAATTAAATTATATATATTTTTAAAATTAAATAATAATAATTTTTTCTCCAAGATAATAAATAATAAAATAAATTAAATCGGATAAAAACTTTTCCAAGACTTAAACTAAAATTATTTTTTAAAATATATAGTTAAATTTTTTATTTAGAGAGTCAGGAAATAATACTAATACTCCTAGTATATATTATAAATTAAAAGTTATAAGTAAAATAAAAATGTATAATTAGCATCAAAATTTAAGATAGAACGAAAAATATAGAAGTAATGAGGTGTTTTACAAAATGCTGTTGGTATAACACATAAGGCTATATGGGCAAGTAAAAAAAATGGGAAATTAAAGGATTCTAAAAAAAATTTCAGTATTTATTTTGTTTTATAGCTTATTATTCGTAAATTTTAAATCTAAAATTTATCCAACATTATTAGTCCATTCTATAAAACATTGTCATGGTAACACAACGTTATATGGCCGAAACCCGCAAAATAGATGACATGTGAGCCTTATAAATTTTTTTTTAGTTGAGCTCCCTGAGATTGTAAAGGCTAATGACGTCCCTGCTTGAGATACAAGGGTTTTTTCGTTAAACAACTAAAAGGAATGAACAATTTTCTTTTTAATTTAACACGGAGGGGGATATGAATCGATGTTACTATCATGTTCAAGGCAGATTTTGTCCTGATGAGGTGTCTTAAGATCATTTTATTAAGCAACTATATAAATTTAAAAAACTGCGAAAGTTTTCAGAGATTGTTATAGGTGGGATGAATAATGAGTGGGATATATAATATTCATTTTTACAAATTCATAAAATTGAAAAACCTTATAATAAAAATTTTATGACAACTTTCACTAACTAGGATAAAAATACATCGCAACGAGATTAAGATTTATTAGCAATTTTGATTTATAGAATTCACACTTTGGCTTATAGCTCATTCAATTATAAAAAAGGATTCTCCTTCATATCTCATAATTCTAATGAATTCAATTGAGCTGATATTTATTTTAGGTTCGGGGTACATCTAGCTCGTTATTAGAAAATAAAATGTTTTTATTTACCTTTATTTTTTATTGTGCTAATTAATTATTTCCCTTTTATTTGCTTTATCGTTGAGCTAAATCACTTTTTTATTAACTAATTTTCTCTTTTTTTTCCTTAATCGCTATAAATATACATTTATTATTATAATAAACAAAAACCCTAATATTAACATAAATCTATTAATAATAATAATATAAAAATATTACTCATTTAAAAAAATTTCGAAATAAAAATATAATATTAACACAATATCGTAACGACAAAAATATAAAAATATAGAACAATATTATAGTTTCACTTTGCTTGAAACATGTGTTTGAACCATTTTATATATTAATTATAATTCATTATATACGAAAATAAATAATTTAAAATAAATTAAAATATTTTTAAGATATAAATTAAAATAAATTATAAAATTTAGAAAAATATAATATTAAAAATATGAATAAATCATAATAAATTATGGTATTAATTAAAATAAATCATCTACTAAGATATTAATTAAAATAAATAATCCACTAAGATATTAATTAAAATAAATCATCTACTAAGATATTAATTAAAATAATAATTAAATATTATATTATTTGAATATATAAAAAAAATATTATTTGAATATCGAAATATCAACCTTTTTACTTTATTTTTAATTAAAAATTTATTTATTGATATAATGAATATATATATGTGCATTTATAATGTAATATATTATTAATCACTTCGTTTATTATATATGTTTTATAATGATCATATATATATAATATAGGAGAATGTTTTGCTATCTAACAATATAGATATAATTTCATCCCTTGAATTGTGTGTGGACGTTTTATCGATTAGTTCTATGTGATGTTTTTATGTGAATATGCTTATGTGATTACTAATTAAATAGGAATTCGATTAACTGAGTTATATATAAGATTACTATTTATTATAAAAATGAACTTTGTTTTGTATATATAAGCCTGTAAGAAATTAAGGATCAGATCATAATGTAATAACCGATTGTAAAATTAATAAAATTGACAATATTAAATAAATTATATGACATAATATAGAAAAATAAATGACATATAAGATAAAAAATAAAAGATATAAATATCTAGACGACCACACCACACTTCCAACAAATTTAAAATCAAATCGTAATCTCCACTGATCGAATATGGGTATTATAACTTTGCTCATCTTTTGTTTATAGAATTTCTTATGATTTTTTTGGTTAGCATGGTATATCATTGTGGTCGATTAAAGATAAATTAGTAATAGACTTTATATTTCTCTTAATGATATAATTGCGGTTCCCGTTCTAAATCGCTAAAACAAAAATCGCTAAAAATTGGGAACATGGCTTATATCTCCTAGAAAATTTTTAAAGTAAATTTGAAATTAATATTAATAGATACTAGGGGATTAAATACTTGTATTTAAATTGAAAATTAAAAAAAAATCGCTAAAATGGAAGAAATATCATCCAAATTCCCAATTTGATTCCCAAAACTGGGATTTTGTATGATATTTCTTCCATTTTAGCGATTTTTTTAAAATTTTCAATTTAAATACAAGTATTTAATCCCCTAGTATCTATTAATATTAATTTCAATATTACTTTAAAAATTTTCTAGGAGATATAAGCCATGTTCCCAATTTTTAGCGATTTTTGTTTTAGCGATTTAGAACCTATCCCATAATTGCACTTTATATTATATTATATTTTTACTTAATACTATAATGTACGTTATATTATTTTCTATAATATTGTAAGATATAAATTTGAATTAGAAATTTAAAATATGATAACAAAAATAATGGGTCAAGCGTTAATAAGAGTCTTATATAACATAATATAGTAAGTGATAGAAGTAAGAATAAAATAAGTTAAGTTAAAATTTAAGTATATTTTTAATATTGCAACAGATTCAAATACTTTTATCTATTCTGTCGATTGAGCCATTTTTAATATATTTAGTTTAAACTTCTATATTTATATTTTACTTGTTTAAAAACTACATATGTTAATTCTAGACGTATGTGATAGATATAAAAGTTTATTTATAATTTATAATATGAAATTTTATTTTCAATACATTAAAAAATATAATACTAACAATAATTTTTAATCATTAAACCAAATACATGCGTTTCTAGGTAAACAGCTGATTCTCAGATTTTTTTGTGTTAAGTCTATAACTATATAAATTTTAAAAATTTTCTCTTCAATATTATCCTTACGAATTGCTGCTATAAATATGCTAAAATATATAATGAAAAATTGGTTGAATAATTTGGAAGTAGTTTTTAAATTTATATCCTGCTCAATAATTTTTTATCTCATTATTTATCATTTGTGTTTAAGATATTACATGTATATAATAAACTCAAATGATACATGTGATTGGCTTTTATCTGATGGACGTTATCATGGAGCCCATGTTTGGCAACCTTATGGCTGTATGATAAAAACTTACAATAAATATGAAGCAAGAAATTGTTTAAGATATGAATTCAATAAAAACATACAACTAAATAATGCAACAAATGCTGAAACTAGTTTGTATGTATTTTTAGGAGATATGAAATTATATAAATTTTATAAATCTTTTTTAAATTATATTACACATCCGCAAATATCACTGGAGATTGAAGATAACATCACTGATTTAAATGCAACTCATTATAAAATTAGTTATAAAGATGCTTTGTTAAATTCTAAATTCCAATTTATTTTCACCCCAATTATAGATGCCAAATTTTTGACTGCAATTCAATCAGTAAATTTTAAAAATCTTAAACTTCTTGTAATTAGTGTTGGATACTGGAATTCTAAATATTATTATGAAGATTACATTAATAATGTAAGTTTAGCTTCTAATCAATTCAATGATACACATGGAATCAAAGTCTTTAAGCATCAAATAACCAAAGTTAGATATTTATTGCAAAATATATTAAACAGTAGTTTGGATCAAAATACAAAATTAAAAATTCTCTGGATGCTTCAAGATTCTATATTTGAGCGCAAATTATACCTTAGAACACAATATAATAGAACTAGTAAGAATAAAAAAGGAATTATTACAAATAATATTATGAATTTATATGATGATATTATTATCAAAGAAATTAATAAAATGATGATCAGTCATTTCAATGTAGTGAAATTATGGACATCAACCCAAAAAGTTAATCAAAAATATTTGCATTTGTCACCAGATGGCGTCCAGTCTTCGTTAGTTCCTTTAACTATTGATTTGCAAATTTTAATTAATTATTTATGTAATTCTCGAAATACTGAAAACCATTTTAAAAATAGTATAAATAAAAATTTACCAGAAGACACCTGTTGCACTACAACAAAACCTTTGTTTCATAACACCATATTCATTTGTTTAACCATAACATTTATATCAGCCGTAATTCTCTTTTTGCCATTTTTATATTCAAATTTTAATAAAATTTTTCAAAGTAACTATACACATTTGCCAATGGACATAGAAGAAGAAATGCTAAATTTAAGTCCATCTCTCAATAAAACGTATTCCATTCCAAAGGAAAAACCGACAAAAAGATACCCTTTGATATTTGTAAACCTTATAAAACTTGCCATCATTTTCATCTACATTATAATATGTGACAAAACATCCTTATTCATGAAAGAAAATAAGTATTACACCCATTTGAGATTTTTCTTGCCTATGACATATTTTTTTGTCATTGGTTCATTTTTCACAGAGCGATCAGGTACAATGACAGAAAATGATAATAATAAAACTGCAAATGGCATTATGTCTTCAAATGGAAAATTTGACACTAATTCAAGATATTTTGCCATGTCGAGGAATAAAACAAATGAATTAAAGGGTTGGATGCAATCTATTCTCTTGATATCTTATATGACTGGTGCCACCCCATCTCATCTTTCCATCACCAACCGTTATGATTCTGGTAACGATGACCTCAATCTCACTATCAAATATGTATCCATAACCATTTTTCTAAACATTTTAAATACAGCCTTTTTAGTTTTATTTGGTTACACACATTTTAATGACATCTTCAACCTTTTGATTAGATGTAAAGCAATAGGTATTCCTCCCAAAATACCCGGAAATTCGAAAGAATTTCTTAATATCAATAAGGCTACTCCATCTAAATCTCCTATCTATTGTGAATACTTTCGGTTTTTCTTTGCAGTTTTGCGACGCTGTGTTTCGATTGTGTTCCGATACAACTTTATAGCCTGCCTCCTTTGCTTAGCCCTGAATCGACCTTACGTTTTTTATTCATTTGTACCACTTGTAACCTTTTGGTATTTAATAATAGTTCTATGGTTTTTGGCACCACCTTTCATAAACATAAACTTTGTTTACTCATCTCAGTACAAATTTGATTATGAGAATGTAGCCTTGCTTTCAAATTGTGATGAATCAGAAATTTATACCAATATGATGGATAAGTTCTTGGGTGATGGTAATAACTGCATTTCAAATCATTTTCAAGATGATACTCAATATTTTGAACATTCTAACCATGATAATAATGATTATACGATTATCCTTTCTTTTTGGAATCATTTATGTATTATAATCAAATTTATTATGTTGGGTGTTGGTATTAGCCTATTATATTCCTCAGAGGCCAATTTTGCTGAAGCCTTTTCTCGCCTCTTTTCCTTCATACCTTCCTCATCCGATCCTGGAATCTCATCACAAATAAGCGACGAACGATTAAGAATATGGTGGAACATATGGATTAATGACAGATACTCGGTTTGTGTGGGCATGATTTTCGCCTACCTAATTAAATGCACCTGTTTTATAGATTTTTTGTTTTTCAAACGGTTCTTCAAAGTCAGTTCTTCCCTTAGTACGGACAGGAAATTTGTGAGGGATAGTAAGGCAACATCTAGTTTATCCAATTTTTGTCATATCTTTCTACTACCTCTAGTTATTTTCCTGGTATACCTGACAGTTATGTTGCTAAGTTGCCGTGGTTCCTACACAGTTATCAATAACTCGGACAGGACAAAAATTTCGATTGATACAATATCAGACCAATTTAACATCAATACTATCCGAAAGGACTTAAATTCCTACAAATTCTCTCCTAATTTAATTGAAGAAGAAATTAGTTCCCTTAGCATCGCTCAATACGAAAATCAAAGAATCTCTACCAACGCCGTTGTGCTGGACAATTGCTTCGAAGTTAGTTCTTACCTTTCATGGATTCCGGTTGTATGTTATTTCTTATTGCTCATCGCTTATCACGACATATACAATAGAAATGACCGTAGCTTTAGTTCCATATTTTCCCGGCTAGGTAAATTTTCCTTAGAATTGTATTTGTGTCAATTTCATCTATGGCAATCGGTGCCTCTGCCAGGCTTATCCTTTCAACCCACTCGGCCTCACGCTGGAATATTAACATATTTACCAAACTATCCAACTCTTAACGCTCTTCTTTCGGGCTTCCTATGTATATGTGCTGCTTGGGAGTTCAAGCAGATCACAGCATATTTTGAGAAGTTATCTCTTTCTTTCTTCTCCTTGTCTTGTTTCTTAAGATTCAAACAATCAAATAATAGGGAAAATAGAAACGATGTTTCTTACTCAGTATCTGGTCGATCTTGTTGGCTTAAATTATTCCACTATAACCCATGCGGAAAAATTATGAAACTGAAGTCAGGCAAGGCTTGGTGCACTCTCTTTTATAGTCTTGGGATTGCCATGGTCATATGTTTTTGCGTGTATTTATATTAATTTTTGAATAATAATATGGAGGGAATCGTCCAGATAAAAAATCTATATTACGATATACGATAAAATGAATACAAGATATAAAGTCGCATACCAACTATATTTTAGAATGATATTATTAAACGATCGTTATAAAACGTTAAATTTCAAAAGTATCTATCCAAATATTTAACATGATATATTCTTGTCAAACTATTGGTCTGCCCAATCTTGTTATATTACAGTCAATAATTTTACGATATCATAAAGATATTACAAACACCCATTAAAAAAATAGACCATCTCGTCTCGATATAAATCAATTCTATGAATTTTAGACCTTTTTTTAGCCCTTACATTATATGCACTAGCTAATCATCAACATTTTTTTTAGTATATTATACATTCGATATAAATATATAATGATTTCTATTTTTATTGCCAAATAAATTTACTACCCCTGTTCTAAGTATAAAATTTTCAACATGTCATCTATATATGCTTAAATTTTAAATCTTATCACTTAAAATTAAAAATTTAGTAAATAATAGCAGGGATGTGAACTCTACAAAAAAAAGGGCCCGGGTTCAGGAATAAAATTTAAAAAAAGGGTTCGGGTTCAGGGTTTGGAGGTCATAAAGAAATATTGACCTAATTACACAATTTTATTTTTTTATATACTCCGTATAAATAATAGACATGCATAATTGACAAGTAAAAAAATTTTATATTTTAAATGTTTTATTTAATCGCATAGTCCTTAATATAATTTATAATAAAATATTATTACTTACACTACAAAAAATAAGCGTATCAGAGATTTTATTAGTGACATTTTAGGTGGGTTCCCCGCATAGATTTTATTGGAGATCTTTAGGTCCACATATTGTAGGCTTTTGGCTATATTAGATCTTTATAAAAATAATATTGGGTTTTCATTTTTCCTATAAAAATGCTTTTTTATATGAATTAATATAATGTTTACATTGTGGATGTGAGAGTATAAAATTCCTATATTTTACTTTCTAAAATTGATATAAAACAAGATAAGTAAACGTATTCTTATTATATAGCCTATTATAAAATTATCATTTATAATAAAATATTATTACTTACACTACAAAATTTATATATATCACCTTCTAAAATTGATATAAATTAAAACAAGATATTACAGATAAAATGGAAGTATAAAAACGAAAATTTTGAAAAATGGGAAGAGATAAATTTATTTTTCACGAATTTAAAGGAAATTTTTTAATTTATTCTTTGATGCCCAGAACCCTTGAACCCTTCACCTTTGAAAAGGGTCTGGGTTCGAGTACAGTTAAAATACCAAGGTTCAGGTTCGGGTCCTAATTCACATCCCTTAATAATAGAGCCGTGAACTAATTTTACAAGTCCAACCCGATCCGGGAAAAATTTTAAAAATATTTTCCCCCAATTCAAAGGATGAATTTTTTTTCCTAATATCCAAGATCTTAAATTTTATTTTAGAAGACTTACGTACTCACCTATTAAATGTTTGCTTTCTTTCGCTTGCTCTAGGTTCAAGTTCTGCCTCCTATTTATTTTTTATTGGACTTTTAATAAAGTACGATATTTCAACGATAAAGAAAAAATTATAAACACCGAAGTATAATTAAAATTTTGGTTTCATGAAAATAATATCAAAAATATTAAGAAATCAAAATAATTAAAATTTTTCTCGAGGTCCGGTCCTATCCGACCAAACCTCAGAGAATATCTGTTCGAGTCTGACTCATCCAAGTTAGGTCTGATCAGACGTCTCGAATCGGTACTGATAGGGATTAGTATAGTAAATATAGTAATCATTATGCTTAGTGCTGCACTTCTTTTAAAAGCTGTTAAATGTACTTTTTTAAAGTAATTTGTAATCTTTTAAAAATATAATTAGTAATTTTCAAATATTTCCACAAACCCTTCCATTCTACCTTTGTTTTCAAAATTTAACATTAATTTTATACTTAAAATAACATATAGAGGGAAAATTTTATAATTCCCAACTTTCGATATCAACTCGTTACATCAGATGTCAAAACGAATTATTGTATAAATTTAAAAATTAAGGAACCTCCCGCTTTTGATGTAAATCTCTATTTTTGACTCACGTATAAAACAGGTCCTTTAAATTATCATTCTCCTAATTTTTTCGCCTTCTGATTTATTATATACATAATCAAAATATTTAGAATTAATACATATGAACCTCTATATCTCCTCTCTATTAACATATATTTTCCTTATACTTAACCAATCCAATGTTTTTTTATAATATATTCATATACACTTAAAAAGCACCTTATTTTTTCTTTTTTATAAACAGTTTTCCCCGTATACAATATATATGCTAACGGTAATGTGTAATAAGAATTGTCTGAAATGTGAAATAGAGTATGTATTTTACCCAAGTTGGATTGCACCTCCGGCAAAATCAGATTTTTAAAATTTAAAAAAAGTGTCAAATAGCGCAAAAAAATAGCTAAATAAATTTCGGGGTGTTTTTAAAATTTAAAATCTTATTAAAACATCAACTTCTCCGTAATTTATATTTTATTTAGACGAATATTATATAAGGATTAACTGAAATTTTAATCAAGTAATAAGGTGGTTTTTCTGATTAAAGAACAAATACAAGTAAAAGGGGTTCGATTTAAAAATCTGAAATTGGGGTAGGTTTAAACAAGAGTTTGAAATTCCGACAAAAGGGGGTTCTGATCGGTTGTGAATATTTAAAAAAGTGATTCCAAAAATTTTGAAATAGGTATTGGCTTAAAATATCTAACTTTGTTAAAGCAATCACGAACTCGTAAATGAATTATACAATATTTTACAATAGAATACATGAATTACTTGTATTTTTCTTAGAATCGGTTCCCGGAAATTTTGAAATAAGTTACGGTCAATGATTTGGCTTTGTCCACACTCTAATTATTTAAACCAGCGACATGTAAGCCGTTTTTTAAAATATTTTAAATATGCACGGGAGGGGCTTAAATTTTTTGGCTTAAAAATTAAAAAAAAAATACGCAGATAGGGCTTTGTATTTTAAAACAAATATATTAAATCGCTATTATTATTATTATCTATATCAGAAATATTTTTACTTGGAAAATAATGTCTATGATATTTTGTGCAATATGTATATTTGGTCAATGTTTCGCACTATAATTGTATTATAATAGGTCTATAATAAAGGTATTAATTTTTATAGCAATACATTTTGCCCTATTTCATCTAAAAATTTAATAGATACCCCCCCCCCCCCCTCAATCGATTTATTGTATCCCAAGCCTACACCCTTAAATGCTTACCACCTACCCCTTCAAAAAAAATTAGAAAATGTTCACATTTTTACAATCTTCATTCATTCATTTAAAAGAAATGTCATGTGATATGTGTTTATTATTATACGTTTTGTCGCCTAACGAAAAGATTAAAAAGGTGATTGGCATTTATAGCTCAAAAACGTGATCCATTATAAAAAAAATATAAGTGTTTAACCGAAACTGTTTCAAATAGCTAAGCCTAATTATTTTAAAAAGCATAAAGACTATAATAGTAAAAAAATTTCTATTTAATATCTATATAAACAGATGAGTATAACTTTATCAGTTCCTATGTAACTTTTCAAATATTATTTTAATATATCTTTATAAAATTTTACAAATCATTAATTATTCCTTTGCATAACAATTGCCTGTGCAAATATAGTTTCTCAAACTAAAACAGTTTTTATATTCATATTATGATTGTCATCTACATCTAACATTATTTAACTTTGTATTAAAGCATTCATTTCCTATGCAAGTTTTGGATGTCAAGGTAATACATTAAATAGAATTTTGTCTTATTTACAAAATATTGCAAATTATCCATATTATCACTACTATGTTACAAAGCTACCATTCACGAAAATACATTTACTCAAGAAAATACCGCTAGTTAAAAAATTATTCACTTATTGTACATATTATTTTTAACATAACAATTATAAGGCTATAGTGATGGTTTGCCAATGCGTCTCCACGCAACTTTATCTATCACACTCGAGAACCAGTATAGAATTCTATTGTAAGCCACAAATCATTTATCATCGTATCAATGGTAGCTTTATTAGGAAATGACAGGCGAGATGTCCGTGGTAGAATCATCTGTATAGCATGTGTTCTACAATCTTTTGCTATGTGGTTTGCCTTGCCTTTGTAAAGTTAGATTTAAAACTAGATTTCTAATTATTAGGAATATAATTATTATAATTTAATTTGTTGGCATTATAACTATTATTATTAAATTTATTACATTTATTATAA
The DNA here is from genome assembly GCF_954871325.1 of Gordionus sp. m RMFG-2023. NCBI lineage: Eukaryota > Metazoa > Nematomorpha > Gordioida > Chordodea > Parachordodidae > Gordionus > Gordionus sp. m RMFG-2023. The sequence goes on along the minus strand of NC_088777.1, from coordinate 37,726,158 downwards.
ATTTTATTCCTGAAATAGTTGTTTTTGGAACCTTACGTCGGCTTATGTTTAATTATTCTGTTAACTTCTATCTAGGTTTCCTTTTCCAGGAAAGACAGCTCGATCGCATCATGGTATATTACTTTCGATATACTTAGACCGAAGCGCTTTATCCAACTCAGTCAGCCCTACTCCAAGATAAAGATATCTCTTAAAAGTTCATCAACAGGAGAATTAATACATAGTGAGCAAATATTTTTTAATTTGATCATAAAATCTATAATAGTTTCTCCGCCTCTTTTTAAGGTGTAAAGCTATTTCTATGTAGGGGAAAATACAAGATATCCTTAAAATTTTCTCCATACTATTAAGTAAAGTTATGTAATTAATGCTCCCTAAATTAATTGTGTAATAAAAATTTTTTGTTTTAATTAAGTTCCGTACCTATGTATGCTAGTAATATTTTTTTTTAATATGATAAAAAATTATATTTAATGCATAATATGTAATAATAGGGCCATTATCAAGAGATCTGAACCTTTAGCAGAAAATAAAATTCATTCATTAAGTAGCAATAAAAGCATGGACATTTAATTTAAATATAAAATAATGAAATTTAGTTTAAATTAAATAGCATAAGTAGAAAAAAATCAAAATTTTTAAAAGCCGAACATTAAAATTTTAGATCTCTACTAACCTCCCCCTACAAAGCCACCGATTTTAGCTGGAACATGTTTATTCAATTTATAATATCAGAAGTTAAAAAAACATTCGTTTCATCAAATCATAATTTTTAGTTGTTTGGGTAATATCTAGCACTAACCATTTAAATTTCGAAACTAAAACTTAAAGAAGAAAATATTCTCATCATTCATTGGCAATCACTGCTGATTCTTTTCAAAATCTCTTTTTTCTTTTATGAATAAACGGAAAAATTGTTATCATTATCAGCCAAGTCCGTTAGAACATATAGCAAATATTATCACACATGCTGTAAGTATTCAACTTAAAATAGTTGTATTATAAACACTTTATATATTAAAGTTGCCAGTCATACCTAGCTTCTATTGTTTTAACAATTTGAAAGAATTAACTAATCAAGATCTAACAAAACAAGATTTGACCAAACAAGAATTAATATTCATATCCTTATATGGAATGTGTATGATTCTCACCTTTATAATTTCCTCATTATTCCACTATTTTTCATATTTGGGAAACAACGAGTACTATATTCTATATTATTTTATGTTGGAATTTTTTAATTATGATAGAAAAAATATTTTTTTTTAAGAATAGGCACAATGAAGGTCAAATTCTTTTGTAATCTAACCAAATTTATAATAAGACAATGCCAGCTTCTAGTCACCAAATATATTTTATAGGAGGGAATGTAAAGACCAAAATAAAAAAAAATTCAATTTATAATTAAATTGAAAATGAAAATAAGTTTGATAATGTTAAAAATATCTTGTGTATAAAATCATTACAGGTTTTGAAATCATGACTAAAAAATATTTTCTTAGTTTTTAAAGCTTAGAATTTGGCCTATGCATTTTTCCTTCATAAAATATTATTATGTCCTTGGCTGTGCAACTTTTACAAAATTATTTTACAATAAAAAATTTATCGACTAGGCCAAAAAAATTCAATTAAAAATTTCCACATCTAATCACTACCATGGTTAAGTATTTTTTATGGTTTAGACTGCACAGTAATATTCACTAATAATAATAAGTAAGGATATACTGGCCTGGTCTAGATTGTTCCTATTTAGATAAAGCCATTCCCTTTAAAATAGCAAATTCTTAATTGGTTCTTTTTAAATATATATTTATTTTATTTAAGAAAATGGATTCATTGATTTATTCTATTAAAGTTTCCAGAGATTCAGACCAAACCTGGACCTGAGTCCAGGACTACTTTTTTTCAAACCTGGATTTAGATTCATGAACCCAAACCTAGCTTATTTTTTTCTGAACATATCCAGACTGGAAGAAAGATTAATTATTTAATCATTGTTTTCTTCAAAACAAGAGTAAAAAAATATTAGGTTAGTCCCAATTTTTTATTTTTACTCCCTAATCTTATAAGATACAACAGTCCCAACTTAATTAACATATTGAATTTAATTTAGATTATACATATAAGAGTTAAAGATACCTTTTTTTTTATAAGATCCAATGCCCGTCCTGATCAAATTTATGTATAAAAAACTCTAATATTAAGCTATGTAAATTTCTATATTTCACAAGTGATATCAAAAGTAAAAATATAATCAGCATGCCTAAATTCAACATGATCACTAAAATTATTTATATTTGATCATCCTTTTTTGAGCACACCAAAATTAGAACAAATAGAGAGGTAGGAAAAAAATTTTCAACTGACATTGCCAGCAATGAATTCATTTGGATATAGATAATTGTAACTCAATATACTAGGAACTATATCCAATGCAGTGCTACCATTTTAACAACTGCTTCTTTATAATAGATATGATTTTTTTAAATCGAAGGATCCTTGTAGATTCAGAATCATTTTATTTATAAAGCTTGTTAGCTACTCTGCAAATTCTATTTTTATTATCAAATACCAAAAGATATTTCCATATTTTCACATTTATACATTGTTCAGTTTTAGTTAATTCACAAAATATATATCACAATCACAAGTCTATTATAATTTAAAGAATGGTACAAAATCCCACTTAGAGAGATGTTACCCTAGTCATAATATGAATATTATTCATTGACAAACCATCTATTAAATTACATTTATTATTGAAGTTCTATTATGATTCAGTATTGCTAAGCTAATGCATATTATATTTACATTTTCTTTGACCCCTACAATTTTAGAAATTGGGCTTTCGTTTGCCTCAATTTTTTTTTCAATAATTCAGAAAATCAATCACATTTCTAATTTTATGGAATTCATTAAAATATTGGAGATTCTCAGTTCTTAAGGACAGTCGATTATGCTCGAAAATATAGATTATGAAATGATGAGGGACCATATCAAGTTTCTGACGCCTTTTAAAATTGCGAGTGATGAATTTGAGGGTGATTTAAAACCCACCATTTACAAAGTTATATTGTGTTATTGCAAAATATTAAGTTTTTTACCTCATCCAAACTTAAACTCGCAGCTTAACCTGCTGTCGCAAAAATGTCGGGAAATAATGGTGGATAAATTTTAAATAGATTTAATCCACCAAATTTCCACATTTTTATGCCCAAAATTTCGAGATATGAGTTATCCCAAGAACATTATAAAGATTTGTGCCAACATATTAACACGTTGATTAATGCCGAGAAAATCAACATATGATTGAGCATAAATCTAAATACCAACTCACCATCTAGTTCCTACTGCTGATATAGTAGTGAATAAAGGTTCATTAAATAAATAATAAAATTATGATTAAAAAATAATAAAGTAATTATATATCTTTTAAAATTATTACATTATGAATTTTTTTTTTTCTTAAGAAAATACTTACGCTTTTGGATTTCTCTATTTATGGGAAGGTGACAATGCGTTTTCTGATGCTAGCATTGAAGTTGATGAACTTCAAAAATACTTAGATGCTAAATTATATATTGAAGATGATAGTATTTAAAATTGGTGGAAGACGAACCATAATGACTTTTCAAATTTAAGTATTTTGGCTCTTAAATTCCTAGATATCCCTGCTTAGTCGGCTAGCACTGAAAGAGCGTTATCAGCTGCTAGTAAGGCCTTTGAAGAGAAAAGGACCCGTTTAAAGCCAGATAAAGTGGACCTTATTATTTATATATCACAATTATTCACTTTGTTATAATATGTTTATTATTATATTTTTTAGTCTATATTAACTATTATATCATCTGCATTCGATATAAATCATGCTTATTGTTTTTATATAATAGCAATACAATAATTTTTAAATTCGATTGTATTTTAACTTTTTTATAATATTGATTTGATTATGGCCGTCAAATAAACTGTTATTTAAGGTGACTATGATTAAATACACTTAATTTTTTTTTTGATATTATAATATTCAAACTCAAATTGTAAAATTTTATTCGGGCTCGGGTCAGGTTGGACTAAGAAATGTGTGCTCGGGTCGGGCTCGGACAAAAATTTTTTAAATTCTGGCACGGAGAGCTCGAAATGCGGAAAAATCACTTTGCAGACTTCTATATCACATACTTAATTAATTTCACTACTAGTAATATGCTCCCTTGATATTGGGGGCCCAATAAATAAACAGCATTGTTATCACTTGTATGTTTTTTCTTTTTTCATACAGATTTTTAATTTGTTTTCTTCAGATTTTTTAGAGTGTTTGACCAGGTCAAATACTTTTCCGGCCAATTGACAGGTCAACTAAATTTGGCCTATTAATTTAACCAACCCTGGGTCAAACCACTAAAGTATTATTCAAACTTAACGGGAATAGGTTATGTGTAAATCATTTAAAATTGATATTTTTCATAATTCTAATCAAGTTTAAAAAGATTCTTTATTAGGTAGAATTCTATATATTGACTTATCCATAACTTTAGGTCCACTAATTTTGTGACATTTCTTAAAAAATTAATAAAATTATGGTTACACTTAGGGTTAATTATTAAATTAAAAAGGATGGCCATTTTAGCTTGGTTTATTTTTGACTGATCGATATTAGCTTGCCCACAACGAAAAAAAAGAAGCAAACCTTTAATTGCTATAATATATATATACACACATCTTCAAATTTTTTAAGGGATTTTCCAATTTATTTATAATAATTCATTATAAAAAGAATTTGTGTACTTAGTTGTAATTTTTATCTAAGCAAAAGTATTTTTGTTGGTTTCATTCATTTTTAAATTTTACAGTTTCTCAATTCAGGCAGAGGGGCTTACACTTTGTTGTATTTAAGTTATGATGCGATTTAATGTAAATGGACTTCATAAAGTTGTGCCCAAAACATCAAAAAAATTTAACTCAAAAACCTTCAAAAAACTATCAAAAATCACGGAAATAAGCCTCCTTTTTAATATTAAAAATATAGTCAAAACATATTTGTTAAATTTTCAAACTTTATAATTATGTTTCTTTAAAATTTATAAAGTTATGGACGCAAAAACAATATTTTTTTATTATATATAAAAAATATATATACTTTATAATTTTAAACCCTAAAATAATATAGAAAATTGAGATCAATATTTCACTTATGTGATCGCACAATCATTTACATTTTCATAGCAGCTTCATATACCCCCTGGTATATTTTACAACATTATATGTAATTATATCTATATTTTCATCCTAGGCTAAGTATACCAGGTAGTGACACATTTACACATTTAATGATATGGAGTATATGGATAGCAGCCTTATCTGGTGTCGCCGCCCAATTTGTTGTAAATGAAAGGTTAATCCATATATAAATATGATACAATCTATTTGCATATTGCTACTTAATAAATAAAATGTGATCAATTTGACAATTTTTATTTACACAGAATGGAATCAAATACATTTTCGGCAAAATCATATTTTTGAAAGTGTAAAAACAGGGATTGAAACTTTTTTTAAAAAATTTGTCGGGTTCAGGTTCGGGTTTAAGTTGACATTTTGAAAAGGGTTCGGTTTTGGTGTGGCAAAAACTGGTTCAGGCTGGTGCTTTTCAAAAATTTTAAAGTTAAATATGAGTGTTTTTTTCCCGTAAAAATTATGTTTATATTTGAAATAATACATCAAACATTTAATATTAAAAAAAATAGGCAAATAATAATTGTTTTAAAATTTAAATTTTCAAATTAAATTTTATAGTTTGGCTTTATAATATAATATACATATCTTTTAACAAATATAGAATTTATAATGAATAATAAAGTATATAACAAAATAAAAATATGACATTAGTTATATTTTTGATGCATCTATTTTAAGAAGCTTATTCAACCTTATAATTATTATATCTTCTAATAAATTATTGTTCATTTTAGTTCTATAAGATGATAAGTTTTAATACTGTCATAGTTGGGAGAATTTGGATTGGGAGATTAGGAACCTAAATATAAAATATAAATAAAAATATAATTAAATACTAAAATTATAGTTTGAATCCTTTATTAAATACTAATAATTAATTATAAGTTATATAAATTAATATAAAGGGAAAACATAAAAAAAATTAAAATAAAATTAATTTAAGAAAAAGTAAAATTAAAAATTATATGCGAAAAAATTAAGTAAAAGTTAAAAAAATTAAGTAAAAGTTAAAAAACTTAAAGTCTCTTAAATTATAAAAATTGTTTCTTTTATATAAAATTAACATCACCCGATTATAACATAATAAATTTTGTCTGATAATATTATTCATTTATATAAACCAAAAGTATTTTTATAATAAACCAAATATCCTTTTTTAAATATTCTATTACATCGTCTGTTAAATTAAAGGCTATCTTTAAAATTAATACCAAAATAATTTGAATAAGCCATACATTCATTTGCATAATCTGCTCTGAAACAAATTTAACTGAATATCGCAACAGAAAGAAATGCTCTTTCGACGCTGACGTGGCTGGAACTGTTAAGAAATTTGAGAAAGTTTAACAATTTCAGACTGGGTTTTCTTCATTTCTTCAAATATCGAAGTATATATCCTGATCTTGGAATATTCTACCTTGATTTAATATCAAATAGAGGACAAACAGATTATTATACTTAAGTTAATATATCTAATTTAAGAAACGCGTTAATTAAGTTCCAATGTTTCTATCATTATTTTGTTAACCAGTAATCTTCCCAGAATTTATACTTTCTTTCTGCCTAGTTCATCATTAGGGATGATACACTAATTTCATCATTTATAATATTAATAACACTCACGATTATGCATTCTCGTCCATAAATTTATTAAATGCCATAAAAGTGTCGCTTCTGATACTAAAATTTGGTGTTTTAGATCCAAATACAGGGCAGAAAGGAGCACATCATTTCTAAGATAGTTAACGTTCCCGTATTTTTATGCTAGTTGCTAATATATTGGCAAGAGGACTGTCGATCGTCTCAATCTTCGAGAGAAATTTTAGCCGCGAAGCATAAAAACTACTCAACATTAATTTTCGCTCTGCAAACCTTTGTTGTTATTTTAGTGGTTTCAGTATCTTTAAAATATCATCCATTTCGTTCCATTCCTCAATTGTAAAAATGTCACCTATGTCAAATATTGGTTTTAACAAATTTTAACTTTTTATAAGCTTTAAACCTGTAAGTGTTCTTAGTTTTTTATTAATTAACCTGACCTTAATTTGATAGAAATTGTCATCTTCCTGTCATTTTATTTAAGATATAAGAATTAAAAACGATTTCTTGGAAACAATACTACCTTCAATTTTATAAAAAATGCATCTTCTATATAAACTAGAGAGTATGAGAAGCCCATTGAATGCCATAAATACTCGAATGTAGTTTCACATTCTAAAATCACCACAAAATAGGGGGTCTTTAATATTGAAGGGCTTTGAAAATTATGAAATTCGGTCTCTAAGGAGCTAAGAAAGTCATCATCATCAGGAAAATTGTCAGAGTCTTCATCCTCACTCTCTGTTGGTATTCTTGGTCTAATGATTTAATAGATTATAACCATATTTCTACCATTATCAGAGGCGATGGTATAAATTTGCTCTGCAGAAATATTATAAGCTTTCATCACTTCTAATATTTTTTATATTCTAGCTTTAAGATTTTTCAAATATCTGATTGTAAGAAATATAAGCTAATATAGAAGGAAAAGATGATTGATGTAAAATTTTTTAAATCTTATAGGCTTTTAAAGAAAATAGTAATTTATATTTTAAAACTTATTGAACCCGAACTGAATCCGATCTGAACCGTATATATTTTATAGGTTCGGCTTCAGGGCAAATAATAAAAAAGGGTTCAGGTTAGGGTTCACCAAAAAACGGGATTAATCGAGTTCGGTTTCAATCCCTGGTAAAAATGATAGTGCTATTTACCAACCTTAAACCAATAGCTCCTTTTTAAAAATTTTAATATTCTAATTTTTCCCTTAAATCTATTCTAGCATATGTAGAATACCTATTCTATAAATTTCAGGCAATTTTGTAGATATAGACCACCAAGGCAATACGCGTTAGATTGACTTAACAATATTATATACATTTTTTTCAAAAACAATATATATGATCAATTTTACAGATTTCTTTTCGAGAATTATTTAATAAAATTAATAAGCGTTCACTTAACTCGCATAATAAATTAGCAATAAAATTTACGAATAATTACGAATTCTAACAAGTATTAAATTATGATTGAATTTATTATAAAGTAATATTATAATTTATCTTTTTTATTTTACAATTTTTTTTTTGAATATGAAAAGTTATTAAACGAAAAATAAGCCACTTCCAACTCTGTTCTACAAATTATGGAGACCTGCAAAAATTAAATTATTTGGCCTGGCTTGGATTTGAAAATTTTACCCGAATTTTTGAAAAAAAATATATTTCCGAGTTATGCTTTTATTTTTAAGCTGGGCCAGATAATTTTGTGATCCTCAGATTTTTTTTGCTCAAAATTTTGGACGAAAATTTTTTCAAACTCTGATATTGATCATTTGAAATAATTTCGGCTATATTTTATAAACTGTTTATGTTAAAATGATCGCATTATAAAATTTTTCAAACTAGTTAATTGATATAATTTAAAATTTTAATTCTTTCGCTAATGATTTTTTATAAAAAGTTGATTTTTAATCTCGGCCTTGGATTCATAATTCATTTTTTATTTTTAAACCAATTCTTTTAAAATCATACCACTTTTCAGGCTAGATTCCGAAACGGGCTTGCAGATCTCTGATAAATAAAACCTAATTTATTGATATTAATACTATAACTTAAATATCGTAAGAAATAAGATTGCTTCAAGATAATTATCATGGAAATGTTTTACTTGATTTCTTTTCTTTTTTTTAAAAAAATAATTTTTATGTGATTATATTTTTGAAAATAATTTTTTTATATATCATATTGACAAAGGCTCTTACATGACTATGAAATAATTTTGTACCTCATGATAGGCGTCATTCCAGCAGTTATAATAGCCTATTATGTAAGCATTTGTTTTTATGCATATACCTTGTAACCTTCTTCCCCCCCCCCCCCCCCAACCCCAATAATAAATCGCCATATTAATATAATCATTTAAAAAAAATTGTAGATGGAAAATTATTTTATAACATATTTAATATGATATAAACATAAAATCGAAAAAAGTCTCAATATTTTCTCCCCACCAAAATGTATGGAATCATGCGCTTAACCAATGGAGGGGAAAGGGGGAAATTTCACCCCCATCCCAAATTTTCCTCTTTTCGTAAATATCATTTTAAGCTAATAAAAAAAAATTCCTACCCCCCCCCCCCCATTCCATCCTCCTCTCCTCCAAAAATGTAAACAATATATAATTATAAGGAAGAATTTAAAAGGAAAATTAGTAAAAGTTAATAACTTTTTAAATAACTGCTATAATTCAAAATTTTTATAAAAAATGATAAAAAAAGGTGAAAACCCAAGATTATTTTTATAAAAATCTAATATAGCCAAAGGTTTACAATTAAAGATCTCCCATAAATTTCATGGGGAAAATAATAATCTAATATTGCCCCCCCCTCCTAGCAAAATCCTGGTTACGCCTATGGATGGAACAATAATCAGCTATAGGATAGGGTGTAAATCAGCCCTAAGCCCATTTGAAATACGGGTCAGGCTTAAATAAATTTTCATATAGAACCGAAAATAATGTTTTCTTTTTAAATAAAAATGTTAATTAGAATTTCTTGGGATTAAGACAAAACAATCGTTCTTTTTTAGTATATTAAATTAAAAAATAGCCTTTAATATTTGAAGCCGAGCTCTAGCCGAAAAATTTAATTTTTAGGGTTAGCGAAGGCCAACAGTTCTGATCGAAAAGACTTAGAACCGGGACCGACTTTTAAAAATGGTTTTCGATTTAGTCCAGTTTCAATTAATCTTGGATCGGTCTTTTTGGTCCGTGCCATTAAATATTTTTTAAAATTCTAAATATTTTAATTTGAGATTTCTGATATTTTGTTTTGCAATTATATTTATAAAAATTAATTTAATAAGATATTTATTCATAATAATATTAAATATTTTTGCTATAGTTAATATTTTTTCCCCCGTTCAATCATATATCTTATTTTAATAATCTTTTCATCAAAATGATTCGAAATGGATTAAATATTTTCTTAATAATCATGACCACCTCTCACTATTATCTTTATTCTTAACCACCTTAAGGTCGTTTACTCTGCCATTTAAAATGCCTATAAAATATATTATATTGACCAAAACATAATCTCCAAATCCATAAAATTGCCACTTAATAATGGTAGGGCTGGGGGGAAAATGCAAAAAAATAAGACAAAGATGTACTTTAAAAAAAGCAAAAAGATGCCACTTTTAAAAGAACCGAAAACAAAAAAAAACAGCAAAAATTTAAAAAAAACAATAAGAATAAAAATGTCATTTTTATTGAAATTAGAGTTAATTCTTTAATTCTTTTCTAAATAGTGAATTCAAATAAAAAGAACCCTCAAAATATTAAAAGCAAAACAAAAAAAAAATAAAAGTCCAACAATAGATTTAATAGTTCCTGTTGTTTTGGTCCCAGGTTGTAATGGAATGTTTTACGATTTAAAAAAATCTATCTAGTTATTTGATTAGGGCCCAGTCTCGATCAGGTCTTTGACCTTCACTATTTAGGGCTTTATTACGAATTTTTATCCCCGCATCTATAGATTTTATAGGAATCTGCACTTTAACAAGCGGGAACAAAAATATTATTATACATATCGTCATCTGAGAATTAGATTAATCTATATTCACTTTTTTTCAAAAATGGCTTTTTTTTACATAACAATTTTTTATATACTATTTTATTTACACAAAAAAAATATATAAAATAAGTTAAATGATAAGCCACTATAAGGTTGAATATCCTATTGAAAACAATAGATACTTAATTTTTATAATTGCTCTTCTATAAAATTACAAAAAGTGGAGATGGAAATCTAATTTTCTGGTGACGATTTATAAAAACGCATTATCAAGTTTGATATTGTCCTTGAAATAACCGGAAAAAATGGCATTGTTATAAATAACTTATTAATATAAAATAGATATTTTAGACTTTATTTGAGAGAGGTTACCAAATAAAATGGCATACGTTTTTTCCCCTCAAATTTTTATCTTCTTGGCAAAGTTGTGAGGCAAAAAGGATCGCTCAAAGATACAAATAATTATATAACGCTTTGTTTAAAGCTGATTTACTATTCGGAAACAATAATATATTAAGATATGTCATCTTAATATGTATAAATTATCTAAACATACTTCAACAAATTAGTTATTATAGTTGCATAGGGAAAGGATCACATATTATAAAGTAAAGTATTCGTTCTTAACGAACATAGCTGATAACAGGTTTTTTTTAGACAAATGTTTAATTTGGCCTCATAAAATGGAAGAAAAAAAACGATTTTTAGAAATTTTTTTACTATACCGGGCATATTGTAATAAAATTATTATATTAATAAAACCTAAATTAATTATGAATAGATGCTAAAAAATGACAAAAATAAAATCAGTTTTTTTAATTACATCAAGTATAGAAAATCTGGTCGTGATTTATATTAAAAAATTTTTTTAAATAAATTTATTACATTGTTAACGAATATATGGTATTTTCATCATTTTATTTTATGTCATATTCTACGTATTGTTTTACGTGATGTTTCAAACAAAAAAACACAAGTTATTTTTTTGGCTTGTTATAGCAAAAAACAAATCAAATGTGAAAATGATAGTGTTGATTTAGTTACTTTTGAAAATAAATAGCTGCATACGTTTTCTCACAAATAACTAGTTCTAGTTAGTGTTGTTATTCGACTCTGAACTCGAGCCGGAGTCGTAAAAAACGGCTCAGACTCGAGCGGCTCAATGAGCCGTTTGACCGGTCTCCCGAGTCGATAATATATAAATTATATCATATATAAGAATTCATAACGAATTATACAATCTATTTTATATAATAATCTTATTAGGTTAATTCATCCAGTGATAATAAATATTTTATGTCACATATTTTTTATACTATTTGCGAAAAAGTAAAAGTGATATACCCTGATTTGAAATCGAACTAGCGAATCGCCGCTGAATATTTTAACTAAAGATTTGTGCAGCTTAGCGCGATGCATTACTGGATCTCAAATTTATTATAAAAATTGTCTTTTTTTGACCTTATGTAAATATATATGTCCATATTTATATAATAGGAGGCCAACCTCTCCTTAATGGGCAAGTCCAGTCCCAGAGGGTCGGTAATATTTTAACAAACAGAAAATATAGATATGGGTATCAAATTAAAGGTAATTAAAATATCATTCTCTTCTTCCTACTGGTTGGATTTGGTATTTAGATAAAAAAAAAATAAAAATTCTATATGGGCATCAAATCAAAGGTAATTAAAATTTCCTTTGATTTTGTTGTATTAACAAATTATTGAAAATTTTATAAATATATATTATTTATTCATATTTTTTATGCATTCATTGAATTTTATTTTTTGTTACATAATCCTTAATATCTTTACAAGAATATTTAAATTTATGTTTTATCATTTCTACTTCTGACACTGATAAAATTAATCTGAGTATAATATATTTCTAGCCATGGGAATTTAATAAATTAATTTTAAAGGAAGATTTCAGGAGATCAATTTATTGAATATAATTTGAGATAAAATATTCATAACTTTAATAAAAATATTTTATTATCAATAAAAATTTATAAAAAAATGTTCTTAGCAATAGATATTCTTTATGGCACATGATTGTGTTTTCCTTAAGCTAACATTAATCATTCAAAATTTCTCTTTTTAATGCATTTTTTTTGGAAATACTTTTACATAAAATCGGTCAATTCTAATAATTCCATTTGTATAGCTTAATTTATTATATATTTTGGTCTGATAGTTTTTATTAAAGCAAATACTTCAGTTGAATGATCATGAAGTAAACTAAATATGGCATTTTTTAGATTGGGTTTTAGATTAAATAAATTATCATTAAAATTTAAAGGAAAAAATTAAAATCTAAAATGAAAAAAAAAACCAACTTTTAAATTGGAATATTTTTATTGATACCCCCTCATAACACAAACTTGTAAGAATTCGATATCAATTTAAATACTTTTAATATATTTTTACAAATCTCCCTTTTTGATGCAATGTTATATATCACAATTTGCTGAATGGGTTAAAAGGTTTTTTTTAAAGGGCTGCATAATTTATCTTCCTGGGCAGCTAAAAGTCTATGCCCTGATTCTATAGATATTCAACAAATTGAATAATATTCTCAACCTAACAAATTTTTTACATATTGATGTTATTATTTTTCTCATATATGAATTAAATTAATTTTTAAATAAAATTTATCAATAATTTCTGTTATCTTAGATTATAATTTTTAATTATGATAGATAAATTGACGCAATAATTTGATTTTTATAAATATTTTATAATATTATAATTTTTTATTTTATAAATAATGTAAAAAATATTGTATAAACAATATAAATAGTATAATAATACACAAATATAGCTATTCCCAAATATTATCACAAATAGTTAAAAGATTCACATCTCATGAATTTAAAGACAGGGTCTGCTTTAGAGTGGATGACGACATCCTATTTCTTTTCTTCTTCATTGTATCAACAGCTCTTGAGAAAACTCTCTCATCGGCTACTGATGACATTTGTTGTGCCATAAAATCTTTAGCCATTTGAATAGACTTGGAAAACGATTTGTTTACTGAGAAAACCATCCCAAAACATTCTGGGTGATCTGTACCACTGGGTCTGACAAATAATCCTCCATTTCCCCCATTGCAGGATTTATGGATTCGTGGGCATAGCTAAAAATAAATATATAATAATATATAAGTTAATGATTAATTACGTTCGCAATTCGTTTAGTATATTTACTGACATCAAATGGGATTCATTTTCTTTATTGGTAAAATTATATTCACCCAATTTATTATTATCATTATTATATTCAAAAAATAAATCTTTGAACCTTTCTTAATATTAGATGTATTTAGTAGTCTAAAAATTATTTTTAAAATTGTAATTTTCCAATCATCGATCTTTTTAAATTATGGGGGTCAGAAACCGAATATTGAATTGTTAAGCAATTCCTAGATAAAATATAATTAGGATATTTATTAATGTTATTAAAGTATAATTTTTTGATTAGATTCATCTATTTAATGATTTTAAAATTATTATCTGGATATTAAATATGCTTAAAATTAACCGCTCATCTATACTAAATACTTATTTCAGTCCTTTCACATTTTGACTAATTTTGAGATAATTTGGCTCAATATATAAAACATTAAAGGGTGATGGCCTGGCCAGTCAACAAACAGGATCATTTATGCTATTTATCCCATACATAATTTTATTTAAACTATAAATTTTAACTCAAACATTTATAATGTTGAAACATAATTTAACCTAAAGAATATATCTTTTTTGATTAATATTTAGAAAATTCTAACAATTATATCTAGATCATTACTTAATAATTTTATGAAATTATAAAGAAATACCATTTGAAAAATATTAACAAAAAAGGGACATTATATTTAGACTTTTAATTATCCTTTAACAACACTATAAAGAAGTAGACAGTTTTGTTAACTAAAATTAATGATTGTCTCAAAAAGAATGCAGATTTTAAAAAAATATTAAAATAAAATAAATCTTAACCTAATCTTAACACTGACATAGGACTTGGTTTAAATTTGGTTAAACACTGCCGCCATTATTTCGAGCTAATTTTATTGAGTTAGAACGAGTTATAAATCTCAAATGTATAGTTTTTAAATGAAGGTATATAATGAAATTAGTTGGAATTCAATATGAGTTATAAAGAATGACAAATATAATATCATATTTATCATTTATTCCAAATCGATAACCTTTTTTTTTGTTTCAAATTTCGGAATTTATTTAGGCTTAAGTTTTAATGATGGGCGTTCATTTCTGAGGGTGGGAGATATGGTATAATAACAACATTTGTGTTGATATTCAATAAAATGATAATAGAAAATATGTGGGGAGGGGGTTAGAAAGGAGGACGCCAATTATAATTAAATAGGCTAGAAAGAAATGGAGGGAAGTTAAGGATTGTAAAGAAAGTATAAGGAGGAAAGTATGATATAATAATATTTTTTGTTCAATATAATGTCTTATAAATTATTTCAGCACACAGACCACCCAGGATTATCCCAATTTGTCAAAGGGGGCCTGGCTTACGTATCCGGTATATTTTTCTTTCGATCCGATGGCTCTATCCCTTTCGCTCATGCCATATGGCATTTATTCGTGATAGCCGGGGTAACGTTTCATTACCAAGCCATTTGTCAATTGCTCTTGGCTCATCTTGGAAAAACTTTCTAATTTTTTTTTCCCCAGGGATTCGATATTTAATTTTTTTTTTAAAAATAGTTCAAAATCTTAGTAGAAACTTGCCAAAAAAAATGTATCCTAAAAATTATTTATAAATTATTTAAATAAATTTTATATAAAAATTTATAAAAAAAATTATCTCAATGTCAAAATTTTTAAATATTGATTCAGTTTAATATCTCGGGAAAAATTATCCATATATTATATTTGTTATTTATGCATGACGCTACTTTCATTTTTTTTTCCTTCCCTCGTGCTTTACTAAAAAATAAATTGCTGAATCCTTTTATTTACCGCAAGATTTGAATGACTCAAAATTTTTCATTTTCTCCAAATCAAACAAAATTAGCCTTTTTTTACATGGATTGCAAAAACTATATTGGAATTTTTTTTTTAAAAGCAGGAAAGTTTGCTAGATATATATAGGCCATCGTCTAGGAATATAACTATTGTTTTTATATAATCCCTACCGCAATTTTTTTTAATGATCGAATTATTATAGTATTATGATAAATAATCAACGTTAATTTATGAAGACACTTAAAATATAATGAATGTGTAATTTGAATGTACATTTTGGTAATTGAATTTTATTAGGATCTTTTATTATTTCTATAATAAATTTAATATTATATAAAAATAGAAGCTATTATGTAGCGATTGTGATAATCATTTTTTACAATTAGAACCTGCAATGTATGCGTTAATTTTTTCTAACAATTATATAGTCATTCAATTATAAAATATAGATTTTTATTATATATACCACGATATTACACAATTCGATTAAAATGTGTAAAACAGCTCAAAATATCTCCTAAACGACACATTAAGATATCGCTTTATATAATATATTATTTTCTCATATTTATTTCAATCAATTCGTTTTCTTATTATTTACTTTTTAATGTTAGGAAATTATTACTATCAATGAAATTATAATCTTTTATAATGATAATTTTTAAAGTTTTTCAAAGAATTTTCTGTTATCTTCAATTCTTATTATTTATTCTTCAATAATGTTCCTATATTTTTTTCTAATTATTTTTTATTTGTCTATGAATTATGCAGAATTCGAATAAAAATTTAATGATTTACCTCATTCTCAAATATTTTATCAACTAAATTCTTATGAGCTTTGCAGGGTTGATTCAAATACTAATCAAGTCATCAAGTTCTCCTCCTTAACTAAATCTATTGGCTTAAAGTTACATTTTGTTATACTTTGAAATTCAGACAAATTTTTTTAGATTTTAATTGCAAATTATGGATTGATGTGTCATTTAACATCCGTGAATTATTACAAAAAAACAGGATCATTATAAGATTATTTAACAATTAGGTTAAATCAGGCGCGTACGCAGGAATTTAGTCTGGGGGGAGGGGATAATAAATTTTTTTAATATTATTGTTTTTTTTTAAATATCAATCGTAAATTTATTATGACTAATAACTATTTCTAATACACAATTTTAAATTAATGTGAATTATAAAAAAATTATATGTATAAACCGGCATATAAAAAACTATAAAATAATGTGAATTAAAAAATAATAAACGGATATAACTGGCGGTATATGAAAAACTATAAAATAAATGTGAATTATAAAATATAAAGTGAATATAACCACTATAAGAATCACCTAAATGACCCAAAATAGAAATTTGAATTTTTTGAGCCTTTAAAATTTATATATAAAGTATAAAAAATTTAAATGTTGAAATATAAATTAATACACAAAAAGTTTCTTAGGAATAATTGTATTTTGTATGTTATATATTTACAATGTAAAACCCAATCTTCGTTGGGATTGAGCTAATTTTTCAATTATTTCATTTTTGCTTGTCGTCAAATGCCTATGAATATTCAAAAGATCCAAATCTTTCAATCTACTTTAAGAAGTTGTACTTCTTGGTATGTTTTTCAGAGACCTGTAGGCCGGCCCCGGGCCGGACCGTATTTTAATTTTTTAAATATACCTTTAAAAAACACCTGGGCCGGGCCTGAATTTATTTTTTTAAAAATACACCCAGGCCGGGCTGTATATTTTAAAACAGCCTATATTGGAAATAGTTATTATTAGCTATAATAATCAAAAATAAATATAATTTATTTTAAAAAAATCCGGGCCGGGTCTGAAAATTTTATTTAAAAAAAACCGGGCCGGGCCTGAAAATTAAAAAAAAACCTGACCGGGCCATAAAAATTTTAAAAAAAAATCCAAATGGTACTTCTGCAGGGCTCTGTTATTCTTCTTAAAAAAGAGAATGTTCTCTCATTAGTTCATTAATGGGAAGAGTTGCTAATATTTATAAACCCTTTTAATACATTGGGATCAAAAATGTGTTTGAAATAATGCAGAGCATCCATAGCATTTTTTGGGACTATATCAACCATAGTTAATCTTATAAACATAGTTATTCAGCTAATAAGGCATCATAAGATACTTTAACATCTTCATGATAAAAATCTAACAAATATTTTTTTTTCTATCACCATCTGAAAAAGGTTGGGAAGGCTTTTGTGGAAGTAATATTTGCAGATTGGTAAGTGCTGCATGATGAATAAAAAACCATTCATTTATTTGGGTTATAAATGTATCTGTTTATCAGATATACTCGTCTACTGATCCATATTAATGTTTTAACGATGAGCTTGCCTTGCTACAAGTCGAGGGAGACAAATATTAAACACGTATAGCTCTGCTTTTGACTCAACAATACCATATAAAATATGAAATTCTTCATCAACATTAGCCCTAATTTCCTTGAGTTATAATAAAATGCTCTCCGCTATTCTCATCTAAGTCAATGTCATGTTTTTGAAAAGTAATACATAAAATAGTTGTATAATTAAATAATACATTCTAATGAGAAAAAAAAATTTGGAATAAGCATTGAATCCAATAATTTTCTTGCTTCTGAGGAAATATTTCTTTCAGGCCATTGTGATTCAGTAATAGCAAATAATTGGCTCTTCTAACTCCTTAAAAGCTGTTACTGCTTGATGGCAGAGACTCTATCTCGTTGGACAAGGTTGCAATTTCTTTCTCCCTGTTGGACAAGAAGTTTCAGAAATAATTATTATTTGACTAGAAATTTGAAAATGATAGATAAGTATTACGTCACTAAAAATTTGAAAATAATAAGTAAATATTACACCGGAAAACTTGAAATCGAAATTAATTGATAAAATAACTTATGAATGTGATAATAAATGTAATTAAATATATATTTAATATGAGATAGGAATAAATATTAACAAATATAAATTAATATAAACATTAATATTATTGAAAAATATATCCGGCATCTGCATTTTTTGGCTTTGGTTCGGGGGGGGGGAGGGGATTTGTCCCCCCCCTCCCGCTGCGTACGCGCCTGGGTTAAATTAATATAGGTAAATTCGAGTTTTCCTTTATAAAACCACTTTTTAGAGAATTTTATTAATAAATTATTGTAGATATAAATAACGGAAGCTCAGTTATCTTGTCGAAACAATCTCATAAACCAAGTTTACTGTTGAAAATTTTCCTCAAACCAACTAAAAAAATCCATATATTTTTTTTATATTAAATGTAATAGAAATTTTAATCATATTTACTTAATTCTATTTTTTAATAACTGAAAAGGAATTATTATGAAAAGATTTACCATAAAAGATTGATTTATATAATTCAGTACCAAAACGGAAAATAGACAATGATTTCTTAATTGTTTTGCTTTGCGAATTGTTTTTATTATTATTAATTTTTTGCATAAAAATTAAAGTTATATAAATTATAACAAAATAAAAGTAAAAGTATATAAATATATTTATCAAGCGGTTAAAATGAGAAAATAGATTCCAAAAAAATATATTTAATCAAAAATTACATAAAAATTTGATTTCGAGTTTAAAAAGAATATAAATTATATTTATCAGGCGGTTAAAATAAGAAGATAAATGCAGGTTTAAGAAACCAATAAGTAGTTTCATTTTCTCCTATCTGGTACAAACGGCACAAGGCAATTCATATCCATCTGGGTACTTTCTGCAAGGCAAATTGCCGCACTTAACTTCTACAACAACCAACACGGATCCGTCCTTGTTATTCTTACCCTGACCTGGTATGAGATTAAGATTGGAGCCTCCAGCTCTACCGGTGGATTGAGCTTCCTCGTCTACACAAATAAAGGAGGTTCTAGTTTGCTTCTCCAAGCTAGCCATCAAGAAGCCGTTATATTCGTTAGTCCAGCCATCGGGACATCTGAAGCTACCTGGAATCATGAGTTGACTGTTGCGGGTCACGTGACAAACAGCGCAAACTACTGTCTTTCCCGATATTCCTCCGGTTTTTATCCCAGAAACCCCTCCTCTACCTGATCTGAAAGGATTAGAAGCTGGGTTGATCAAATATTGGGCACCGTAGATTTTGCTTTTACTGTCGATACTGTCGGTAAATTTGAAGAAGGTTGGGTTGTCTGGTAAGCAATGATAATCACCTCCGCTTCCGGTTAAGTAAAAATGACCGCTTGCGGCAATACCTTAATTTATAAGATTTTTTTAAAAAAATCCTCCAAATATTTTATGAATATATAATTAAATACTTATTAATAATTTTTGGAGGATTTTAATTTAATATATAGAATTTTAGGTCATTTTTATCTATAAAAATCGATTTTACATTCCAATCTGATGTAATTGATTAACAATTTATTCATATTTATTTAAACGTTTACTTTTAATAAAAAACTATGTTTAATAGATGATAGTCTCAGCAACAAATTAAGAAATTTCCATTGATCTTGGATACTAATTACAAAAATTTAATCTTTTCGTTTTTTCACCAAATATCAGCCACACACACCACTGTTTCAAGAATATTAAATTAATTAAAAATTAAACCTGTATAGAGAAGTTGTGCATTGGTAGATCTAGGGCAAGTAGTTTGCCCCCATATGACATAGGTTGAACTTCCTAGCCCAATTTGAGGCATGCTGAAGACTTGACAATTGCAATTGTCGTCCTTACCAATAGATCCATCTCTACCAGGGGCGCCTGCCTCACCTGCTCTTCCAGCAGATCCCCTAGATCCTTATTTTTAAAATAAATATAATTATTTACAATATCTAAATTAAAATCTTGTAAGATTAGAAATCAAGTACAATCGTGAATTAATTCCTAAAAATCTGTATATTGAGTTGTATTCATAAATTTGACAGTCTCTAATATCTTGGTTATTCACATTTACATTAAAATTTTTGTCAATTAAATTTTGTGAACGTGCGATATAAAAATTTTAAAAATAAGAAGCCATTTTTTTTTGTAGCATTTCTTTCGTTTATATGAATTCATAAATAATAAAAAGTGCCGAAATTTTTTTTACCCGCTTTGCCAGCTGTACCAGCGAAACCTGGTCTTCCATCGGCTCCTGGAGCTCCAGATTCGCCGGGATCTCCCTGAGAGAATATTAATTAATTTTTTTATGGTTTATAATGTCCTTTTTCGTTTAGAATAATCAAATTATTTATGTAATTCATAAGAAAACTTTTCATAATAATGGAGTTATCAATTTAATATTTAAGATTCTTAAATAATCTTCCTTTTTTAAAAATTATTTTAAGGGTGAAAGTTAAAATTTCTGCCTCAATTTATATTAGCTTAAAAGTTATTCAATATAGATTCAGAATATAATTTAACATTAAATAAGATGCTAACAAAGATTAAAATACAGATTTTTCTTTATAATAAAGATTTCAAATCTCCGAGGTGCAGAAAAGCTCCATCAAACCTTTCGTGTTTCGAGATTTTTAAGCTGGTCGTTAACAAATAAATAAAAACAATATTATATTTGGTAAGTCACTGAAACTCAGGGAAATTTTTAATATTATTTTTTTAAAATTTTTATTTATTTATTATATCTTTTTTATTAAAAAAATAATAAATATGCGATCGTTTATATTGAAAATTTTTTTTTGTGAAAATTTTAAAAATTCTTTAATTTTACATTAAAAATGGGAAAGGCGTGTGCTTATAGTAGATGTTACTACGTTAGAGGACTATAATTTTTTTTGTTAAAATTTTCACAATTCTTTAATATTACAAGCAATTTATTTGAATAAACATAATAGATATATATTTTTAGGAAAAACAAAAATAGTTCTATATAAATTTATATCATTTAAAAATTTGATTTTTAAATTTATCATATTTTTAATATTACGAAAATAAGAATTCACATATATATAAATGAAAGGACGATTTTTTTCCAGTTCTGGGAATGCTCGACTTAAGATCCCTCCTTAAACGCTCAATACTTGAGTAAGGGTTGATATATCATTTGGGCCTATAAAGTTTCTGTTGTGATTGACCTAGTAATGAACATATCCATTTCATTAAGATTCTTATAACTTGAAAAATATTGAATTCAAAAAATTTCCACCAATATCCACACGATCGCATATTTATTATTTTATAATATAAAAAATATTAAAAAATAAATTAAAAAGTCCCCGAGTTTCATATTTAAAACGGTTCAAAGGATCAAGGTTTCATTAAATTACTAAATGTAACACCGTTTTTTGGGAAAAATTCTTTTCATTTCTGATTAGGACTCAAAAACTTTACAAATTATAAAATGTTAAAAAAAATATGAAATATCCGATTTCAGAAATATCGATTATTTAATTATTTTAACATTTTATAATTTGTAAATTTCGGAACGTTCCCTGAACGGAGCGTGTATTCCTGAATCTTCTTAGAACGGTCCCGGAAAGTTCCTAAAAAGATATATAAATTTCTTATTTATTCTTATATAAAAGAATAAAAAAAATTATATTTTTTAATCCATCTAACAGTTGCATATATTAAGTTCTTTTTATTTTCTCTAATCAGATTAATCATATTAAACTATGCAATACTAGCAAAGTAATAACAATTAGCAAAGTAGTAGATTAAAAGATTAAAAAATTAAAAATGAGGAAAAGCATTTTTATCAAATTTAAAAAATTTATTTAACTGCTTTTATTTCTATGAAATTAAATTTTTCTTATTAAATAAAATTTTAAATGGATTTTATTTTTGATATATTAAAATCATCCATAGCCAGGTAAGTGTTAAACGTTGTTTTTCGACACTCAAATTTGTACTTACACCACAAAGAACCAATATAAATGTTAATCTTTTAGAAATATATTATTGCTTCAATGTATTCATTTAATGAAAGATTAATTAAAATGTGAACAAATATGATTAAATATTTTTATAGGAACTTTCCTGATCATTGAAAACTAAAACGGAGGTAGAACGGAACAATTTTTTTCACCAGAACGGGAACCCAAAAAGGTTTTTGTTCTGAATCCCTGATTATTAAATTAAAACTATTATAATAGGCAAGTGGGGGGGGGGAGTTAAGTATCCGCTAGAAATGCGCAATGCCTTAATGTTATTTAGGATTGATTTATATTATGTTATATAACATTCAAAAAAAATTGAAATGAAAAATTAATAAAATTGTTCAAATAAATAATTCCTACATTAATTTAAAAAAATTAAGGATAAATCAACAGATGAATATAAAAAAACAAATAAACACGATGATTTGAGTTATAAATTAAAAATGAATGCAGTATATTTTAATTCTGAAGTAATGCTAAAATTTTACATTTAGGAAAAAAATGTAGTTTACCACTTCTCCAGGCGGTCCACGTTCAGCTGGTTGACCATCCTTGCCTGGTGCTCCATCTAATCCCGCCAACCCCTGGGATCCTGGTCTACCTGAAGGCCCGGATGAGCCTGGAGAACCAATGGGTCCTTGAGGTCCATCTAATCCTGGTGCACCAGCTTCACCTCTTTCACCTGGGGCTCCCTGTCGATATTAATTTTGAGTTTTAGACAGTGATGTTAATATAGGGGCCGGGACCATTATAGAACCGGAAAGTGTGAGATTTTAGACATGTATTCGGGTTAATACTAAGTATTCTAGAAACTTTCAGAATATGATAAATTATGATAAACCATAGATAATAAATTATTTTGGACGCAAATCAAAATTAATTAATAAAAAATAAGTAAAATTACCTCGCAATCATAAATATATAATTCTCTTACAATAACTATAATAAAACATTAACACCCTCAACTCATAAATATATAATTCTTTTACAATAACTATAATAAAACATTAATACCCTCAACCTCAACTCATAAATAATTATAAAAAATATTAAAAATATTTAAAGGTTTTTTTTAAATTAAAAATTTTAAAAGCAATAAAAATTATTGTCACATTTATTTTAATCACATTAATCAAATAATGTAAAAAGAGTCATAAAGTACAAAAAAAATAAAATTTTAAATATGTTAGCTTAAAAAAAACTTACTGTCTGCCCATCTAAGCCAGAATCACCATCGAGTCCCGGAAAGCCATCGTTTCCCGGTAATCCATCGTTACCGGGGCCGCCAGGAATGCCCGCTTGCCCATCAATTCCAGGTGCTCCGGGTTTTCCGTCAATACCGGGTGATCCGGGCAGTCCATCTTGTCCAGGCTTTCCATCATTACCGGCTGCACCATCTTGTCCTGGGTTACCTGCAGCCCCATCCTTTCCCGGCTTACCAGAGTCTCCTGATTGACCTGCATCGCCATCTGAGCCAGCATCCCCATCTCGTCCTGCTGAACCGTCAAAACCTGGTTGACCATCTCTACCTGGTCGTCCATCTGAACCTGCCTGACCATCGTTACCATTTCTACCTGGGGCTCCCTATATTTCATTTTTTTATTTGTGATATTTGCATAGAGTGCATAGATACGTTATACTTAAGTGCGGAAATGGGAATTTACTAACAATGATGTCAAAATTATCTGTAAAATTTTTTAAGGTCATTTGCTTAAAATAATTATTCTGCATTAAGAAAAGCTTATAATTTGGACCATAGCTCTTACGATTATTTTCTTTGGGCATTCAGTCTAAATTAATAAACAGAATGTTTTCTATAATGATTTGCTCGTGCATGAATGTACCTTAAATAACTAGCCATTAATCTTATTGAATAATACATTATACATAAGTAAATTAATTTAAATCTGCTTATCAATAATAAATATTAGAACCGTTGCCATTAAAGATTTTACTAGAGCCTTTAATTTATATAAAAGTAAATAATATTTTAACTTTATCCCTCCCCCTTTTAATTTCCATTATATAAATTAAATAATATTTTAACTTTAACCCCCCCCCCCCCCTCTTACCCCCTACAAACAATAGACTTAAATAATTTACTATTTTTCCATCAACCCCTGGTCCTCCATCTCTACCTGGTTCACCATCTTGACCCGGAAAGCCATCGTTTCCATTTTCGCCTTGATCTCCATCCCTTCCATCAGAACCAGGATTTCCTGCTGGGCCCTTGAAAGAATTACATAATAATTTGAGTAAATTTATGATGTTTTTAAGAAAACGAATTAAAAGTCTATTCACTCATTTACATTTGATTATTTAAACCATGAATTAAGAACAAAACATTTTGGAGAACAAGAACTACGTTTTTTTATTGATGCCTAATTACCTACTTAAATCAATTATTTTTTTTACCTTTCTTACAATTAAAAATTCCTAATATCATAAAGTAAATAATTATACCAAAATTTTGATAAAGTTTAATAGTTCAGATTATTCCCATTAACTCTGATTATTTGGCCTAAAGATAAACATCATTCTTCAAAATACAAAATCATAATAAATTGCAATAATCTAAGTCAAATGATCAATATATAGTAGATATCAGTTAGTTATTCATATGACGATGATTTACATATTACGTAATTTAAAAAAATATATATTTGACCACTCCTTAAATCAATGATAGCAGAATCTTGATAAAGAAGAAGATAATAATTTTTTTATAACAAAATAAATGATTCTTGTTATATATTATTACTTTGGGTCCTTGTTTGCCAGGTGTTCCATCCCTCCCACGCCCTCCTGCCTCTCCTGGGGCACCCTCTTTACCCGGAGAACCATCAGCTCCAGGATCACCATCATTTCCAGGAGCCCCTGCGCCTCCCTTTATTTAAAATTATTTAAAAAAATATATAAAGTAATATTAAAAAGAATTGAATATGCTAAAAATAGATTGATTAACATGATTCCATATGAAAAACATTTAGGGATATTTGTTTCTTTAAATAGATCATAGTAAAATAGGCTTGATAAACAAAACGTACTGAAAAAAAGATTAAATTTTATTTGGAAATACTTATTTTTGTATGTTGGAATGAAGGTAAAAGAGTTTTATTTAAAAGAACGGAGTATACTATATATATATACTCTTGTAAAATAATATAGAAAAGACAAGAAATTGACACTGTAATTCTACCTACAAAGAATAATTAAACTTTATTGGCGGCTTCACGTCAGAAAAATAAAGAAAAATTTATATTATTGATTTGAAAAAAAAAGAATTGATATATATATATAAAATAATTTTACCCTGAATCCTTGTCTTCCTGGTTGACCTGGGTTTCCATCTCTACCGGGAAGTCCATCTTTTCCGTGTTTACCATCTCTACCTGGTGTAGCGTCATTACCTTTTTTTCCCGGGGCACCCGATTCTCCCTTTTTAGTTAAAATAAATATATTTTTGTAACTCAGTTTAAGTGTATGAGACTTTTCCTTTTTAAGATATAATAGTTTAAAAATTTTAAAAAATCAAAAATTTAGTTTGCTAAAATTGTTATAAAAATTTTGCTAAATTTTTTGAATAAATTCCTAACTTTAACATTAAAAAAGACTATACAATATTATTTGTCCAATAGGAGTTCTACAAACAAACATTTTTGTCCCAGAGAATTTATATTTTACCACTAATATTTATATTCAAGATATTGGCACTAGTTTACTTTTTCAAGAGAAAAACTTGATACATGGTTAAAACATATTGTTTATATATTTTATAAATCTTAAATAGTTTACAATTTCCCCATCAGCTCCTGGAAGACCATCAGCTCCTGGGTTGCCATCTTGACCCTTTGATCCAGGTAAGCCAGGGGTTCCATCTAATCCTGGTGCTCCATCTCTACCGACGTCTCCAGCCGGTCCCTATAAAATTAATAAAGATATTTAATCATCAATTCATACCAAAGTAAAATTAAGAAAATTCCTAAAGCATATTTAAAATCACAAGAATAAATGTTCCTTAAAATTTTTTTTCTTCTTTATTTTAAACCATTTCGAACTTTCCTTAAAATAAAGTATGCGTCAATATATACCGGGGCACCAATCCTTCCTTCAGATCCGGCCTTACCTTGAAATCCAGGTTTACCAGGTGAACCATCTAACCCTGGTGCGCCTGGAGGCCCTGTGGGACCTAGATCACCGGGTGAACCAATAGTCCCAGGAATTCCGTCTTTGCAATCCTTGGCGCAATTGGCTTGATATTTTTTATTTACGTTGCATAATGTATTAAAAATTATTGTTGGGAGACTGTTGATCAGTTTATTTATTTTATTGAAACACTTCTTATTAATTTTATTTACTTTATTACTTCTTTCTATAAAATGTTTCCATTTTAGTTGTCTCCTTTATGATATATATTTACATGATCCACTAATCTTTTTTACTCGTCTTTTTATCAGAGGTAAACAATCTTAGAGTATTACAACCAGATTGTTACTCATGAATCAATATACCCTTCTCTTTATATTTTAACATTCATATTAATATCCATCTAAACATCCTCATCTTAATTGACTCAAAATTTTCCTCTATATTCGGGATAGCAGAAATATATAGAACCGTATGCTAAATTATCGACTTACCGAGTTAACATTTTTTAGGCTATATATGATGAATTAGTTACAATTACTAATAGGAATTTTAGATTCCACCTATCATTATCAATCATGGTAATTCTTTAAAACTTCTCAGCTATATTAATTTTTCAGGATCAGTTCTTAGAATAATTATAAATCAGTTATAGGTATCAGGCCATTTCACTTATATAATAATCACTCTATTCCTTTATCCGTGATATCTAAATTTTTCCTTCATCCTTGCTAAATTTTTTATTTATATCTTTTTACATATCGTTTTCATTTTCATCTTTTTTATTCCTTTTCATGCCTATTTCCATAAATATTATTATCAAGCTCTTATATGATTTAAGAATCAAAAATAAATACTAGTTCTTTCTGAAGGTTTCCATACATCGTAAGGAATAATAATTGAAATTAGTTAGTTCCTGATAAAAGAAAGTTTAATCAATTACAATCTGCTTAGATATTTATATAAATTACTGTACACACAAAGAATAAATTAAGATATGTAACTAGTTTTGAAAAATATTAGGCATAAAGTATTTTCAATGTAATGGAAAAAAGAAAATTCATATCTATAGAAACTATTAGATTGAGACCGCGTAGCCAAAAATGATGGGGGGGGGGTTGTTTATTTGGAAGGAATAAATAAATAGTTAAGCGAAATCTCAAGGCTTAGACAATATTTTTCTAGTTTAAATATAGAGTTCGCCGTTTTTAAAATTCTTTCAAATCGAACCGTTTAAAAACACTAATTGACTCTAAACAATTGGAAGTACAATGTCAAAAATGAAAATATTGAATAAATCATTTATACACAAATATTATGGGTGGAAATAAATAATAATTATAATGTAAGATGTCTACCTTAGTACTTCCCGGTACTCAAGATTGGTTCAGTTATACTCCACTAGGAAAATTGGTATTTTAAAAGAATATTAATCCATTTCATAGTAAATTCTTTATAAAAATCTCCGTCCTCTTTAATTTTTTTATATTATTTTAATATTTTATATGTATTGCTACATAATTAACTTTCAAGTATAAACATGAGATAGGCAGGAAATACTTTGCCTTCATTGATATCTTAAACTTCCCAAGGAAAATAGATTTTTTGAAAAAATATTTATCTCTTCTCCTATAAGAGTATTCGTCCTTTTTCATTTTTTTTAAAATATTATATTAATAATTGACATGAATTGGCCTAATTAACGTTTAGGCATTATCGCATGATAAGCAAGGAGTAGTTAGCAATATTTATAATTTATCCTAATTGTTTAATTAATTAAATCTCGCCAACATTGACTAACTTACCATTTCAAGAAGTTGTTGAGAGAATCATCATAAGAATTGATGAATTCACAAACATCAGTGCCATTTTGTGGATGAATAAAAGCACGAATATTGTTTAATGTTTTTTCATTTAATGGTTAATGAGTTAATGGATATTTTATAATTAATATTTATAAAAGTATTTTTTTGTTTACCCAATTAATTTGGTTTCATACTAATAACTAACCAAAAATTTCGTTTTCTTCTTTTGGATTTAATTGTTAATGGCGAATCAAAATTCAATAACTAATATTTTTTTAAAATTTAGGACCGTTAAAATTTTTTGGGTTTCATTTGTCGGGGCCAAAAATTTTATCAAGGAGACCAATTTGGGGGCTTGAATTTTTATGTGGGGGGCTGCCCATTAAGCCCATGCTATTGTTTATGTATAAATATAAGTATGCAACAGTAATTCCTGCGGAAGTAGTTTAAATTTTATTTATCAACTTATTATAATTTTTCTTAAAAGATCTTACTTTTACCTCTCTGTATTTTACATTACAATGTGTTAAAAAAATACATACCGGAGGCTTGGTATCTATAAGGACTTCTAGGTCTTTCGAAGGCTCTTTTGCCTCTTTTATCGATATCTTCCGATCTTTTAGCTCTGAAAGATTTTCTTTTGGAGTTATTAACCTTGAGTTGAGACATTATAAAATTCTTTTCCTCTTCTTCGTCTTGTTTCTTAAGAACTTCGATTTCGTAATTAATCCTGTTTTCTAAATCAGGAACTCTGATAGCATCTTTAGGGTCTTTAGGATAATACAATGGGTCTTTTCCTGACTTCAGTTTTTTAAATGTTAAAGATATATAACTGGGTAAAAAGATATATAATGAAAATGAATCCATGGAATACACTATTATGATTAATATGTGAATTATAAATCAATTTGAGAAAAAAAATCCAGATTGGATTAAACAAACTTCTTTCTATAAGATTTGATTAGAAAAAATATATTAAGAGATTTTAAAAGATATAGTTTGTTTTTCTAAATATTTTTAAAAAACCTTAAAAAAACATTCTTAGTTAATTTTAGATACAACTAAGAGTTTGCAAAAAGAAATTAACGACAATAATATATTTTGATAATCTATGGGTATAACCTATAACGAATTATTCCTTATTCGAATTTATGACAAAATTATTCTTTTCGATCGAATACGAATAAGGAAAATGTGTTATTCGTAGAATAATTTTCTTCCATTATTCGATCGAATTATTATTTAATTCGTACGAATACAAATAATACAATCATCCGATTGAGTTTTAGTGGTTTTTTTTTATTAAAAGCAGGTGTTAGAATTAATAAATGATCATTCGTAACTATTTTAGAAGGAAAAAAATATTGAGTGTAAGAAAAACTATAAATTTGATAGACCGAAAAAAATCTGTTTTATAGCATTTTCAATTATCCACAATAATGAAATTCAGATAAATTTGTTTTAAAAATCATAAATCAAAGTTATTTTTCTTACTCTAATCCGTGTCATCTCCATATTTAAAAACTGTATTGCCGTCTGTTTTTCCATCAATTTATTCTCTAGCGAAACGATCATATTCCTATGATCGACCTTCAGTTCGCTTATCTTATAATATAGAAAAGGTAAAACAACGCAGGCCACTACTCCCGCTATCAAGAAACAGGTCAGGGAAAGCATATTCACGGGAACATCCTTTGGTACCTTAATGTGGGAATTTCTAGAGTTATTTTCATTTTCTTCAGCTAAAATTGCTTCTTTGTCGCTTCTACCGTTCGAATCTTCTTCCGAGATAGCGAATAACGAGTTATTGTTATTTTTCTTCATGAATACTTTA
This sequence comes from Gordionus sp. m RMFG-2023, assembly GCF_954871325.1. Taxonomy (NCBI): domain Eukaryota; kingdom Metazoa; phylum Nematomorpha; class Gordioida; order Chordodea; family Parachordodidae; genus Gordionus; species Gordionus sp. m RMFG-2023. The sequence continues at coordinate 37,695,661 of NC_088777.1, read as the reverse complement.
TCTATAATGTCGCGTCTCGTATCTATGGCAATTATTTTGTGCTTCAATTTTTCTAGATATTTTATAGTGTATATAAATGCATAAAAGGTTATTATACCTATTTAGTAAATCTAAATAGTATTTCAAAAATAAACAAATATATATTTGGCATGCCAATTAGATATATTTTTTAGTAAATTTAAATTAAGGTCACATCTTATCAAGTATGGTACGATTCATAAGTTCATGTTCAATAAAATAATATAAATATTGGCCACATTTACGTATATAGGTCAAAGATTAAAAAAAAATATAACAGTAATATTTAGATTCTGCGTCGTTAATATTTAAAAAAAATTAATATTTTTGATTAGTTCGATTAAGAAAAGAAAAAAATAAAGGAACTCTACATGGACGGGACTAATTTACTTTATGATATTGAAAATTATATCACAAATATTATAAATTGCTATCCATGAACCCAAATTTATTGATTTATTTACTGGTCTCGCTTGTGTTTTATTTATCCGTTAGAACCCATTCTTAGATATTACATGTTAGTTGATAATTTTTTTTATATTGATTTTAATTGTTCTGTCAGATTCTACAAAGCAAATTGGCGAAAATCCCTATCAGATTTAGGGAAAGATGGATATTTTTATATAATGTAACTAAGTCTATAGAAATATTTTTAAGTCGGAGAAAAATAAACTAGGAAACGTAGATTAAAAAAAAATTTAGAGACCTATATCTTCGCTAAAATATTTGAATATATATTGATGGTTTGAATTTCGAGATTGGTTAATATTAATTTTAAAAATGTATAAAAAATTTAAAATTTTAATATTTTTTTTGCCTATATTATAACTATTTGTATATTTTAAGAATAATTGCCCATAGAGTTTACATGATAACTTTAAGTTATATTTACACTTGACCAGTTATGCTATGCTATAACTGTGGTCAGTTAAAAAGAGAATAATTATCAAATTAATATTTTTAAAAAGCAATAAAATACATATCAAAATCAAAATTAATAATTTTTTTTTTACCTGTTAAATAATATATATTATAATTATACTAATAATATTTTGATTAAATTTTCTTAACCAAGAAATGGAAATGTTGGCGAATTAAATTATTTTATTAAAAGTATATATATAAACTCTTTCACACCTTACTTTTTAAAATATTAATAAAAAAAATTTTAAATTACTATTTTTTTAAAATAAAAAGGTCGGAAGATCATATTCTTAAAAAAATTGACAAAATTCATAATTTATTCAAATTAAATTTATTTAATTTTTTAAAAAAAATGATAATCTGATTAGTGAATTCTCATTAAATAAAAGCATTAATAATTGCACGTATATATTTTTCATCAATCAATGATTCCTTCCTAAATGGAGTTATTTATAAAAAAATATTAAACACACCCCGCCACTACCTTAAAATCATTAAATGTCTTAATCTATGCATAAATAACCTTGCTTCCCATCATATTAATAAATTATCTTATGTGTATTAAACAAAAAATTTCTAGAAAAACTCCCATTTTTATGAATTTATTTTATAAATTAATTTTTTGACTTGAAAGTTTAAAATGGATTAAAATTCAATTCCCTTAACCCAATTTTTTATTTTATTTTCCATAATTATTATTAATTTAAAAGTTATTATTATTTTTATAAAAGGTAATGGCATATCAATATTATAAATTTTTTAATAAAATTGTCATAATTAATTTGACCTATCAATTGTATGAAATTGTTACAACCCGATCTTTAAACACTTATCTAAAGAGAAGTTTAAAAAAAATTTTCTTTTATATAAAATTTGATAGTTACCTTGATTTATTCTTAAACTCTTTATCTATGTAATCTTCTTTATTTTCTAAATCCAGAGATTTGAAAATTCTAACTTCCAAATTTTTTTTATCCTTTTTTATTTTAAGAATAATCATCGAAACCCTGATTGTATAGTAAAAATTTACATAGTGAACTAATTTTTAAATCCGGCCATGTCAAAATACCGAAAATATTAAAATTCTTGTTATTATGAATTTTATTTACTCGGCATATTTCACAATGTTTCGTCATAGTAAATTTTTTTAAAAATGCGTTAGTCTTTGCATGCATCTAATATTCATGAGATTATAACGCCAAAAACTAGTAGTTCAATAATATATTAAAAATCAAAGTTTATTTTATTAAAATATCAACAAAATTATTCTTAAATATAAATAAATAAATAATTTATCGATATTTATAAATATTTTGATTAAAAATGACTGTTATTCAATATCTCAATGGCTCTATGGTGATGGATTAATGATTAACCTTGTTTTTGATACCCATACCATATAAAATATTAATAGAAGAAGTTAAAAAAAATTATAACCACTCCCCCTTCCCACGAAATGGACTCGAGAACCTAAAGAGATAGTTAAATACATAAGATCTTTTTGTTATTTCATTAAATACCAATACAAAATTTTTATTTTAAACCCCCTCCCCCCTTACCACAAGGATCTAAAGTGTTAATAAATCAATCAAAAGTTATTTTCATTACCTTATATTTTTATTATCAAACTATTGTATGAGATAAAATTCGAGCGAGTCTGACCCAATATGACCTAAATTTGTCCATCAAATAATAAGGGATAAATATAAATTAAAAAAATAAATCATTCGAGTAAAAACTTTCGAGTGATTTAATATATTTTTTTCTGAGATATTCTAAAATTTTCTTGTAATAAATTATTTGTCTAACAAAATTTAAATTAAAAAGAAGATGAGATAATATAAGTAAAAATTATTATTAACTTTCAAATATTTTTAATTTCTGCTTAATTGAGAAATTTTTTTATGAGTGTTATTTTTTATTCTGGAAGGAATAATGATTGATACTCATATTATTTAGGGTCGGCCTATAACAATTTAGTCATAGGTAGAAACCGGAGATCTTAAAGAACATAACAGGTAGAAAAAAAATCTTTTATTAGGTTTGTAACATAAATTTGGGTTTAGAATAAAATGTAATGATTAAAAAATAGAAAACAAAAAGGGAATAGAATATTAAACAATTATTTATAATAATCTGATTCTTGTAGATGGGGAAGCATAATCTTAGCTCCTTCACTTTTAACAGGTTTGTTACCATGATAAGTTTTGAAAGTGATGCCGTAATCATCGTCAGGAAAGTCAAAGTAAAATATTGGGCCTTTTTTGGAAACGGCATCATCGCGGTATTCAGCTTGCGCACTAATATAAGAACTAGCATGAGTATTCATATAAGGACTATCAACTAATAGTGGTTTACTAGCTGGTTCATTAAAGCTTGACATTTTTAATGGTACATCAAAGGTGCTAGGCTCAAATCTTGAATTAAGTAAATGATAATGAAAAAAATAATCATTTTAATAAGATATTAATTATATTTTTTTATAAGAGTAAATAAAATATACATCGTTCTTTAAAAGCAATCGTATAAATAGGAGTTTGGCCTCAGTTACAATATCATACCAGTTAGAAGATCAAATTTATTTTAAAAATCATGGGTCACCTTATCAAAATTATTGTTTATAAGCTATTTTCCCTCAGATCTTCATTTTTAAACTTTAAAAGAAAACAGGAGTATATTATGTTAACTTTAATTTTGTTTTACACTTATTCAACCAAAAGTTATGATGGGAATAAAATATTAGTTACCAACAGAACATCTTACAAATAAATAAATTGATAACAAGTTTCCATATTAGGAGATAAAATATAAAAATATTCACCAAAAGCCGACAAGAATTACCCATCGTGTTATCAACAAATTGTTCATTTGGGAAGCGAAATCCCTAATCAACCTAACCAGTCAAAAGGGAGCACTAAAACAACAATTTCAAGGGAATTTTTGATCTAAATCAGCTTCGAAATTTTACGTTATAATTTTAAATTTAAAGATACCTGGCCGATTCCAGAGGAGGATTGACTATTTTTAACCACTTAAAATATGTTAGCTTTTTTAAAATGTGTTTTTAAATTTTTTTTTTTATTAATATGGGGTTTAAATTTTATTTTTATAAGTTAATTTATACAGAGTTTACATGTTATTTTTAATTACTATACCTAATATTAAATGAATCATTTTAATGAAAAGTAAACCCGAGGGCCGATAATATTATCTACGGCGGTTAATGAGTTGTTTATAAATCTAATAGGCAGTACACTATGTGCCGTTTTTTTATTCACCATCATCAAGGACAACGTGAATTGGCTCAACGATATTTTTTTAATAAATTAGTGCTAATTTTATATGGCTAATTGATTTTCTCAAGAAATGTTAAATAATTATTAATCAAAGAATATATAATATTCTTTATTAAAAAACTAATTATTTTTATTTTGTAATTTTATAGTTATCTATAGAAGTAGCCGGGGGGGGGAGGGCAAGGGGAAACTTTCCCTCCCTAGGAAATTTGCCTGAAGGATTGCTATAAGAAGACTTCCAGTAAATTTTATGGGGGAAAAGTGTTAGTGTTGTTAGAATCATTTACAGCTATAAGTTAATCCCCTTCCTTTATCTCCTAACATCTTTTCTAAGACATTCAAAAATGAATCAAAAATTAATTGATAGTAATGAAATAAACATTATTTTTATATATTTATAAATTATTAAAATGGGCATCATTTCGATTAGAAGTTAGTGCTAAGGGATCGTAAAATTCATTAATTATGCTCAGACAAATCGTCGGTCTAGAATTATGATGCTCCATTTGCAAAATTGTTAAAGCTGAGAAAAACTATTTTAAAGCTTAGATTCAAATATAAAAATTATAGATTAATACAAATAAAAAATTTAGAGGTAATTTATAATACTATTTCCAAATAATAGCCTAAAATTTTTTTTGTGAGAATTTTATTTGATAAAATCAAAATGCAAGTGTAGCAAAATAAACACTTTATGAATTATTTTTTGTTTGAGAAATTGTTAAATAAAAACAAAATAAACAGAGATAATTACTATAAATCATCAAATTATATAAATAGACCAATCTTTATTTAATTATAATTATTCATAGAAGTAATCATTTGGATGAATAAAAAATTATGCTATTATTTAACAGATAATTTTTCCATATATACTTTATAATAATTTTTTATAAAATTTAAAAAAGGTGCACAACAGATGATTATAGATATGATAATATCATATAGTGCATATATAGCAAAAATTACGAAAAGCCTAAAACTGACAGTGCTCTAACGTGGCCAAAATTAATTTTTTAAATTTATTTATATATTTAGTGCAAATTAATCAAATAAAATCCACTCCTAACTCAAAAATCCTAAAAACGTCAAGTGGGGCACCTAATTAAATATGATTAAGTTTTAAAGTTTGACTTACAATCCAGGATATTTTTTTACTCTTTTGGCCATACCCTCAACTACAGTGCTATTAATATTGTAAATATCTTCTTTAGCATAACTTCCTGTTATGATGGGCTCTTTAAAATCTTCCAAGATGCTTAAAATATTATATAATAAAGTAATATTAAACAAACATTAAAAATTTGATGACAGAGTTTTAATAATTGTTTTATAAATCTATATTATTTTTTTTGAATCATATTTATTTATGTTTAATGCTCACCGAGATCGAACTTTAAAATTAAACAAATTGTGAAGCTTCAAATAGGTGGGTAACCACATAGCGGGAATATATAAATTATCTATAAAATAAAATATTATTGAAGAAAAAGGTTTTTTACAACTTGAGAAATTTTTTTTGCATTTAGTATGTATAAATAAATTATTTAGCTGCATAACTATCTTATGCAATATATATAAAAAAAAATTACATTGATTTTTTGGAAACTATGAAAATCCATTGCATATATTGTTGTATTAAAACCTGAAGAGTAAAAGATAATAAATGCCAAAAATTTTACTAGTTATATACGATTATTGAGGAGAAATTAAAGTTATATAGTTATGTGATTAGCAAGTCTTGATTAATAGAGGGACATATCGTTTCAATATTAGCGTTTCTTCGATTAAAGGTTATTACAAAATAACCATCTTTATACCACTTTTAGTTATATTTTTTAACTAAATCATAACGATTTGAGATTTACAGTGATCATCTCTATCCTGTTTGTAGATATTATTGACCTAAATATTACACATATATTCATTCTTAATTTTGAGAAGAATAAATATCTGGCCTAGCCAATTAAAATCAGAATTTAAATCTTGGCAGGAACGATTAATTCTAGTAAATATTCATCCACGAAACGCCATGTAATTTTAGGATGTAAAATTTGTTTTATTCATCCAGATTAGTTTAATACTATTAAATTTATTGAGGTTTTAAGAAAAGGTGAACCAAGATGCCCCGATTACACTTCCTCTAATTATATTAATATTTGAAAATACAAAATATTAGTAAGAGCAAATATAAATTATTTAATATTGGTAAAAATATTACATATAAATGGGTAAAGTATATAAATTAAAAGGATTTAATCTTTGCGATTGAACTTATTTTTCAATAAGCTACTCTGTAGTGAGAATCAAATATCTATGTATATTACTTAGAGCTATTCGATCAATTTTCTGATGTAGTACTTCTGTGATAGATTTTATTCTCAGTAATCAAGAAAATAATTTTCTTAGATTTGGGCATATACTTATTGGTATTGTTGCCAAAATATACAATAACTTAATAAATATATAGAAAAAAGCTCTATAATATATTAAAAAATATATAGTCCCGAACAGTGGCGTATCCAAGATTTTCTTATGGGGGAGGGGGAAAATTTTTTGGGGGCTTCGCCCCCAAACCCATTTTAGTCTTATGTTTTAGCTATTCTATTAAATTATTCATAATTTAATAATAATTATTTCTATTAACTATTATTTACTAATTCGTGCTTATGGATAGGATATTACAAGCCTATTTTTTATTATTTCAAGTTAGGTATATTATATTTAATAAAGTTTTTTTAAATGTAAAGTTGAAATAAAGTGTAATGTCATTTTTTTTATAAAATTTGCTTTAAAAACTAGCCTCAGCTTAAATTCTCATACAATATAAGTAGAATATAATTTTTTTATTGAAAATACTAATAGTAGTGTGTATAAAATATTGACTAGAAAATGATTAAATTAACATGTTTTTTTTTAACTTCTTATCAAATACAAGATTTTTAATTTTCGTGGGAATGTTGCCAATTCATCAAGAATTTCGTTTATCGTTGGAACCAAATCTCTGTGTATATTTAACAGAGCTAACCCATTTAGCCGAGATTCAGTAGTTCGTAAATATGTTTTCAACCTTCTTAAGTTGGGAAAAGTCCTTTCATTCGTACATGTTGTAATAGGCAAACATAAAATATAAAACAACTTCAAAATATTAGGAAATTGAGCCAAGGTTTCTTTACACAGATTGAGCGCATCAATAGCATGCTCAGGTAAAATAGCTAAACGTAGTAAATATTTATACCACAATTCGAATTCACTGATTAAATTTATTTCAGTATCAATCTCATAGGAATAAAAAAAGATTTATCTACATTCATTCTTATTGTATCTACCAGTTCATGTATATTTTCCGCCAAATCAATAACCTGAACCAAATCTAAATTTGGTTTTTGTAAATTTCTACAAAGTAGTGAGCTAAAAATAATTTATTGATGCAACTAGCAGCAATGATAAACTCTGATTGATCAATTGAATTCAATAATGATATCGCTTCTGACGACACATTACTTTTTCATGCTCAGCCTTATTTATAAATTATCGTTTGATTTCAATCTCTTTGACTAAATATTTTAACATTTTATTAATATTTTTGAATTATATGTTGGAAAATTGATATTCAAATATTTGTAAAATTTTGATTGGGGGGGGGGTGGTAGTAAAATTTTATTAGCTTAAAATGATATTTATGAAAATAGTCAAATTTGCGATGGGTGGGGGTAGGAATTCCCCCCCCCTTATTGGTTACGCGCCTGGTCCCGAATTTAACTCCTACGACATATACATAAATTCAAATAAGAAATGGAATATATAAATTCGTAATATTCTCCGATATAAATAAGAAAAATATATATATTCGCTCAATACTGCTCTGGATATTTTTTAATGAAGCAGTAAATTAAAAAATTGAAATTTTCCCATAACCTTCTTTTTGTGTTTAAATTTAAAGTAAGGTATTAGTTTTGATTACATAATAAAACTTGTTATTTTTTTCTACTTAAATTTGTAAAGCAAGAGAAAATGAACTAAATTCGTAAAACTTACAGTTATCCGGTCATAACGACCTCTTATTACGCCTCAATTTATTTAACCTATCGCATCAGTTATCATTGGCTTATAACCTATGCTAATAACTTATTTTCCTCAAACTAAAACTTATTATATCCCTTTCCTTGTCACTCCTTCCATCCTCTTTATTTTATTTGCCACTTACAATTTATCTTTTATGCCATAAATCCACATTTTTGTCATATATAATTTTAAAACAAAATAAACTTTTAATCTATCACGATAATTTTCCATCACAAGTTTTCTTCAAATTCTATGTTTCTAAGGGTATAGGTAAACCTTAATATATGATCGGAACTCAAATTTAGACGTAGATCTATCATTGTATCATATCATTTTTACAATATACATTTAAAGGTTTTCCCTCATCTATTCAATTTATAACCCTTGTTGCCTATTTAATCTTACATTTAAGTAATTTCCCTATTATTATTAATTCAATAAGATCATGGCATAATAATTGAATCATGAATAGAATAAATTCTACATTATCCGATTCTTGATTAAAAGAAGGAAAAAGGTAATATTTATAAATTACCCCAATGTATTAATTTTATTCGGCTCACGTATTTCTTCAGAAAGAAAAAGTCTTGGGTCATAATCATCAATTGAAAGTTTAGGTAGACTATTGCTACAGATTTCCTTATTATATGATGTCGAATAAGGGTTGCCAATGCTTGGTAGCCCTAGATTAACATTGAGTGATCCATTGGTTATCTGATAGTCAAATAAGGATTCGCCTAATAAATTTGGTTCATATGTAGGAATTAACGCGGAGTTGCTAGGAAAACTAGATAAGACACTCAACATAGGATTATATTTATTACTAGGTTGTAGAAACATGGTAATTTTTAATTACCAAGTTTTTGGGCAGAGTTAGAAAAAAAAATTAAAAATCGGATTTTAAAATAGTCTAAAATAAAACATTAAAACTATCTTGAATGTAAAAAAAATAATTGAATGATATCATTACGTATATTGAATTGTAAATAATGCTTTTGATATGTTTTTTTATGATCATAAATTTTTATTTAAAATTTATATGGAAAAGGGTAATACGACATGTTAAGCAAGAATTCCCTAAGAATTTCCTAAGGCAGCGATTTACAAAATGTTTAAAGTGGTTTCTCTGCCTGGGAAATCTATTTATAAATCACGTTATTCTTAGTGTTACCAAAATGCTGATTTTGGTCTCTGAACAGCTGATAATTCTCTAACCGTCACTATCTTAATTATGGTAGAGCACTTTTACCATGGGGGAAGAGGTATAATTCAATATTGTGATTGAATTAAAACAGGAGTGGAAGGTGTCGTAGATTCGTATTTTTACGTTAGATATAATTTTATCTAATATCAAATGACAATTAAATAATGTATAATGTCGTAGATTCGATTCTTAGATTATATATAATTCTATATAATTGACAATTTTTTAAGTTATGCATGTCAAATACTGATATGATATCAATGAATTTATATTCTGGAAGCTGCGAAAGAGATTCAGCGTCCCTTTTTTTAAGCTGCAAATAAAATAAATGGAGTTATATATTCAATCAAAATTATGATTATTATCATTCCAGTAAGTATTTTTCAGTGAGATCTTAGATATTGATTCAAGAACAAATTTATTTTAAAAGGTAGGTAGGAGGTATGGTATCGCTGAACTAATTTTGATGGTTAGATTTCTTTTTACTAAAGGTATTTTGGGGGTAGGTAAAAATAATTTTGTTTTAGGGAAGGAGCTAAATTTTCGCCAAAAGTTTAAAGTTAAAACTTTATGGGAAAAGTGCAAAACACCAGTCATATAAACCCGATCTCCCTCACTTATTTAATAATTTACTTAAATTTTTACAGAGACCAGGTAGAGACTACCATCATGATCATACTTATCTTGAGTTAAATAAATATAATTTTATAGCAAGTTGTGACAACTTGAAAATTATTAGTAAATTTTTTTAATAGACAATAATCAATTGTATCTAGAAAATATTATGGCCCGGTGTTGGATTAAGAAATCACTACTCATTGTTGGATCACTAGCACTACCGTAGTGATTTTCAAAAGATGTGATTATTAGAATAATTTTCTATTTTATATATAATTTTTATAAAATAAAATATTATTATCTAAAATTTAAAAAAGATGTATATCATAAAGATATATTGTTGAGAATATAAGATTTGCTGTTGAACCAATAAGACCTTGCTCTTGCCTTATCTGGCTAAGACAACGTGCCCATTTATTTCTAATATTCTCACGATGTTAAAGCAATTCATGTTCTTTTTCTTGCTACGATAATGTGACTTTCTCTAATCTAAACCTCGTGATTCTGGTATAATCTAAAAATATAATAGTAAAAGAATTTAAAAATAAATTACCTCATATCGATACAAAAATTCTAAAATGGCAATTAAGAATAGAACGTGATAGCACTCTTTATAATAAGTATTAAGATTACAAAGTTAATGTTATATGAATACTTAATCGTATAATACAAAGTTCATTCGAATAAGTATGAAAATAGAGAAATTAAGGTTATATAAATATTTCATCGTAAGATATATATTTTTTCAAAATTATTAAATTATTAAAATAAACTATAAAATGGAAAATAAATAGATTAAAAAACATATTTCATTAGAACCCGTGGTGGCATAGGCGTAATTAGCTGTCACAAATGCTAGGATATCATATTTAGTTCGCAAGTTCGAATCAAACTCTTGATATTGTTGCACTTTTTCACAAATTGTGACTGACAGCGTTTATTATATAATGAATTAGTATTAAAACAATTTTCATTTTTTCTATTAATATTTTTTAAATATTATCCTTTTATTTTATATAAAAATATAAGATTAAATGAAATAATTCATAATATCAGAGTACTATGATTTTATAATTTAAAAAAAATTATTATAAAATCATAGCTTCAAATATATTGGTGACCATATTAGATTTGTAAAAAAAATTATGTTTTATATTTTCACTTCAATTATATTAGCGGCCATTTAAGATGTAAAAAAATTATTCATATATTGGCCACCATTTATAATTTGTAAAAGTTATTCATTATAGATTTCATCGCTTCAAAATGTTGACTGCCATTTAAGCTTGTAAAAGAATTAATAGATTTTATCGCTTTATATAAATTTTTTTTATTTAAATATTAAATATCTTAAAATACTAATGAAAACTCTTTGTTCTAACTTGATAAAACAAGATTTATTGACAAATTGAAGCAAGATTTATATTTTTTACTAATACAAATGTATAAAAATTTAGCCGAAAATATTTATTGTGCAAATAAAGACAACTTTTTCAGATAATATGAAATCGATATATATATTTCAATAATATATTTTATAAAATAATATTCAAAAATTCAGAATCACATCTCATCAAAATAAAGGCAAATTTCTGACTTACACTTCATAAGATAGTCAAATTTCTGATATTAAAGGAGAAAATTATGATTCATCAACCATTCTTGACGGACTATCTACTAGTTAATTAATTTTAAATTATTATATATTCTATTTATCTATATTTTATTTTGCAATTTAAGAAATATTATACAATAACGTTAACAATGAATATAGACTTTTTTGTAATCACTTGAATTTAAGCTTTTAATATATACACCCAAAAAAATAAAAATATATTTTAAAAAAGAAAAAAGCCTATTAAATAAACAAAAATTAAAGTCTGTATATAACTTAATGATCCATGTATAGGAATATAATTGGATAAGCTATTTCTAGGTTCTCTTTGCTGCAAGTAAAACTTCATTTTCTTGCCTGCTATTATAATTAGCTTTTTAAGGGCTAAAAGTCAAAATGGACTACAGATGTCTTAAACAGCCTGGATATTTTAAATTTTGTTCTCGTGGATTACTTGGTAGAAAAGGATCTGGCAAAACGATTTACACAATTATAGTCCTAAGCAATAATTTAACTTTGAAATTTATATTATAAAATCTTCATTATGAATTTTTAGAAGTAATTTAAAATATAAATACGGATAACAGAAATATAGATGAAAGAGAATGAGTAGATAATAACAAAATTTCACTCGATTATGATATTGTGGAATTTTCTTTTCCCAAATTTTTAAATATTTTGAACTTAATGTAAAAAAGAAACTAATGCTGTATTTGAATTTAGATGCAAAAAAATGTAGAAGGATAATATATTCTAATAAATCAAGCAGCACTCTAAAAAACATCCAAAGGTAATTCATAAATTTAATAAAATATAACTGTTTTAAACTTAGAATGCCAACACTCAATGAAATTGAAAAATATCTAAATAATTAGGTGTTAAAAGAGGCTACGCCCAATAAATCACATTTAATTCAGACTTAATTAATTAATACAACATCAGAACCAGGTGTTTCTCAAAAATTGAATGATAAAATCATGATCAATTTTATAATTGGTAAAGTTCCGTCTATTTCCTATGTTGATAATCCCTCATTTGTCAAACTTATTAAGACATTACCTCCTGGTAGCAGTATATATTTTCCAGAAGACATTGAATTCGTGGAGACCGCGGAGCACTCGTCCCAATCGATAAATTTTTATAGTAGCTATGCCTCATAAAAAAAGATATATTTATCTCATAAAGAAATAAAACGAGAAAAAATCATTAATTATTATATTATTCCTATATTGCTACGCTTTTCCTTTCTCGCTGGACCCATATAAAAAATGGATGGATTATTATATCTCATCTCAAATCAATGTTATAACCGAACTTCTAACGTTAGTGGAAAAATATCTGGTTTACAAACGCTTCTTCCTAATGAAGAATCTAGAGCAATCTATGCGCATTGTCATGTCATATAGTTAATTTTATGGTAAAATTCATTTTAAACTATTGCAATGTAGTTTTATAATTGTTTAATTTAATTTTTCATTTTATATATATAAATTTAACTTTATATAATATCATGTCCAAGTAATGTTTAAATGTCGATTCGTAGATTATATCGTATGACAATATTATGTTATGCATGTCATAAGCTGTCAATAATAATTATTGTGATTAGGTGTGCTGCGAGATTGGTCGAGCAGTCCTTTGTTGGTTTGTAAAATAAAACTTGGTGAGTTGATTCAAAATATGTTATGGTTAGCAGGGAATTAGACAAAGATTAAGAAAGTAATTTTAAAATTTTTATTTATTAAGTTTATTTAAAAAATATTTAACTAAAAATACAATATAATTTTTCTCTTTATATAGTTTTCAATATCAATTTATATAAAAAAATCTATTAAATAATTTATATCAAACTATTGAGTTAATATCATAAAATGAGTCCGTGAGGTTATTATTAAAGAATAAAAAAAAATCAATCTTTAAGGTTAATAATGAATTAATAGATAGCGAAAAATAAATATTAAAAAAATCAATCAGGACATCGCAACAATATAAATATGATTGTGTAAGTATTAATGAAAGATTTATTATCTTTTGTTTGAGATTCTCCCAAACGCATTGAGATATTTAGTTCCATGCAGATAAAAATGATTCAACTTCTTTAATGCTATTATGCCCTACATACTGATGTATGCGAATAATATGGCGAAATCATTAGAAAGCAATTATAAAATTAAATAATAAAACTTTTATTAGAAATACATTTCGTTGCTTGCGCAAAAAATTTATAACACCAACTAAAGCTTTTTGAATACTCTTTATTTCTTAAGATGATGATAACAATATTTGAGAGAGGTTTAAAATGCTGAAATCCAAAGTTCTTCATTATATATTTAAAATAATTTTGGATAAAAATTTTGATCTAAGTTCTAGATGCAATACGACAAAATGATAGTTTCGATATTATGTTTTGGAGAAAAGTGAATTTAAAGGCAAAGGAATTAAATTTAGAGGCGGAAAACGCCTTTAAGATTCGAAGCCTCCAATTTATCATTCCATCATTGGTCAGTTAATGAATATTATAGACAAATTTATTATGAAGTTTAAGATCATAAATTGAAAGTATTAAAAATTGTTTCAAGCAAACTTGTAAAATAAGGAAAAATTTTCAATTCAAAAATGGAAAGCATGTTTTATTATTCTTTGGAGATGATTTTGAGGGCATGACTAAAATACGCGCCCCGAAAACTATGCGCCCCCTATTAAAGAAGCTTAATTTAAATTATATTAATACAGAATCGTATTTAGCTTCATAAGATGAGTTAGAAAATATTGTTTTGATTTTAAAAAAATGTCAACATAGTAAAATTTTTAAAAATATTTAGTCAAAAAAGAAGAAATTAAGTGTTTTTTCAAACTCTCAATAAGTTATAAATAATTTATAAACTTAGTATTAACATTTTTTGATTCCTTTTAATAAGTTATATACGATTCTGGGTTCATTTTTTATACATTAAGCTTCTTTGATAGGGGACGCGTAGTTTAGTCATGTAAAAAAATAATTTTTTAAAAATTTTACTATGTTGCCATTGGTTTGAGGTAGAAGAAAATTTTCATAGCTTAAAATGATATTTACGAGAACAGACGTAATTCCCCTTTTCCCTCCCTGACTACTCCGATATACAGAATTTAATATGAATTCTGACTCTGACTCGCCATTTAATGAGGATAAATTCAAATGATTCAAAATGACGAAATAGAAATTGCACCATCCCTTTCTAAAAGTATTACCAAAACAATAGACTTAGATGTTAAATACCTTAGCCAAGCTCCAAAGAGTATTTTGGATTTCACATAGTGAAAACTGGTAGTATAGACAATATTAGCGTGAAGTGTTTCCTATGCAGTATTGTTAAACGGTTCAATTTAGGTTTATTTTTAAAAAATGACCGATTAAGATTTTCTCCAAAATAAGAGACATTTTGCTCATAGATGACAGAAAGGTTTGGACCTCTATTGAATCTTGAGGCTTAAATTATGCTATTTTGGCTAAAATTTTAATCAGGCCGTTTTTAAAAGTCGACTCAATTTATTCCGTTTTCCAACAATCTATGCCTTCCAAAAAAAGTATATTTCGCATCTAAGTCATCCACAGCCAAACTGGTAACGCATCTTTGTAAAATTATTTTCACATAATGTCTTAAATAATTATAAAATTTTAATTGGATGTACATGAAACAAGATTTTTGTTTAGCTAAATATTATAAAGAATTATCAATTAAAGTAAAATAACTTAATAATTAAAATTACTTTGACTACCTTCCCAAGGAATGATGATGTTCTTGTCATACATTATACTTAGTAGCAACATAAGATGCCAACAAGACTTTTTTTATAATTATGGTTATAAGAAAGCATATAACATTGCCATATGAAAATGCCAACCTGGAATTTAAAAATAAATCTGGCCCATCATTTGAACTAATTAAAGAGAAATTAAATTATTACTTCTTATTTAATATAATGCTGTTCACACCAAATGTTTTTTAAAATAGTTTATTATTAAAGGCAAACAAAAATTTACTAAGCCAGAATTTTTATAAAAATAATCAGTCCATATATATATATGATGTTCTGATATTTTATATAGGTGAAAATATATTCTATTCTCCGAATTATTTTCCAGGTAATTATATTTTTATAAAAATAAATTGTATATTTTCTAATTTTTTTTATATTTAAAATAAATAAAAAATGATGTGTTATATAAATGATTTATAAAGTGATTCTAATGGCTAGGCATAAATAAATACATAATCACTATAAAAGATTATGATTTGTTAACAATAATTGCGCAATGTCAGGTCTGAAGAGTAAGTTGTTCTAAGGTCGTGTCAACGCTCAGATTATCTTTAAATCTTATTTCTGTTTAGCCTAAGGTATACAACTTTTGAGCCATGACACCTTATTCTGGTTTGTTTTAAGCTTGTATAATAAATAAAGATTAGTTAATTGTTATTTATAATTTTTTTTGGTACAAATAAAACTAAGACGTGATCAATATAGCCTCTTCCTTTTTACGCTGCTTAAAGGAAACTATCATAGCGACCTAAATTATTAATCTATGAAAAATCTAAATTAATAATGAAAATATTCATTGACCCACAAAAATAAAAACATGAGGAAAAGACAAATTTGTCAAAACTTCGTGAGTCATAATGTATATATTTGCTGGAATTATTTTTAAGTTTCTTTAGAGGATATACTTACTAGAGCCCTCGTGACCCGATAAATTATGATACTATATTTTCTTCTTATTCTTCCTTCCCTCTTTGCTCTGATTGAATATTATAATTATAAAATGAATTTAAAAAGTGTGTAAAGTTTTTAAAAAAAATCAATAGATGGGAAATATTTTTTAATCATTTTAATATCATATTTTGTAATAAATATAAAAATAAAATGAATAAACATCAGTAAATTATTAAAGTTATTGGTGAATATTTAAATTAAATACATAACATTCAAATAAAAAATAAAATAAATATTTTGAGTTTGAGATTCCTTCCCTATGACCTTTTTTTTTAAATTCAGGCCACGCGACGGGCAGTCTTAGGCCAAAAATTTTTATTTTGGTAGACTATAGTTTTTACTATGGATTTTTTTTTATAAACCTTTTGTTTTAAGAAATATTTTGCTCATTTTTAAAAAAATATAATAAGTTATTTAATAAAAACATTATATTTAATAAATGAAGGCCCTTTGAACCATGATTTTTATTGTTTTCCTAATAATTTGACAAATAATCAAAGCGAGAGTATAATTATAATAAATTTATTTATATATTATTTTTTATCCACAATTTTAATAATAAAATAAATTATGTTTTTTGAAAATTATTATTATAATCTACGGACATCGTTTTGGATAGTGTTATTAAAATGTTGAACAACTCTTGATTATAACGTTAAATCGGTGACGACCTCCTTTATATTTGGCTTGAGGCCAATCTACTAAATCTAAGAAACTATCTTTTAGAGTAATGGAAGATTTTTTTCCTTTGTGTTTCTTTCGCATTACCAGTGAATCTTTCAATTGCTTGTATTCGGTCTAAGATTAATATTTGAAAATTTTTATTGTTATATTTTTATTATTTATCTATATTATTAACTAGTGCTGTAAAGTAATGTTGATCAAAGTAACATCGTTACTAACGGTATTGCTTTTTTGAGGAAAAAGAACGTCATTCATTACTTGTTTCAAGAGGTAACGGTTAACGCTTTTGTTTATGGCAATGTAAAATGTTATTAGTTATTTAAAATTTTTCTTAAAAAATATGTTTTTTATATATTGCTTTAAATTTTATAAATAATCTAAACCGAGTTTTAATTCAGATCATTCCCCAAAAGTTCATTTTTATTTTATCTATTACATTTTTGTTTTTGAATTTTATTCAATCAAAATTATTAATCTAAATTGAATCATTTAGATATGTTAATTTATATTCTCTAGTATTAAAATTTAGTTTATAAAGAATATATGTCAATAGTACTTATTTATTCAGATGAAGATAATATAACTCTACCTTGGTCCCATTATGAAACTTTTTTAACACCAATAAAGGAAGTTAATGCTCTATGTCTACTTTGTAAGCGTAGAATGTGTTTTAATTCAAATATTTGAACCATAAGAAATAAAAATTAGACTTTGCACATACCAGATTAACTTCTGTTAAAGGAAATAAAAAAATCGATAAGGATTCTGAATGCAGATACTTGAGATGATGGTCTAATAAGTTTTTTCAAAAATGAAGATCATTCTTTAAATATTTTTAAAATACCCCAATTAAATTTTTATTTAATAAATATAATACAACCCTCCTATCCTCTGCGGTAGAGCACTATGTGCTCTTGTTTATCTGATAAAAATTTTGAAAATAAAATGTGTAAAATGTTTTTAACTAACATAAAATTTAAGATTTAACAATTAAAAGATCTTATCTTATTATATATTATTTTTGTATAATCATATTATTTATTATCTACGGGGAAAAAAAATTAATAAAAAGAAAATTTATATAAAATATTTAGTATCTTTTAAAGTAACGTGTAACGTGCTACTTTATTTGAATAGAGAGTAACACTTTCTCTTTCAACAAGATAACGAGTAACGGTAATAACGTGATACTTTTTTCAAGTAATGGCACTATTATTACATAAGCGCAGCGAAGGGGGAGGGGGGAGGTCCGAGTGTTAGTAAATATCATTTATGCTAATAAAAAAAAACTCCTTTCCCCCTTCCCCCCAAAATTATATAATCTATCAATAATTTGAAAGAAAAAGATGTAAAAGTTAATAAAACTTTTTAATAATAATGACCATTAAAAGAAAGCATTTTAATAATTAAAAAAAGGCGAAAAAATGAAATTACTTAAAAAAATATATAATGACCAAAGATTTTTTACAGTAAGTGGACCAAAACACTTTCAATAAATTCATCATACGCATCTATCCCCTTCCTCCCCTTAGCATACATATGTTATTAAACATAAAGTAAATTCAAGTCAATTCTTTTCAAAATCATTTTTGAGTTAATTGGGAAACTAGGTTAAAGCTAGTCTGCCATAATTTTTGAGTCATTTTTTTGATTTTATATATTCGATAATAAAAAAAATTTATGTAACAAAGATAACTTACAACACTGAATCGCTTTTTTGGCATCAAACATTTCGTTTCTAATTTATTTTCGCGAAGAATCAATAAGCATAGTCGATAGGGATAATCGGGAAAAGAATATTTCAATCTCAAATATACCTTTAAAAATATATTTTTTAATATAATCAATTATGAATTAAAGTTGTTTAAATTTTTACTTTATTATTGGTTATCATATTTCCGATTTTATCCATTTTATTTACAAGTGGATATTAATAGGGTAAAAATTTTAACCATAAAAAGGTTAAAAAAAAAGACGTAAGGTGGAACCTTTTTTCAACATTCAATTACATTTATCTCAATAGGTTTCGTAGATTTCAAGGCTAAAATTTTGCACATACATTCTCACAAGTCACAACATCTTAAAAAAATATTCTGAAATAAAATTATTATTTCGGGATTACTAAAATTTTAAGATTCTTCTAAAAGTCATGATTTCTCTTTATAGATTTATATAAATGAAAAAATGCTTTTAGTAATAATCGGTCAGAAATGTCCTCAGCACAAAACCCGGTTAAAAGTACCGCTTTGTCTTAACCTCTAAGACCTTGGTTGTTATGACACTGCTACGCATTTTTTAATAATCAAATGCCATAAAAATATTCGAAAAATAATGGAATAATAAACAATAGCACATATAATATTATATTAACATCACTCCTTATTTCCAATTTGACATCAGGTACGTTACTCAATATGGATTTCAAGATGTGATAATTTAGCTCTGATATTGAACTGTTGAAATCAATATTCAATGATTTATTAGTTTTAATTGGAAGGAGATCATCGGTCACATCTAGCGGAAGGATCACATTTGCCCCTCTTCTTAGTAAGATAAATGCTTCGGGACTGTACATATAATTTTAAAAAAAATTATGTAAAATTTAAAAGTTAACAACTTATATGAAATATTTTATATAAAGTGCTGATTATTTGAAATATATTCCCTTTTCGCTTTAAAAATTCACTTATATAAATTTTTTATTGATTTTTTCTATCAATATGTTAATAGTTACGAACATTGGTTTATACTACTCGCGCGTATTATTTTTTGGTGATCATTTATATATGTAAAAAAAAATTAAAATGATGCGATAATTGAATAAAATACATAGCTATTAGTAATTTTACATGTCTTCGATTTTGGCTAATTCTGGCGAAATGTCTTTCGTCTTTAATATCATATCTTTATATACCACGCAACACAGCGAATGTGGATTAGTTTCTTTGCATTCTTATAATATACGTTGAAAAATGTTATTAAATTTTTAAATATTTTAAATACATTTATTTCAATTTTTCAGGAAGAAATTTTTTTAAAATAGCTGAGACCTGGACGAAAGTCAAAATGTTCTAAAAAAAATAAATCGGAGTGGGGCCTAACAAAGACTTTTTACAACATCCCTGAGCCAGGTCGATATTTATTAATAAATTTAAATTATATCCATTAATCGGAATCATATAAAAGAGTTTATTATTCATTTGTTGCTCATATTTCCAATTTTCCTTTAATGATTACCGTCTAAATTTTTCAAAATGACAAAAAATTTTGACAACAAGAAAATATTTATATGCATCTTTAATATAATTATTTACCAGGCTTAACTTTCTTCTTTTTTTTTGGTTTTTGAGCCTCGATTGTCCGATTTTTAAGAATTTCCATATCCTTAATGATTTTAAGCATATCGTCACTGTCAAAACCATCCGGATAAGAAGAATTTTTGGTTAACATGAAAGCCAATTGGACTCCAAATGGTAATTTGGTTACTTTTGATTTTTTTTTATTGTTATTCACGATGAGATTGCTGAGGGTAGTGGAGATACTTTTGGATATTGAATGATTGGGCCTTTGAGCTGATATACATATATCAAACAAGATGTAGATATATATTGAAAACCCCATAAAATCCATATCTAAGGATATCTGGCGTTAATTATAATTTAAATATTTTGTAAATGAATATTGGAATATATCAAGGAAGATTTATATAATTGTTAATTATTTATTTTTTTAAATATTGTCCTATATTATAATTAGTTTACTCGGATTAGGTATATTAATTAAAAAATTTCTATTAATATAGCTAAGCAAATATTGTAACATTTATAATCTGAATGACCTCTTTATAATGGAAAAAAAGTTTATTTAAATGACTTAAATGACCTTAGCCTAATTTTTGAAATTAATAAATCAAATTATTTAAGATAAAAATGATAGGTAAGATACAAAACCGTGTTTTTTGTTAATGGAGCAAAATAAATTTAGCGGCCATTTAAAAACCACCTACACTTAAGCTTTAAAACTAATTGTAATATAGAACTAGGTCGTCATTTAAAATGGTTTTCATGGATAAGTAGTTTAGTGGAGGAAGGTATGTAGGGGAAAATTTTTATTCTCTTAAAATGATATTTAAGAAAACAAGCAAATTTCCAAAGAGAGTGGGCAGGGGGGAATCCCCCCCCCCTCCCCCTTCACTTGCCTGCGCCTATGATACTATTTTAAATAGTATAATATTATGTTTTTGAGAATATTGTCATTAAAGATTCAATATTAAGGGAAGACAATTTAAGATGGTCTATTAATGGAAATATAATATGTCAAGCATAATATTAGTTATAATGTAGTATTAAACTCATCTAATGCTTTGTATAACATATTACAATTTATAATGCAATATCGTATGTCTAATTCTGACAACTATTATCAATAATTTAGTTAACATCACTTTTATAAGCAATATCCGAATTCTGAACATCGGCGGAATAAAAAATATAGTATATTTTATTTAAATGGTTTTCTTAAAAGATCATTTGCCTTAAATCAAATTAGAATGTCAAAAACGGTATATTCAAAACTATTAAATATCAACATAGAATTTCATAGAGAAACGAATGTGATAGAGAATTTTATATTGAAACTAATGTGATAGTTTTAATTTATAAATCTTTTGGAGGCTTATAACCCTATAAATTACGAGTAATATCAGTAATTATTTCAATGATTACCAAAGATATACAAGGTTTAGTAAATAGTTATATGTTAAGTTTTGAAAGTAATATTGAAATATTAAAGTTTAAGTTAATATAATCAGGCAAATTTAAGTAAATTAAAGATTGGATCTTTTAAAACAAATGTGAATTCAGCCTAACAAATTAATTAAGCACGGTATACTTTCTTTTAATTTACAAAAATTCTTCAATATTTTTTGTTTTAAAAGTGACAAAACAAAATAATCAAAAATACAAAATCTTTTTTAAATCTATATTTTTATATGTAGAAATAAATATGTTTTAAAAAACCCGCACTGTTATTTCTTTTGCTCCCCTTTTTATTTTCTACTAAATTTAATCTAATATTATATAATATGCAAAACGTAAAGATCAAACTTTATCTAATATTTCACCAAATATTATTTGAAATAATATAAAAAAAATACACAAATGAAATATCAACAAATAAAACATCTTCCTTTACGGGAGTTTTCCGAAAGATAATCATATCCTATTTCTCTATAACCAAATTCCTTTTCAATATTAATTTTAAGCCCATACTCTTTTATTCCTTCCCTTTAATTGACATAAATTTAAGAGCCCTTATTATCCTCTTAGAATATTCTCAATTCTTAACTGACACTATAGAAGTCCCTTCTAATTTTATTTAAGATTATTCCCCCTGATTAGCCACAATTCTCCTAATTGGTTGTTTATATCTTCCATCTCCATTAAATATGATCTGTTTCTCCGAAGATTCCTCTTTAATTTGGACTCTGTGACACCTACATGAACCCTTAATGTATTTTTCATAATTATTTCTTATTCTTATCCTTCTTTATATCATCAAATTCACAAAACTGATAAAATTGTCCTTAGCTTATTCATGACAGCGTAAATTGCTTTACATTTTATATGTTAAACATGAATGAAGATTGGATGTTGGTAATTTCCCCCAAAAATAAAAAAAATATGTTTTCCTTTTAGGAACCCTCAAATTTTCTAAAACCGTGAGACCATTCTTCACCAAGTGGTCTACCGACCTGTGATACACGACTAATGGAGGTTCCTATTCTATTTTCATTGTTCTTGTATGTTACTCTTGTCAATTTGACAGTTGTACCGCAAAAATTTTGGGTCCTGAAATAATCTTATTGTTCCCCCTAATAATTGAAGACCAATTTATCTGCAAAATTATAGCACCCCCCCCCCTTTTTCCTATCACCCTTTGCGAGAGTCTTTTTTACGCATTTAAGTATTAACAAGTTAGAATTTAAAAAAATATGACAAGTATTCGTATTTTACATAATGCACTTAGTGTGGTAACTAATTTAAATATTATATTAGTTTTACAATAACATGACAACCTAACTCTTCCAATTAAATTACATTATTAATTACATGCTCCTGCGTGAGAACCCTTACATGATACTATTATCTCAATATATTATTATATTTGTTAGCTTTGTTTACGAAGAAGGAAAACGAACAAAAAAATGAAAGTCATCATTTTCAAAAATATAATATTTTTATCACCATTTCGATTTTTATTTAATTTTTATTTTTATCACTAAAATTTTTTTATTTTTTCAAATTTTGCTTCCAAAAATAATGAGTAATATCATAATATTAAATATAATACAATCTGTCAAATTAAATAATAATTAATTTGTTGCTAGAATATGTTTGCTCCAGTTCAAAAATAATAAATTATACAAATATCAAATAAAGTTAATATTGGTATTTTGTGATGACATGACGCTGCAGGGGCGTGGACAACAATCCGGATACAAAGCTTTTTTATCAACAGTAACACAAGGTGACGAGAATGTTCCACACCTTAAAATGTAAATAGTTTATAAGTAAAATGAATATAATAGAATATAAATTTTCTTCTTTCCTTCCCTATCCCTTCCTGACACATATTAAAAATGTTTGTGATATACGTGTGGCATTCCATATTCGTTTCAAGACCATATGATGAGCACATACATTTCATACAAGGTTGATCACATTTCCATTCATCACCTGGGCTCAAAGTAAAACTTAAGTTTAAGGCATTCATTGAACATTTGCCTAAATAAAATATGAAAAAAAATTAGCGAAATACATGATGCGTAGTAGCAGAGCCCAGAAACTTCTACTCTGTGGGAGGGGGCGTGGGTAGGATGTAATAACATCTTTGAAATTGGAGTGGAGTAACTAGTCATAAAGACTATTTTGGATTTCCTCTTTTTGCTAATTTTAATTTTGTAAGAGTTAGTTGGGGGGGGGGGTTATCAGAGGGTTGGCTTGGGGAGGGGGGGGAGTATAGATGTCCCTAGCAGAAGAGCCTGCAGGAATTTTTTGAGGACAAAAAATATTTATATGTGGCAAAATGATCTTTTATATTAAAAAAGACGCAATGTGGCTACACTATTTACTAAAAAAACTTCATAACCTTTTATTAATATTTTTTCATCATTTATTAGTATATTAGACGTTTATATCTCAGAATTTATTTTACATTCTAGTAAAAGGGTAAATATTGTTGATTGGCAAAATATTATAGTAAGAAATAGGGTTATGCAAAAATTAAGATTGCTATTCTTAAAAGAGTGCATTCCAAAATAACATGAATAAAAATTTTTATACTCCAGATTTAAGGTCCTTATGCAGAGATAGTTATTGGGATTAATAATGCTACTGCTATAACGGCTTTAGCCAGTCTCCCCTATAATGTAGAATAACGTAACCCTCTAAATCTTCAAAAAACTCATAAGTTTAGAAATTTGTTGCGTTCATCTTTCTTAATTTAAACCCCTTTTTTTTTAGAAAAAATAATAGAAAATTAAGAAGATATTATAATCTAAAATTAGTAAAAAGAAAGAAATCCATATCCAATTTTACATTTTAGAAAAAGGAAAGTAGAAAAGAGAATAAATAAGAAAGAAATATTAGTTTAAAAAATTAATTAAAAATTTTAAAAATTAGTATGCTTAAAATTTTGTAATATATTAATTCTGGCTTACTAGTATTAAAAGACCTTACACTAAAGGTGGCTCCTTGAACATTATGGGTTGGCCATATTATGACACATACCAATACCAAACTCATGACCAGAATAGATTGAATATTATTTAATTGAGACATCTTTGAGATTTGCAATTTTATATAATAATTAATTATGTTATTTCAAATTTATAAAATATTTCAAATTAATTATAATAAAATGTACGAACAATTTTATATTTATTTCAAATTTTCGGATTAATATTGTTTTTTTAATCGAATGCCGGAGGAGTCATAATGATAAGATATATTTTTTTAAAGTTATTTATTAAAGATCTCCATCTCATATAAATTTTTTTTAACAGGTGTAAAATTTAAAAAAATATTTTATTTAGAAAAGAAAAAAATGACAATAAATTTTTTTTTATTTATAAAAATAAACAAAATGTGTAATGATAATGACTCTGTTACAGCTACTTAACCAGTTTACAGTAAGAGCTTATGCAATTTACAAACTAGGCTAGGCAATTGAATGAGTTCCGAAATATTTAATATTTTTGATAATTTTTAGATTGCATTTCTTTTCCTTTTTTGCTAGTTTTAGATTGGATTACTTTTTCCTGCTAAATTTTTTTCACACTGCTAGCTAATATACAAACTAGATAGAGGCTTAGCTATCATACAAACTATACAATTATACTAGATGCTTTTTTATAAATAAATTGGCTAATTTTTGTTTTATAACCTTTTTCAAGTTTTGGAGTATTTTATGTTTTTTAATTTTAAATCTGATTTTTCTCTTATTTAATATACTATGCATATTTTCCTCAAATTTTTTTAAAAATTTGTTTGCATTTTTTATCCATTTTTACTTTAAGTTTTTAAAGATTTCTTGGCCTGATATATCTAAATTTTACTTGATCATCTACTTTATTAGACATATTTTTTTACATTTATACCCCCCCCCCCCCCTTCTCCATTTCCCCAATGCAATGATTTAACTATCTATTTCATTTTTTAAAGTTATTTAACAATACAATGCTTAGGCAATTTACTCGTACATTCCTTAGATTTATTTTCGATATAGATTAGAAAATAAAAATTTTTAAACTATCCAAAAATAATTTAGATCAGTGTTGTGTTTTAACTAGTTTATAATAGTTATTATGTCTTTGTTCTAGTGATATGTTTTTATATTACCATTTATATTTTTGTTTTTCTTTGTTCAATTAGAAGTGATGTGTTTTTCTCATTATCATGTATATCTTTTTTTTCTTTGTTCACGTATACCAAGCTTGTTTTGATTTCATCCTCAAAACTGGTTCTAGCCAGTTTTCGAGATGGACTTGGATTATTAACATTCTTTTTTTTATTATTTAATTTATCTATATAAAGACCACCAAAAAAATGTAAACGATGTGATTTTTTTTATGAAAGATTGATTAATTTCTTTTTTGTAACTATTAAAAATAAATTTGTTTTACCATATTTACACTACGTTGTCCGCGTGATCCCATGACAAAATCGATACCCAAACCCGGCCCCCTGGATCCCATTATCGACCATCCTGGACCCCCGATCACTGTGTTTTCCCCACTCTGACGGTGGGACCCGTCGGTCGGAATTCAACAATCAGCTAAGTCGAATTTTTTTCTTGTATATTTTTATAATACTTTGAGCCGTCTCAAGACCATAAAATCTATCCTTGATTAATAAAAACTATTTAAAAAATGTGATAAAACACGAAAAAATAAGTGTGAAGAATACATAAAATGTTATGAAAAATTAAGTATATTTTTTAAAATAAAATACTCAAAAATTGGCGGAAATAAATATAAAAGTAAATGAGAATGGGAGAACGAATCGAAATATTCCAAATATTTTTTGATCCTAAAGATATAAAGGGACCATAACAATGTGTCCTAAAATACAAAGGGAACCTAATCTTTATTCTGGATCCCAAAAGATATAAAGGAAACCAATTACAATGTGAATGCAATATTTGTCCTTAAAAAATAAAGTTATCTACTTCAAATCAATGATAGTCTACAACAGCCAGAGGCGAATCTGGGATTTTATTTCGAAGAAGTGTGGAGTCAAATTTCTAAAAAATAGGAGTTTTATTGTTAATATCCAAAAATATTCATAATTTTGGGAGAACAGATTTTAATAAATGATTATTTAATTAAAATAATTTTAGAAAATCAAATTATGTATAGGAAAAAATATATTACAAAATAAAATTGTAATATATCCATAAAATATTATTGAAGGAAAAAGCATCAGGAAAATCATTGTTACGTTTATGCACTCAATAATCAGGAATTAATTTAGATTTTATTTAAATTTGATAAAAATGCATAAAACTTTGCAGAAATATCTAGTTTATCATAGAACAATATCTAAGATTTTTTAGTAATAAAGAATCTACCCCTTCATAGCAAAGGGGGAAAAAAGACAAGAAACCCCAATTTTGATATGCTATATCTTAGAAATAAAATTATTTATAGCTTTCATATTTTAAACATATATTAAATAAATTCTAATGTGACTTTAACTACGATTTTATCGTTATTTTAAAATTTTTTGATAGCTTTTGCCAAGAGAGTCAAAATGGAATAATTTTAAAATGTTACAAAATGATATAAAAAAAATATGTAAATAAAATTATGATGTAAAGTGTTTATCTAAGGTTCAAATATCAATATATTTATAATAAAAATGATATATAAAAGTGATTTATGCTTAATAGGTAAAAAATTTCATTGATATTGTTATAATTGTTGAAAAAAAGAAGAAATAAATTTAATATAATACATAAAATGTCAGTTATTTTCTGACAGGGGAATTAAGTTTTCCTTGGGGGAAGAAGTGGAGATGATGATCACATGGGGTTTTATTGTTAGGAAAAAGCCATTAGTTGGAGATTTGAAGATATTGGATTAATGGTAGAAGATGTCAGCTGTGGACCTTTGGGGAATGAAGAATTGGATAATTATGATTTATTATATTATATTATTTTTAATGGATAGATTGTTGTTGTTTTATTATGGATAAAGATAATTTTGAATAAATGGGTTATGTTAAATATGGATCGTCGTTAATGGTCAATGTTATATAATTGAGAGTAAAAGGCATTTTTGTTATATTTAAGTTAACTTGTAAAAGTGGTGCCGTGACCAGGATCGACAACATATGGATTTAGGTACACAACGCATAAGTACTAATCACTGTACAGGGGTAAGTGAGATTAAGGGGTGAGTTTAAGGATTTCTATACTTTTATTAAAAGGTGTAAGATAGAAAGTATGTAATGAGTATTAGGCAGAAATATGGAAATAAGATCAGGAATTTAAGACAGTAATATTTGGTATATTATCTTATGTGTAGATGTATATGGTACATCCAATTTTGATTATTATTTGATATGCCTTAAGACTCATTGAATGGTGTTATAGGTATTCCGTCATAGGAAGATAAAAGACCTCATGATCAGTAGGACAGAAAGGATTGCTAAATATTTAAATATTTGAAATTTAGGAAAATATATATGGAAATAGACTTTTGTAATAAAGTGTATATTACAATTATGCATTTTGGGGTTTTAAAGGTATGGACATGTGTGGGATCATTTATTGTTAATTAATGTTAATATAATGTATTTGTAATTTAGTTTCAATTAAGGTTGATATGTTATTAAAGGATCTATTGAGGGTGAGTTAATGTTGTTTATTTTGAAGTAATTAACCATTTTTATGAAATAGGGTGTAATGTGAATTACACATACGATATATTTAATTATGAATGATAATATTTATTTTGATTTAGTGTCTGCATTTAGTATATATATAAATTGGATAGGAATTTATATGATATATCAGATGATGTATTTAGTATATATATAAATTGGATAGGAATTTATATGATATATCAGATGATGTATAATATTTTTTTTTTCCAAATTATGAAATCTTTATATTTAATATATATTTTTTTTTTTAAATTTGCAAAAAATAATTTAATTGATAAATTAAAAAATAAAAGTAATATGATATCCTTAAGTACAGATTTATGGACTGCTAATAATAGCACGTCCTACTGTGCTATTACTTTCCATTATATTGATAACAATTGGGATATTGTAAATAGGATTTTAGATATTATTTTGTTTCCTCACCCACACACTGGAGATAATATCTGCAAAATTGTTTTATCATCATTATAAGATTTTAAATTAAGTGATAAAATAATATCAATAACATCAAATGAGATCAAGGCAGTACAACTGCTGCAAGAGTATTATCAAACCCATTACTCGAAATGGGCATCGCTGCATGGCCCACATCATTAATTTAATAGTAAAGGTGGGCCTTCATTTTTTTGAGGCGAAATTGGAAAAAATAGAAAATATAGTTAATAAATTACATAGCTCACCCAAATTTATGCAATCTTATAAAGCCATATGTTGGGCTACATTAATACCTTTAGCTGTTACAAGATGGAACAGCAAGTACCTCATGATATCCGAAATTAATAAGGTAATAATTATTATTGTATATTTTATTCTTTTTCTTAATATTTATCTATCTAGAATATTGATCCAATTCATGAACTGAGCGATCAAGGTATAATAGGGGAGGATATTACCCCAACTTCTGATGAATACTCGTTCTTCCTAGAGTTGGAAGAATTTCTTCTACCCTTTTATCAAATAACAGTAGAAATATCCACTCATTCTCCCACAATCGGGATGACCCTTTTATTCTTCAATGATATATTGGAGAATTTAAAAAATCATACCGTGGCATATTCAAATTTGTCAATAAAAGAAGCAGCCACTATTATGTTAAAGAAAGCTGAAGAATATAGTCATAATATATTCACTCCATATAATTACGCAGCGTTGTTACTTGATCCTAGGATCAAAAATACCCTAATTACAAATCTAAAGGATGACGTTGCAGATAAATATTTAGATATATTTAAAATAAACTTTGCAAAATATACGTCAGAGCCAGATGTGTATAATTTTGATAATAATAACAATATCTCGAATTCTAAAACTATTTCAATATTGCAGGGATTGAAAAAAGGGTATATTTGTTAAATGTTCTATTATAAATCCATAATCTTTGATATTTTAAATTTATCCATATTTAGAAAAGGAGCATCAAATGGCACTAATGATAATAATCAATTAACGACATACCTCAATGAACCACTCGCGCCCGAAATCACAAATATATTAGATTGGTGGAGAGGAAATGCTGATCGTTTTCCTCATTTAGCAATGATGGCCAGGGACTATTTATGCCAACAGACAACATCAGTGGCATCGGAAAGAGCTTTTTCTTTGGCCGGAAATATTATAACTAAACTGAGGAACAGGATGGCCCCATCGACGCTAAAGCAATGCATGTCTATTCGTGATGAAATATGGCAATAATTTCTCAGGTGTTACAGTATATGGAATCATATTTTTAATAAACATACATCAATTAGAGAGGTAAGAATAGAAATATAAAATATCACTTATTTATAAATTTATTTAAGCAAAATATCTATAATAAATATTTATGTTAATAGGTTATTTTGAGTTCAATTTATTATTCGTGTTGTTAAAAGTCTCAAATGCAGTCAATTTAAAAACATAAATTGAAATTTAGCTAAGTGCAGGCACGCGAATATTTATTTGGTTAAATTCGCCCCGTTTTAAAACATTAAGTATCATGCATGTCATATAATAATATTATTTATCTCAATAAAATTCTTAATATTTACATATATGTTAAAATATTATTTGAAGCGGGGCTTTATGTATGTTCTCTCTACCGTGCAAAACTCACTCGTAATAGGAATATGACAATTTTATATAACGGAATACGAATTTTTAACATAATATTTTATATGCGTTTGGATTGGAGAATATATATATATTTTAAATGTATATTATATAATTTTTTATTTCATTATATTTATCATAATACTATAATTATATATATTTGTTTAAATATAAATTATAATAAAATATCACATTATGCGATTATTAAGATTTTATGTTAACCATGAAAAAATAATTTCTCATAAAAAATATATATCAAAATTTATAATATCATAAGTTTGTCAATTGTCACCTAGATACTAAATACTTAGCGGTTACTTTGTCAAAATATATCTGTTTTATTTTTTTTATCTTGACGGATGGCCAGTATATCAATAAAATAACTTACTTAATTAATTTCTTCCGACGACAAAATTTTCAGTTATCGGCACTTTGGAATTATAAATGCTGAAATCTCATGGAGGACATTTTTTTAATCTTTACTTAAATGATATTAAATAAAAAAATTATTATCATGAAAAATAATAATTTTTTGGAAAAAAACAGATGGAAGGGGGAATGGAAATATAGTTTTTATTTTTTAATAAGGATAAATATTTATAAATCAAAAAAACGGATGTGAAAGAAAGTTATTAATAGTAGAAATATTAAAAATATATTCTTATTTTTTAAACAATAATTAGAATTAATTGTTTATAATTATTTAAATTATATTCTAGTTAAATTTACAACAACAGGTCTTTTTAAAAGGAAATCAAAAAAATCCTACTATTTATAGTAGGATGCCCTTGGTTGGTAAATTTACTAAAAATAAAATGTTAAAATATATTCATAAACACAATAGAGTTTATCGTAAGTCATAATCAGTTTTGTCAGTCAATATTTTGCTTTGATAATAATATTCCTGACTCCTCAGGACTACCTATATTATTATTTTGGATAAAAATATTCCTGCCCCTTCTAAGCCCTATACATTAGCCTACAGTACAAAGTAGAGAGGGAACGCCTGATCTCCTAATGAATAAATCTTACATATAATTTTGGGGAAAAAAATAAATGGGGTTTTGTGCCGGGAATATCAAATATGATATAATAAAATATATATTTATTAAATAATGTGAACAGGGTTTCCAGGTCAAAATTTTCAAATTGCGGATAAATAGTGCCATGTTAAAAATATTCCTGTGCCATCCTAGACCGCCCACTTTGAATAATAATTTAGATTACAATCAAGATATAATTAAATTCCCTTTTATTTGACGCCCATATCAATATTTTACATTGTTAAAAATATTTCTGACCTCATAAGACCTAGTAGACCCGCCTAATTAGAATATTAATAATAAGTATTAAAGTCAAAATTTAATTAAAACACCTTTTATTTGACGCCCATAATATCAATATCATCATGTTGTTAAAAATATTCATAACCTCTTGGACCCACCCATCTAGAATAATAATTATGATTACTAGTAGACTACAGTATATAATTCACACACCTAGCCCTATTAGCCTATCGAGACCGAGAGGGATGAATAAATATTATGTATACTTTTCTACTAAGTTCAAAAAAAAGTTAAAAATAAATGGGTTTTTGTGCCGGGTCTGAACTCCGGGTCTGTGCTCAGGGTTCTTGCTGAGAGCAGGCATGAGCACAAAATTGTAAATTTTACGACCAAGCAAATTCCTGTGCTTGACATTTGTTGAAATAGGAATGTTGTAATTATGAGTATATGATAGAGATATGGTGATTGATGTTGGAGTGTTTTGTATTTTTTTTAAAATTAATAATGTTTTTTTTTTATTATTATGTATGAAGGAAAAGGGAAAAAAAGTGATGATTTTAATGAAAAAAGTTTTTGATTTTTGATTGTAAATTAAACAAAAGAATTATATTTTTCTACGAAAGTTTTTGGATTTAATTGTAAATTAAATAAAAGAATTATATTTTATACGAAAGTTTTGAATTTATTTTAAATTGAATAAAAAATTATTGTTTTTGTACGAAGAATTATTCTATTGGAATTCTGCCCATGGAACCATAAATTCCACATTTCATTGCATTCTAACTAAAATATATAATAATTATACCTAATTATTGTCCAATTCGTCGAGTTTCTTTTGAATGGCGAGATGATATAGAAAAAGAGTTAAACAGATGGGAGCAGAAGGGAATTATAGCGTCAGTGGATAATAGTAATTGGGCGACACCGCTAGTACCCATTAGAAAACCCAATGGTACTCTGCGTTTATGTGCTGATTTTCGGATCACGATAAATCAATGGGTGCAGGAGATCAAGTTTCCGCTGCCGCGAATCGATGAAATTTTAGCTAGTCTAAAAGGGGCCAGGTATTTTTCAAAGGTGGATTTTGCCAATGCATATTTACAGTTAAAAGTTAGCGAAGAGACCAGTAAACTGTTG
Source organism: Gordionus sp. m RMFG-2023 (assembly GCF_954871325.1). Classification (NCBI taxonomy): domain Eukaryota; kingdom Metazoa; phylum Nematomorpha; class Gordioida; order Chordodea; family Parachordodidae; genus Gordionus; species Gordionus sp. m RMFG-2023. Next base: position 37,662,524 of record NC_088777.1, on the reverse strand, counting down.
AGTATAACGACGCAAAAGGGATTGTTCAACTTTAAGGGGTTACCATTCGGGTTAAGTGTATCGGCGCCAATTTTTCAAAGAGCAATGAATTCAATTTTTCAAGGAATGGAGGGAATTTTTTATTATATGGATGACCTTTTGATTAGTAGGAGGTCCATGGAAGAACATAATAAAGATTAGAGAAGGTATTACAACTTATCAAGATGAGGGGATTGCATGCAAATAGAGAAAAGAGTATATTTGGAGTCACCAGGGTAATATATTTAGGACATAATAAACCTACAATAAATATTATGAATAATATAAAATAATTCATTTATTAATTTTTCTTTATAAAAATATTTAATAAAATTGAAAAATCTAAAGGTCTTAATTAATGATTGTGTCATCATAATTTGAATAAATAACTGGTTGAAATGACAATGAATTGTTCTTGCTCAAGGTGAACTATAATAAATAAAATAATTATCTTATAGAAATAGTCCGATATAATTTATAATTATGTTATGTATTTAAATGAATATAATGTTAATTTAATTAAGAGAATAGGGAATTCTACCTCAAGGGAATATAGTCCAGTCAAGATAAAATATTCCTATCCTAATTCCTAAAATTAAGTAACATAAACACATGGTTATGATGTGTTATTGTTGGAAACATATTAGAAGGAAATTGACTAGACATGTTTTTTGAAAAAAAAATTTAGATTTAATTTTAAAAATAATCAATGACTGTTTCACAAATTTATTATTTATAAATTAAAAACGTTAAATTTATTGCAGGAGAAATTTTAAAATTGCGGGAGATGTATGCGTTTTAACCTAGAAATTGCGGGAGGGTCTTGCTGAAGCAGAGTTTTTTTATATATAATACTTGTTATAATTATAATTAATTTTAATTGGGCATGAATTTATTTGAGGGCTGAGCTCCCAAATCACCCACCCCACTCTTTAATTAAGGTTCTTTTGCATATCTTAATTAATTTCTAAGTGAAAGTAACTAGCTATAAAAATAACTTATTTCAAAGTTTAAAAATTGAAAAATGGGAACAAATATCCTAAGTAAGAAGAAGTTATGTTAATTTTTAAAAAGGAGTTATTAATAAACATTACTTTCCGAGATAAATTTTTGAAAAATAGGAACAAATGGTAAATACTTTTAATAAATGACTAATCGTAACAAAATTTTACAAAAGTGGAATTTAATCCTGAATTATAAATTAGAGATATGAGATTATTTGCCCATAGAATTTTATTTTAAAAATAATGTTAGTTTAAATTTAATCCGATCTTCACATTTACCCATAGAATTTGGGTAAAAAAATGTCAGTTTTAATTTAGTCAACGAGGCAAATCGTTTTAAGTAAAAAAAATGGTTTTCTAAAAAATCTCTTTATTAATTGTTTCTTCCTTCCGTTGATTTAATATTATTTATCAATTTAGCATAGTTAATGATATATCCATTTTATTGCGGCCGGTGCAAATTTTTTTTAGCAGCCTCATTAAAAATTGAGTTTTCTTAAGTTTCTTTCGAAATTTTCCGATATTGTGTTGCAAAAAAAACAGAAAGCATGATATAACAAACCTCCCACTCGGCTCTGCCTGAATATTTGTTATAAACAAATTAAAATTAAATGGTATAGGTTTTGTGGCCCAATTTGTGTCGATTTTTAAAAACGGCCCGATTAAGATTTTAAACTAAAATAATATTATGTAAGCAAGGATTTGGCTCATAAATGATAGAAAGGTATTGACCTCTATTTGCCAAATTTCGATATATATATATATTATTTTAGAACTTAATCAGGCCGTTTTTAAAAATCGAAATAAATCGGGCTTTTTAACATCACTAATTGTATAAATCCTTATTTTCTGTTTTAACATAAGTTAAAAACTATTCTATTTACAATTTCAGTTTGACTTAGTTTTCAGCAAAAACATAGGTAATTTCACTCTATAAATTCTAAATTAATTGTCATTAAATATTGCGCTATAATCTCTATTCAAGAATATTATGCAAAACTATCCACTTAATATCCAGTATATATATATATGTCAATCGATTTTATTCAATAAAGAGTAGTGCTTATTATAACTACTATATATTCAGTAAATAACTAATATTATTTTTTTATATTAGGTACTATGAGTTATGCTTATGGGTAACATAAGATAATAATATAAAATTTTAAACAAAAAAATGGAATCTATTAGATATGTAAATATTGAATTTTCATAAAATATAGTATAAATATGTTAAACAAATAATATAAATCTTAAATTATCCTTTAAATTTAAAATGTAATAAACAAACCAAAATATAAATAAAATCACTTTATAAACTGCGCATTGATAAATAATATTTGAATAATTTTGCAGGATTATTAATAAAAGCATAAAAGGATATTTAAACCAACTTTATAGTGTTGTTCAGATTTGCTGGAAAACATCTCCATTGTTATTTTAACAATTTTACAAGTTAAGTAATTTTTACTCGCAAATAAATTAAAAAATATGATAATGTTTTCAACAAATCTACACTACACTGGTATGGTAAGAAAATCGTCATTTTCAGTGTATTATAAATATTACTATTATAGTGTAGATTAAATCAAATTTAAAAATATTTGAAAAATCATCAATTTGAATAAATGAAATCAAGATAATTTATTTTTTAATATTATACTAATCTGACTTATTTAATGGGATTGAGTGCATGATTTAAAAAATATATAGTTAAAAAACTTTATTCTTATAATAAAATAATTAATGTTCTTTCTTCAACGACTTATAGATAAATATTTATGACTAAGGCCCTATCTGATAAACTAAATATATTCGCTAAGTAATTAATCTAAAAAAAATAATAAAACATATTCCGTTATTCAATCTGAATAATAAATTGAAATTAGAAGGGGCCAAAATATAAAAAAAAGTCCACAATAAGACAAAATTTGTTTTAATTTATAATCCAAGTAATTTTTTGGAGCTTATGACCAGGTATAAAAATCAAATCGCTTCCCTAAAATTTCCCTTAATCGATAGGTTGATAAGTTCCAGCATTTTCAGATCCTCCTCTCCTAAAGATGTTTCCGACCCAAGAACCGCTTCTCCGGCTTCTAGCAATAAAGTAGGCAATTAAAACGACACATATAAGAGCAGCTAAGGCGCACCCAACAGCTATAGCCACTTTATCGCTAATCATTCTGTCATTGTAACAAATCCATACTATATATATTTAAAAAAATGTCCAATGTAAATATAAAAATCATAAACATTATATATATTTTTTTTTGCATTTTGTTGTTTTTCATCGAAAGAATAAGCTATTATTTTTAAAATGTTAATTTACCATAAAATTTAAAAAATAGAATTAAAAATTTTGTTTAGGGAAAATAAAATAATTTGTCATTGGAGTTGGAAAGGTTAAAGCGATCATGAATATTAAAATTAGTTAGGGAAAAAATGTTATTACAGTAATTTAGTCAATTCTTTAGAAAGTGAAGAATGGTTACTTATTAATATCATACATAATTTTTAGTGTCAATAATGTGTGTTACCATCTTGAAAGTAGGCTTCAATGTTAACGCTCCCATTCAGGCTTTGGTTTTTGTAAGTATCGGGTAAGCTGTAATTGTAGGGTATGAAAGGGTGAACTTTCGTGTTGGAATGACTCAAGGATAAGTTGGGGTTAAATTTGATCTTGTTTTCCGAGGTGCAGACATAGGTTTCGTTAAACCGAGCTGCCAATATATTTAGCAAAGCCTCATCTCTCAATGATAAGTTGATGTAGGCTATTATATAAAAAGAATATTTTGGAGTTAAATTTTATTTACGGTTTGAGAAAAATAAAATATTATTTGATAAATAATTTTATTCAAAAATTTAAAAAAAAAATATGTATATTTTTATTTTAAAATAGCTTAATGATAATCATAGTAAGCCTATTCAAAAACGAATCTAAAGGAATATATATAAACAATTACTCGATTCTAATAAAACGAATTATTTCTTAAATATTGATAAAATTGAATGATTTTAAAAAAAAATGTTATATTCACTATTTGTTTATTTTCATAGTTTTCTTACAACCTTTTTTAAAATAATATTATAAATTTTATTCAAAAATCAATGTTTAACACTCGAAAATGTACAAAATAATAAATAATATAATTCATTTTCTTTGTAATCAATTATTATATAAAAATCAAGCATAATTATGGATAATATTATGACTATGATGAGACCTTTAATGATAAAGGTGACAAATAGCCACCAAAAAGAGTAGCCCTTTGAAAACAGTACATTAATAGATTAGTAAAAAGATTGTTTAAAACAATGTAAGAGCATCACTATCTGCTTTTAACTATCATTATAATAGGTTCCAATGGTTAAAGACGTGGACTGAAAGAAAAGTTATTGTATAAATGAAAAATAATTAATTTAAATATCAATATTATAAAGGTTAATTTGAAATGTTTTTGTATTGATATTAAATATGAAATTAGTATTGATGGTATGTAAACTTTAGTGTTTAAAGTGAGTATAAATAGAGAAATCGAATATGGAAAAAGAAAGAAAAATTTTATAATTTTTAATAATTTATATTTTTTACTAGTTTTTTTGAACTTTTATAATTTTTTAATTTTATTTATTCTATCATGATTATTGTAACCATATATTTTAATAAATTAAATTAGCTATCCTCAATTATTAATTAATTTGGAATGGGATTCAAATCGAATTTAATACCATTCACACCTGAAAAAAAAGAGTTAACTCGCAACAATTTTAACTGCAATGAACAGTTGGTAAAAAATAGTCCGGTAAATTTTTCATCTGATATTTGGATCTATTCAGCTCAACTCAGGTTCCCTTTTCAAGGTTAAATAAACAGCCCCTTTTATTAATGAGCATTTTAAACAAAATGACTGTTAAATCCCTAAGTCGTATGGATGGCGAGGGAATTAGGGACTATCTCATTTCGGAAGGCTAGCTTAGTGGTATTTGGGATGGCTTAATACATACCATTACAAATAAAGAGAATCATCGAGAGTAATATCCCTAGGAATAAAATCACTAGGCAACCACTAGTCATTTATAAGGTCCTTCGTAGTAGTACATTACAACGTAAAAATTATGTAATAAGTAGTAAAGTATGGCGATTTATTTATATAAAATAGACAATTTGAAGTTTTAATTACAAAATTATTCAGCAATAAATTATTAGTGATGCTTAAGGGTAAAAAACTCAAAAGTTAAAATTAATCAAAAAATGATTTGCATGCCGTACATAAAAATCCCGCTCTTCATTTGGTTCAATTATGTGTGCCATTATAATAGCCAATCACATCGTAAATAAAAGACAGGGATAATTAAGTGTGATGAGTTAAGCAAAAAAAACCAACCTTTGTCTGTTAATCAAAATTTGCACAAAAGATATTTATCCTCATTAAAAATGAAAGGTTTAATATATTTTAAACATAATAGTGCAATAAAGAAATCTGTCAATATATTTCCCTATAAATTATTTAATTTAAAAAAACGAATAATTCAAATTGAATATAAATAGTAGTTTTTATTATTCGTAAGTAAATTATTCGATTCATTTAAAAATAATTCAATATTCAATTTGCATTCATTTTTGAATATGCCAAATAATTAGTGATGAAAATAGATAAATTATTAAACTTCAATAAATATCAGAGACCATATTTTAATATTTTTAAATATACCCGAGCCGAGCCTAAAAAATTTTTTAAAAAAATATCCGGGCCAGGCCGTAAATTTTAAAACCAAATATTTGAAATCGCCATTATTAGCTATAAAAATTAAAAATAAATAAAATATATTTTAAAAAAATCCGGGGGCCGGGCCGAAATGGTACCTCTGCAAGTCTCTGATAAATACATTAATTTCATATAGAAAAAGCAAGAAAGATTATCAAAAATGTATTAAATTTATTTATTTTTGAAGTGATATATTTTTTTAACAATCAAATATTTCTTACCTGGATTCACTGAATCGTTAAAAGAATGGGTGGTGTATGAGACTCGAATTGAACGTAAAGCGTAATGATTTGGTAAGACTGTTTTCAAGAGAAGTATGAAATAATTGAAAAATTAAGTGACATTTAACAAATATTTTATATTCTATAAATTTTTTCTTTATATCCTTCTTATTCTACCAATCCCTATGTAGATAAGTCGGGTCAGGTACCACGGACCGGAGAAATTTTTTCATAAAAGTTTGAAATAGATTTTTTTTAAAAATCTCTTAGTTCTTTAAGTTTATTTCTTAAAAAATCGTTCACTCTTTTTCATTTCTATCCTTTCTTTCATACCCGTGGTCTTGCCAGTTGATAGAGCGTGAAGCGTCTCAAACTCAATGTCCAAATACCAAGGCAGATTATTAACGGGAAACGTCAATTTAAGGTTTTGCCATTCGTGCAGCGTGGAAGATGGAGATGTGTGACTATCATCGGAAAAATAACCAAGGTTAGTACACTTTCCGCTAATATTGGATGTGGTTGGCACAGCTATTTTAACCTGTTTGTTCTAATGATTATAACAAGTTATTTATGAGGAATTATTAATCAAAAATGTTTAAGTATCTTTGAATATAAATTAAAAGAGCAACTCATAATATTGTGATTAAAAAAATATGGTGCAATTTTTTGAAAAACCTATAGCCCTTGTTAGGAAAGACCAGCTGTGAGCCTTCCTTCTAAAAAAGAGTTCAATGAAAAATCACTAAATCATCGGGTTCGGTGTCCAGAAAAATTATAAATTTACACAAAATGGATATAATAAAATAAAAAACGATTCCACATAAAATGTTTTTAATATTGAAAATAAAGAAAACAATTATGTACTTAATATTTAACGTTTATTGTATATATATATTTTACATAGTATTTTTTTAAAATATATATTTTTTTATACTGTCCAAATTTTTAATAATTAAAAAAAAAAAATTTGAACCCTGAACCCTAAATTTAAAAAAAGGTTCTAGTTCTGGTTCAGTAAAATATCAGAGTTCGAAGGGTTCGGGTTCACAGTTCTGGAAAAGACAATTGATTTAAAATAGACCTTTCTAACGCCCTTATATATGAAAATTTAGAAATGTTTAGAGCCTTACTCAGCTTAAAACATGGAATTAATTTAACAAAATTGAATAAAAATAATAAAATTACATCCGTTTTATTGTTTCCCTTCAGGGCCAAATATGTAACATCGATAGCAAGACTGCTTTCGAAGGCAAGACAGGCTCTTTTATAGGCGTCGATGATATTTGAATTTTTAACGTTGATATTATCGATAGTTTCTTTGGGATCGTAGTATATCATCCACTGCCCAGCAGCTGGAACTGTATTGGGTAGCATGGTAACTGATGGGGTGGGCGTAGTTATAGTAGGAATTGAAGATGTAGTGGTGAGGCCTGTCGTAGCAGTGCTGGCTGCTGAGAGAGGAATAGATATGATAAAATTTGAAATGAAAACGCTAATTTGGGAGTACATAGTGTTGTTAAAAAGCCCGATTTGAGTCGATTTTTAAATACGGCTCGATTAAGATTTTAGCCAAATATTATTTTGGCTATATTCTTAATCGGACCGTTTTTAAAAATCGACCCGAATCGGACTTTAAACAACACTAGGAGACTGAATGCAAGGATGTCAATTTACGTTCTTTAAGATACTACACAAAAGATGAACTCCTATTAAATTATTAGCCACCAAAAAATTAACAAATTGCTACGAAAGAATTTACCAAAAATGAATCGTTGGTTAATAATTTAAATATTCCAACTGTTAAACCAATAGAGATTTTTCCTATAAAAGATTAATTTAAGCTAGTTTCATATAATGTAAATGTTATAGCAAAATCGTTTAAATTAAATTACTAGTATTCGAGGTAGTTGTATTATTTGAATTAAAAGGAAACGGGTTGGAATATCTGGTAAAATAATCGAGATCTATGTTCAAAAGTTGCTTGCCAGTATAATCGTACAGTGTTTTAACATCGCTGCCCAGGTGAGAATTATTATGATTTTGAATAAATGGAACCCGATATTTTGAAAACTTTTTATTGTTTGGTTCGAGAGATAAGGGAAGGTAGTCAGAATCGCAGTGGACAGCTTATATAAGTAATAGATGCAATTTAGATTCTTCAAATTATGCAATTATAATTCAACATAATAAATAAATATGGCAGTTCAATTATTATATTTTTACATCTCCACTTGGCAAAAAATTATAAAAAATAATGTTATTAAAATCTATTATTTTGACTCACCAGGACCGAAATATTTGTCCAGCCTATCATCGCTATTACCACCATCACCAGTTTTACTATTGTTGACACCAATTTTATTAATTTCAGATTTTTCTGCAGAATCAACAAGAGATCGGAAAGCCTGAACTCTAAAAGCTTTCAAAGAAATAGTAATAAATGGCGGCCAAAGTGATATAGTGATCAGGTCATTGTGCCTAAAATTTTTATAAGTGTCATTAGATTCTACCGTCTTGTTGGAGATGGAATTAACGATGTTTTGGCCACAAGTGAAGGAATTTCCCAAAGGAGTTAATCTTATTGGCTCTGAGAGGTGGGCATAGACTGTAGAATAATAATATTTAGTGCGTAATAAAAATATATTACTTATCTTAATATTTTTAGAAAATTAAATTAATAAGTTATCATTCAAACAAATGAAATTCGAATATTTTTTTGTAGTATTTAACAACACTACTCATAAAAATGTTTAAATTGATATTAAATAAGTTAGATGAATAACAGAAATAGAAATTACATTATAATATATCTAAATATATAACGTTTGGATATATTTTTACAAAAAAAGCTTTATTTTATGGCTAGCTATATAAAAGGATAACAATAGTAAATATTAGTATAACTATAATTTTCTAATTTTATAAAGATTAGCAAAAAAATCAATTTATTTGATCATGATAATATTGCTTCAGAAACAGATATAGTTGATAATATTGATGAAAATTTTAATAATTCTATTGATGATATCCATTCATATACAAAAATGAACTTGTTAATATTCATGAAGGTCCAAGTATTTCTAATCTCAATAATAGAAATTGGATATTTAAAAATATTGAATTATAATTTTTCCATTTGGGTCCCAAGGCCTTATATTTAAAAAAAAACTATTGATTGCTACAGAGTAGACATAAAAGGCAGAAGATTCTACTTTCGACTAGTGCACTGCGAATGCATGATTATTGTATCGAGGATATTTACTTCAAAAAAAGAAAAAATATTTTAAACAATAGAGAGACCATCGAATGAACCCCTATAAAACAAAAAAATATGCTAACTTCGATAATATCAGATGTTAGATCTTATGGCATATGTCATTTGCCAGTTAAAGTGTAAGCTATATGTTGTTGCATATTCAAAGGACAAAATGTGAAAAATGCGAAATTTATTTATGTTAAAATCAGGAAAGAAATTGTTTTAAAACAATATATTTTTTTTATAAATGCATTAAGCTTAATAATGCCAAATTATATCTTAGTTTTTTTTCACGTATATTACGAAATAAAAATATTACATGTATGATATATATAAATAACAATTTTTTTTGGTTTTATTTTAAAAAGTTGGGCTTTATTTTTGAAAATTAGATGATTAATTTTATTTATTTAAAGATGATTAAATAAAGAATTTAGACCATGTTGAATTCTTATTACGTGAATTTGGTGTTCATTTTAGGGATTCAATTATTTAATTTACTTAAATTTTGATTGAATTTAACTTAAACTATATCATTTAATTTAATTTATCTTAAGATGTAACATTATATTTCAATTAAATTAACCGAAAACTTTTTAATAATTATTTAGAACTTATATGCAAAATATAGTAAAATAAGGCATAATAAAACGTTTTTATTTAAAAACAAAAATTAATAATAATTAAAACGCAAACAAAAAGGATAATAAATTTTGATGTGATTTAAACCAATTTGATTTGATCACACCAACCCTAGATAAAACCTATTATTATAAATATATTTTCCAACGGTTTTTTTGGAATAATAAACTCTTTTTATAAAAAAAGGAACGCGGTAACCAAGAAAATGTTTTGATATTAAAAAAAGTCATACATATTTATAAAAATAAATACCTTTGGAGACAGCTTCCTTAATATCGCAATTAAGGGTCATATTGTCAAGCGTCACGTAAGTAGCAGAAATAAGAGGATTAACCATCTTGTGTATGTATATATTATATATTAAGATATTATAACATAAGAAGCATTGCCTAATTGATCGCCTAATATTATTTGTAAATACAAATAAATCGGCTTTAACTATAATTTTAATGAATTTATTTCTTCAAAATTAAATTGCTAATAAAAAGTGGTCAAATAATCAACTATAGTCAAAATAAGGTAAAAGGTCCATATATAAAAACTAAATTGGGGGAAAATTCCACGAGAGAGACGTGGTTGAAAGCGGGGCAAAAGCAATAACTGAGGGAGTCAGGAGCGTAATTCCATATCAAAGAGATCAAGATTCGATTGATCCTTTGGCATTTGGGTAAAATTTTATATACTACAAGTAATTAAAGCATGGTACCTATTGTAGTATCTCTCTTATATTTTGAAGATATCAAGATGTGAAAAATATTTGGATAATGTAGAACAATAGCGAATTTACTGTTTTTAAATATTTTTCTTACCAATAAAAATATTACATTATATATATATTCATGTTGCAGATTCTTTATCATAATAAGAATTTCATATAAAAATTATTTAGAATATTTATAATTACATATTATGTTTAAAAAAAAATTCTTTGTTTCCTTAGTGTTTTTTATTTTATAGATTTTTTAAAGTGAAAACGAAAATTTGGCAAACCATTTTTTAAATACTAAAATATATTGGTCTTAGTAAAAAATTTTATAAGGCTTGTTATAAAAAAATATACATTTTAAAAAAAATGTTATTTTCTTTTGATATTATAATCATTATTTACTTAGTTAAGTGTACAAAATTTCATCCAAATCTCAAGGTGAGTTGATAATCATGTTTTTTTGAGACCCATAAAAATGTAATAAAAATTTATATATGAATTCAAAATTTTTGACCTAGCAACCATGTACCGAGATAAAATCTTGATTTACAGTTAATTATAAATTTATTCGATGTAAGCACTAGAGATCTGCAAAGTTAGGCCTGGTCCGTACCCGGCCCGAACGGGCTTCGGGCCTATATCAATTAAAATAATCGGGTTCGGGCCAGGCCTAATATTTTTAAAAAAAATTCGGGCCGGGTCGGACCTTGGAAATTTTATTAAATATACCTAAATTTATCAATTTTATATTGATTTTTTTATGTAAAATAAAAATTTTTGATTTAATTTATTGTAACTAAATGCTATATAACATATGTCTTTTATTTTAAGTAATTATAAAAATTAATTTCTATATTCGGTAAATTTAAAAAAAAAAAATTTCGAATTCGGGCCGGGCCGGCAAAACATTTTAAAAAAATTTCGGGTTCGGGACGGGCCGGCAAAACTTTTTTAAAAAAATTTCGGACCGGGCCGTTGAAAAATTAGGCCCGATGCAGATCACTAGTAAGCACCAGTAATTGGATTATTGGAATGCTAAAGTTATACTCGCATATCGAGATATCATTATAAAATAAATGTATACTTTATTGACCATATCAAACAATATTTTAAAATTATACCTAAATTAAAATTTTAACGCTTATTTTTCCGCCATGTTAATAATGAGTTTTTATAAAATATCTATGATAAAACTAAATATCACTCACAAACATATAGAGTATTTCATTAATCGATCGATGATTCTACAAAAAATTTATTTTAATTTACCTGTGAGCTGGTCACATTGTTAATAATGGAAATCACGGAGGCACTGAAATTCAAATCTAACACGCAATCGAAGGGTTTCACATCTGTTCGGATCGGCCGAGCCTCGAAAACGGCGCTGATAGAAACGAGATTAGGGTTTGGCAGTGTAAAGTTAGTTGGGGAAGATGGCGAAAGAGAAGGGGAGGTGGAGCAGTTACCCGAAATTAGAACCGAATCGGAAGGCAGCTCGAACGTGATGAGCTTGGGCTATATAAAGTATTAGTAAATAGAGTTTCATGGTAAATTTAAAAATAATAAGCTAAAAAATAATAAAAGAACATAACATAACGGGGCCACATTCTGAAATTGCATAAGTCCGACCCATCAGATATGAAGAACTAACCCTGGGTTATAATAAAAAGATTTTGAAATATCGAGATTTAATGGGATAACCCGTGCTTTCTGATCACGGGCGTTATATACCTTACCTACTGAGAAACGACATGAATTTTTAAGATTAGTGGATGTTGATGGATGCCTGATGAAGAAATTATATAAAATAAGTCCTCTATAAAATACAAACAGAAAATGAGATCAATAATATAAACAAAATAAAGTGGTTGAAAGGCTAATTTTAGCCTATATTAAGGTTATTCAAATTTTTTTCATCTATCTTTAAATAGAAATAATTAAATTAGGCTTAACCTTCATCGTCATTTTGTCGGTGTAGGCTACCATAAATTGAACGTTCCCTTCAAATAAGAAGCAAGGATGAGGAGAATTATTATCTTCGCCTGAGGAGGAAGGAGGGAAGGATACCGAAGTTATGCTAAGTTTTTCATTAGGACCTTTGAAATTATCGTTGGTGTCTAGTAAGCATTTGATTGAAGGAAGGAGAAAAGTTGAAATCAGGATTATTAAATCTAAGATCAAAACCGTTTTGTTTAGGTGGAGTTTGAATATTTCCATAGTTTGGTGTGTATCTTATCTGATAAGAATAAATATAATAATTCGTTTTATTTTGATTAACATTTTACCTTGTAAAATGGGTAAATTATTTTAAAATTCATAAATAAATATAGTGACATATTATACATATGATAAATCTAAATACCATGACAAGTCAACAAAAAAACAATTTTTATCCCTAAACCCTTCAGATTTTTCTAAAATTTTTACAAAAGTTTTTATAGTTATATAACTATAAAAAAAATATTATTTAGTTTCTAATTCCAAATAGAGGCTCAGATATTGGCCTCTAAATGTCGAATAAATGGGGCATTTTAAGCAAAATGCACTCCTTTTAATTTTAGTTATTTTTGAAACTAGAAGTGACATTTAAATTTCTTAATATAGCTGAATGGCATGCCTTTAAGGTGATATAATATTAAATATTGTTATAAATTTTAAATGTCAAAAAAATAATCATAAAATCAAATAGGCACTTTTTTCTCTCAACTTTTTTATGTATAGATAGTAGAGATCTGCATCAAGCCTAAATATTACTAGGCCCGGCCTGAAATTTAAAATTTTTTTATAACCCGAACCAAAATCGTTTTCAAAATTAGGCACTAGGTATGTAGCGATATTTTTTATCGGATCGGGCCGATTTTCACCCATTAATTCGATATACTTTGGCCTCGTGATACACCGGTGATCGATACAAATGAAATCGATCGAAATACAAATATTGGGAGATCAGGATTGGGATATCTGTCGATTTGATAACTCCGTGTTGGGAATACTCAGGTAGGATATCTGGTCGATACTGATTTCATATACCGGTGGGAGTTTAAGATACTTTGGCCTCAAAAATGATACACCGGTGATCGATACAAATGAAATCGATCAGAAATACAAAGATAAAAATAGATAGCAAGATTAATATTATAATAGATAAGTGAAGGAGCTTACCACCAGAAAAGGTGAAAGCTAAAAAAAAAAAAATTCGATATGATATCGGATAGGCAATCGGCCGATAGCAATGTAATATTAATATTAAGAATATCGGATTGGTCTCCAAAAAGTGGTATCTACTTAAGACCAAAGTAAATTCAGACCCCCTGAGGGATCGGGCCTTGCAGAACACTAATATTGATAGTTAAATGTGCAAATTTTCAAGTTGGGACTAGTTCACATTTAGGAGATATGGCATTTTAATAAATGTCATGATTATAGATTTATTATTTTTGGCCCGGGTTTATTTTTAATTTGTTATTCTATGGCCCCTAACCTAAGTTATTTTTTCAAATTCGGTCATTAAATTTATTTGTTTTTAATTTCAAAAAGGCGAAACAACCAGATAACTATTCCTATTAACTGCTACATTTTTTCCGATTAAATGAGAGGAAATTATAAATGATAGAGATAATCTTTATTTAACTATGTTTTTAAGGTAATGAGTCAACTTAGAAAATGAATAAATTCGGCTGACCTATAGAAAAAGATATTTATTATATAAATTTTGAAAAGACCAAATCTTATTCGAGCGATAAAAAAATATGTATGATTCAAAAATAAGATAAAAATTAAAACAATGAGTTAGGAAACAAAATTTATTCGTAAAAAAAGATTAATTAGTGCATTGAAAAAAAAATGATAACGATAAGAATTTAAAATATATTATAAATAATAGGTAAGGATAAAAAAATTTTTTCTTCCATAATGAAATTTAAAGAAAAAAGTAATAGCCAAATAAATAAACTAACACCATGAGGAAAAATATAAATGAACTATCATTTTAAATCATGCGACTTGACTAGTCGGAGTGTTAAGAGTTAGTATGATTAATATCAGACCTGCAGGCCAGGGTACAGGAGCCGGGCTTTTAATTTTTTTTAAAATATACCTGGACAGGCCTAAAATGTTTTTTCTTAAAATATAACACGGGCCAGGCTGTATATTTTAAAACCGAATATTGTAAATCGTTATTATTAGCTATAAAAATTAAGAATAAATGTAATTTTTTAAAAAATAAATATCCGGGCCGAGCCTAAAAAATTATAAAACCCGGGTCGGGCCGAAATTTTTTTATTAAAAATTGCAAGTCTCTCATTAATATTAAGGCTAATAATCTATATTTATTTATTTTTTTTAAGAATTTTGTTCAATACCCTGCAAGGTAGGGGATCTGTGATTGGAATAAATCCGATCAGTTTGTTTAGTTATTTTTTTAACAAATATAATAAAACTAAAGGCGAATTTTTTTTCAAGATACAATTAAAGCGGGTTAAAAAATTTTTAGAATAAAAAGCAAATTTAATTTTATACTATATATAAGGTAATGATATATATCGTTAGTGGTCATATAGATATTTACTAAACCACAACCAAATTTTATTTAAATGCAAAAGTCCCACTTTTAAAAATATATATTAACGGAATCAGGCAGTTTCTTCTGATTTTCTATATATCATCGTAGCACAGAATCTAGTTGGTTTCAGAAAAGAAACCAGGTCCCGAATCCTGATCTATAAGGTAAGTGATATATACACTCGTCAATAGGTCCCAGACACCACTCGAAAATGACAATTTTTTAGTATATAACGATAAAATTACCAAGCTAATATTTTAATAAAACAGATTTAAAGATCAATAACTTTCCATGGTATACATCATAATCCTTATATATTATTAAACAGATACACATGGCAGGCAAATTTTCAAAGAAATCATTATTAGGTAATTAATAATTCAATTCTTTCATTTTATAACTAATATTAATTTGATGTGCATGTGTAAAGAAACAAAAAGGTGAAGTTAATGGTGGCAAGAAAGCGTAAAAGGAAAGGGAGAAAAGTATTAATTATTTTTTGATTGGCCGAGCCCCTATGAACATATCAATTTTTCAGAAAAAAATAATTGAGATGATTATGAATCATCGTATCCTGGCGGATTAAGAAGAAATAAAATTATCATTGTAATATAAAACAAAAAAACATTTTCTTATTATATAAGCTAATAAATTTTTTTTTTGCATTTTTATATTTTAAATGACTTGAATATTTCTAGTTTGCCAAAAAGTTAAACTTGACATAGTGATAAGATACATTGCTTAAAAATATTATAGGTAGAGATTTATAAAATATTGACCCGATTTTAAGGATTTCAGAAGCCGGTTCTATGAAAATGAGAGGTACTTAAAACTGTTATATTTATGTATAAAAATTATGTTACTGTTAAATTTTATTATTTATTTCTTTAAAATATATTGGAATGCTATTAATTTACTTCTATTAATGAAAAAATAACGAAAGAACCTGGACTTAAGTTCCAGCTACAAATATTTTTGCTTTCGGTTCGAAATTCTGTTAGCAAGCTAAAAAAATCGAAAATAACGCATGAATATTAGAGAATTTTAAATAATATACATATAAATTATTAAAAGAAATAGGTAAAGATTACCACCAATAACTTCTTTCCTTTTTTTATCGGTTTAATTTTTTTTATAAAATTTTAATTAATGAAAGGTATTCACTTATTTTTGGTTGCCAGGTTAAAATTGAAAATATCATATTGGCCAACGCCGATACTGCGATTTTAATCATTTTAGTAAATTGTTGCACCTCAAATAGATAAGTTATCGCCGATAAATCAGTTTTAAACCTGCGTTAAACAGGGTTCATTATCTGATTGATTAAAAACAATACGTTTGTAAATAATAAAATCTTATTAAAATAAAAAGTATAGTTGATATTTATAGAATATTAAAAAATGAATGTTAAAATTTTGGTATTTTTTGTTCAAAAGAGTATATAAAAACTTAGTAAAGAAAAATGAGTAACTCCGATTTTAATACAAATAATATGATTACCATTCTATATTATAAGCAAATATTAGAAATGTTTTAAGAATAATCGATAAAAAAATGAGCATTTTATCCTATAGATGGCGTATCTTTTTTAAATTTGTGTAAATGATTGACGTTTTTATATATATTTTATAATATATGATTTACAAAGAAGATTTTCAATGTCTAGCAGTGAACGATGTTTTGGGGTGCTGAGTTTTGGGATGGGATCCTTATCATAAAAATATGTCATTTAAGTTTTTTGATTAATTTCTTTCTATTATAAATAAATAAAGTAATGAATAGTAGCTGGGGTGGTCTAGTGGTGTATGATATAAGCTTGGAAACAGAAGGTCCCAGGTTCAATCCTGGTAAGGAACTAAAAAATTTCGAGTTTTTCTTCGAAGATGTGTATAGACATATGATATAATAAATTTCTGAGTTGAGAAATGGCACCCCGTTCACCGACAGGGTTGGACAGCCGGGTGCTAGGATACTTGTCCAATAAACTATATAAGATGGCCAGCTGAACTCGTGGGTCATTAGAAGATGATAATGATTTAGTGGCCAGCGCTAGGATAATGGTGACTGGGGGCAATTCAAGCTTAATGTCTATCAAGATACAATGGACTTGATAAAGATACAATGGACTTGATAAAGATACTCCAGTGAGAGATTCATCGAAATTGATAATCCGATGGGAGAAATGGAATCGATAAGAATACTCCAATGGATATCTGTCAATGTGATGAGGAATACTCCAGTGGGATATCTGTCTATATAAATACTTCAGTGCGAGATCAAGATACTAGATACTTTTGTCTGATACAATACTCCGGTGGGAGATCAAATGGAATCAGAAATACAAATTAGATAAAAAATAGATAGCATGAGTAATAAAGTGGAGAAAGGAAGGAGCTTACCACCTAAAAAAGGTGAAAGATAAAAAGTAAAAAAATAATTTTTAAGTAGCCTGCTGGACTTAAATTCAAACTAAATTCTTGTAAGTTTAAATTTTATATCCAAAAATCTTATTTTGCGTGAGTTGTTGGGCTCATAATATTTTAGTCAAGCCCAGTTAAACATGGTGTGTAGATCTCAAACAAAAATTTATTGATTGATAATAAAAAGATATAAATCAATAAAAGAGCAATATATGCCATATTTTTAGGGATGTACCAATATTTTTATTAAATAGGATCGGGCCAATATTTCACCCATTTTAAAATATTGGTTATTGGCCAATATTATTTTCCCGATATAATCTAATAAAAAATAGTATTTTTAACAAAAATAAAATGTTACAAAGTTTTTAAAAAAGTTATCTAAAATCATTTATTTTTATAAATAAAATTAAAATTCATTTTTTATTTTTTTAAATAATAATTAATAAACATTCTGCCATATTGTTATTTCTTTGTGCATTCTGTTTATAAAAGTGTGCAATAATCTCTTCAGAATCTGTTTTTAGTGAAGCTGGTGATATTGACAGTTACCATTGCTACAGGCTGACCTCTGATAAATTGGAAATTTTGGTATTTCTAAAAAGAAATCTTTGATATATTAATGTTAAATATTATTTTACATATTTATTTTAAATTTCATAATATATTTATTTATTACTTATTATAAAGTAATTTAACAATAAAAATATTTTATATACTTTTAGAATTGCAATTGAATTGAATATAAACTATAACTGCATTATAATATATTTAAATGATATAAGTTATGGTATAGTTAGATTATGATGTTACACCAATAAAAAATATATTAAAAATTAAAACCATTGTTATCTTTAATACAAAATTAGATATATCAGATTGGTAGTCTGCTGATATCAATTTAATATTGAGAATATTGGATTGGATTAACTTTGAAAAAGTAGTATCGTACACCTCTACATATTTTTATATTATAAATCATCACAATCCAGCCCAAAGCTTTCAACCATCCCAAAATTTTGTCTACAGGCCAGGTATTGAAAATGTTGTGATAGGAACATTTAGATCATTTAAAAAGGTATATAAAAACATTATTAATCATTTAGCAAAGAAAACCAAATAAACTATCTATAAATAATATTGCTCATTTTTTACTAATTTATGATATAGTAAATGCTCATATATTCATTTACAATGCCAATAGTAATGTTTGTTAAAAATTAATTACAAAAGCAACCCATTTTGATGTATAAGATACTTAAATATGGAGCAAAAGTTTTTTAAAACATTTAATTTTTAATTTATTTTCTAAATTAAACATTATGCTTTATTTTAATCAGAAACCTGCAGATATACCATATGCATAGCCTGGCCCAGATTTTTTTTTAAAAAAAATTTTAGCAGGGCACAAATTATTTTTTTTCAAGTTTTTTTCCGGCTTGAGCCGGGTTTTATATTTTCAGGCTTGGCCTGGATTTAAAAAAAAAATATTATATTTATTTATAACTAATAATGGCGATTTAAAATATTTAGTTTCAAAATATATGGCCTGACCTGGGTATTTCTAAAAATATGCCCCATCTATATTTAAAAAATTAAAATATGTTTAATACTAAGTTTATTATTTACAAGAGTATATTTTTTAATTTTAATAAAAATTGCCACTCATAAAAGGCCATTGTTTATGTACCCCTGATATCTCCAAAGGTATAAAGAAAATAGTCCCACAACTATCACCCTTGAACTGGCTGACACTCTTAATAACCCAGTCCAAGGCAACAATAAAGAGAGATTTCACAGTTTTTTAGTTCTAAATACATTATTATTGTATATAAATATATTTTTATCTTAATTGTTAATTTATTCTAAAAAGTATCATATTAAAACAATATTTTAAGGAAGTAGTATAGTTGATATAACAAATATTGGGGTATGTACACAGACTAATCAAAGGCAAAAAGAATAATTATTTAGAAGCAATGACAATTTGCAATATTTATGCATACTATAGGAAAATCATGGGTTCTTTGGCAACTATCTATCTACTACAAGCATAATTTGCTAATTTTATTTTTGTAGATTAATGAATATTTAGTCATTTTTAAATATATATTTCAAATGTGAAATTGTAAAAAATATTAACTTGAAGAATATTAAAGATTTAGCCGTATCCAAAATATTGTAAATAATTTTTTAAATTAATAATATGTGAAAGTGAGTTGACATTGGAAAAACATATATTCTTATTTATATACAAATACAAGATATGCAACAACTTAATAAGTATTTAGATTTGTAAAAAATAATTGATTGTTATATTAGTTTTTAAATTTCATAATTAATTTTTAAATGTACATATAATTAACATAGTAATAAAAATTTTTTAAACATTACCTTTTATAATGCAACTAAATAACCAAATTTCATTATCTAAAATTATTTTAGCACAAGGAATATAAACTAAATGATGTAATAAGCCTAAATCGATAACAAGCATTCAACATAGGTTATCATAAAAATATGTCAAATTATTTGATTTTATTTTTATAATAGGCTTAAATATCTTTAAACATATTTTTTATAATGGCATGGGCATTGCTAGCTATGTGCTTTAGGTAAGGTAAGAGCCCATTTTTTCAAAATTAATATCATTGAAAGATAGCTGAGCATTGCATTTTTCAAATTTTAAATAATTAACATTTATTTAAGCAAATACTTTAATATTTTATTTAAATAGCTTTCTCATTAGAGTCATTTTAAATAAATATTATTTTCCTTGTGTTACTAAATCATTTTTAAAACAAAAAGCAAAGTGACACGTAATTTTGTTAACTAGCTAAGCCGAGACGACTTAACTGCAACTCGAGTCTAGCTTCTAGTCGATAAAATGACTCCGACTCAAGTTGACTTAATGAGCTGCATTAGTCGGCTCACTTAGTCGGCTAGATAGATTAGTTGGCTCACTTGGTTGGCTTAGTCAACTCGATTAGTCGGCTCTCTTAGTTGGCTCGAGTCAGCTTACTTAGTTGGCTCGCTTAGCGGCTCATTTAGTCGACTCACTTCAGGGGCGTAGCTAGCCTTTACAATCTTAGGGGACTCAACTAAAAAAATAGTCCCCCATATCCCCTAATTTCATGGCCTTCGGCCCGCTTTTTCCCGTCCTTTGCCGGGTTTTATATCAATATATTATACTTTTTAAAATTTGCTAACTCTGAACAATTATTCTGAATTTAATATTTTGACCAATGATATATATCATTGATTTTGACATTTATTATATTATGCATAAAAGCCGAATAAATAGAGTAAATTATCTAAGGCACTTTAAATATAAAATTATCATTTTTTGGCACATATACTAATACTCAGAGTAAATTTTTTAAAATATTTTGATCTTGGGTCATAAAGACGCAGGAACATGGATTAATATTTATATTCGATTTTACTATAATATGTTGCATAAATTTTACTAAATTAATATTCTATTCACAAATCTGACTTTAAAAATATAAAACCTAGTATAAATACTGTATAAAAAAATGTTATTGTAATTCTCTTGGTGTAAAGGGAGGTAACCATGGAAATAGAATATTTAAATAGGGATATAATAAGCATAGTGGATTTATAACTATGACTAGATAAAATATCTCTAATAAAAATATCCATTTTTTGAAACTGCCCCCCCCATTACCTTTCTGCTCCTCTAGACTATCGCCACGATGGCATATCTATAGTAATAACAAATCAGTAAAAGAATTAGATATTCTTGAATTTAGGAGAAAGATTGTTATTGATAGTCAATAAATTCAGAGTTGTTAAGGAGCGGCGCTCCTGGAGCGCCGCTACATTTTCTCAAAAACAGCTGGACCGCCCCACCTTTTTAAAAATGAGGAGCGGGGCGGGAGTAGCTCCTTTTAAGGTTGGAGCAGAAGAGCGCCGCTCCACCGCTCCTTTTAATATATAAATTTTATTATTTTTTAAATATTAATAATATTTGTTAATTAAAATTTAATGAAAATTTTATTTTATTTAATTTAAATTTATTCATTATTAAATGTTGAGCCGAGTTTTATATTGATTTTTCATCTAAGTCAATCTTTGTGGAATAAACAAAATATGTCTACAAATATGGCGGACGATATTATCAGAAAGTTGGGTAGGTATCTAATATGCCCAAATTCCACTAGGTGGAATTCGTATTATGAGTCTATGGTTTTGCTAGCTAAAATATTAGATGAAAAACAAAAGGACCTTGATGAGTTGTGTGATAACCATGGGCTTATACGTTTTAACTCCTAAGAACGTAAATTTATTAAAGAGTATAGTCAAGTAAATATTAATATAATCGTTATCTTAGTGAAATAAATAAATTTTAGGTTATGGAGCCTATGAAAAAAGCTCTAAAAATCCTTGAAGGGGAGCTTCATATAGACATGGGTTTCCTAAGTCCAACCATTTCTAAACTTATTTCAAAATTAAACGAATTAACAGATTTAGAGTTTTGCCAACCTCTTGTAAAGTCTCTTATAAGCGGTATTAATAAAAGGTTTATAATAAAAAATAAATTATATCTATTTAAATAACTTTATTGCAGATTTTCAAATACTTATAATGATGATAATATCATTGCAGCGATTGTCCATCCCGCATTCAAATTGAATTGGGAATGGATAAAAAATCCAAAAAATATGGAACTAAAAGGCAGATTAATTAATTTTTTAAGGAAACAAATACCCGACGGAAAAATAGCTACAACTAGTTCACGGGAACCTTGCAAGATTTGGAAGATTTCTTTGGATTCCATGAAATTGATCACCATGAAGATAATATATTGGATAGATATTTTTTAAATAATGATAGCAAAATTACTATTTTTGAACAATTCCCTGAATTAAAAAATATTTATATAAAATACAATACCCCGCTTCCCTCTAGTGCTCTTGTGGAGCGCCTATTTAGTATTGCAAAACAGGTCTTAGGGGAGTAGCGTGGGTGTTTGTTAGATTCTAATTTAGAAAATTTATTACTTTTAAAAGCTAATAAAAGATTATAAATATTTTGATATATCATATAATATAAATAAAACGTTTTGATAAAAAAAATATGATTTTGTTTCGTGTACCTTTTAAAAAAATGAAAATCAAAGGAGCGGTTATGGAGCGGCACTCCATTAGTTGGAGCGGGAGCGCTCCTTTTAATATGTAGTAGCGGGAGCGGTAGATCGCTCCTTTTGAGAAGGTAGGAGCGGGAGCTCGCTACTTTTAAAAAGGAGCGTTAACAACTCTGAATAAATTTATATTATGATATGAACTCATTGATCATTGGATGATACAGGAAATAAAAATAAAAAAGAAAATACTGATGTTATAATCATCTAGATAAATATATTGATTATTTTACAGTGATTTGAATAAAAGTTTAAAAAAAATACACATCATAGTAAATATATTAAATTGGATTTGAAAATAGGTTTATATAAATTATTTTATATTCAATATGAAGTATTCCAATTGAACCAAGTCTTCCAAAAAATGAAATATACAATATCTTGATAAAAGATTTGAACAATATTTTTTAAATTTTTATTTAAAAAAATTAATAAATTTTAATTAAAAAAATGAGCTTTATTAATATTCAATATGGTAGTTATATTATGAATACATTAAATTATAATTTGTCAAACCTATGAGTAAAATTATTTAATGTATAAAATTTTTTTTACATAATAAATATGTATATATATAATTATTATAAAATAATACAAAATACAATAATAAAACGTACAGGAAGGTAACACCCCCCCCCCCTTCGCAAATTTGACTGTTTTCATAAATATCATTTTAAGCTAATAAAAATTTTACCCCCCCCCCCCCCCCCCACCCTCTTTCCCCAATCTTACAAATATTTGAATATCAATTTTCCAACATAAAACTTATTTTTTATAAATATATTTTATTAAAATTTCCTTTCCTTGTGAGTACATTAACATTATTCAAAAATATTAATAAAATGGAAAAATTTTAGTCAAAGAGATTGAAATCAAACGGTAATTTATTTTATTATTATATATAATTATTTTATTAAATTCAAAATTATTAGTGAGTTAGAATTAATAAGTATTTTTAATGATATTTTAGTTATTAATAAATATCTATAATTTTTTAAATATTTTTCAATTTTACTTCCAATTTGTAGAACAGAAGAAATAGAAATACAAAAGTTAAATAAGGCTGAGCATGAAAAAAGTAATGTGTCGTCAGAAGCAATATCATTATTGAATTCAATTGATCAAAGAGTTTATCATTCCTGCTAGTTGCATCAATAAATTATTTTCCTATAGCTCACTATTTTGTAGAAATTTACAAAAACCAAATTTAGATTTGGTTCAGGTTATTGATTTGGCGAAAAATATATGAACAGGTAGATACAATAAGAATGAATGTAGATGAATATTTTCATAATATTTATCTAGACGTTGAATCGAAGGCTAAATTTTATGATATAACACTAATTATACCTCGTCTAGCACCTACAATTATTGAGATGTAAGAATATTATAAAATATCCATTATCATTCCATTCTTAGATACTTTTTTATCGCAAATATAAGTTAAGTTTTTAGATAAAAAACAAGTGTTTAGCAATCTTCAAGTTTTATTACCTAAAGATCCTTCTTCGTTTTCTAATGCCACTATTGGTGAAATTGAATATTTGGCAAAATTTTATTCCTATGATATTGATACTGAAATAAATTTAATCAGTGAATTCGAATTGTGAAATATTTACTACGTTTAGCTATTTTACCTGAGCATGCTATTGATGCGCTCAATCGGTGTAAAGAAACCTTAACTCAATTTCCTAATATTTTGAAGTTGTTTTATATTCTTTCATGTTGCCCTATAACAACATGTACGAATGATAGGACTTTTTCCAACTTGAGAAGGTTGAAAACATATTTACGAAGTACTACTTCCGAATCTCGGCTAAATAGGTTAGCTCTGTTATTCCACAGAGATTTGGTTCCAACAACAAACGAAATTCTTGATAAATTGGCATCATTCTCACGAAAATTAAAAATCACATTATAATTATAGTATTTAATAAAAATTTTTGTATAATATTTTAGGGGAGATTGGGGTTATGCAAACCTCGGGGCTTGGCAAACCACTTAATCTCATTTTAAAATTAAATACACCAGAAGGTTAGATTTTATCCTAATATAGTTTTCATTAGTATACATCTATGGACAAAATATATTTTGAAATAATTAATTACTAAAAATTTTATTTAAGAAATAAAATTTTGAACAAATTTTCAAAAGATTTTTACATAAATATATAAACATTTAATTGTAAATTAAATTTTATTGCAAAGTTTAAACATTCTTCTTTAATTTGGGTAAGTTTTATGAGTATTTATCAAATCTTGATATTATTTCAATCATGATTTTTCAATTTAGAGCTAGCGGGGTTTGCCAAACCATACACGTCAATTATGGCAGTTAGTAAATGGAAAAAATTTCAAAATCTTGAAAAGGTATTTCATGGTTGTTTATGATTGGTATTTAGGATTTATGCTAAGAAATCTTAATCTCTCCTTAAAATTCATATTTTTTTATGTCAAAAATGTTTATTAAATTAGCCAAAATTAAGTTTCAATTTTTATATATAATTAGCTTCAATTTATAAGTATTATGATATTTTGAACAATAAAACAATAAAATTATTCTATACATATTATTATTAATAAATAAAAATGCATTTCAATTCATTATGGCCTAAAAAAACCAATGGTTTATGAAGCCCCTTGAAGTGGTTTGCCTCACCCGGCTATTGGGGCTTGTTGAACAAAATTTCCACTTTTACAAAAAATAAAATTTAAAATAAATGATTATATTCTTAAGATTTTTTATAAGGCACCTTTATAGAGTACATTTTTAGGTATCCAATCATATATTATTTTTTATAATATCTATAAAACAACAAGAGCTATAGCCAATTTTGTAAAATTTGGTTCGACTAACCTCAGTCTCCCCTATTTGATAAGAAGTTATAAAAAAAATTTTTTTTAAAATTATTTTCTAGTCAATATTTTATACACACTACTATTAATATTCTCAATAAAAAAATTATATTCTACTTATATTGTATGAGAATTTAAGCTGAGGAAGCAAATTTTATAAAAAAAATGACATTAAACTTTATTTCAACTTTACATTTAAAAAAACTTTATTAAATAAATATACCTAACTTAAAATAATAAAAAATAGGCTTGTAATATCCATAAGCACGAATTAGTAAATAATAGTTACAAATAGAAATATAATTATTATTAAATCCCCCCCCCCCCCCCCCTCCTTATAAGAATATCCTGGATACGCCACTGAAAAGGTAGGGGTACATAAAAAAATAACAAATTAAGTCACATCATCAATTGAAACAAAAAGTTAATAAAGCTGGAAATTTGATTTAATGACCTGGAAAAATTGAGAGAAAAAAATAGTCCAACAAAAACGGGTTAAATTAACTTTTACAAAACTTAGATTTAAATCATATTAAATACATTAGTATCATAGCTTTATTAAATGATATAATGTAATTATATTAAGAAATAAATGTTTAAAAAACCTTCTTTTTTTAAATTATGGTTAGTATTTTATTTTTAAATTTTAAAGTGATTTATACAAATAAAGGTAACAGAAATATAATGAATATTTATCGGTTGCTACCTAAAATAAATTTATTTACAAAGAAGTGTGCTTAATTATAAACTTGGACTTTTGCTTTCTTAATTCATTAGGATCTAAAATAATTTTTGGCATTTAATTCTTAAAAATTGAAATCATTAATTCCCTATATATAACTATAAATAAACCCATGTATTTTATAAAAGAATTTATTTTGTATGAATTTGTTATCAATTTAAACAAATGTTAATTAATTTTCGTTAGATCTTGTTTTAAAAAAAATATATAAAATCAACATAAATATTGATTGATAACAACCAAAACTTTAATCTATCTTTAAGAAATTTTATTATGGCCAAGATAAATTTTTTCTTTGACTAGGATCAACTCTGAGAAAATAATACTCTCATCCAGAGTCTACATGGGCATGGGGTGGGGGAATAGGAACAGCTTGTTTTCATTTTGAGGAAGTTAAGGGTATGCCTTAAAGTGGGTAGGCTAGGGGTAAGATAAATTAATAGGGAAGGTTATCTATTAAATTTAGATGAAATCAAAATGTACTGTTGTAAAAATTAATACTTTAATTATAGACCTACTATAAATACAATGATATTGCTAAGCATTATATTATATACAATCATAGACATTTTTTTTCAAATAAAATTTTCGGTTATCCTTTTAAATTTTAAAAGGATTGGACATTCTCAGCAAACTCATATTCATACCAGATAATATACCATAATAATTCATTAATTGTAAATGAGGGGATTTCTAATTGAATTCATGTTCTAAAAAATAATTCGATTTTCATTCACAAATAGTTTAGTAGAGCATTAATAATTTAAGCTATTTTTTTTAAAATTTATGAAAGGAGTACCATTATAATTAAAAAGGTGTAGCTAATTATTTTAAGGGGGATAGGCATAGGTTTTTAAAGAGGGTTTGCATCCAATGAAAATCCTGTCATGTAGACGCTGCTCTCATCAATAATAATGAAATAATATGAAACATTTTTAACATAATAACCTTAATTATCGCTCCAACACTTATACTCCTTAGCCGAATATAGGGAACTATAATTTTATATCTGCTTAAATTTACTCGCAATCCGAGTAAAGTCAATAACAACTTTAGACCTTTATCACCTAAGTCATAGTAAGGATCAGACGCCTATGTTGGTTCTCTAAATACATTGGACAACTATTTTGAAATAAATACTCCGAAAATATATCTTTACTTATCTTTATATTAATAGATTCCATAAATCTTCATAAGCCTCTACCTTATACTTCAGATATTTATAATTTTTTCCCCCCAAAATAATGGCAACTCCAAAAATATCTGAAATTTAACGGATATCCTTTTGATGTCTTTCACTATAGTTATTTTTGATTTGAAATATTTGGTTTTTCAAATAATTCTGAGTATATGAAAATAAAAGTATACCATCTTTATTTTTCAACCTTAAACCTAAGTGTATTAAAATATTAGTGAAAAAACTTTATTTATTTTTAATTTATTATCGAAATTTATGAAATTGAGTTTGCATAATGTATAAATGCGAGTATATTGAAATTTTTTTTGACTTGGACCTGTTTCCCATGAAATTTATTCCTATTTTGTCGTATATTAGCAGATACAATATTATCAAATTTTCTGACGTGATTTGCCTAAAAAATATGTCGGCATCAAGCAGTCCTTTATTTATAAATTTAATTGTGGGAATTATGGTTTCTAATTTTTTTTTATCCCTATGGGTTCCATCGAGAACCGGTAGCAGCACAATATTACGAAAAGCTAATTTCGTTAAAATAAAAGAAAAGTAAGGTTATATTAATTATGCGCCCAAAATACATCTCTTTCATATTAAATAATTTGAGATCGATATTTCAGATATAATCGAATTTGTTTTTTCCACATCTATTATTTATAAAGGCGTTCGATAAAAATTCCCACAATCGCATGTTAATTTTTTTACCCCAAACTGGCGCTATTAATAAAAATACGCTTAATTAATGCTATATTCCTGTATCTCAAATCAAACAAATGGATTGAGTTGAGAAAATTTTTCTTAAATATTTTTAAAATACATTAATTTTATTTTTTTTCAAGAATTTTTGGGATATTTAATAATATTATAATTTATAACGCTCTAGATTCTTGATAGATTTTTTCAAAATTATTCTTGTTTTTTTTTGTTCAAAGTCTCAATCTTGGTTCTAAATTTTATAAAGTTATTTTCCCCCATATTTAACTTTTATAGGATCTTGTAGAGGAACTATTAATTTTTTTTCCAAATTTAAAGAAACAGTTCGATCTTCACAAAAAGGGCCAATATTGAACTTAGCAACTTTTCAGAAGTGAAATAGAAACACATTTTATAGTAAATGATAATGATCGCTTGGATTATTTCATTTAAAGAAAATGTGTTAAAAAATTGCTTTACGATTTCCTGTTTGTGATCTGCAAGGAATAATATTTTAATATTTAATTTACTTTTTATTTAAATCAAAAATTATCTGCGTGTTGGCTACTCTTCAAGATTTCAAAAATTAAAAATTGTGGCAAAATATCTAATCGAGCGAAATTGCACATCGTCCGAATTTGTATTTTAAACTTGATATTAGATTAGTAAATATAGAGATTGAGAGCCAAGAGGAAACAATCACGAATTATGATTCCACTTTAAGTGACTTAGAACATGAATGCCATTTATGGATGTTCTAAATTTTTAGGAAGAAAAGAGGATCGAATTCAAATTTTTCCACGCTAGTCAAAAAATAAATTCCATGTGTTCCGACAACTACAACACCTAGTGAAAGAGATTTTTCTACCGCTGGGTTGACGTTGAATTCAAGGAGATATCCTTATGTCCGATAAATTTAAATAAAATAGTCTTTATATATGATAACTATTGAGTTTTAAATTCTAATTTGTTTTATTTTCTATAAAGATGTAAAAATAGATATTCCTTAGTACTTTATTTTTAATTTAATTTAGCTTTTCTTTAAAAAATCAATTCATCAATTTGAAATATACATATTTATAAAAAAATTTATGTCGGTGGGACAATTTACACCGCCTAAGTTGACGGCGGCTAAAAAGCAGCGCCATCGGCGGCAGTTTAGATCTTTAAAACTTGCGTCGACGCATAGGCTTATGGTATTATTCTCTCACATAAAAACAAAAAATCTTTATTTTCACTTTTGATATAGTGGGGTTATCGATTGTATTTATTATACAATTTATCTTATCAAAGTTATTAAATTTAAAAAAATAATGTATATAAAAAATTTAATAAGCAAATTATAAGTTCAAACCAAAATATACTTCTTACTTATCTAACCATATATTTTTTCTTAATAGGGTAAACCTAATGACAATGTTAATTTTTTTTTAAAATTAGTCCTTTGATGAGTTAATTAGGAATTTAGGCTAAATAATCAAACTTGGTTTTCAAATCCTATGTGGTAATCAATGGTATATCGAGAATAATGCTTAAATTAAATTTTAAACCATGATTTTAAGTCTGAGCTAACCCAATATGAGGTTAGCATGAGTTGCCTTAGTTGGAATCTTAGATCGATTATTATATCTCACTTAATTAGATGGTCTTATAGAATATGATATTTTTTTGCGTAAGCTTTCTATAATCTTAATTATGATTTATTTATTTTATTCTAAAGATCAAAGAATAATTGAATTGAAAAAGATTAACTAAGTTAGAATGCGCGTAATTTCATTCAGCATAGCTTTCAAGGCTGCCTATTGTAGATTTTAAAACTACCTGGTAGGTAGGCTTATAACTATTTTGCAATAGAAAGCTATGCCTAAGATTTAGATATATTTAAAAAAATATAGCATTAGTATGCACCCTGCATAAGTGTACCAGGAATCAAATAATTTGTTATTAATTTTAATAAAACTATTTTACATTATTTGATAAAGCCCAGATTCTTAAAATATGTAATTAAAATTAGCTAAGATCATTTCTGATTATAACATGGTTTTCAATGAGCATTATATGGGATCGAAATTTAAAATACGCTAAGATTTTAATTGTTTTCGATGATCTAAAAGTTATGATCTAATTCACACAAATAAAAAGCGTTTTTATATACTTGCAACAGTTGTAAATAAAATCCTGAGAAATCAAACGAATCGATTAAAATATTTTTATTTTAAAATGCGATAGTTAAAGGCTATAATGGTCAAAAAATAATTATCTCAATATATACACATTACATTACATTTTTTATTTATTTCTTTGAAATTATTTTTTTTAAAAATAAATATAATATGCGGTATTATTCTATAATTTACAATACATTATTCTTGGTAGCTTCTGTGATTATAATCTTGAGAGTTTCTCAGGTGGAATCAACTTGTAATAAATCTTCGCTAAAAAAAAGTTTAACAAAATTTATTTAGTGCTTATATTGCATATTCTTTATACATATTTTGTTAATTGTTTGAATGAAATCATTACTATTAGTGCAATAAATTTACGAGTTTTAGTTAATATCATTTTAGTCTAATAAAAAATAATAATATTTTTCATTATAAACAATAATTTAATTAAAATAGCAAGTCTGAATAAATAATTTTTTCAATAATGAATTTAAATTTAGCCAGAACTTTATTTTTAAGAAAGTGTAAAGCCAATTTGAAAACTGCCAATATCCTATAAATAGTAGAGGAGAGGTGCCAAAAAATCATACTTTAAGAAATCAAGATTGTTTATACTATGAATGATGCAAGGATGACGATTTAAGGAATCCTCATTCCTTTTTTAGTTTTACTTGATATTTGACAGTTTCATGTATTTTTATATGTCATAAAAATTTCAGTTATAAATTAAACCATAATATATTATTTTTGGGAGAATGTTTAAAAATATATTCACGTTTTCGTAACAGTTATTTTATAGGATTAAATATCATTATACAAATAAAAATGATAATTTGTATACAATTTAAAATTATCAAATAGGTTTTAGTGAAGCGATTGCACACTCTTAATCAGTTGTAATATTCTCTTTTTAGGGTTATCCTAAAAATAAGCCAATAGCGCTGAGACCCCCATAAGGGAGTTGAAGGGGGTAACCTATGATGCAAGTACTACCCCCCCCCCCCCCCCCCCACCTCTTCACCTAAAAGGTTAAGCCAAATTTTATATATTTTAAACGATATCGAGCATTCATAAAAATATTTTAGAAAAAATTAATAATATCATACAATATAGCACCATCATTGATAATATATTTATTTATTCCATTTTAATTAAGATAATTGAGAAAATGATATAACTATGAAATAATATTAGAATAGATTCGAATAAAAAATAAATATATTTTATTATTATTTCAAATTGTATCTTTTTTCTAAATAATAAAATATAACTAAAATATAAAATAATTGACTAAATATAATAACTGTATTGAATTGTACAATGATTTATTAATAGACTCATATGTCGTGATTTAAAATTAAGATTAAAGTTAATTGCTACTTTGTCTATAAACTGTGTCATGTCTCTTTAAAACATATTTACTAATATTATGTATAAATTATATACAAAAACTATACATTAGCTAGAGACCTACCATATTCTATAAGTCAGTTTGCACTAAAAATTATAAATGGGACTACACATGTCATTGTCGATACTTAACGAAGATTTTACTATGTCATCATAAAATCTATAATATTTATATTCAACCCTTATAATGTTTATGATATCTTCCATTAAGATCTAGTAAATATATACTTCTACTGATTCATCTTTAAAAATATTGGTGCGTGTTTTTCCTGGGGCTCCAAATTTAATTATTTTTTTTAATGCAAAAATTAATGATAACCAGATGGTAAGAAAACTCATTGCAAAATTTTCCATTCAATTATCCTTCGAATTATTTAAGCTCCTTCTTTACCTTATTTGTTAATCTGTTGAAATATTTGTAGTAAAGCGTAGTTAGGGATTTTATATCAAAAAGTAAAAGAATTTAATATTTTTAACTGGATTAAGCAACATGTGACAAATATAGCCTATTGAGAAAATTAATCAAATGATTAGAAAAATTCTGGCACTATGCTTATTATATTATAGGCAATAATGTTAATTAGGATGAGTTTAACATTGATCAACATTGGTAATATTTTTTATTACAATATTTTTAATATGTTAAAAAAATATATTTATTATATGGCAATAAGCACGTGAAGAATTTTTTTTGTTATTTTCCAACGTTTCAACATTATTTTTTTTCAAGGAGTTTTAAAGTTTTACAATCAGAGTTGTTTTTTTTTCTTTGATAAAATAGCGCAAGAGCAAGACGAAATAACAGAAATATATAAAAATATTGATATTTAAAGCTAATTATTTTATAACGTATAAAAATAAAATGGAAACATTTTAAATTTCATGATTATGCACAATTTTGCCGGATTTTAGGATTTTGATTATTTGACACTGCTTTTTTCCGCGGGATAATTTTTCTTAGTGAGATAGTGCAACCTAAAACGGAATGTAAGATTGGTTTAACCATAACCCATGGCTCTATTTTTTTTTACAGTCATACATCATACTTTATTTAATATCTTCAAATATTAGGCTTGAGGTTTTTGTCGATGTTTAATCTATTTCACGGATTTTATATTTTTACTCAAGTATCAGCTTGTCTGTCACTGACATTAATACTTTTTTTGAATATTCTTCGCATGTACGCTCACATTTGGGCAGGTTGACCAACGTGCTATTAAAGATTGCATTATGATTACTCCATTTAATAAAGAAGAGATATAATAACTTTGTAATTTCATTAAATTTTATTATTGCATTAATTAAAAAGAAAAGTAAACTGTTATTGTATAAAAAATACAAATATTAAAAATAAATTATGGTCTTGGGGGGGGGGGAGAGTACCCTAGAGAGGAATATCCAGGGGAATACTCAAAAATATTCATGGTGTTAGAATCATAAGATCCGACTCCCATGCTTTTAATGGAGCTATTGCATCGTACCTCTATACCCCCCACTCCTTTCCCCGTGATAAGGAGCACTGCATATACTTGGAATGAAATATATACCCTTGAACTTGATTGACACCACATTAAATAGAAAAAGCGTGATGTAAACAAATAATAGTTTTTTTTATAAAAGTTTAAAATTTTCAAATAATTTTTTTTTTAGAGAAAAGCAAAAAGTTACTAGTAGTTATAAAACTAACTTATGTATATATTTATATTTTTTTATATTATACTTCAAACAAAAAATAAGAGAAAGACACATCAAAATCCGAAAACTTATTACCAGAGGTACCCTTGGCTCTTCAGGAATTATCAGATTCGACTATTGCCACCGACTTCAATCCCTCAATGGAAACCAGCGAAGAACTTACAGTGCATTTTTCTCCTTCAACCAAAAATTCTCTTTGCGATGGTGATTAAAACTGAATTTGCATAGTTTTTTTTTCCAATTTATAATGTTTTATCCAACTTTATTGGGCCTTTTTAGTCTTTACCTTCTTGGGATTTTTTCTTACAGTTACGATATCACGCAATTAAAGCTAGGTATTTAATAGAATACTAATTAAATAAATATTATATATTATATGATCTCTATATTCCAAAATGTAATATAAAATATTTTATAAATTTATCTATCTAAACTCCATAAGTATTGAGGAATAATGGGACAAATAACTATTTTTTAAAGTTCGGTAAAAATAGTGTGTACATTTCTATTAGATTGTGCTGAAATCTACACATGTAATCCCAAGCAATAGGAGACCAGAAGATCTTCTGAGCTAGTTTAATGCAATCGGGTCTTTTGCTATTGCTTGGAAAAAAGGGTCGGGCAGTTTTTATGAATCGACCTAAATCGTACTTTTTAATAACACTAGCTAATGTTAAATGAGGCAAAAAGGGAAGCACCAATAATATTTTATCCTATAAATCTAAATGTCTAAAATTTGGTCAAGAAAAATGCATACTTTTATATACCTCCATGACATATTTATTTAAAAGTAGGAAACCCCGCCTTCAAAATATAATAAACAATTTTTTCATGTTTTTTATTTGATATATATTTTTGCTTTGAGCCATACACATTCTAATTTTATAAAATTCTTCTGTCTAAAGTATTGTTGCAGAATTACTGGCGCTATTTAAGTTTACCCACTGCCCTCGAGATTATACCGCACAAATAAAATAGCAAATAAAAATGGTTAAATTTAATTGCAAAATAGTATAACTAACATTTTTCTAGAAGGAATTTACATAATCCCAGTAATGACATATCACAAATAGTTGATACATAACCTAGAAGAGCTCTGACTCAGTTCAGCTAAAATGGTCAATGTAGATCATGAAAGCTATATCGAACCCTTACATTATAAAAATCATGTTCTTAAAAATGCGATTTAAAACCTCTTATTTCTCTTCCTATTCTTGATTATGTAAGTAACACAAGGAAAATTTTCAGGGAAATCTCCCCTATAGTTTTTCCAATTTTTTAATGTGTTTCAGATTAAATAATCACCATTTTTTACATATTTTACTAAAATATTTTTTCCTCGCTGTTGATAAATCATAACGGCGTTTTGTTTTTGTATATATATATACGTTCATTCTAGATAATATAATAAAGTAATATTCACCTAAAGGAAATTTTAATTAACAGAAATAAAGTTAGAACATGTAATAACTGAGGCAAGCAATGTAATTTTTTCGCGGCTCGACCCCGATAATAACTCGAATTTTATGACCCAAGCACAAATTTTTTGTTCAAGCCAGACCTGAGTTTGACTAAAAAATTTTGGAATTTATCATGTTTGATAAATATAAGTAGGAATTTCATCCATACTTCAGATCTTTTATTTGTATTTACTCTGGTCTCAAATTCTCGAATTCTAATCTCTTCAGAAATGATTTTTAAATTTGGATTATTTAATTGTAAAGATCTTAGATAAAACAAAAATTATCAAATGAAAATGTTTCTTAACTGTTATAACATAGATTTTATGTTGGCTAAATGTAGTATATAATATATATATTATATTTAACCTGATAGAATATGAAGTATGTAAGTAATAGAGTTTAACTAGTAACCATACAAATCACATATTGCTAATTTGGGAACGGAAATTACGTAAATGAATATGTAAAATTTTTAGATGAATAATGTCATGTGATTTTTATTGAAATTTCGATGAAACAAAATAATTTGAGAATATTTCTAATATTCAATTTTGGGTCGGGCTTTGGGTTGGGTTTCGGGTCTTTCTGCATTTTACATCCTGACCCGATCCCGAGAGAAAGTTTTACATGTTCAAGCCCGACCCCAGACCGAGGCTCGGGTCGTGCTTCAGATAACCCGTGCAGAACTCTACGTAAAGATAAGGAGGAGTGATTATACTTTATAAGTTAGAGAGATATGGAGGTGAAGGGTTCATTAAAGGCTTGAGAGATATTGATTAGATAAAGGTGGTTCATTTTTTTAATAACAAATTTGACTGTCATGTGAATATAGCAGGGGCGGACTGGCCAGTAAGCATATTGGGAAAAAGTTTCATGGGGCCTCGAGATTATATAAAAGCTGGAGCTTTTAGAGATTTTAAAATAAATTTTTTGATTGATAAAAATGAGTGCAAATAAAGAATATAATTGGAGAATCGTTTGACAGAGCAGCAAATATACGAAGTGAATTTATCGGTTTGCAAGTTCAAATTAAGTATGTTTTATCAGATAGTACTTATAGTTGGTGTTATATTCTCAATTTATGCGTTTGTGATACATGTAATATGAATCTTTTTGTGGGCTACTTAACAGTTTCACCGTTATAAAAAAAAATTATACAAAAGGATGGTAGAGATGAGAGCGAAAAATATGAAAAAATGTAATAGGTTTAAAAAAATTAAAAGCTTCGAAATACGTAAAACAAGATGGTGAGCATGTGAGAAGGTAGTTTTATAGGTTAAATAACAAGGGTGCACTGCATAAATAATAACTACTATAGGTGTCTTACATTGCATATATAGCAACAATTCTTTTGAATCCGAAATGACTTTTGATACTGGAGCTTTATTAAATACAATATGTCAATTTTAAGCATTATTAAGGGCTCAAATATTTTCGAAATAATTGAGCCCTATTAAAATATTTACAAGCAGAAGTTAAACAACCATAACAGCGTGGAAAATGGTTGAATGTAAATCTTCTGTGAGACTTCCTTATTATCACTAAAAACATGGCTACAAAAAATATTTCTATGGTAGTGTTAACACCCTTTTGTAGAGTTAGTCGTAAAAAAAGTCTTGAGGAATTTTCAGATGAACGCCCAAATGATGCTCTTCAATTATACCGAATTGAGGTATCAGTAATATTATTAATCAATATTAAATATAGTTTTTTAAGTTTGATTTATGGGTGTGTCCTAAATTTAAAAAATATAAATAAATAAATTTATAGCTATTTTTAATGTAAAAATTAAATAGTGTTATAAATCATTTTTAGTCATATATAAAAAAATAATTGAAATTAATAAATTTTAATAAAAATTTTTCTAATTAATTTATGTGGGTAATTTTCAGAGTTGTTAAAAGATACTTTAAAATGGATCTAGATACAGATACATCGTCTGAAAAGTTATCTAAATACAGATACATCGTATAAAAAGTTATCTAGATATAGATACGATTTTAAAAATGTATCTAGATACAGATACAATTTTTATTTTACTCTTATATAAGGTTTGCATAACCTAAATTAGGATCTATTGTGAAAATTTATGAAATGAGCTAAAATATTTAATGACTCGATATCACATTTATCAAAATATAACTAAAATAATGATTTTTAGATATTAATACAATAATACGATTAAATTTTTATAAATAATCATTAGATTTCAGTAATAAAATATTTTCAAAATTTTGGTCATTAAAACATCCTCGTTTATCTGTAAAGACATTTTTGGCTACACTAAAAAGCCTTTCTACCAGGGCGCTTGAAGGTATTGTGGTGGTATATTTTATGAACAACAATTTTATATCAGGATATTCTTTAAAAATACTTAAATCTCGACATTCATTTTTAAAAAAATTAATTAAAATTTGTTGAGTATCAAAATTTAAATCATTATTAACAATCATACTATTGGCATCCACAGTGGTAACAAGATTCAATGTGTGACTGGCACAACATTGATGATTAGGCAAACTATGATTATGATATTTCATTGATGATTAGGCAAACTATGATTCTGATATTTCAAAATCCTGAGCAATAGTATAAAGACTTGATATTGATATTGGTGCATCTGCTTCTTCATCTTCCAGATCATCCATGGATTCACTAGTATTTTCAATTGGCTTGAAAACTATAATAAATAAGTAATCCTAATCATATATTATGTTTATATTTATAATAAAATAAACCTAAAAACCTTGAGAAAATTTTTGGCATTGTCAGTAATAGTCTTTGAGATTTTATTTTGAATGCAATAATCTTTTGCTATATCTTGTAAATTCTTTGCTATTTTATCATATATATGACTACGAGTCATTATTTTACAAGCTAACGCTACATTTTTTCTTTCCAAACTTGTTGGATCTATATATCGTGCAGTGACTTCTATGTATGAATAAAATTAACATTTCTTAAAAATGCTCAAATAATTTGTTCTTAATTAATTATTATACAAATTTAAATGTTATACCGGCTATAGACACTCCAACAATCTGCTGTTGTACATATTAGCGATAGTTATATTAGACTTTTTATGATTTCTTCTTTTCATTTTCACATCTTTGGGAAATTCTACCAACCACTATCTGTCGGCAAATTATATTTTTTTGTGGAGCTAATGTTTTGATCATTTTTATAAATGGAGGATTTTCAACAATTGAAAATGGCTGAATGCTAGCTATAATAAAAGCAGTTATTAAATCATCTAAAGTGGTTGGGGTTCAAGTCTGAGGTCTCTTGGCAAAAATATCAGTAGACGAAGAGCCTAGTCCAATATTTTCTTTAATAGATTTATTCACCTTCCCCTTTTTTATTTTCATTAACAGTGTTTGATGTTTTCTCTTAAAATTTAAAATTACAATTGTAAACATTTATTTAGTATCTATACCCTTAAATGTTATACAATGTTGCAAGTTGAGGTAATTCTAACTGTTTGTTCTCTTTATTTTGAGATATTATTTTAAAATATGCTCTATAAATTGGCCATGAAAAAACAATGTCCGAACTTATTAATGCTTCATTGATTATTACTTCTTCCTCTTCATCACTATTAATATTAATCTAAAATTAATTTTTAAAATTAGTATAATAAAATAAAATTAACCATTCCATTGAAAGCAAAAATGGAGATTCCTTGAATTGGATTGTAATATCAAAATTTGTCTGGTGTATTAATTAACTCGGACATAATATTTAATGAATATATAATGTTTATTATAGTAGTCTTAATATTTTTTAATATATATATAAATTATATGCTCAAATAAAAAAAATAAATTTTGCATTCAATTATTTTTATTTATAATATAAAAGCGTTAAATAAAAGTATATCAAAATGTATCTAAGTATCTAACAGATACAGATACCTCTAAAATAATATCTAGATACAGATATTTTAACAAAAAAATCTATCTAGATACAGATATTTTAACAAAAAAATCTATCTAGATACAGATATTTTAACAAAAAAATCTATCTAGATACAGATACCACATTTTTATATCTAAATACTTTAACAACTCTGGTAATTTTTATGAAAAAACCAGTAAGTAATATAAAGTATATTATTTTTCATATTTTATTGTTTTTTGTTTTTTTATTGGTTTTTTGGTTATTGTATTGTATTTTAGTTTTATTTTATTTTTTTGTTTATTTTTGTAGAAAAAGTAATGAAAGATTTTGGCCATGTTTCATAACTTTATTAATTTGCGAAAATTTATAAATTTTGAGGTTTTATTTCAAAACATTTAGGACACAGCCTCAGGATTGTGCGTTTAACCAGTCAAATATGATTCGGTCAATTGACCGATATTTGACCGGGTTAAATATGGTCGAATACGGTCAAGTTTAAATTAAATTTTTTATTTTATTTATAATAGTAAAAAATGAATCTATGTAAAATTAAATTATATTTTTTAAATTCCATAATTAATGTTTCGCTTTCTATGGCCCAGTCTTATACTGATTTATGTTCAATGTTATCGTTATCTTTAATATTTTTAATAAATCTTAGGTTACGATTATACCAATTTTCTGATTGTCGAGATCTACAATCGATTTCTTTTCTTCTTATGAATATTACACCAAGCATACCAATTTTTTCCTGAAAAAGAAGTTTAACTAGAAATTGTTAGTAAGATATTAGACAGATGTTCAAGGTGGGAAAATCCCATCCCAACATTGAGGCCGAAATTTGAATTTTTTTTATGAAGTTATGGCTTTTCACATATTTTGGCTATTAAAATATACAGCTGCTTTTACTTCTGAAATTTATGATCAAATTAAGCATCTCGGTTTTTATGAGGGATAAAATACATTTATCCCTTTCCACTTAAAAGATAGCTAAATGTTAAAGAATAATTTAAAATTTTATATTTTTCGTCCAAAATATTTCTTCATTTAATATATTATTGGTAATTCCTTTCGGACAAATATCCAACTTATTCAACAGCTGCTTTCATAACTTTCTTGCTTATTTATATTTGCTCTTACAGTGACGATGCCCATCTTTGGATAATTTTACATAATGTAATATAAATTAGCATAGTAATTTTCTCAAACCATGTTTTATCAAAATTATTATATTAATTTATATATTGAGATCCAATCAATTATTAATGAAAAAATTCTTTTATTTTTATATTTTAAAATGAAATTCTAATATTTTAATATGAAAATAAAATCTTATATTTTAATATGAAAATCTTATATTTTAATATGAAATTATAATTATATAGATGCCTTGATGATACAAATAAATTTTTAATAAATTCTAATATTATTGGAAAAAAAAAATAATATTAGTAAGTCACAATTATATAAAGTCATTAATTTTTGCTGTATTTTATTGATTAAGATCCAAGTTCCCGAGCAAAATAGCAGAAGTCTATCTTATGCAGAGGATGTTCAATTAGGGGGTTACGGTCATTGAGAGTTATAACCTAATTAGATGGATAAAAATGCTTTAAATACATATAGTTAATTAAATCAATATATTTATTCACGAATAATATTTTAGAGTATTTGACCGTATTTGATCTGCACAGCCTTATTATGTATAAAATGCATAAATTAAAATAAAGGGAATTTGTACAAGTAAAACTCAAAAACAATATTAAAACGTGTAAGTAAAAATAAAGTAATAAAATCAAAAAAAATTTGGGCCTTCCGAATTTTCATTCCCACAGGACTTTTTCTCTCCCAGTCAGCCCCTGGTTTATAGAGAGATTAATATAAATTTCAATGAGGTAACGGAAAATTCCTTGAGTTGAATCTAAATTTCTTAATTTTTTTTATAATAATACTCATCTAAATGAATTATTGTTCCATCTCATTTGCAATTTTGGTATTAAAACTTTACAAAATACTCGTCTTAATTAATTCCAGCATTATGACTAGCGCTATTACAAAAATTTTTTTTTAAGTTGAAATAGTTTTTCCAAAGTTTATTTTTGAATTCAAAGAAGTATATTTCATTTTTACTAATAAGATTTAATGAATTATAATTTCTGATAAAAATCTGCATCATATGGATAACTTTCTCAAAATTTCTCAATCATAATAAATTAATTGAATAATTAAATGGTATTTCTTAAAATATATATTATATAAAGAAATTAAGTAAGAGATGCTAAAGTTTCCTTTTTTAGATGGAATCACTTTAACTAATACTTTAATCGTGAGAAAATTGGAATTAAATAACGTAATTCCTCATAAACATTCCCACTCACTAGTTTAGTTATAAGAAGCCATATAAAAGAGTTTTGGCATTCTTCAATAATTTTTTATTATTAGTTATCAAATATATTGGTGGGTTACTATTACTTTGATACTTATATATAATTTTAAATATTCCCCCTCGTATAACTTTTCTACCAAAAGCCAGATCAATTTCCATCCCAAACGGAGCTAGTTCATTATTTAATGTGAGACACTTTTTCACATATCAATGGATGCGAACTCTTTGCTTGGCTAACGACAGAACACCTAATTCCAGCTTTTCAAATACCAATTGCGATTCTTTTTGGATCTGGAGGTGTATTATCAATTCTTCCATAGTACTATTCCTAGGATTTATATACTATAAACTTTTTTTGTAATATCAAAATGTAAATTTGATAAAAGTTGAATCATGTAAGTGTTTTTTGTTATTTTAATCATTTTTTACCGATTTTTAATAATGATGTATTTTATAAATTATTTTTAACGTTATGAAAGATTTCAATGTATTTATATTATGGAAGTAACATTTTAAATAATAAAGCTAACATTTATAAAGCAGAAATCATTTAATATTACAATTCTTGTGTATAAGGCGGTATATCAAACAGAACCGAGCTGAGAAACAAATGAACCGTTATAAATTTACAAACCGTAACCGAACGGTTATAAGAATATTTTAAAAGGAGAGAATCGAACCCTTGGTTTTTGTAATTATATTTTAAATGATTAGCACAATCTTAAAAAATTTTTAAATCCATTTTTGATCTCAATAATCAAATGGTAATATATCAAGTCTTATCCCTCACAAGATATATTTTTTAAATATTTTTTTATTATTAATTTTGTAGAATGATAATAAATAAACTGTTTATTTATGTAGTTTCTACCTATATAATGTCCTCATTTAGCCATTTTTGTTCAAAAATTATGAAAAAGTAAGAGTTTTATTTGCTTAATTTGGTGATTCCACCATTGGCAGGATGATATAGTAGATCGGACTTGACCACGTGATTCCGTTAATATATATTAAAAAATCTGTTTTATTGCATTTTAGTAAATTATGGTAGTTGTTTAGCAAGTCGTTTAAAGTCATATATCATTGCCCTTCTTCTCCGTTTTATGACCATTTCCAGGTTTACTCAGGTAAGCCAGTTTTCCCTCTGATTTTTCTTTCATTTTGACGGTTCTGAGCATCAATATTTGTAAAATTCATGCTTCTCATATCCGCCGCTATCACATTTGTCCGCGTCATCTTGGGTCTTACTCTAGGTTTTGATCCTCCTATTTCCATCAAGTTGCATCTCGTTACCTAGTCATCCTTTGTCATACGTTCCACATGACTAAACTATCTTAGTCTATTTCGTCGTAATACCACTTCAATTATTTCTATACACAATCGTGCTCGCAATTCCTTGTTAGTTTTTCTCTCTCTCAGATATACCCCACATTTCCATCTAATCATCCTCATCTCTGTTCTTTCTAATTTGGCTTCGTGAGTCGCTTTCATTGCCCATGTTTCGCCGCTATAAACTAAACAACTCCTCACACAGCTCACGTAAACTTTCCCCTTTAACTTCAGAGAGACTTTTTTATTTATAAGAATAGACGACATCTTCTTCCAAGCTTGTCTGATCCTTGCAACAACAGCAGAATCTACACCACCATCTGTGTTTAGCATATCACCTAAATAACAAAACTTATCCACTCTTAACCCATTGCCAATATCCCGACCACCAATTTCTCCGTTATTATTATTATGTACCCTTTTTATGCACGTTCTACAAATAAAGGTCATTCATGCAAACATCAAACTTCCCCTTTCCCCGCTACATCTATTATGTACCTTATTTCTGGCATCTGGTGCATTGGATTGCATTTCTAGAAACTTCTTTCCCACATACACCACAAGGCCACTTACCGAATTCCTCCATCTTTAGATTTTCTCCACCAATCATCACCTTTGTCTTTGTTGCATTCATTTTCAGGCCCTTTGTTTCCATAGCCATCTTCCATTTACTAATTTTATCCCGCTATCCTTCCTCACTGTTTGCCATTAATACAAGGTCATCTGTTCA
This sequence comes from Gordionus sp. m RMFG-2023, assembly GCF_954871325.1. Lineage (NCBI taxonomy): Eukaryota > Metazoa > Nematomorpha > Gordioida > Chordodea > Parachordodidae > Gordionus > Gordionus sp. m RMFG-2023. The sequence continues at coordinate 37,619,200 of NC_088777.1, read as the reverse complement.
TAATAGCTCCCAGGGAAGTCCTCCACGCATTTCTCCAGCTATCACATCCATTACTAAGATAAATAATAATGGACTCAGCAGGGATTCTTGAAAAAGTCCTACCTTCACTTCAAAGCTTTCACTATCCCCATCCGTCCGTACTGCAGTTAGTGCTTCCACATACATTGCCATCCATAACTAATCATTCTTCCGCACCTGATTTTCTCAAGGTCCATCTAATAAACTCACGCGGCACCCTGTCAAATGCCTTCTCTAAATCAATAAACGCATAATATAGTTTCTTTTCCTTCGCAAGATACTTCTCCTGTACTTTTTTCACCACAAAAATTGCTTCTGTCGTGCCTTTCCCTATGTAAAACCAAACTGCATTTCATCAATTTTTGTTTATTTCCTTATCCGCTTCTCTAACATCTTCTACCTTCATTGCATGTTCCAAGAGTTTAATAGCTTTGTAAGTCCGGCAATCTAAAGAATCATCTTTCCCCTTGTATACTGGGATAATTATACTTATTTGCAAGTCCTCGGGGTTTGTTCCTTCTGTGACAATGATTGCTAAATTCATTAAGCATTCAATCCCTAAGTCATCAGAACCTTTAAACATCTCTGATCCCTCGTTAAACCCGATGCCTTTCCTTTTTTCCATCTTTTTCACTGTTCTCTTTATTCGTCCTTGCCAAATTTACACCCTGGACCTTCTATCTCACAACTAACAACATTATCCCATTCATTTTCTTCGTTCTAAAGTCCTTTCATATAGATCTTCCAGGTAATACCACTACTTTCAATCACCATTTTTCTATCCATAGTTTTCTAATATTTAACATCCTGCCTCCTTTTTGTTATCTGCTTTGCCATTCGAACCACATTTCCCATTGCTTCAGGGCATTCCATTTCTTTAACAAACTCCTGCCTTTTTTCTTCTTGCGCCTTGGCTATCAATTTCTAATCATTTCTTTTCACCATGTTGTAAATATCTTTATCACTATTTTCTTTACTATTGTACCATTCTTTGAAGCACCTCCGTTTCTCATCCACAACCTTCGCTACCTCCTGGTTCCACCACCAAGTTTCCTTATGTCTAGGGGGGTCTTTTGTCTATCCACATACCTCCTCAGTTGTCATCACCCAGGGTTTCTTCATAGCTTCCCACTTGTCATTCACCCACCCACAAAATGCTATATTATTTTGTAATGTCGTGATATTACCAAGTGAATATTTAATTGAGATTTTTTTTTTGATCCTGATATATATATTATAATTAATTCTTAATACAAATTTATACAATATGTCATTCGTCAGAAACATATTCATATAAATATAAATATCTCTGAAACAATAAGAAACATTCATTCATTTTACCATTATTTACTGGTAATGATATATAACGTTGAACGTTATTATAAAATCTTAGATTATAATATGAATAATGAGACAAATTAAGGAAAAGATCAGTCAAACCAATTTGTAATATGCAATTTAATGAATCATATAAGGATCATACAGGTATTGCAAAACTGTTCCCAGCCCCCCCTCCCAAATAAATAAATTGATATCAAGATTGTTATTTTTTTGAAAATGATATTTATCAAATCATTTATTTCCACAATGCCGTTAAATTTGATTTGAAAGAATATCAAGAGCAAAGTAGGCTAATTGGGATTTTGTATTTAAATATATATAAGTATTAAAATATGATTATTGATATACATATATATTTATGATCACCATCTGGTTGTGATTTCATGTCAACCAGGTAGTCTTAAAATATAAAAAAAAATTAAGTTGATAAAGGTAAAGGTGCTGTCCAAAAAGATCGATGCCCGGGGTAATTTAGAAACGATCTCTTCCAGTACAGTATTTTTAATCGAAACCACTATGAAATTTTAATTGCTAAAATCTCTACCATTTTTGTAATTTTTTTTTGCAATTATATTTTATAAGAGTAAATTTAAATTAATAATAATATTTTTAAAATACTTTTTCATTCAAAATTTAGCAACAAATTATTTTATAGATAATAAATGGACTAAAGTTTATTTTTATGTTTAATTTTATTATAATTTTAAGAAATCTAAAAATAATTTTTTTTAATAATACAACGCTAACTTGCGGATTGAATATTATAGAATTACATTTTAAATTATAATTATTAACATAATTTTTTTAAAAGATTTAAACCATGGGTAGTCCCATATTAGTGATTTTCCCAGGGCTCAAGGTATGGTTGTCATATCATCAAATCTTAAGCCATCTACTTGAGATTGTGGGTTCAAGATGGTTCAGAATGTGGGCGGCTGTTAAACCTAGATTTATTACATAGTTTATTGCTGTGTAGCGTTGGTATCGCCCTTGATTAAATATACAGTTAAGGCCGTGCCTACCCTTTGAATAGACGGGCGATTTGCATTCTCACATTTCCTTCACATTGACCACATTTATGTTGTATTAAATATAAAATCAACCAAAAAGCTAGATTCTCAAACAAAAATATCATGTATTTATTTCAATGGAAGGAAAAATGAAAATCAAATTTTATTCCATTCGATTATTTAATATATGATATTATTTAATTAACAAGTTATAATATGAATTTCCCATTGATATTCATATAATAGGAATAATTAGCTATTTTTACAATTATTTAATTAAAAAAAATAGCTAAACTTATGTGTTAAATAATACAATGTCTTTTCCAACCCGGTCTGAATGTTTTATAAAAAACTATGTACAGCCCAATCCGAAACGAATATTTTTTTTATTTATCTCTAAAATCCGAAAAAAAATTAATTGTCCCCGGCCCGAATATATTATAAAGAAATTATTATTTTTTTTCAATATAGTTTTATATCAACAAAATCAAGCTTATGATTAGTGTTGTTAGCTCATTTTTAGCAGATTTTTTAAAACGGCTAACTCAATATTTTATTAGGAAAATTATTATGTAAAGCCTTAAGATTTTGCCCATAGGTGACACAAAGGTTTGAACATTTATTAACTAAATCTCGAGGTTTAGACAATATTTTTAGGCTAAAATATTGAGTTAGCCGTTTTTAAATCTACAAACAAATTAAAAATATTGGCTATTTGTTTCTTGCAAAATTTTTAATTATATTTATTTTATGCCTGTCCATGTTCAAATATTTTTTAAACATATTAGGCCTAACCCAGAGATCATGAATGTTTATTTTTTTATATGTCTAAATTTTAAATTTTCTTTCTATTTTGAAAATTTGAAAAAATTATTATAATTATTTAATATAAAAGATATTTATGAACGATTTCAGCCATACAACCAATATTTAAGGTGCGAAAGCCTCTAGACCAGTGTTTTTCCCAGTCTAGGATTTTGCACAAATATAAGGAAGTATAATGACTAATGGTATTTATTACCATATCTTTTCCACACTCAATAGCACTCTCTGGATTATTCTCTCATCATAATCTTTACTTATGTGACCATATTTTTCACAGGTAAAACATGGTCCTTTTTCTACATCAAATCGGCTGACTCCTTCTATTTTCTTTTCAATATACATTTCTCTATTTATTATTTCCATAATTAGATTCTATTCACATTTCTCATTTGCCCCTTCATCTCTTTTATCTTTATTTATATTTTCTCCATTTGTAATCTAAACATTTCTTCCATTCTTTATAACTCAATCTTTTCTATTTCTTCCTTCCTTCCTTCTAGCATTAATTCTTTCTATCTCGCTGTCAAAATAAGTAATAATTCATCATATTCTCTGTAACATCCTTTATTTCTATCAGAGATCTGCAGAGATACCATTTGCATGGCCCGACCAGGATTTTTTATTTTCAGGTTGGGCCAGGTCTAGGTTTCTCAAAAATATATCACATTTATTTTAATTTTTATAGCTTTTAATTTTTACTAATAATGACGATTTAATATTCGGCTTTGAATATAAAGCCCCCCCCCCCGGGCCGGGTATTTAAAAAAAAATTAAAATAAGCCCGTACCAGGGCCTACAGGTCTCTGATATATATATATATAATTCCATTACGACCACAATCCACCTAGTGAATCGATATGTTCGCGAAATATGAATGAAGTTGCCTCTCCTAAGAGGAACAAATATTCATAGTAAACAATATACATTTAGTTCCCGGTTGTTAACTCAATTTGGGCAACTTCAATCACGAGACCATTCACGTGTTGTTAAATGGCTTGATTTTAAGCTAACACAATATTTTAGCCAAAAAATATATGTTTGGATTAATGTTGTTAAACGGCCGATTTGAGCCGATTTTTAAAAACCGATAACTCAAATTAGCCCAAAAATTTTGCATGTCCAAACCCTTCTGCCATCTATGAGCAAAATCTCCAGAATTGCGTAATCTTTTTCCGGATAAAATATTGAGATAGCCGTTTTTAAAAGTCGGCTCAAATCGAGCGATTAACTTTGGACATCAATTAGGGAAATCTCGAGGTTACGTAATTTTATTTTGGCTAAAATCTTAATTTAAAATTAGTAAATTCGAGCCGTTTGACAACACTACTTAAAGTAATGGGAAAGAAAATATCTGTCATTTCCTGTGACCCCAAATAATTTTTTTTAATCTACGCTGAAACATTGGTTTAGAAAATAGCTTTTCAATTTTTTATCAAAACGGGCGGTTTTAATCTAACTTTAGAAATTTTTTTTTAAAATTTATTTATTTTTTTACATTCATACATTATTACATTTATTAAATTGTATAAAACTTCAGATTAATATTTTAATAAAATTTTAATCAAGAAAATATTTCTTATGAAAATAAATTATGCACACAATTATTTTATTTTTTGAAAAATCCTTGAGATTGTCTTAGTGGATCTCAATATTTTTTTTATGCGATTTTGAGAATAAATATAAACTGACCACCAAAAAAAATTTGCTAGTTTTATGCGAAAAAATTGATTTACAAAATAATAAAAAATCCTTCAAAATAAAGAATTTTAATGATAAAACATTAATTGCATATGTAATTTTTTTACAATTTCATTATAAAACTTATATAATTTAAAAAAATATCAATCAGGTTTGGTATGAGAAAAATCAGTGTGTGATCGACTTTAGCCGGCTTGTCATTTATTTTACATAGAAATATCTTTCCAATTGATAAAAGACAAAATATTATTAAAATCGTTTTTTAACACGTAGTTATATTATTATATCAAATGATAAGTTACAGGTCAAAATTGTAAAAGATATATTGGATGGGCGGGATTGAAATTACAATTATTTTTAAATAGATTTTATAAATATTTCCAAATTAGTGGGTCTACACAATTATCATATTTAGAGGTGACAAGACAAGCTGTCTACGTTACTTATATATTTTGCGTCACTCTACATAAAGCGTCGTTAAGTTTAGAGTCTTTTTTTTAAAGAACGCAGACATAATTTTTTTATATTTTATTTCATTATTCTATGCATTTCAAAAATTAAAATAAATTGCACAGAATTTTTTTATTATTTATCCATATATATCTTATTTTTATCAATATCATTCCTTAAAAAGCAACCAAATAGGGGAGACCATGGTTATTTTAGCCATAGAAATTGAAGTGCTATAAAAAATAGATGAAGGAAATTTTCAAAAATCTTTAAACGTAGTTTTATTCTTTACAGAAATCTCTAGTGAAATTAATATGCTAAAAAAGATATTTTAGTTTTTTTATTAATATAAAAATGTAATATTTTATGAAAAACATCCGGGCACTTATTGCAATTTGCGTTGCGGGTCATAGAGCTTCTTTAAATAAAAAATCCTAAATAAATATATGAAAATAAATTGTTAAATATGTTAAATTTGATTCATCTATTTTATAATTCAAAAAATAAGTCAATGATCTTCATATTGTCATTCCATGACCCTAGACAAACTCGTGACTTCTAATGTTCTTATAAAAATAATTGGATTTTTTTATATTCAAAATAATCCCTGCTTAAATGGCTAACACCCTTCAAAACCTCCAAGTCTTCACATAAGATATTAAAGCATAAATAGTGTCAATATTTTTATAAATGCTAAAATAGAGATTAGATTACTTTATCGTTTAGAATTGATATTCAGTCTATGTAACTTTGATAAAAAAAAATTTATTAGTATAAATTTAAAAATTAAAAACTTATTTTTGACGTGTTAAAATTTAAATTTTCATTTAAAACTTTTTATGAGCATATTTATGCTAAACATTTTTTAAACCATTGAAGCATCTTATTAAAATACATTTATAGTATTAATTTCACATAAGTTAATTAGGTTTTATAGTTATTTGAGAAGAAATTAACGAGATAACAATATCCCTGGTCACCTTGTTTTTTTTATTCATTTGGCAGGTACATTAATAAAATAAAAATGACTAAAATAAAATATAAAGTAACGTAAAACGTAACATATTACTTCAATTCGTTACATTTCCCAATTGCAAATTAATTTCTGTATTCGCGTTACAATACAGCACTAGAAAATAATCAACTAACCAACCTCAATTTTTAAGTTAAAACATAATTTATATTAAAATATTTTCATTCAACAATCTTCTAACCCTAAAAACCCTATTGAATTTATTTTATATACATTATAAAATTCATAGGCGGACATAGACAAAGATTTTAGGGGTCTTTACTATTCACGTGGAAATATTCTTTTAAAATCTCATATTGGGGGGAAAATTTTTTTATAAAGATCATCTAGACTCCTGAAACTTTGAGTAAATACATGTTTTTTAAAGTTTACAACATGATTCTTGAAGCTTGTAAACTTAACATGGAATTTTTATTATTCTTTTAATTTAAAGCAAATATATTTTATATATTGTGATAAAATTTATATAATAAAAAAAAATAACCATTTCCTTTAGATAATAATAAAATAAAATTTATGAAGTTCTGACAAAGTTTTTACTCAACTTTTACTCAGACACTAGAGCTTAAAATATTCGACTTTCATTCAAATATTATTATATATAGCCGGCTTATAATTATAGTAATTTCTGATATATGAGGTTAAGGTTATCTTTTTGATAAAATATGAGAAAAAATTGCCCTATTCCTTAAATATATAATGACAAAAAAATAAACTATTATTAAGGCTTACAATAAATATTATAATTAAAATCCAGTGGTGTCGTTTGGAATTTTAAACCCAATGTTTTTTATTGCTTTATAGAAACGTTTTGTTGCTTTAAAATTGAAAGAAAAGTAAGGATAAATCGCGTATTGACGATGGGTTACACATATAGAATTTATTTGTTCTTAAACTAATACCCAAACCCAATTAAGTTTATTTTATCAGGGATGTGAACCAAAAAAAATGAATCAGGATTCAGGGTTAAAATTTTTTAAAAAGGATTCCTGTTCAGTTCAGGGTTTTGAGAGCATAAAGAAATATTGGCTCAATATTAATAAAATAAGATAATTTTTTAAAATTAATTTATTTTTTATTCTACTTGCATATAAACAATTTATTAGGAAAAAAAATCGTTTATCATACAATCATTTTTATTTTTATATTATTTAATCCAAATAAATTACTCTACAAAATTACCAAAACTGACGAACTTTAAATTTGCGAATTGATTAAATAAATTTAAAAATTGAATATCTAAAGATATTGGATTTTATTTTCCTTGATTTTATGTTTTTGCCAATAATTCACTTTCTAATATATACAAGACAAAAAATCGCATTCCTATTATATATTAGCATATTAATATCATTTATAATGAAATTTTATCTACAAAATGGACTTAAAAAAGTGAAAATTTTGAAAAATGTTAAAAATTAATATATTTTTTTCACGCTAATTATAGAAGAAAGTATGGACAATAAACCATACTTTTTTTTGATTAGATTTTTTTAAAGCCAAAATTTATACTTCCATGTCATGAAAATAATAAAGGTAAAAATTGGATATCCGTCTTATAAATTTAAGAAATCAATATTATTTGTTAATAAATATAATTTTGAAAAGTGTTAATTTTCAGAAAATTACCTAATAATTAGGATAAAATATAATTCTGAAATGGGTTAATTTTAATAAAAAAGTAATAAGTATATTGATGTAGCGTGTAATGGTAATACCTTAAATTTTAAAGTAACTTTTACAGCAAGCATTCTTTGGACTGGCTTCATTTGTTTATTAAAATAATTTTTATACATAATTGCTGATATGATAATGATATGAGATATGATTTATGATATGATATAGATTTTATAAAATTTTTATTGATATTTTAGGTTTTAATTTTGAAGAAAAGACAAATTATGTCCAAGAAATAAAAACATATGTGATTAAAATATCAAATTTAATTAAAAACAATTTAAAAAAAAAATTAAATAAATTGATAACATATACACAAGATTATATAATTATAAAAAATTTAAGTTTTTACTACAATATAAAATTTTTTTTAGTTTTTCTACAATATAAAAAAAATATTCATATTTGAAATTTAGTTTTAAATAAAATTTCTAATCTTTAAGTGAAATTCGAGGAATTTTTTTCACTCCCGAGGATTCTAGCATATATTATATTCTATTTCAATATAACGTTAGGTAAAAATAAATGATTATTATAAATTTTATGCATATTAAGGGGAGTAAAGAAAGGATTAGTGAAGATGAGAATGTAAGGCCAATCCTTAGGCTATCTAAATAATAAAAATACCAATGTCTTTTCCCATAAGTTCCATTTTTTTCTAAGTTGAGTTGAGTGATAAATTTAATACGTCGGTAAAATATTCCATTACGATCCAAACATATAGAATTATAAATATGTCAAAATATAACATTAGAAAGAAAAATAATAATTGGATTAAAGTGTTGGTAATTTTAATTTATATCAAAAAATATTATTTGTTTAAATAGGGGAGATTGTGGCTAGTCGAACTGATTTTTGCAAAATCGGCTAAAACTCCTGTTTTTTATAGATATTATAAAGAACAATATATGAATCGATACCTATAACTATACTCTATAAAGGTGCCTATAAATATTTTTTAAAATGTAATCATGTTTCTGAAATTTTTTTTGTAAAAGTTGAAATTTTACCCAACAAGCCCCAATAGTGGTGTTAGGCAAACCACTGGAAGGGGATTCCTAAATCAGTTTTTTAGGCTATAATGAATTGAAATGCATTTTTATTTATTTTAATAATGATACGTATAGAATAATTTTTTTGTTTCTTAATACTTTTAAATCGCAGCTAATTTTATATAAAAATTGAACTTAATTTTGGTTAATTTAATAAACATTTTGGACATATAGAAATAAGAATCTTAAGGAGAGATTATGATTTCTTAGCATAAATCCTAAATACAAATCATACGCAGCGGCGAAATTTCCTTTTCAAGATTTTGAATTTTTTTTTCATATTAACTGTCTTGACGTGTATGGTTGAGGAAACCTCGATAGTGCTAAATTGACTAATCAAATAAATACTCATAAAACTTTCTCAAATTATGAGGGTTAAAACTTTGCTATAAAATTTAATTTATTTATAAATGATAATATAACTTAATGGAAATTATCTGCCATGTAAAAATTAGAAACATAAAAATTTTATATTTCTAAAGATTTTTTGCCTATAGATGCATATTAATAAAAGCTATATTCGGATAAAATTTAAACATTCTAGTTTATACCAACCCCAGTCTCCCCTATTCTCTTTTTATATTTTAGTATTTGAAAAAATTAAATTAAACTTAAAATATTTTTTAGGTATAAGTTAGATTTTACTTTTACAATATTTATAAGAGGTATAAAATTGATAGGGATATAGAAATATTTTTTCTTATAAAGTGCCAATAAATACAGTGAGAAAAAAATTTGAACGGAGCACAAAATTTTGTGAAATCCTTGATAGTTTCTAGGCAACGATAAGTTAATCTAAATGGAGAAATTATTTTTAAAATCGATTCATCTTCCATACAGCTGTTAAAACTTATGTAAGAGGCAAAATCAGGGATCAAGATGTCATTATATAAATTTCAAATTATAATATATAATACTTATTCCTTTGCCACAAATTTTTGAATTTGACTTTTTGTTTTACTTATCCCACTTTTAAAAAATAAATTAGGAATAAATATTCGATCATTTGTGGGAATTTTTTAAATATTGAACATTTTAGATTATAAAATAGTAGGGGAGGCCAAATCACATCGAATATTTTAAAAACCTTCAAGAAATCTGTAAATATTAACCAAATATCTTGATATATGACTCTATTTGTGGGTTATCTAACTTCTCTATCTTATATTTATGTTAATATTTAAATAATTTAAATACTAAAGTATTTAACATTTTCAAGTGAAAAAACCCATACATTGAATATAGTTATACAGAATACATAGGGCACCTACTTTCTGCTACTATAGCTTATAATTGGAAATTGGAACCCTAATTTTACTTATTTCTTTATATTTAATTTATTATATTATTAGCTCTGGGCGTATACCTTTATAATAAATGATGTATAATAATCTAAAATGAAATAAATTTATCACAACATAATTTAGTTTTTTTTTCCGACCACAATTGCAGAAAGAAAGAATTAAAATAAGAGAATCAATGTTATAACTGAAGACTAATCAGGCTTGATACAGGTAAAATAGGATAGCAGCCTACATAGAAATCGAGCATAATTGTGACCGCAAAAATACTTTTCATTTACACCCTACAGAGGTATTATTTGCACGGCGAGAGCCCGGATTTTTTTTGACACGGATTTTTTAAAAATATTATATATTATTTATAATTTTTATAGTTAATTTTGGAGATTTAATCTTTAGTTTTAAAATATTCGGCCTGGTATTTTTTGGAACTCCCCCCAAACCCCCTTTAATGGGCCTTCGGCCCTTTTGCCCGGCCTTTTTTTGGTCCGGCCCGATTATAAAATTGCAGGTCTCTGTAATTTATATCAGGATTCATTCATCAGTAGTAATTCAAGGAAAAATATTATCAAGAAATCCTATATCATCCGTGGAATATATTCTAATCGTCAAATTGTCAGAATTAGCAGATTCATGGTCATATAATACCAGATATAAATGTAAAAATTAATAAAAAAACTTATTCTGAAAGAAAAAACTATGGTATAAATATTTAGGATAAATCATATTCAAAACACCAATCATATAATTCATATATAAAACCATTAAAACATATCCATATAATAATTTTTCACATTGGCTCCCTTTATAATGAGCAACGATATCAATCGTCAATATGTTTTCTATGCGGACGAAGGCACATTAGAAGTAAATGTCACTACTATAAAATCAGTATAATACAAGTAAAATAGAGGGAATCGACGATTTCTTAAGTCGAAATAATAACTATATATCCAAAGCAAGCACCCGCATCAGGCGAGTGAACACAAATTTGTCTGTTCTCGTAAATATTATTTTAAGTGAATAGAAATTTCCTCCCTACACACCCTCCACCCCCCTCCCCCCTCTCCCTTAAAAATGTATGCAATATATCATTTTATAAAAACCTATTATAGCCAAAGGCCTGCAATAAGTGGACCTAATCTCCAATAAAATGTATGGGGAAAAAATTTACCAAATAATGCTTCCCCTCCCCTCCCCCTAGCAAAATTCGGGATACGCCTATGAATCACATACATAACAGTAGCTAGAGATAACAAAATGAAACATAGCTTATTATAAATTTATATAAGTCGTATTGGGATATGGAATCCATTGAAATTCGAAATCTCTTGATTTGAAATCATTTTCCAGGGCATTTTAAAAATTTTTAAAATTTGACTTAAGAACTGTATTTCAGCATGTGTAGAATACCTACCTTATGATTCGATAATTTTAGCCATAAATATTTCATATTTTTTAATTTACGTAAAAAATTCATAAAAAAATTCAGTACAAATTTAGAGTAGATCTAAGATTCGCGGTTAAATTACTTGAAATTCACAATTGTGGGTACTCTAAACATGCCGAACTACATTTTTGTTTTGGCTAAATTAAATTTTTAAAATTTAAAAATTGCCTTCAATAAATGATTTTAAACCGAGAGATTCTTAATCCCCATGCTTCAAATATTTTTGTATTTTCCAATATTCTTTATTTGTGTTTCAAATTTTAGTTCTAATAAATTTTTAATATTCCAAAAAAATCATTTCATAGAAATTCATGGCCACGCGCCTAATTAAATAATTTCTCTTATAATAAAGCAACGATATCAATATAAAATAGTAATAAAATCATTTCCAAAGTATTGATGATATAATTGTTCAAACCAATAATGGTATGTGAAATTTTTCTGACTAAAACCCCAATCAATATAATATAGTATTGCAATCATTCCCAAAATGAATGATACAATTTTAGATATTAAAAAAAAATAGTAGGCAGGAGAAAAGCGCCAGTGAATTAGTAAATGTAAATGGATTAAAGACATTAGGTCTGAAACACAAATGATATCCTCGGCGAGAATGTCGGAATTTACCTGCTTATTAGGAGTACAATGCATATATGCAAAGAGAACAAAAACCTTGGAGAAGTAACATTTGCCATTGCCAATAAAAAATCTTGGTAAATTTATTCTTTTCACTAACATAGCCCCCCCCCCCCACCTTATTACCCATCCACAGGTTATGAATCTTTATTATTATTATTATCACAAACCAAGCAATATTTTAACCTTGTAACCTTCCTCGTAAAAGTTATATATCATTTGCTTACCATGCTATTTAGTATTTACACATAAATGAATTTGTAATTAAGAGGAGAAAACGCGGTTATTCTAAGATTATAGGGGATTAAGGATTCTTTCATTTTTAATTAATTTCCTTGCGCCTTTATATTTTATAATTTTTACTAAGCCTTCTATTTTCCTTATTATGTTGATTCATTCTTAAATATTGTAATTTGTTATTGGTTTGTTTTATAATAAAATAATTTATTGGATGCTTTCTCCATAATTGTGATATAGTTTTATTAATAAAAATAAATGAAACTAATTTGTTATGTGTTTCATTTAATTAAATTTTCTAAAAACAACTCGACAAGTTGATTCCTAGGATTCATCTGCTTCCCCGCAGATTACCGATCTTTAATCACATCCTAATTGTTTTTCTTATAAATCAAACTCCCATATATAATAGAATGGAATTATTTCATGATATATTATTTATTTTAAGATTAATATTAAAAATTTGGACGAAACAAATATTAAAAAGATGATAGAATAGGGTTTAGGCTTCCATTTGAAATAATATATATGATATTTAATAATTATATTAAAAATTTAGATGAATAATAAATTTCGTTATTTTCATGGTATAAAAACACATTATTCGACATAGGAGAAGTATTTACATCGATAGATGTGTATAACATAATTATATAAATATAGTTATTTTAGAAGTTTAGTATTTTTAATATAAATTTAAAATGTTCAACATGCCCCAGTCTTCCCTCTCTCTTGTAAGTTTAAAATTTTTCGTCTTTGTGAATATTAGAGAACACTTTAGGCGTGATTTAAAAAAAATGAGCAATTACTAACTATAGTGATATCTGAGGTTTAGGCTATTCTATCTATAATTATATATCCATAATATTTTTAAAAGTCTAATAATACGCTGCTGGAAAACAAAAACAGTTTTCAGTTTTGAATTAAACACAAAACAAATTAAAAATTAACTTAATTAGCAAATTTTTTTACATGGTTGAGTTTTTTCAAAAATAAATATTATCTTTAACTTTAATTTTATAATTAGCAATTTTAAAAATTTTACCTGGTCTGCTATAATATGTATTGGATGAGCACCGATAAATAATTCTTTAAAAGGTGTGGGTAATTATCCTTTTCTTTTTAAAATCTTTATAACATAAATACCTCACGTTATTTATGCAGTTTTTTTAGTAGTTTAAAATTTATGATATATTATCTCAACTCAACCGAATTTCATTAGATAGAGATTATTATTATATTACGCATACACTTAATCATTTTAAACGTTTTGAAAAGTTTTTTTATAAAAGCAGAAATTATAAATATATGCCAGAGACCTGCAGAGGCACCATTTGCACGGCCCGGCCCGGCCCGGCTCGGTTTTAAATTTTTTAGGCCCGGCCCGGATATTTTTAAAAAAATTTTTTTACGGCCTTTCAGGCCCGGCTCGGAATTTTTTAAAATTATATTCGACCTGGTATATACAAAAATTCACCTATAAGGTATTTTACCATATTTTTCAGCGAGTATTATCGCTTATTATTTAAAAAATACATGAAAAAAGCTAATATTTTGAGAATATTATATTTAATTTATAAAAATGGAAAATATTTTGAGAATATTATATATTTTATTTAATTTACTATTTAATTTATAAAATAAAAATAAATCGCTATTTAAAAAAATGCATGTATAATAAATAGTATTTTGAAAAATCTAATTGCACTATATTAATATAATTTATTTTATAATTTTTAAATATTTTATATTACATTTATAGGTTGGTTTTTCAGGTGTAAAAATAAATTATTAATTTTCATGGATTTACCATCACATTTATGTCTTTTTAGATGTGATGTACCATGTTTATAATTATAAGATAATATACTTGAACAATTCTTACATTGTACGTAGCCAATGTTTTTTTTTATTTTCATCTATGATGATGTTAAATTTAGCCCATATTTCAGATTTTAAATTATTATTTGTATTTCTAAAAGAATAAATATTATTTTTAATTTTATTAATTATATCATTAGTATTTTGTGCCATGATATTCCTTTATTTGATTGTTTTGGTAAATATTCTAAAAATTTAGATATGAATTATAAAAAATATATTATTAATACTTGAATATTGGGGCTTATTTAAGATATTCCTTTATTTGATTGTTTTGGTAAAATATGTTGTAAAAATTTAGATATGAATTATAAAAAAATATATTAATACTTTGAATAAATTTGCAGGAAATTAATAATTAGATCGATCTGTGGGTGTTAGGTGTGTTAACCATCACCCAATATTATATTAATCATAACTATAATATAATATAATCTTATAACCATTAACTCATAATGTAAAAATTTTTATAAAAAATATTAAGGCCCGGCCCGGCCGGGTTTAACAATCTTAGGCCCTGCCCGGATATATTTAAAAAAATTTTTTTAGGCCCGGCCCGGATATATTTAAAAAATTTTTTTCGGCCCGGGCCGGGCTTAGGGCCGGGCCTGCAGGTCTCTGATATATGCTTTATAGAAGAATTTCCCCTTTTTATTTAAAATAAAATTGAGTTGTGGATTACACTGAAAGAATGTTTAAAAAGTACACCCCAGTATTCGCATTTTTATTATAATAAATATGCTTATATTCGCAACTTTATTTTTGTTGATTTTATTTTGAGGGTATATAATTAATTCAAAAAGGTATATTCTAAAGACGAAATAGGTTCCAAAAATGAATAGTTGCTTGCATCTTGATTATTGCTTATCAAAAGTGAATAAATAATGATACAACTTATAATGAAATTTAAAAAAATTAGAACTTCTTTTAATATTCCATTGACATAGCCAAGGAAAAGGGGGGAGGGGATTTTTTAAAAAATATCATTTTAATTAAACTCATAAATAAAATACCCTCTCCTCCACCCCCAATAGTAATTATAATTGTAAAACCAATATATTTTTTTGTAAATTATAAATAATAGGATATGTTAACAATTTAAAAAAATAATATGAGTGATTTTTTGAAAAATCTAGTCAAAGACCCTTCAAAGCTCGATATGGGTGGAGAGCGAAACTTTACCATAATTTCCCTTGATGAAATCCTGGTTAGGTTAGGTCAGGTCTATGACAAATTCTAATTTTTAATTTAAGCGTTAGAGAGATAGGTGTATTAAACTTTGATAACCTAATAGTTAATAACTCTCAGGTACAAACATTTGAAAATGATAATATTTCTGGAACCATAATTCTAAAGGATTTAAAAGTTGAGGGAAAATTTTAAAAATTTTCAAAATTATCTCAGGAACCCAGCACCAGAGCAAATATAGAAAAAATTTTCAAGAATTTTATTATAATCAATTATTGGATATGTAGAAAAAGTTTTAACTAACATTTATCTTGATTAAAATGAAAGATCGATATTTATATAAATTTTCAAATTTCAGTCAAAAAATAAAACTTTAATTGCGTAATTTGCAATTTCATTACTTTTTATAATTAATTAGATTTTATATATAACTAAATAATAATTAGCCATTATCGAAGATTAAAGTAATTTTAAAGAAAAAAAGCAATTTTATGTTATTATTTTATTATAACAAAAATTATAATTCAAATTCTTTTGAGCCAAGCAAAATGGAGTGAGAGAGATATAATTATAACAAACTTTTAATAGATTACTCTCTAAGAATTGAGACTATAAAATTTGTGCCCTGTTGCGCCTGCGGACTGACGCCAACATTTTAACTTGCTCCAAACGCCGCTGATTTATAGTAGGCCAAGGTAGGGAATAGTGTTTTGCAAAAAATAACTGTAGCCAGTTACTTTCAAAATATAACTTTTGGATCTAACGACAAAAGTAACTTTTACATTATAAGGTAATTTCTATATGTTAAATATTTATATATACCAACCATTATCTTTATATGATTGATTTCTCTAGTTATATTATTATGAATTATATAAATCGATATATTATCATTTTATTAACAAAAAATAAGTTAATTAAAAATGTCTCATTTTCATCAAGTACTCCTGTACTACGTTTGATTAATCTTGGGAAGCTAATTTTAGAAGAAAAACTAGTAGGCCTTTTAGACATTAATTTTGAAGATAGTTTAGTGTATTAAAATTAAGAATTATTTAGAGTCTAATTGGATGTTATTTGTATATTTTTTCGCTGCAAATTAATAATATTTTTTTCCTTAAAGAAATATTAAACTGTAGTATTATTTTTCCATTTCAATTACTTTATATTTCATTTTCATTTAAATAAATTTGATTCAATAAAGCAACTTGCAAGGTAGCTAGTTACTTTTGAACTATATAACGTGTAACCTTAACTATTACTTTTAAAAGTACTTTTAACAAAATCATTAGATATCCTCGATATGTTTAAAAATATGTCAGGTATACATTTTCATTTTACTTAAAAAAATAATCGTTTGCAAATTATTTCAGGAAAAGTGTTTAGTTGTGTTGCTTTTTAATTGACAGTTATTGACCTTTGCATATATTTTGCATATTAAATATAACATGTGCGATATTGAACCAATCAAAATTTAATACGATAGATATAATAATGTTTATTTATAATATTTATATATAAAAAAATAGTCAATCTCAAAACGCTTATGGTCTCGGTTGAGTGCGTGCATTGCATCTCAATCCGATTCCTCTGGGTTCGAATCGAGCAAGGACCATGTTTATTTCTGTACAAATTGGCTATCCCCTATGGGGGGGGGGTGATATAAAGAATATAGGAAGCTAACGCGTGATTCTGTTTCCTAAATATATATAAAAAATGCGTAGTTGCATTTTTTAAAAAATTTGACTTTGTTTAGCAAATTTGGTTGTTGTTTAGTAAATTTATATATGTTGAGTAGTGATGCAAAATTGCCCTATTTGAGCCGATTTTTAAAAAAGGCTAGCTCATATTTTATCCACAATTAATTTTTTTTTAACTTTTCACATCACATAGTAATCAAAAAAATCTTTAATCACCATTTTAAAATTGGAAGTGAGGGGAAGGGGGGGGGGTGATTCTGAAAACTTTACTAATTGGCAGAAAGGTTTCATATATTAACGAAATCTCGAAGCTTGCATAAAATTATTTAGGCCAATATCTTAATTTAATATAGGCTAAATCGAGCCATTTAACAACACTAATCTCGGCGTGATATTTATTAATATTTCTGGATAAATATCATACAAATTTGTTGAACAGCTTTCTGTAAAAACGCTCCTTTTTGAAGTTCTATGTGCTATTGGTCCAAGATATGCTTGTATGATTAAAATTAAGATCTTTACTAAAACCAGGGATATTAACTGAAACGAATATCGGTTCGGTTTAGGTTCAGGTTCGGACAGAAATAAAGGTTCAAGATTCAGGTTCGGTTCGAAAAAAAGTATAGGTTCGGTTCGGTTCGAACCTACAAAATCCTAGTTTGTACACTTTTGTATATAAACCTACATTCGATTTATATATTTTATTTGTTGGTATTTTGTGAAATTTATTGAGTTTTAGAGGGTGGTTTCTTTATATGTATTGCTCAAGATTTGCTCCTGGTTCCCCTTCATAGTTATTAAATCAGTAATATTACATTTTGATGTGTTATTTATAATATATGTAAATAATTTATATATTCGATTCGATTTATTTCTAAGCATAAAAACAAAAGAAAAAATTTAAATTTGAAGAAAAAACAAAAAAATAACGAGAAAAAAATAGAAATAATAACAATGCCACCAAATACTTAAAATAAATCAAAAATAAGGTGTTCCAGTTTAAAAGCTTTTTATCCTAGACTAAAAAGCAATTTAGTATTAAATATAAGTCGACCCAGGATACGATCTAAGCTTAAAAATATTTAAATATAGTAAAATTGTGATATGGTTATGAAAATTAAATTAGAATGTTATCAATATACTAATAATAACTTTCACATAATTTTATAAGCATAAAATCATGAGACTCTAACCGGTTCAAAGGCAATATAGCAGTTCCGTTTAGGTTCGGATAGAAAATCATTTAACAGTTCAGGTTCGGTTCAGATTTGATAAAAATAGTGGTTAATACCTGTTTAACGGTCCGGTTCAGGTTGAATCTCTGGTTATAACATAAATAGAAGTGTTCTAGAGAACTCTTAAATAATCAATAATACAAAATATTATAAAGATTCTAAACTTGGAACACTTTTACATGCATGTATTCATTCAAAATGGGTATATAGTTTTCATTTCCTCATATTTATAGAAAGACTCGAAGTAGCAATAAAAAAAATATGTAGAAAAACATATTCGAATAAGTTAGTTATTGTGATTTACATTAAATACTTCTACACTCTTAAATCATTGATGATACCCTCATATATTTTATCCACCTTCTTCAAAATTTTACCTTTATTTCAAATCAAATGTGCATAAAAAGACAATCCTCTAATTTTATTCAAATGATGATAACGCTTTCATAAATATCCACCTCCTTTATGTTTAATGACGATCTTACTTTCCCCTCACGGAGTAGGAGTAACTGTTATAGGGCCTATCATTGCATAGTCGTTTAGATCCTTGGGATTTTGCCAACAATAACATTGTGTAATTATAGAGATGTCAGGGTGCCATAAAATTTATAGCATTGGTGGTGGGTCAATCGTTGATGGATCCAAAAACTCAAAATAAAATTTTTGAATATAAATGTTTCGCAATATCTCTCTATATTAGCAAATGAGCTATTTCTGGCATTGAATAATATCTCTCCTTGCGCGGAATATTGATACTAAATTATGCGAAAATATTATGTGTGTTCTCATTTTTTCTTTGAGCACTTAATTTTTTAAACCTGGCCGTTTAGTTTCATACTTGAGAATTTTTTTCCATAGAAATTCAGTTTATTACGAGGATTAAGAAGCAATTCAATTTTGAAAATTGAGTATATTTTTAATCTGAGAATTTCAACATTTATTCTTAGTATAGGATTTTTTTGCAATCTTAATTTTTGAGCAATTAAGCAGAACAATCGGTCAAAATTAAGGCAAATATAATAGCCTTATACTAATTGGTGATAATTTACCTTTCAATGATTTCATAATTTATAATGTTAAAAAATAACACCTTGAAAAGGTATTATTTATTTTTAAAAATACTCACTACTTTTACTTGCTTATTTATTTTTATTATTTTATAATATACATAATTTGAAAAAATTGTAAAAAGTATATTTAAAATCATGTTTATGCTAGTTATTATTTTTTTAAAAATTCGCAAAAATATCATTTTCTTAAATCTTTTTTCCAAAAGAGTATAGCCTTTCCTTGATATATTTTTTATTATTTTTAAAAATTGTCAAATCCTAAATTTTCCCCATGGATTCCAATTATTATTACAATGTAAGTTGATTCTTCTTTCATGTAAACTGAAATCTAAAATTAAATGATTTTGCACTCAATTCTAAGACCACTTTGTTTTTTAAAATATTAAGTGGAATAACCTTGAAAGTTACCTTAAATCAAACCTACACTTTGTTATTATATATTAATTTTATATATCTGATCTGGAGAATCCAAATTTTTGTGGTATATCATCAATATAAAGACGATTAACTAATTATATTGTAAACTAGAGGGAATATAAAAATAAATAGCCAATTTTTGACTTGTTTGCTTTTCCTGATTTATTTTTTATCTCATTCTCAAAATACTAAATATGGAAATTAAATACTTCAATCAGAAATTATAGATGGTTATTAAATTAATTTGTATAAAAAAGAATTTGTTAATATTCTAAAATTATTAAAAATTAAAAAAGATAAAACCATGGAAATGAATTATTTCATAACTTAGAGGTGTTTTTTACGATGATTGATAAAAAAGGTCAATTTAAGCCTTTTAATTTATACAATAAACAAACTTAAACTTTGGCAACAAAATGTCGTTTTGATGATAAGCTGGGCTAATAACATGCTATATCCATATTTTTTAAATGCTGATTATCAGATCATGCGACAAACAGTAATTTAAAAAAATATAATGCGAGTTAATATTGATAAATTTACGCCATTAATAGAGGCCAATAATTATGGCCATTTATAATTATGTCCTAATTTTTTTGGCATAAGCTCAACTAAATTTTTTTTATTAAAAATATAATCTATGACTAAAAATGATTTTAATAAATTTTTATATTTTACTTACATTTTGTCTAATTTAAATTTTTAATTACTTTTGTTATTTTTAATTTTAAGCATAAATCAATATATATGCTCTTTAGTTTAATATCCACTTCGAGCGCTTGCTATTTCATTTACAAAATTAATAAAGCTCATTTTCAGTACAGGGACTTCTACACCCCCCCCCCCCTTTTCCATCTTAGTCAATGACTTTTACTCCCTACCCACTATCAAATAAAAGTTAGCAACAAAATTAGCAAAAAGAGAAATGCAAATCAAAACCACCCCTATCCCCCTTCAATTTTAATGACGATCTTGTTATACCTCCCCCCTCTCTTGCGTTAGTTCTAAGCCCATTTGGTCTAAAAATTAAGCACCGGATCATTAAGTATAAGGTTTTTGGTTTTAAAAAGGGAGCAAATATATTCCATTTCGTTTAATTTTTATAACCCAAATAAATTATTATAGTTCGTTTGGGTTATAAAAACTCTAAATGGCCATTTCCATATTATTGATTAAATTCTCTTACATGTCGTGTAACTTATGCAGCAAACTTTACTTAATCTCGTGTAATTAATTAAATTATAAAAAATGACCCTTACAGGTCGGGAAAACTTAGGAGTCTTCCCTAAATTCTAATGTAATTGAGGCACGAGTAATACCTATATAGGACGTTGATTTTTATGTAGCTCTCTGATTTCTAAAGTTATGCTCAACAATACTGATACAATACTTTATTAACAATATTGGCTATAATAAGCTGATAAAAGAATGTGTAGTCAAGCTCTCATTTGAAATAATAAAAACTATTTAAAATATTATTAAAAATGATTGCGCGAATGTGTTATCCAGGGATTAAATTTTTTTTGTAACCTTCTGAGCTGGAATATTATGTTCAAAGGGACACAATATATGCAATACCAACTTATTACGAGGTTAAATTACTTTCTTAACAACATTGACTAAAATAATTAAAGTAATTGCGGAATTAGGTCATCAGATAAAACATAATATCTTATTCCTACAGTTCTATATTTCTTATTATTAAAAATTACGATATGATAAACTCAAAGATCTTGTCCTCTACATACGGCTATGCTCATGTGATAGATTCACTATCTTAGTATATGAATTTTGAACAAGATAATCGTGACAACTCATAACTTTATAATCAAAATAAAGACAATTGCTTAACTGATAAAGAACTATAAAAAATCTATTATTTCACTGAGAATCCGCAGACGAGGCCAGGCAACAAATTAACCCTTTATCACATATGACTACTAATCAGTCACATAGTGAATTTTCTGACCTATTTTACCGTGTAAATTATTTTGGCGCTAAAATTTGAATTGTGTCTTACAAGTAACATTCCTTTTATATAAAAATCATTTTTTTAAATAGAAATTCTCACATTTATTTAAAGTGCGAGTATTTAATGTCAGCTGTCCCCTATATTTCAAAATTGACATTTTTCGTAATTTTTAATTACATTTTTTTAATATTAAACTCCGATATTATTTTTCAAAAAAAATATCAACAGATAACTAAAATATTTCTAAATTCTTTTCCGTTTTTATATTTAAAAAAAGTATAATTAAAATTTTTTTACTAGCATTAATATATTTGTAACACAAAAGACACAAAGATTCTTCTGATGATAGCCTTGAAGATTTCGACGATAATGAGGATGAAAATTCATTATTTTCAGATAATTTTACTGCTATAAATAGACGAAGAGACATACTATGGAAGGAAAAAAATATAAACATCCCTAAAAATTATTTAAAATTCAATGGAAAGTCAACTTTGGCCAGCGACATACTGGCTTTAAATACTCCATATCAATGTTTATCATATTTTTTAAATGATAATTTTCTAGATTTAGTGGTTCTCGAATCAACTAAATACGCTGCAATAAAAAATATAAATAAACCTATAAAAATTTCCAAAATGGAGTTAAGAAAATTTATTGGGATTAATATTCTGATGTCCATTGTCCAATTACCATCTATCAGAGACTATTGGAAAGATGTAATTGGCAATGATCTTATAAAAAAGAACATGACAATCACTAAATTTGAAAGCATTCGATCCATTCTTCATTTTAATGACAATAATAATTCTATAGCTAAAGGTCAACCAGGCTATAATAGGCTTATAAAAGTAGCCTCAATTGTGAAACACTTTCAAGATAGGTTTTGTACAATTCCTAAAAAGGAATGCTTATCAATCTATGAGCAAATTTGCTCAACTAAAGCTCGGATACATTTAAAACAATATATGCCAATGAAGCCTCACAAATGGGGCTTTAAATTCTTCATTCTATGCGGTGTATCAGGATTTGCCTATGATTTTGAACTATATTCTGGGCAGGAAAATGATTCTGAAAAAAGACCAGCAACAGAACCAGATTTAGGAGCGTCCAGCAATATTGTTGTGCGTCTAAGCCGTACTATACTTATAAATCAAAATTTTAAGCTATATTTTGACAATTACTACACCTCAATAAACCTTTTGATATATTTGGCAAAAAAAGGTATAAGAAATCTATTATATATTTAATATTTTAAGTATATTTATAGGTATATACAGTCTTGGTACAGTAAGGAGGAATAGAATCCCAAATTGTAAGCTTCCTACAGAGATCGAAATGAAAAAAGAGATCAGAGGGTCATCCTTTGAATATATGGTAAATATTGAAGGGGTAGATATAACTTCCTTAGTATGGAAAGATAATAAAACGGTAACCTTTTTGTCAACATTGTACGGGAAATTACCCCAGAGTCAAATTGAACGATATGACCGCAAAACCAAGAAAAGACTAAATATAACTTGTCCCATGCTTGTCAAATAATATAACAAACATATGGGAGGGGTTGATTTGTTAGACAGCAATATTGGAAGATACCATAATACAACCAGATCCAAAAAGTGGTATATAAGAGTCTTCCAACACCTTATTGATATAGCAGTTGTAAATTCCTGGTTATTATATCGGCGTATTCAATGTGAGAAAGCCAAATCAGATGACAATTCTGTTTTTTTCTCTATCGGAATTTCGTCAAGAAGTAGCCACAACAATGTGTCAAGTTGAAGCTACAATAGAATTGAAACGTGGACGTCCTTCTTCTATGGTCGAAAATTTAATAGAAGATGATTATTTATTTATTATTTTATAATATTTTCATTTAGATAAAAAAAGAAGGGGGCCTATGTCTTTCGTACCGTTCACAGGTATTCGCACGGATCAAATTGGACATTTCCCAGAGTGGATGAATAATCGTCAAAGGTGCAAAAATCCACTATGTAAAGCGTTACACATGTAAAATGCTCGAAATGCCAATGTGCACTATGTTTCCATGCAAATAAAAACTGTTTTATTTTATTTCATACCAATATGTAAAATATAATAAATTGTTAGTTAAATACAATTTGTGACTTATATGTAACATACATTATTATGGTCAAAATAAAAAAAATAGAAAAATAAAAAAAAATTTTTTTGATCAATTATCGATTAACATATCAAAGGGAATACCTGAGAATTTTTTCTAACTTATTGCAAACATCATGTGGTAAAGGGGCTACACATTGCAAAATAATAAATTCTCATTCTCTTGAAAAAACAAATTTTTTTTAAAAGCGATTAAATCGAAGTTTTCTACAATATCTTCAACAGACCATGAAGCACAGGCAATAAAAATCTAATCAGAAATTCTTATTGGAGGAGCTCTTTAACTTTCATAGATTTACAATAAAAACCGAGCTAATAATTTAATATATCTCATTATGCCTTTTATAAATTGATAATTATATTTATAAGATCGTATATCTACACAAACTAGAAAATTCAGTCTTTAAATATAAAGACCTAGCATTTCACCCTACTATTACCATGACTTACACCACTTTATATCACATACATCGAAAATCCTTAAACTCTACACATACATTGTCACCGGGCTCACTGGGAAAATTAATTGCGCCACAAATAATATATCAGCTTCCATGAGCCTAACTCATTCATATACTTGTCAGACAATGTTGTCCATTGTGCAATAAACTAATCTAACCAAATGAGACTGCCATCTCTTTAAAACTGGAAAATTAAAAGTTCTGCTCAAAGGAGTATTTTATCATTGATCATTCTTCGATATTTTATTGCTTTTCCCACTTCTTCCTAGTGCAACCTAATATCCTCCACCTATCACTTCTCTCTTCATCACTGACTTAAATTGCAACAGTCCCAACTTATATTGGCATGAACGGTGTAAGCATCTCACGAGAGATCCACCCAAAAATCAGAATTAGCTATTATCATTACTCATCAGTGAACCATTAACTGTATCCTGCAAATTATCTATCTAGCAACAAGTCATCAACTCAGTTAATTAAGAAAACCTATTTCTTTGCCCTGAATCCCAAGTATGTGATAGTTAAAAATAAGAAGCATACTATGTTGTTAAGAACATCGATTTTCCGATTTAAAAAACGGTTATATCAAGATTTTATATTTCATAAACTTCTAGATTTCACAAAATCTGCAGAAAGGCTCGGGCTCTCTTTTGGAAAAATTTTGAGGCTTATGTATAATATTTGTTTATCTAAATCCATGAATAGGTCTTATTTTAAAAATCGGCTTAATTAAGGTTTTTAACAACCCTAAATCAAATAAATGACCTCTTCAATAGGGTCATGCATCAAAGTAATTCAGCAACTTTAATATTATACCTATGCAATTTTTGACTATGAGATAACCCCTTAAGATGACACTGCCTATAGAGATCTTTGTTTAAAACATCAATCACTTGATATCGATACCGAAATTTCTGCTTACCTTTTCAAGAGCAATTTTTTACTGGATTTGATGTTTTTTTGATAATTTGTGCAGGGGATAGCTCATCATGACACAACTGTTGTTTTTACAACTTTTTTATATATTTTTTAATGAACTCTTATTTTGATAAAATAATTTCTTTTAACAGAATGTATTAATTTCGAAACATGAAAGATTTTAAATGCAAATTTAAATTTTAACACGTCAAAAGTAACCTTTTAATTTTATACATTTTTATTAATAATTTTAAAATTTACTCAGATTAAATATCAATTCTAAATGATAAAGTAATCTCTATCTTATCAGGAATAGACAATATATAATAATTTAATATTCTGAAATATAAATTTTAATTAAATGTGAATACCTGTTCTGACGGGGTGCGTATTAGCCATCAGGGATTATTTTTAATAAAAAAATCAACTATAAGAACATCAGAAGGCATGAATTTGTCTAGGGTCATTAATGACATTTTTATATAAAATATTTTTTATAAAAGCTTTTAAAAAATCCAAAAATAAAAAAGCGCTCATGCAACGTGAAAGGATAAAATGTACCCCGGGTGTTTTCCATAATTCTTAAATTCGCTTCATAGTACTTCAATTTTTTGTGGACAATATAAACCCTCTCTTTCCTACATTTAAAATTGATTATTTTTATTCATGGATTTTTTTGTTTTACTTTTTTTTAAAGAATTTAAAAAAAGGGAAAAAGAAATATCTGAAAATTTTTAGGATATCGCCATCAACGGCGATACTATAAATTTAAAATAAAATGTCTACTTTCAAATATTTAAGTAAAATTTCAATAATTTTATATATTGGCAATTCTTTATCATCCCATCTCACGTTTGTTTTTTGATGAGTTTAACAATCGTTTTTTTCATAAATTTTACAACAATGTGACATTCTGAAAAGACGCTCTTCATCTAGACCTAGCCAGGATTTCGCCAAGTAGAAGAGGTGGGGGGGGGTAAGCCTTATTAGGCATATTTTATCCCTATAATTTTTATTGTAGGTTTTTAGTCCTCATATTGAAGCCCTTTTTTTATTTTTCAAAGAATTACTCACAATTTGTCTGATTCCTAAAATAATCTCTCTCATCACCAGTTTGAGAATACATTAATTTCAGCGAGGGAGGCAACTCGCTGGGTTCCTTTATTCGGCCGGTAATTGCCTGCTTCTGATCATCAACAATTAACGCAAGCTAAACCTCCATATTTGATATATTGCATTGATGATGGTATTAAGATAATCAAATCAGCATAGATTAGCACTAAAACTTAATCTAGATAAGAAAGAATATTGTTTCCTTGAACATTATTTAAACATATATATTTTGGATCTTCGGTTACAAACAACGATTCTATTTACAAGTCCCTTGATGCTATATCATTGGATAACTCTTATATGTGATATCCTATATCCCAGCCCTAGGTTTCTTCTTATTCAAGATGTACATTTTTAGTCCAGAGATTCTGCATACGCAGCAATTCTTGCGAATATTTTAAACCTGCGTATCATTCATGAGCTTGAGATTGAAGGTCTAACTGAACAATTCTTAAATTTGGCGATCTGTCTTACTATTTTGCTCACCAAAGTTGGTGTTATTAGCACTCTATCACCTTCGATACTTTAAATTAGCGCTTTCATATACTCGCGTCTATCATTTGACTCCGACATAAATAAACTCTTCAAACACCCCTACCCTCTTGTTCTATATGTGATAGATAGGAAATGTCTCCTTAGTCGATACCCAAGAAATATCAACCATCTGATAAGTAACGATTGGCTCTGTTATGCCAATTGTCTTCACTTCTAAATGATAATACCCTTGCACTTATTGCCAAAAATCTTTAAACTCCTAAGGACGTCACTTAGTCAGAACTTTGTCTGCCAGTATTCTTTCAATATAAAGGAATTTTATCGGATAAAAACACCGACGAAAAATACATTTTGGTAAATGATCTTGCGGATTAATTGTTAATTTATGAATTGTTATTTCAAATATCTTCCAATAATATTTTAAATTAAGAGGTGACTTGTGCCCAAACGTTTCGGGAAGAGGATAATGCCTACTATTACTGTCTCAGAATGGAAAAAGGTATTCTGAATTAAAACTGATCAAAAGCTATTTGATTTGAGTTCGTCTGTAAATAATGTATATTCAAGATGCAATTTAAAAATAATAGATAATTTAATTGAAATAAGTAAGATCAATTTTTTCAAATGAAAATGTATCTAATATAATATTAATATCTAAATCAAAAAGTTTGGAAAATTAGGTTTATTTTATTGCATAAAGGCCGAAGTTCTATATATTTTTTATTATATTATGGCGCCAGATTAGCCAGAGCTGGCACTTATTATGAAAAATACTGTAAATAGCAGTAAATGATAAATACAATAATATATATGTAATTTAATTTTTATTTTTTTACAAATCTCTTACATGTGTATAAATGCAAAAAAATCATTCATTGTAATTTTTTTAATGGGAGTGTAGCCTTCATTTACCCCTTGGCTACATTCCAGTCCATAATATAAATATAGAATTACTTCTTAGATTGATGTAGTGTTGTTAAACGACAGGATCTGAGTTGATTTTTAAAAACGGCTCGATAAGATTTTAGACAAAATAATATTATGTAAGCCTGGAAATTTTGTTCATAGATGGCAGAAAGGTCTGAGCATATTTACCAAATCTTGCTTACATAATATATATGGCCAAAATCAAAATTTGGCCGTTTTAAAAAATCGACCCAAATAGGGATTCCGACATTTTGAAATATCTGATAATATTACCAATTTATCATCTTAAATTGTTTTACAATTGTCATTAAAATTATTTAAAATTATCACTTTTCTCACTGTCGATTTGTTTTATTTATTTATTATTTTATAAAAATCTTGACTTTTTGACCCTAAATTTTTGCGGAGTTTTAGAAATATATTCTTTATTTCTCTGATAATTTTTACCAAATATCTAACCCTTAAAAAGCCCGATTTGGATTGATTTTAAAAAATGGACCGGTAATTTTACAAAATAATATTATGAAACCCTCGAGATTTGACAAATAGATGTCAATACCTTTCTGTGATCTATGAGCAAAATCCTTGCTTACACAATATTATTTTAGTTTAAAATCTTTATCAGGCCGTTTTTAAAAGTAGATCCAAATTGGGCCGTTTAACAACACTATCCTTGACCTAGAATGTTTAAAAAATTTTTTATATATTATTTTATAGATTTTTTTTTTCAATATAGATTTCACCTTGAAAATGAAAGAACGACATTAAAATAATCGGTAGGAATATTTTTAATAATGGGATAGGGATCAAGGGAGGGGAATTTATATTCTTATAATATTATTATATTCTTTTAATTATTTCTATATTACTTATTTATACCAAAATAATGAGAAATAAAAAAAAAGTATAATATATATCTAATATTTTAATTTCGACAATATATTGCTCATTTAAGAGATTTTAATTTTATTGATAAGATTTAAATAAAGAAAAAAAAGAAAGATCATCTACACGAGATTAGGTAAGACTGCGCCTTAAACTGAGTTTTATATTATAGAAAAAATGAGTTATGAGATTATTTTGGAAAATTAAGTTTTTAATTTCTATTATAATCTAAATTTAATAGTTTAGATTAGAGGTCTACAAAATGTGAGAAAAAAATTTGAGCATTGGGCAAGCGTTTGGGTAAAATATTTTTAAAATACAAACCTGGGCTGGGCCTTATAATAGGTACTACGGGTATCTAATATTAACTTCTTTTGTGGTATAAATTTTTTTAAAATTTGTTACAATTTTTGAATATTTAATAAGAAATATTAATATTCTATTTATTTTTTATATTTAGTGGTAGTCATCTTATTTTTATAAAATAAATTACATTATTCTCAATATATTTAAATTTTTATACAATATTTTGAATATATTCACTATTATATATAAAATAGATATTATATATATATTGTTAAGCAGGGACTTCTACTCCAGGAAGGGAGGTATGACACAAGATCCTAATTAAAGTATTAATTTTTAAGGGGTTAGATAGTTTTAAAGATGCTACTGGATGGAGGGAGATAGATGGGGTAGATATTAAATTTTAGGGGATTGGGGTTAAAAATTTTGAGGGGAGTGAGGAGTAAAATTTTTGAGGGAGGGGGGTTAATGT
Organism: Gordionus sp. m RMFG-2023; assembly: GCF_954871325.1. Lineage (NCBI taxonomy): Eukaryota > Metazoa > Nematomorpha > Gordioida > Chordodea > Parachordodidae > Gordionus > Gordionus sp. m RMFG-2023. The sequence continues at coordinate 37,589,290 of NC_088777.1, read as the reverse complement.
TCTCAATGAGAAGTTTGTTTCAGTAATAATTATTCGAGAAAACTATGTATTTACCTATATAGGATTAGATTGATTTAATAAAAATTGACCTCTTTTCAATTTCTTCATTATATCTATTTTGAAAATAATTGGGGTTTGACTATTTATAATCAAAACATCCTCATATTTAAATACGCATTAAATGGCCAATCAATGGCATGGTGTTATGAAACAGTTATAAAATTCGCCCCCTTCCCCCTTGGAAAATATGAATGGGTATAATTTTCTGCTATTACTTTATTATATAAATATCAAATAAAATTTGCTTTCATTTTAAAAAATATCCTCCTAAATTTTCTAATTCTATTTCTACAAAATTATCTCATTCTTTATTCTTCAATTTAAATAAGAATGTAAAAAAATTATGAATAAACTAGATTATTAGGCAAATTTAAATTATTATAAAATTCCCCCATTTAAAAAAAAAAATTATTAATTATATAATAAATGGAAAAACATAACTTTCCCAAAATGTTTATGGGATAGGTGTTGTATGCTATTTCCAACTGTAAAAACTCACTTGGGATTAGTATTTATTAACTCAATCGCTCAACCTTAGCGCTCGAGCTTTTAAAAAAAATGTTATAATCTTTTTTAATTTTACCACTAACTAATCCATCATATTTTGGTATCATATTTTCTGATGCCGGAAGTTTATTTGACTACTTCTACCGATATTAAATTATAAAGATCAAAGCTAAAGCTAGAGATGCCCAGTTTCGTATTTTAAAATACGATAGAGTTAGTTTTTTAAGATGATTATATAGTAATTTTTTATAATATTTTGTTTATTTAATTTTATTATTATATAATTGCTTGGCTCTTCTATATATTTCTTGTTCTGACCTAAATCTTTCTTGACTTTATTTTAGAATTTATTTTATTTGGCGCTAATTACTTCTTTTGATAATGGCTATTGTCACCAAACGGATTGATCTATTAAACTAAAATTTATACTAGTTGAGAATAATATATTGGTCTTTAGAATTAGTGCCTTCAAAAGTTTGGTTAACTGTTATATCCATATCTAATTTTTTTTTAAATTTAACTAGATTCAAATTATATTTTACCTATTTTATTTATATTATATTTATTAATAACCAAAAAAAAACAAATAAAATTTAGAAAGATCATAAAATCATAAGATTCAAAAAATGGGTTAATAGAAACCTTAATGTAATTAGAAAAGATAAACATAATTGATTTTTGGATCGCTATTTAAAATGATATATTTAAGAATCGGCCTAGGGTGTACCGTGATAGTTTTTATTTTGCTTAAAATTATTTTCCGTCTATTGACTGGAAAACTGATTGACGAGTTAGTAAGTACTAATTAGGGATTACATATTAGCGCACCTGCCCTAATAATCGTTCTGACATGATGCTAATCTTAATATTTCTTTTATATTTTGCCATTAAAGCATTTTTTTCTTTCTTTAAAAAATCTACAAAACTGGTTGAAGCATTAAAATATACCAAATATTCAACTAATTATTAATATAAATTAGTATTAATGCTTCCAGAAGTTTAGGTGGCTTCACGCTTAAGGCGTGACATCAGATTCTGTTTGACTTACAACTTCGGGTACCTTTTTATGATTGGGTACCTTTTTATGATTGAAGAATTAATATCTTATATATTCTCCGTTCTGGTATGATGTAATTGATTTTTTTTTCTTATTTTGACAATATGTTTTTCCCTTAAATCATCTATCAAACAGATTAAAAGCAATAAAATTTACTAATTAAACATTGCTTAATGGTTTGATTTAAGTTTCAAAATTATTGCTTCCAAAAGCTTGTCTTACTTCATGCTTAAAAAGTAAGGTCCTAATTTTGTTTATAATTAGGTTTCTTTTTGTTATTCTCAAAACGATTGAAGAGTTAATAAGTACTCTAATCAGGCACTAAATATTAGCGCAAACCAGATATTTAGTTCGTTCTTTATATTTGCCATTTAGGCAATTTTTTTTATTATTTTACTAATAACTCTTTTCTTTGTAATACTAAAACTGATTAAAATAATATAAAATTAATCACTAAATATCGATAAAATTTTTAGAATACTCAGGCGCAACCTTTAATCGTAAAGTTGTCTAAAATTTTGTTGCTAATAATTTTTTCCTTTATACTGACTATATTGATTGCACTCATAGGCACTATAAAGTATAAATATTGGCATAAATTTTAGAATTAGTGCTTCCAATTATTCAGCCAAAAATGATATAAAGATTAAAGATCTGCAAAAGTTGGCCTGGCCCAAAACCTGCCCTCTTTTTTAAAAAAAAATCGGGTTCGGGCTGGGTCAGGCCTAATATTTAAAAAAAAATTCGGGCCGGGTCGGGTCGGGCCTTGGAATTTTTTTTAAATATATCTAAATTTATCAATTTTATATTGAATTTTTTATGTAAAATAAAAATATTTTAATTTATTCATTTGAGTAATTATAAAAATTAATTTCTATATTTAAATAAATTCGGGCCGGGTCAGGCTGGTAAATTTTTGCCGAGCCGGCAAAACTTTTTAAAAAAAATTTTGGTTCGGGCCGGCAAAAATTTTATAAAAAAAATTTCGGGGCGGGCTGGGTTTGAAAAATTAGGCCCGATGCAGATCACTGATAAAGATATTACATATTTTAAAAAATAAAAGACAACATGAATTTCAAAAATGCCCCGAATTTTCTATAGCCTAGGATCCCGTCAAATATAAGGCAAATGGGGGTTTAGCAAAACAAATTTTAATCCTTAACCCCCCCCCCCCCCCTCCCCCTCTCACCAGGTTGAATCCTGGCTACGCCACCGATAATTCATAACACAGTTTGATTATAAAACACAAACATCAACGGTATAAATTAATATAGGTTCAAATAATTACAATATTTATTTAACAAAATACAAAAACGAGATACTTGAAGAATAAAAAATTGTTAAAAATTTGTATTCATCATTTAAAATTAAGAGTTAGAAAAGCTATGTCATTCATAAATTATAAGGGACCCTGATAACTTAATAACCTCTATTAAAATCCTTTTTGGGATTGAGCTAATTTTTCAATATTACATCAGTGCTTGGTATTAACTCCCTATGTATATTAAAAAGGGCTCTGCAAATTAATTTATTTTCAGAGTTAGTATCCAGAAAAATATTATGCAGGTCTGAAGATCTTGCTCATAGATGACACAAAGTTTGGACATCTATTAGTGAAATCTCGAGACTTAGCATTATTTTTCTATTGAGTTACCCGTTTTTAAAAACTCAAATCGAGCCATTTACAACAACACTACTTTTCAAGTGTGTTTTTATTCTTGTCAAAAAAAAAAGAAGTTCTTTCATTGGTAGAAGTATAAATGGGTAGAGTTGCCAAAATATATAATACTTTTAATTAAAATTTGTTTGAAATTATGAAAAGCAACATAGCATTATTTGACATTATCAACTCTATTTTATATCACAACTTTGCATTCACTTAGTAATCATGGGATACATTTAAAATCTGCCAAATATTTAATTTTTTCACAATTAAGATTTGAAATAAATTCAGAAGGATTCTGCGGTAATAATATTTGTAGATTGCTACCTGATAATCAAGAACCTTTCATTCATTTTAGTTAAAAAAGTATCTAAGAGAGGGATAAAAAGATTTATTTTAGAGTATTTTTCGGCTGACCCTATAGTAATATTTGGACAATAGGTTTCTCTTGCTGCGACTCGCGGTAAACAAATATTAAATTCGTAGAGCTCTGATTTTGACTTAACAATGAATATAATTTATGAAGTTCGTCATCTATATTTACCCAAATTTCCTTTTCTAATAAAATGCTTTCAGCTATTCTCATCGTCTCAATCAAATCGATGTCATTTTTCGAAATATTTTACTTTCGTTTTAGTGTATAAATTTTCAAATGATTTGGTGGAAACACTAAGTAATATTTGAAATTGATATTAATTGATAAAATAAATTAGTAGCTTATTTTTCCTTTGCAGTGTATATGATAAATTAATGTAAATTAAAATATATATGAGATATGAGATAGGAATGATTATTATAAAATTTAAATAAATAATTATAAAACAGTAATAATTGAAAAATATTTTAGCCGGCATAATTTTTTTTACTTTGAAGGGGAAGGTTTGTGGGTTCGTCCCCCTGGCCACCCCTTGTTGCTTAAACATCTGATTTATATCGATTGACCTTTGCAGGCGCGTACGCAGTAATTTGGTCTGGGGGGGTATAATAAAATATTTTAAGTAATATTATTGTTTTTTTAAAATATCAAGCATAAATTTATTAGGACTAATAACTATTTCTAATACACAATTTTAAATTAATGTGAATTATAAAAAAATTATATGTAAAGAATCACTTAAATGACCCAAAATAGAAATTTGAATTTTTTGAGCCTTTACACAAAATGTTTCTTAGGAATAATTGCATTTTGTATATTATATATTTACAATGTAAAATCCAATCTTCGTTGTGATTGAGCTAATTTTTCAATTATCTCGGCCGGGCCCGAAATTTTTTTAAAAAAACACCCAAGCCGGGCTTGAATTATTTTAAAAAAAACACCCAATCCGGGCCTGAATTATTTTAAAAAACACCCAATCCGCGCTGTATTTTTTAAAAAAGCTTATATTGGAAATCGTTATTATTAGCTATAAAAATCAAAATTAAATATAATTTATTTTAAAAAAATCCGAGCCGGGCCTGAAAATTTTTTTTAAAAAAAGCCGGGCCGGGCCTGAAATTTTTTTAAAAAAAGCCGAGTCTGGCTTAAAAATTTTTTAAAAAAAGCTGGGCCTGGCCTGTTTAAAAAAAAACCCAGGCCAGGCCGTAAAAAATCTTTAAAAAAATCCGGGCCGTGCCCTGCAAATAATACTTCTGCAGGCCTCTGTTATTCTTCTTAAAAAGAGAATGTTCTCTCATTAGTTAATGGGAAGAGTTTATAAACCCTTTTAATACATTGGGAATTTAATCTAAAATGTGTTTGAAATAATGCAGAGCATCCATAGCATTTTTTGAGACTATATCAAGCATAATAAATCTTGTAAACATAGTTATTCAGCTAGTAAGGCATCATAAGATACTTTAACATCTTCATAATAAAAATCTAACAAGTATTTTTTTTTCTATCACCATCTGAAAAAGGTTGGGAAGGCTTTTGTGTAAGTAATATTTGCAGATTAGTAAGTGCTGCATGATGAATTAAAAATTCATTTATTTGGGTTATAAATGTATCTGTATTTAAGATATACTCTTCTACTGATCCTATATTAATGTTTTAACGATGAGCTTGCCTTGCTACAAGTCGAGGGAGACAAATATTAAACACGTATAGCCCTGCTTTTGACTCTACAATAAAATATAAAATATGAAATTCTTCATCAACATTAGCCCTAATTTCCTTGAGTTCTGATAAAAGGCTCTCCGCTATTCTCGTCTTCTTAATCAAGTCAATGTCATGTTTTTGAAAAGTAATACATAAAATAGTTGTATAATTAAATAATACATTTTAATGAGAAAAAAAGCATTGAATCCAATAATTTTCTTGCTTCTGAGGAAATATTTCTTTCAGGCCATTGTGATATTTCAGTAATAGCAAATAATTGGCTCTTCTAACTCCTTAAAAGCTGTTACTGCGATGGCAGAGACTCTATCTTGTTGGACAAGGTTGCAATTTCTTTTTCCCTGTTGGACAAGAAGTTTCAGAAATAATTATTATTTGACTAGAAATTTGAAAATGGTAGATAAATATTACGCCACTATAAATTTGAAAATAATAAGTAAATATTACGCCGGAAAACTTGAAATCGAAATTAATTGATAAAATAACTTAGTAGATAAATGTGATAATAAATGTAATTAAATATATATTTAATATGAGATACGAATAAATATTAACAAATATAAATTAATATAAACAATAATATTTTTAAAAAATATATCCGGCATCTGCATTTTTTAGCTTTGGGGGGAGGGGGGAATGTCCCCCTGCCCCCCCCCTCTGCGTACGCCAATGGACCTTTGTAATTTAACCAAGATTTTATTCTACAATGTAATACTTGTCTTCCGAGTGCTTGATTGAAAAAAAAATGGAAATTATTAAAATAATCAAAATATTAAATATTTTTATACACTCATTATACGCAAAATTGATTACATTAAATTAAAGTGGTTTTTTTATGTTTAATGACATTGATTATAAAATATATTTTTATATATTTTTTTTTGGTAATATAAAACTATGCAAACTTTATAGCGAATTCTAAGCTAGGTGTCGAACTTTAAAGAGAGAAAAAAGGCAAACAAAACAAGAAATATTTTTAAAATATGCATTAAACTATCTACGTTGAAGGAAATTTAAAATTATTGTCAAATCAGACAATTTATTCAAAATCTAATTTTAGAAGGGGGTGTAATTTATTTATTTATTTAAAAAAAAATATTAATATTTTATGCGGATTAAAAATGAATTCTAATTTCCATCAAGCTACATAATTTTTTTTAAAGATTCTATATGTTTTTAAATAAAATTATAAAATATAATAGCTATAGATAGACATAAATAAATCATTATAACATAAAATAATTAAAAAAAATTACACATAAATATTTCTAAAAATTTAAGAAAAACCAATAAAATATATAGATTTTATCTGTTGTTATTATCATTTTATTTTATTTTTTAGTTTTTTCCAGTTACTCCTTTTAAGTCATAAAGTTATTATTATAAATAACTACGAAAATTTTAATAATTAAAAAATATTCTAAAATTTTACTAAAAGACTAAAAGGAAGCAAGAAATATTCTAAAATTTTACTAAAAGGAAGCAAGAAATATTCGGTCATTTAAAATAAACCTATTATGAGTCAGGTATAATAAGATTTATATATATAATATATATATAGATAATTATATTATTTTAATTGGTGAAAATTTTGAAATGCTTCCAAATATTTTGAGACTTATTAGATAATCTCCAGAATATATAAAAAATTTAATTAGAAATGAAATGTTCGTTAAGCAATAAAGTATGTTAATTTTTCTAATTTTTCGAGAGAACAAGTTCAAAAGACCAGTAAGGAAGATCCATTTTTTAATATCATTATAGGAAACAGAGACTTTAACATTAATAAATAAAATACGAAAATTTTTGTATTTGGGCATAATTGTCCTCTTTTTTCATATATATGACTCTTATTTTTAAATAATTGTTTTTTCGTTATGTAATTTAAATTAAAAATGGATACTATATTTTGTGTCACCATGTTTCTGAAAAAGGACACGGTGATAAAAAAAGAGGTTTTTTTCTTCATTTTTCTTAATATTCCGTTAGTTTTGTTCTTAGATCAGCTGACAAGATCTAATATTTCGATTCGTACTCATGTGTACTAAGACATAGTTGAGCTAGAGACCTGCAAAAGCACATTTTTTGTCCTGTCCCGTAAAAAGAGAATTATTTTACCAACCCGCAAGCTAAAAATTTTTTAAAAATAATTCTCCCGACCTGATCCAAACCGAACATAAAGTTAAATCCATATTTCCTACTTAAAAAATATTTAAAAAATTTACCCTAACAGCTATTTCTTTTTTATGTTATAAGAAATAATCGAAAATGAATAAAATTGTAAAATAATATAGGAAGAAGATAGGGGCAGGATGGCTCTGTTTTTGTTTAAAACAAAATAAATTTATTAATATAAAGATGATCTGGATATATAAAACATATTCTGAATTCTCAAGGTATAGACTATTTGAAATATTTAATATATATATTTTATAGAAACTATGCTTTTTTGAATAGTTAATCAGATTTATTTTTATTTTGGACCTACTTTCCTGTACTCTGATGGGTGTATACATTCGTATAACGAGTAATGATGCAAAGCTTTTACGTTATTGATTTTTTTTATCTGTCTTATTAAAATATTAGACAGCGTCGTACCTTGACTAGGTTCGAATTCAGCAATGACCAGGTTTTTTTCTAAAGTCAACTAAGTGGTGGAAGCAACTGCGCGATTCCACCATTATATATTAAATAAAAATGGGTCTTATTGCATTTTAATATAATTTAGTCATTGTTTAGAAAATTTCAATATGACCTTCATCGCTATATATCATTACCTGGGTTTAGCAATAGGTTATAGTTGGTATACCAAAAAAATAAGGGTTCGAACATAAAATTAATCTTTTTAAAATATTGATTTAACACTATAGGCTTTAAAGTGTATTAACTTACTGATAATATCATAATTCGAATTAAATTTAGGGATTTTAGAAATTTTAGGAATTTTTTTAAATATCAAATTTAAGTGAAAAGTCTAAAGTATATATAATATAATAAAAATTAATATTTAAGATTAATAAATATTCATTTATTCATTTAAAATTATTTGCTAATCAAAATAAAGAATATATATATATGAAAATAGTCCCCCATGTCCTCTAATTTTATAAATGCCATATTCATATGTTATAATTCTGAAAAATTGTCAAATTAAAATAGGGTGTTTATTCTTAAAACCTACTTATTAGGAATTTAAACTTCAATTATAAATATTAATGATATAGTTTTCATTTATATTTAGAATACCATTTTCCTCTATAAAGAATTTAAATTTTAAATATTTTCTAAATCTTTTTTAGTTCATGAAGTATGTATAATATTCGATTAGGTTCAAATTTACATTCTTATACAATTATAGTTTATATTATAAATGGAGAGAGCTGACGTTCTCTTGCACCCTACATGCATAAGCTCCCCTACAATCAATCCATGATTTATAGATATCCCTGATTAGATTCAAATTATAATAAAAATATTTCCAAACACAATTCGACTCATCTAATCTTTTTTTATACCGACCTGATACTTAAGTTCTGCAAATATAAATTTTTTTAGCCATACAACCCGGCCCGGTAGAAGATAGATTTTTCCTTGTCCGGTTTCAGTTTATTATTAAAGTTGCCCAGTAATTTTTAAATATTTTTTAAATACAGGGGCTAAACTGAAATATATGTTGTTGAACACCAAAATAAACAACTATTTGTAATATTGGGGAAGGGTTATTAAAAAACACTATACTTTATGGATTATCACTTCTATGAAATATCAGAATTTATTAAATTTGCCGGTCCGACCCGGCCCAAATAAATTTTCCTCAGACTTTAACAGATCAACTCAACTCACGTGTCTTATCAGAATATAGGGTATTAGGGTTGAGTCGGGTTTTACACACACCCACTTGTTAATTTTTAAAATATTACCATTATGACATTTATTGTTCGGTCTTACCTTATGAGGGGGGGGGGGAGAATAGAGAGTTAGAAATTTGATTAAAAAAAATTAATCTATTACAAATTTCGAGGCAAAAAATTTTTAAACTAAATTTACGACATTTTGAAACATTTATTTTCCTATCAAATCAGTGGAGTCGCTAGGTATGTATAAATGTTTAGAACGCTTAAATAATAAAAATTTTTACGCCTAAATGATAGAAACAAACGATGACCAATGTATATGCCACTACTTTATGTAAAATAAAACATAACTAGCAACTAAATATTTTTTGGTAAATTATTAGTCATATCATAATTTGTTTAACATTATAATTTTTAGTTTATAAATAAAAATAAAGATAGTTTTAATAATGAATAATCAATTGTAATCATCTCAAATCTTTTAAAATAAAATTGTAATTAATGAATCAAATTTGAAAATAATTAACATTTTTTAAAATATAATTTATAGATATTATGATGAAAAATAAAATTAAAATGCCATATCTCCTAAAGTTCTCGGCCCAACTTGAGATTTTGCATATTTATAAATAAAAATAATTTGAGAGAAAATAAATGCCGATTTGATTCAAAGATCTATCATGGAAGTCTATTTCCGGTTTTTGACATTTAAATGTTTAACAATTTATACCATTGGGCTATTTAAGGAAATTTAAATTCTATTTTAATTTTATCCAAAGATATCAATAAAGGAGTGCATTTTGCACTAAATGTCTCATTTTATCTTAGCCGCTGTTCGGAGTCGGAGGCTAAAATTTAACATTTTTCTTAGTTATAATATATGCAAATTTTAGTAAAAATTTTAGAAAAATCGGAGGTAGTTAGGTTGAAACTCTTGCTAATTTGCCATGAAATTTACCATAATATTTTTTTTGACTTCAAATTAAAAATAATTTTATAATTAGTAAAGAAAAAAAATATATTATTTAACAATAACATCATTTTACGAAAATTTACTAGAGCCCTATAGGATAGATGCTAATCCAATCCGATCCGGCCAAACTCGGGTCTTTTATTTCGGATCGGACCTTGATATTGACAAAAATTGTATTTCATTCTATTTTCCAAATATTTTTAAAAAATTATTTATCGTTCTTCAACGCTTATAATTTTTCAATTTCCTTGAAATATGGTATTTCTTCGGTCCAATAAAAAAAAAATTGGATCCGACCTATTTCATAAAAGAATTTTTTTAAATTTAAATCGAATCGGACCAAGGCTCTATTATTTATAGAAGAATAATTTGCGATTCCACCCATCTTATTCTTATTCTTATTCTTATTCTTATTCTTATTCTTATTCTTATTCTTATTCTTATTCATATAATAGTATAAAATTACATAAGAAGAAATTTAGTAAGAAGCGATTTAATTTTTTTTATTATAAATATATCATGCGACCTTATTTGTTTAACATGTTAGTTTAATTAAACAACCTGATTAATTACATAATTACTTATAAACTTAGTAATATATAATTATGTATAGTATAGATCGATTTTTTAAAAATTTTAATTATACTTTTTATTGTTTTTTTTCCTTCAACCTGATTAATTAAATTACTTATAAATTATATTATTTGTTTTACATTTTGCATAAAAACATTTAAAAATAAATAATTATTATTATAACATACTAAAAATATAGTGTATATAATATAATTATCAGAGACCTGCAGAGGTACCATTTTTTTCGGCTCGACCGGCCCAGGTTTTATTTTTCAGGCCCGACCCGGATTTTTTTTTTTAAAAAATTTTTTAGACTCCGCCCGGATTTTTTTAAAATATATTTTATTTATTTTTAAATTTTATAGCTAATAATGGCGATTTAAATTATTTGGTTTTAAAAAATAGGCGGCCTGCTTTTTAAAAAAATTTTCAGACCCGGCCAAGGTTTATTTAAAAAAATTAGGGACGGGTATGCAGGTCTCTGATAATTATTAATTATATTAAAACTTTTTTATGATTATTTAAAAAAATATAAATTCGATATAGTGTTGTTAAGGCCCGATTTGGTCGATTTTTAAAAACGGCGATTTTAGCCAAAACAATAAATGGCAGATAGGTTTGGACCTATATTTGTTAAATCTCGTGGCCTAATTATTTTGGCTAAAATCTTAATCGGGCCATTTTAAAAATCGACCCAGATCGGACCGTTTAACAACACTAATTCGATATTTCATATTGGGAATTTATGGGAATTCCGATTTCCTTAATTCTAAATAAGTTATCGAGGGCGATTAAAGTTGAACTACTAGATTTCATCGGAAATGTATGCAACATGACGAGAGCGCACGCACTGAATATCAAATAATTTGCCATAAATTTTGTGTATTTTTTAAAAAAAATTTATATGAAAAATATATAAAAATTATTACTATAAAATAAGAAGTGGTTCAAAAATTCAAGCAAAATTGTCTGAAATTCACAAAACAATGCAAGTACTCCACACATCATTTCCATTTAGATCCGTTTTTAATAATTTAAAAATTTTCCCTCATAAATGATTTAAAATGGGAGTTTCCAAATCCCCGTGAATTCCTTATCCCAAATACGACATATATAAATATAATTAATAAATCAAAATCAACGTGTTTAAAAATAATGATCTTCTGGAATTGAGGGTACCTCATGAAGTTTATATAATTAGCCTTGTGAATATGAATTATAGAGATTGATTTATTTTTCTTTTAATTATACTTTTTTTTATTGTATTCTGCTTCAACCTGAATTATAAAATTATATTCAGATAGGGCCGTAACAAGAAATTGTTTGCCTGGAGGGCTTTGGGAAGGCGCAGATTTAAAAAAAAATGCATTCTTCGATATTCCTTTTTTAAAATCTTGTTCTCATACTTTTATAATACTGGATTCGTCAGATTTAACCAGGGATTCGAAAATAAGCAGCTGATATAAATCAGATATTATGCATGCGAATTAAAGCCTTGCAAAGGCCAATCCGAATAGATTATCTATATCGATTTCAAATTATTATTATTTTTTATAAATGTTTCTATGAATATTCATTTCAAAAATAACCGACATAATTATTTATTATCCTTTAAACTATGTCTTGGTTCACTTTAATTTTATCACTTAATGTTGTTTGACTTAGGTTGAAAAGTGACACCCTATTTTTGTTTGTTTTATGTATTTGATGGCATTGTTATCTTTTGCTTTTTTGTTTTACTTTTAAGACTATTTTGTCGAAATTAGCCGGCTGATTAGTAATAATTCGATCCAGGACACTAACTTCTCTAATAGTTTTCTCAAATTCGTTGAAATATCATTAACATTTTAATAAAAAATTCTGATGACTCAGGCCTATTTCGAAAATTTAGGATTGGATTCGAATCTTTAACCAATTATTCGGCATTTTAAAAAAAGCTCTAAATATACTCTTGGCCAAATAAGGTTAAACTTACTCGATTTTGACCAAACTCATTTAACTGAAACAAAAGTGATTATAAGGGCTATGCCTGAAAGAATATCTTAAATTTGACATTAGTATAAAATAAAACTACCAACAACGAACTTAATAAAAAATTTAAATATTCTATTCTATATTAAATTTATTTCTAAATTTTATTGTTTAAATTTTAAAATTAAAATTAAATCATTATAATTTGATTTCTCAAAAAAAGTAGTGTGCTTTAGCTACTACCTCTATCGTTATTTTATTTTTAAATAGTGCTGCTATATCATATACAAATACAAAGGTAGCTCTTTACTTTAAAATCACTATAAAGAAATGTAAATATTTTAAAATGATCTTAAAAGTGATTTCTCCATTTAAATGTATGAGATTAACAAGATTAATCAAAACTATAAGTAAGCATTCAATATATACAGTAAAATGAACCCTGAACCAGGAGATTACTTTCTAAATTTTCAATTTAGATTATGATTCAAAATAATTGATTCCAAATCTAGGATTTACAAATAATAAGATGGGTAAAGAAAAATATTATTTTTGAGTACAAGACTAGTGTTAAAGTTTTTTTTTATTAAAAATTATATTATTTAGAAATCTGATTATAAACGATGAGGTTCATGCGAGTTCCTACTTTTTATTAAATAACCAAAAAATAATATTAACTCCAAAATTTTGGACTTTATTCTTTTACGAGTTTTCTTTTAAAAAAATATTTGATAAGTTCCTTTACAAAATCAATAAATTATCGATTTTAAATTAAGAGTCGAAACAAAAGTTCTAGGTATTAAGATATAATAAATATAGTAATAACTATAAATATTTATTTATAGATATTATATTCATAAATAGCATTTATTTTAAACAATGTTCATGACCTCATTTGAAAGATTCCAAAATCTCCTTTTTCCAATATTTTTATATTTATTTTCCCCACTGTGATCATCGATTGATTTAAATTTTATATTTACTATACTTTCATATTATTTTAAATTATAACCTTTCTATTATAAAAATATTATATTATATTTATATATGATTCTGAAATTTTAAAAAATATATAAGTATTATGTAATAATGTTATCAACTGTTTTAACTTCTTTTTTTATAAACATTTTCTCGCTTTTTCATTTTGATGCCCAACCCCTTGAGATATTACTAATATGGTATTTGGTTCTTAGGATAAAAATTTTTTGGTAAAGAGCCTTTTAAAGTGTTTGAATGGAAATAAGTTCCAAAGATAACATACTAAAGTCTATAAAATAGAGCATTTTATTTTTTTATTGGTCATTTTTATCAATTTATATTTTATTGATATTTGGTAATCGGTGAATGCTAAGAAGAATAAAATGTGTTTATTATATTAAAAATGTTTGAACTTGATTGATTGGAGATATAAAAACCTAGATTCTTATGAATCTCACCTTTAAGGATCTTAATCTTCCCAATTTTTTAATTATATTATCAGCTATATTTCATAGACATATTTTATTTTTCTCATAAAAACTCACTTTTGGATGAGTTTTGGGTTATTATTTTAAATCTTCTACTAAAGCTATCTCCGCATCAACTTTTGTCATTAAATGGTTATTGTGGCAGGCACAGCTTTGGTCATTAAATGGTTATTGTGGCAGGCACAGCGTGAAAGCTGTGGTCAAAAATCCTAATTTTCTGCTCTTATCAGGATATCAACGATATCCACAAGTTGAAAATCTTCATCCAATCCTCAAACATTGCATATCTTCTAGAAGAGAAAAATATTTTTTGTAGGATGGAAATGGAAATTTTATTTTATCTATTTTAATATCTTCTGCAATTGATAAAAAATAATACGATATCGTCTTATATAGTTTTTAAGTTTTAAAATTTGAATTTATAAAATGGATTAAAAATATTATTTAACTCAGTAAGTAACTCAGCATAATTTTAAACAAATTTATATTATATTCTATTCAACATAGCTAGATCCCGCTCACGATAGCGGTGTTTTAGGTGTTTTTAAGAAAAAGTAACTGCGCTTCAGGAGTAACTCTTTTAACAAACTGTGCATTATATTTAAGTAGTGCTGTAAATTACTTCAAAAAAGAAACGAGCTGAAAAAAACACGTTGCCGTTAATTGTTCTCTTCCGGCAAAATGATCGGTTTACCGTTACGCGTTATTTTGTAAAATAGGAACATGATACTCGCCATTTAAAAAAAGTAACTTAAAAATTTTAATAAATTATATTGTTATTTATTTTTTCCTCATGTAATCGTTTTTTATTTATTTTTAACAACAATTGATTTACAAAATTTTGATTATATAAGCATGAGTACTTAGTGCTCAACATGCCAGAGAAGAGTTAAATCACCTTCACCTGAAGGAATATTATACTAATAACATATATTCTATATAAAATCAATTATAATATTAAAGAGTATACATTCACATACCTTGATTGATTAAATATTCATTCGATTAATAATCTTGACTGTAAAAAAATTCAACGACATAAATTCTAACAAATAAAATAAAAATGAAAAACTTTCTAAAAAGCCTGTAAGTTCAAATCTAAGTAATCCAGTAAGAACCGTGTAATTTTTTTGAAACTAACTATTGGTTGCACGTTACTGGGTATGATATATAGTACAACTGAAACGACAAATACTCTTACTATATTATAAATAAATTCAGTCGTTTTTTTTAGCAAATTGCTATATGTATTGCTATATGTTCACTTGGCACCTTTTAGCATAATCCAATATTGGGTGGTAGATCTGAATTAAAAACTCGGCATATAAAATTTAAAAAAAGATTATTACAGATTTATAAATAAAATTTTAAAAGTATACCTTTTGCATTATCGTCACTAGAAACGCGTTACTCGTTACCTTTTGGTACAAGTAATGAAAGTTGTTACTTTTCCTCAAAAAGTAACCCATCTTTCATCAGGTGAAATATGTGTTTCAGGTGATTCTGATATTTCTCCAAGGGCATACAAAATAGGCTCTTCTGGATCCAAAAAATGATTTTACAGTTTATTGTCGAAGTTTCATATTGTCGTACTGGCTTTTTGCATATCCATCATTGTTTAAGATTTAAAAATGTAGGTAAATAAACTAAATTTTTGTAAGATAAAATATTATACAAAAAATAAATATTTTAATTAATTATATCTTTTTGCTAATATTTGGAATATAATATTTTGCAATTCATACAGAGCACTATATATAAATATTAATAACTTGATAATTTAAGAATGTTTATATTTTCTTCTATTTATTACAAAATATGATTCATGATATTTTAAATTTTTCTTATTTTATTAAAATCATTTATAATTGTGATAAGCAATCAGACAAAAAGGGGCGAATACAGCTGATCCTATAGGACTCTACCTTTTGCGTTATTTTATGTGGTTTAATAATGTTAATATAAATATTATATTAAGAGTCTATATCTAAAACAAACTATGGGCAAAACTATATTTAGCATATAATTTGACGATATATCTAAAGCGAATTTTCAAAATACCTTTTGAATATATTTTTTATTCAAATTTCATATTCTATTTATTTTAAAGCGATATTTTGTACTATTCTTTTTTTTGCAACCTCAAAAAATTAAAATAAATTTTCATTCAATGATACCACATTGTTGTAAATATTTATAATATTATAATAATTAAACAATTTTTATTATATATTATTTTAGAAATGCCCCTCCCCTCGGTCACACCAGAATATACATTTACCTGGATATTAAGTTTATAATATGCTTCATTTTCTTCGAAATTCTAATACTTCATTTTTATTTGATAAAGAAAATATTTCTACAATAATACAATATTATCTTAAAAGCAGTAGAAAAACTATTTTCATTTTTGAAAAATTGGTTATCATTATAGATGGACAAATTATAAGTTATATTTTTTAGTTTTTTAATATTATTAATATATATTTGGTATAATAAAGTATATTGTCAAATATTTGTTTATACTTCTGTTTTTTGTCAATCTTATTTTCAATTTCAAATATTAACATAATAAAAAAAATATATATTTAAAAAAATCATTAAAACTTTTATATAATAGGTAAATATTTAAAATATAAATTTATTAAATTTAAAAATATTAAAAATTATATGAATTAAAATATTAAAAAACGGGGGGAGGGGATTGAAGATATATTGTAAAATTGTTCGGTATAGAACCGATTAATGGAGATAAAATCGGATCTTCATATCTTGATAGATATTCTTTGCATAAGGCATAAATTTTCTTTGGGGGATCTCCGTTGTTGTTGTTAGTTTTTTATTTAAAATTTTTAAAAAGAGGATCGCTTCTTCGTCGAAGATTCCTAATGTGTTAGTAACGTAGGGTAAAATTTTTATTTTTCTAATTGGGAATATTTGTTATGCGTATTGTGCATTGGTATTTTTTTTAGCTAAATTAAACACATTGTATTTTTAGACCGATTTTAAAATATTTAGAGCATGCCAGTATTTTTCCCCATTCCGTTGACCGTATAGTTTTTTTTAACCTAGTGTTAAACCTTTTTCATGTGTTAAACTTCATTATATTGTACATAATAGGTAATGAAAAGACAATTAGTAGTGTGTTTTATTAATTTTAAATATATCCTATCTGGTAATTTGGGAATGCACATTGAAGAAAATATTACTGCTTATCTTCTCTTTCTCTCCTCATTTTATACTAATCGCTTCTTTCAATAAAAACTCGAATAATTATGCGTTTATTTTAATGTGACATCATTTACATTTTATGGGACTACAATGTAAATCCATAGCGTAATATATTTTAGTAGAATGGTAATTCTAGTCATGGAATTAAATTTTACCTTTTGTTAACTATTTTCTTAAAAACTGTATGATTTTGAAATTTATTTTTCCAGAAATGGGCAAAACCTTTGGATTACATAAAAATAATATATTTAAAAAATCACATTTATTTTTATTTAATAATTTTATATATTTTTATATACTTGTTAATTAATAAAAATTATGTACAATAATAACTATTTTTCATATTTAATATTCACCTAGTAGAATGATATGTAAACCACAATCAGTTGAATTTAAATGTTTATGAAAAATTAAGATACTGACATGAAATAAATTTGGCGAGTTGGGGATTTTTTTCATGCATGTTCTTTGATTAATTTAAAAAAAAATACCTCTTTTAAAAAACTGTTTTAATATAATATTCCCTTAAATCCAAGTATTTTTGATGAAGCTTGATATTGTATTGTAGTGATGGTTGATAAAACTTTTTATATTTACATTTGTTAATCATTTATCATAAAAAAAAATTCTATATATACAATTCAAAGCAAAAATCGATACACACTAATGAAAAGTGTTATTATTTTTGAACTGTGTAATTATTATTTTGTAACTGTAAAAATTTGCAAATGTTATTGATGGTAAATTTTTTTAAACACAAACCAACCACAAACAAATAGTTATTATTAGTTTTGATTATAGCAATTGTTTATGAAGATTAAGTAGTGATCTATTATTATTTTTTTAAATAGATAACTGATAAATATTTATAAAACGAATCATCCATCCTATGAACCTGGGGAGCAAAAATTTTGTTATGAATAAACGTCTACCATCTACAAATCCATGAAAATATCTTCTATTAAAGTTTTCGTTGAGTGATCTAATAAATATGATTATTATTAAGCTTTGAAAAACTTTAAGACTTAGGAATGTATATGATAATCATGTATAATCTATTAATTAAGATTTTTAGTTTTATTATTAAATTTAATTCACTAATGCCACTTTCCAAACCTTGTTTCATAAGCAAGATATTTAATTTATTGCAATGATATAGTAAATCAGTTTCAGATGTGCTTAACAAAGTAGATATACCAAGAAGTCAAAATAGTTCTTAAAATATTTAAAGTTGAAATCCTTTATATAATAATCGCTAGATCACTTGAAAAACTCAATTTTTATACTCTTTTTCATTGAAAACGCTTTAGAGTTTTCAACCACTCAATTTAACCTTATTGCTGTGAAACATTTTTTCTAAACATATCACGAGGTCTTCTGCGATTATTAAGAATCCTTAAGGCCGTATTTCATAAATCTGAAAATATTTATGTATTTTTCTATAAATTTCGTTGCATTTTTAAGTCGATACTACTTTGCATCCTATTGCCTAAAAAATATTTTATGCCAGTACCAAATAATTGAATAACTAAAATCGTTAACTCTTAAATCATTGGGCAAAAAAACCGTCTCTGTCTACTGTTGTGTCTTTTGTTGTTTCTGAAACATCCACTGAATTGTCATAATAAATATTATCAACTAAATTTCTTATTACTTTTGCACTTCTTAATTTTCGTTCCCATTCAGTTTCACATTGAAATAAAGATCATTAAAAATTTGGCCTAGTTAAAGATAACCAGAAAATATATATCAGAGACCTGCAGAGGTACTGTTTGCACGGCCCTACCTGGATTTAAAAAATAAATTTTGGCCCGGCTCGGGTTTTATATTTTGAAGCCCGACCCGGATTTTTTTTAAAGAAATATTTCTAGGTCCACCCCTGGTATATTTAATAAAAACGAAAATACAATCCGAATACATTAGCCGGATTTAGGGCCGGACCTGTAGGTCTATGATATATATGCTGTACAATGCCAAAAAATGAATTTAATAGACGTCCTCTCACCAAGTAACAAGTTGAGGGAGGCTACACATAAAATACGTCATTTCCAAAATAGCCTCTGTTAAAGCGAGGAGTTCTGATATCAATTTTTAAATATCCAAAAAGCGTTCTAAATTTTAAACGGAATTGTTAGTAATTTGCGCTTATCGAAATAAAGAAAAACAAATATTATAGTATTAATTATTTATAGTGAAAAAATAAATGGATATTCTTACAATTAAAATTTAAAGATATTATTTCCTTTTATTTCAAATTTAATTACTAATTGTAAATATTATGATGGTGAAGGGTTGGAAAGGAGATTTATTTTAAAAAAAGATAAATTTATATTTTGCAGTTCTTAAAAATTTGAAACATTCGGCAGCTCAGGGCAGTTGTTTTGGCTGTTAGCCCCTAAGCACTTCCTTGCTACTCCTTTTAGGAGCACATAAATCAAAAAATTTGTGATAATCGCAGTTTTCATGATTTTTAAACAAAATAAAATTTGTTTTTCCTGTCACATAGTAATAGTATAGTACATAATGATAGATTATGAACCTGATTCCAGGATGCACAAAAAGTTATCCAAGAAAATAAAAATTTATATTCAATGATTATATATTTCTATACAATGATCTACTTTTTGTCTAAGTTAGGGAGGAAGGGCTCGGATGATTAATGATTTTGTGAAGTCATCACGTGCATATTAAAAATAAATCTTATAAATTTTTCCTAATTTTAGCGACTAAATGTTGATTATTTATTAGACATTTTAAATTTACATTTAATATTTATGCATCGGACTAACTTTTTTAGGTCCGACCTGATCTGTTAAAAAAAATTTACAATTTTTGTTCGACCAATCTAAATCCTAGTATTTTTTTTATAAAAGATTTAAGTCCGATCCCAAATTTTATTTTTAGGAATAGGTTCTAGTCCGATTCAAATTTTTTTCATTAGAATGTTGAAAAGATTTACTATATATTTCAAAGAAATTAGAAAATATATAAGCGCTGGAATGATATTAAATAATTTTATGGTTATTCTTGAAAATAATTTTCATAAAAATATTTATGAAAATAAAAAAATATTTTCATGGTCGACATCCTATCCGGTTTGAAATTAAATTTAAAATTCTAAATTCGACCAAGTTCAAGAGTCTATCCAATATCAACTGACACGAGTTTGGTTGGATGGAATATGAAGGGCTTTAATATATTAAAATTATTATCATGTAAGGAATTAGCTGCTTGATTTAAGAAGAATTTATAAGCCATTTCTCAAGATTAATAAAGTCATTTTCGTATAATTGCGACAAAAAGCCTATATTTAACTTTGATTCGCCTATCTTGCTTTGACCCGTGAAAGTTGCAAGTCACATTGAGAAGTTCGTGCCGGGTACGGGCCGGGCTCGTGCCTAATTCTATTTTAAATAATCTGGTTCAGGCCGGCCCGGGTCTAATATTTAAAAAAAATTCGGGCCAGGTCTTGTCGGAATTTGGAATTTTTTTAAAATATATCTAAATTTATCAATTTTAAATATTTGATTTTATTTATTGAAACTAAACGACATATAACATATGTCTTTTTTGAGTAATTATAAAAATTAATTTCTATATAAATTCGGGCCGGGCCGTGTCTGTAAATTTTAAAAAAAAAATTTGATAAATTAGGCCCGATGCAGATCACTAGTTGCCACTCCATCTCTTATAGATAAAATTAAAAAGTTGATTCTAAGATAAAAATAAAATATTATGGATATTATATATAGATTTGCTTTACTATAATTATACAAAAAATATTACAAAAATAAATAAATTTTATTTTATTTATACAAATAAATATTTCAAAAATAAAATGATTAATTTAAAAATAATTTTTTCACTTTTTTTATATATTTTTTTAAAAAGGGTATATAGTTTAGATGCAATAGCTGATTAAATAAACCATCATAAATGTTTCAGGGTTTTTTAATTAGCCCACACCATTAAATTTAATAGTTTAATTTTGTCACATTTTAATTACCCAAATTTGAAATAAAATGTTGTTAAATATTATAAATTGTAATTAAGGCTATACTTTTAATTCTTATGAATCATGTAAAAAATAAATGGTTCGGTATTTGATGAAGGGTGAGATCATAAAACGTGTGAGATCATAAAACTCGATCTTATATTCAAAAATTAATAATTTTACACTACCCCTTCCCCCCTTAAAACCTAGAGCTAGACTCAACATGGAAGGCTAATCACTATTAACAATTCAATCAATAGATCTTTTTATTATTTTCTTTTAGACACCCTTATAAAATATTTTTCAGGAATTCTTAAAAGTTTCAATGACATATTTCTTAAATTTTATCTTTTTCATAACCTTTTGGCTGTGTATCGATGGAATTTTTTTAATTATAATTATTTTATTATTTCTAAATTTTAATATACTATTTATATCCATCCTAATCCCTTACATCACTCTTTCCAATCCATAATTTAATTTTATTTGTGCCGAACAATGCGACGTAAAGGAAATATGCTTGCCAAATTGGTGGATGTATCAAACATTAAAGAGACACTCAAGCCTAAACATTAATATTTTTAAAAATAAAATCATCATTATTATAACAAAAGAATATGTCTTCTGTGTTTCTTTAGTTTTAGTTATCATCAACCTCTACATAACAGAAAATTTGTTGAAGGCAAGCCCCCTCTACTCTGGTCATGGTATGCTTTCAGCCATTATACTGTAATTAGATAATGTTAATAATATAATTTATTCAAATAAATTGATCAAATATTTTCTCCTTTCAATAAAATTTTAATCAAAATTATGTCGGCTATCTTAATTTAGAATAGGAATAATATATAATCATGTTGATGACATTAGTTATAATCCCGGTTGTTACTAACCACAATCTATAAATTAGTCTTGAACATGTAGCATTAGCTTTAAAGTCATTCTCATTTTTTATTATAAAATTTATAAAAACTAGGGATTAAATATTTTTTAAAAATCTAATTTTATTTATTAATATTAAAATTTAATAATTATATCTCCAAAAGACGTTAAATTCATTAGGAAATACGAATGATTATTGGTATTAAAAATATAGGTTTCTTTGACATTTAATTTATTAGAATAGAAAAAAACCAAAAACTTATAAGGCAAGCATTCTCGCGTTATTGATCAAAATCTCATAATTTGTTTTCTATTATATTTACGTATAAAACATAAACCACAAAACTCTTTTTATATATCATGATTTGATTTGATCGATTGCCGATTCAAACCCGATTGATGACTAAATACGGCATCGCCGGTGTTATCCATTGAAAATGCTCAATTTTGTTTTCTATCGCGATAATTACGTATAAATCACTATCCCAAAAATATTTTTAAAATATTGTGATTTGACCGACAACCGACTCATAACCTTCCATAGACTAAATGCTACATTGCTGGCGTTATCCATTTAAAAAATCTACATTTTTGTTCTTTATACATATTATATTATTACTTGTTAAGTATTATCTCCAAAAATATATTTAAAATATTGTGATTTAACCGATTGCTGACTCAATACCGACAGCTTACTAAATATGATTGACCAACCGAAAATGTTCATTTTTGTTTTATATCGCTTTATGTATAAAACATTACCCCCAAAAAATATTTTAAAAATATTGTGTTTACCGATAATCAACTCATAACCGACCCTATGATTAAATATTGCATTACAAGCGTTATCCATTGAAAAATCGTCTTTTTGTTTTGTTTTCTATGTGTATATTTGCATGTTAAACATTATTCTAAAATATATTTAAAAATATTGAGATTTGACCGATCACCATACAATACCGAAGCTTACTAAAGGTTTGAAGGGCCCACATTTACCAATATTATCCATTGTAAAATGTTTTTTGCTTTCTACCACTATAATTTCGCGTAAAACATTATCTCAAAAAATAATTTTAAAATATTGTGATTTGACCGACAACCGACTCATAACCTTCCATAGACTAAATGCTACATTGCTGGCGTTATCCATTTAAAAAATCTACATTTTTGTTTTTTATATATATTATATTATTACTTGTTAAGTATTATCTCCAAAAATATATTTAAAATATTGTGATTTAATCGATTGTCGACTCAACGACTGCTTACTAAATATATGATGGGACCTCATAGCTTTATTCATTGAACACATTGCTAGTATTATCGATTGTCTTAATTATTTTTGTCATTATTGAACCAAATATATTTTAGTTTGAATTTATTTGATAAATTTATCTTTTATTTATTAAATGCATTATTGAGATCGTTGTGTTGAATCGATTCATATTCGATATTTAGTAAGATGTCGTGTTTGAATCGGCAATCTACCAAATCACAATATTTCGAAAATATTTTTGGGATAATGTTTAACATATAACAATACGTATATCAACCAAAAATAAAGATTTTTCAATGAATAACGCCAACAATACTTAAATTCGACTATGAGTGGGTTATCGGTTAAATTATAATATTTTTTAAAATATATTTTAGGATTACCTAATTATAGCGATATAAAGCAAATTGAATATTTTTCAATGGATATACAGTCAATGATGGCCGATTAAATATTTAGTAAGCGATCGGCTTTAACTCGGCAACCGGCCAAACTCAATATTTTAAAAATATTTTTTGAAATACGTAAATATACGCATATAAAACAAAAATGATAATTTTTCAATGCCAACGCAATATTTCGGTCGAATCACAATTTTTTTAAATATTTTTTGTTGTAATGTTTTACACCTAAGCGATATAAAACAAAAATGAAACATTTTTTAATGGATAAAAGCTAACCAGTAATCATTCGAGTTATCTAACATGATATTTTTAATTAATATGCATTTAACGCCCTCTTTTGGAAAGATAATTTTAAAATTGAAAAATAAATTTTGAGTTAAAATAAGCTAGTAAATATATATTTTTTTCGATTAATATCAAATAAAAATTGATTTATATATTAATCGATATATAATCTGATCTCTAGTTTTTACTTGATAAAAAATTGATTAATATATTGTTAAAAAATATATTCCCAAAAAACTAAAAATAATTATATAAAAAAAATATTGCATTAAAGGGTGTGTTGTCATCTTTACTAATAAATTTTTGATTTTTTGGATTTCATTTTCAAAAGATATGTACAAAATCTAAATTTATATGTTTATTTTTTTTCACATTTTCCAGAGAACTGTTTTTAATTTCTTTAAACATACCCGGGCCAGGTCTAAAATTTTTTTAAAAATACCTGGGCTGGGCCTAAAATTTAAAAAAATTACTAAAACCAAATATTTTAAACGCTATTATTGGTTATAAAAATTAAATGTAATATATTTTGAAAAAGGAGGCCTGAAAATATAAAACCCGGCCCGGGCCGAAAAATTTTAAAAATCCGGCAGCCATGCAAATGGTACCTCTGCAGGTCTCCGATAGTTTCTTTTCTTCTTAGGAAAAAGCCATAATCTCTTTTAAAAATTAATTGTTTTTAAACTTTTAGAAGTTTTAAAAATGAAATCTAAAATACTACAAAATATCTGATCCTCATTTAATTATATGTATATAATATTCACGTTTTTAAATATATTTTATTTATGTGATTTAATCGCATAGCCATCGTAGTAGGCATAACAGAGCAAAAGATTAATTAACTGTTTAACATCCACGGGCTTGTAAAAAGTTCCAGAAATACAAAGAAAGAGACTGTGCCTCTAGAATGAACTGTGATTGTTTAATTTAGGATAGGTTTATATAATTAAACCTTAAATATAACAATAACTAACTAATATGATCAAGAATGTTTGTTATAATAGGCGAATACATAAATAGAATATAAATACCAAATCCATAGATATTCCTATAAAAAGTATAATTTATCAATCTAATTTTATCAAAAAAGTGGTTTTGTGAGATTACAAATCAAATTATTTATTTATTTTTTATGTCCATTAAAATTTTAGCCGGAATCAGAACAATTCCATTTTATCAGTTATAAAAAAATTAACATATAATTGTGATTTAAAAAAATATTATAATTCAACATTTAATAAATTTAAGTGATAGAAAAAGAAGTAAAAAAATAAATTACATAACGTGACGATTTATAGAATCCGTTGTAATGTGAAACTAAATTACCTTCAAAACATTGTCATTAAGAAATAAAAAAAAAACTTTTTATTTAATAATAATTATTCCTTTTATCAAAATATCAACTTCTGGCCAAAATAATTATAATTTTTATTATTTTAATTTATAGTTTCTTTTGTTATGTCATTCTTTTGTTTTAAATTAAATTATGTCAAAATGTCTAAAAATGTCAAGTATTTTGTTTTCTTTAAAGCTAATTGCTAAATTTGTATATACAAGAAAATTGATTGAATATAATAAAGTGTTTCTCTCTTTTTTAATCAAAGAAGTAATTATATTAAATAAAATAAAATAACCATATTATCAAAAAGAAAAACATAAAATGTGAAGGTGAAGGCAAAACATAATTTTTACGATTTACTATGTAAACTTAAATTCATATCTGATATCATACGGATAATGAAACCAATTTTTGATTCAATTTTTTAAATTATTCGATTCGAGAATTAAATTTTTTAAAATATTTCCTGAATTTAATTATTTAGGAATAATATTAAAGGAATATTAGTATTCAATTCGAATTTTCGAATCTGATAATTTGTAATTCGTAAAAATACAAATCGAGTAAAGGATAATTCATTATAGGCCTAGATCCCTTGATTGATTACATTTTTTATCCATACCTGAGTCCTACACCTCGCCCCCCCCCAAGCCAATCACATAGCCACTTCCCCAGCATGACATATAAAAAGGATACTGACTCAGGGTTGCCAGGTTTAACCCATTGTTGGAGAGACTCACCCGTGATCAAAAAAAATAAAATCTCCCCCAATATATTTAATTCATTTCCCAATTTTCTAAAATTTTATCCAGTATGCTATAATACTGAAATATTGTTACACTTGGCAATAAACTTTAATTGGATCACAGACAGATATTTTAGAAATTCGTTTAAATGCTTAAAGGGGCTAATTTTAAAAATATTCATTTTTTACGGGTTTGAATGTTTTTTTAAAAATTAGGGTATTATATGTGTGTCCGGTCTTTTGCCCTTGGAAATTTTTGATCACTGTCTTTTTGCTCATGTCTTTTCGCCCAGTACACTTCTTTCCTTGATTTATAATGAATATTATTCAATACCATTATTTTTCAGTGTTTGTTGACCATTATTTTTACTGCATATTATAATTTTAAACTATTTTTGCTGCCTTTATAACATACTTTTACTGAACATGATTTTACTTTTTACACAATACATAATACTTTTGTGTTAAATAAAATTAGTTACGAAATACGATGAATTTCAACCTATGTACTTCTTTAAAAAAAAGGGACAGAGGTCCGCAAAAGGGGTTATGGAACACAGCCCCCATTTTTATATATTTATAATATAATTTTATCCCCTATTTCAAAACTTTTGACCTGAAAACCCTACACTGACTATGTAGACTATTATTTCCTAAACTTTTAGTATTTCTCTCATTATCTGTGAAGACTCTCTATAGCTTTAAAAAAAATCTAATTCAGGTTGAAAAATGATTAATTTACAATCAATTTTAATTATGGGCTGCTTTCAAATACATTTTTTAATGTTAGAATAATAATTTAAAACTTTTTATAAAAATTATTGTTTTGTTTACTAATTAACATGAAGTCCCCCCCCCCCTTCCCCCTATAAAAATATCATTTTATGAATTATTTAGCTGGCCTAAAATAAATTTTTAAAACCTTTCAATTATTGATAATTAAAATGTCATCAACATTAATAAAATATTTCAAACTAATTTATAAATATAAAAAAAAAATCACAAATTCTCTGATTTAAGGCCCTTTAACACGAGGGTATGACTTAGTTTTTATTAGGACCTATGAATTAGTTTTTATTAGGATCTTAAAGGTTATTAGGGTAATTTAATTTTATAAGAATTTATGTCGCTAGAGCTTGAGAAGCAGGTAAAAAAAATTAATTTCTTTTTAGAATTAAAATTCTTAGATTATTTTCTTCTATAAAAAGAAAATATTTATATTCATCCTATCCTACTCTTGTACATCCCTCTTTCTAATTCAAGATTTAATTAAAATTAAAAAAAAACTGATACTGATTAGATTTAATGTTGTTACGAACCTCCCAAATTAAAAAAAACACAAAATTTTGAAGCTTAGGGTAATATTTTTTAGCTAAAAAATCTTTGGTTTAACAACAGTAGTTAGAATAGAATAATAAATATTAAAAATTTTGTATTTTTCATTAATTTAATTCATTTTTCACAATACACTCCAAAATAGATATGCCTGCCAATTTAACGACTGCTTATCTATGATTATAAGGTTTGATAAATGAATTAAACCAAATATATAAAAGTAAGGCACTTACGCTTAAATCTTGATAATGTTTAAAATATTCACTATGGTTGCCATTGGTAGTGTAGCTGGGGATGTGCCAAAGATTGCCGGGTACGCCATAATTATTTTCATCGGCATACCTAAATTGTATGTTCCTGCTAGTCTACATTTCTTATGTTCCTGCTCATGTGAGCGTTCGTTTTCTTCTCTCAAGTAAATAAAGACATATTTAGGCCAAACAATATGTCAAGAAAAACTTTAATTCATTGGCTTTATTAGTATTTAATTTCAAGAATAATGTAGTCAAATGAAGAACACTTTCATGAAAATTTTTTTGAAATAATTCAATCCATAAATTTCTGCAATTTTTTAAAAAAATATTATATAAAAAAATACCAACTCTTATATTTTTTTATGAAATTTAACTAGTTTTATGGGTAGGTTCGAGTATAAATACAAATGCACTTCAAAAAAAGTATTTGAATATAAATACAAATATGTTTTAAAAACATTTATTTCAAATATAAAAATATACTATATACCTATAATAAATTTTAAATAAAAGTATTTAAATACAAATACCTTGATTTGTATAAATACTTTGATGAATACGTTTGCAAGTTATTTTTGTAGTACCACTATCTTTTTTTAAACTTAAATAATATTTTTATTATTAATTATTTTCTAAATCAGTATATATCATTAGTAATACAAATATTAGAAATAATATATTTAATGTTGCAACAAGTTATCACATAAATTATGTAATATTGCAAATATAATTGATATAATTGCTTTACAGGGGATATAATAAATTTGAACATAATTATATTGAGCACAATAAAATAAATAACAACGAAGTAAAATTTTAGCTATTTAATAAAATAAAGCAAATTAATAAAAAATTTCAAATAATACATAACCCAAAAGCATATGCAGCAAAATATTTTTTTTCTCACTACATTTCTAAAATAAAGATGTGGGAGAGTTGCTAAAAGGCCCACTTGTACTCAATATCACATTCATATAAAGGATCAAACCGTTTTCTTATTATCTTGAAATCGTTCCATTAATGATTTTGGTTTTATTTGAGCAGATTATATTTTTAGGCTTCACTATTTTATTGATTTTTGATATTATTTTGAAAAAATTTTCATTCAAAATTGCCAAATTACATTTATAGGATCTTGACTTTTCATTTTAAAGATAAAATAGGATATAATGAATAAGATGTTAATTTTGCTAACTTGGGTCACACAAATTTAATATTTAAATAAATAAATGAGGATATACATTTTATAATTCAATTTATAAATAAAAAGTATTTGTACTTTTCTGAAAATCGGGAAATCTTAATAAATATCAACTACTTTGCAAAAAAGCAGGGATGTGAACCCGAACCCGGACCCTTTATAATAGTGGAGGGTCCAAGGGTTCTAGGTGTCATAAAATTTTTTTAAAATATAAATATTTTTTTAAAAAATTATATAAATTAACTTTTTTGTGGAATCATTTATTTTATCTTCGCGTTTTTCTTTCAATTTTCTTCCTGGACTTCCATTTTATTTAGAGATTGATATCATTAGTGTAGGTAATAATATTTTATTATGTGAATTTTTTAATATGCTATGTTATAGATATAGTTAATTATTTTCAAAGTGAATTGTGTGTAATAATATTTTAATTTAAATGATAATGCACAACACGTTGGTCCTCAATTTGTATGATGCTAGAACGATTATTAAGTTTGAAAGATTTCTGTAATGATTTTATTATAGGAGCATATGAAGTTATTTTGTTGAAAGATGATTGGTGCCATATAAAGCACCTTACTAGTGTATTCGTTCCTTTAAAAATAACAATATTAAGATTACAATCAAAACAATTATGTTTATTTGATTTTTATGGCATATGGATTAGATGCGGATCAGATTTAGAAAAATTTACAGTCCTTTTTACACGAAATATTAGAAAACATGAAAATTCGAAAGCAAAAAATATTTGCAAAATAGTGTTGTATACGTTTTTATAAATTTAGACCCTCGATATCAAGTTTTATTGAGTATTGAGCAAAAACAAATGGCTAAATACCATCTTAATGATTTATGGCATACGCAAAACTAACTCCATTGTTTACAATATATTGGAGGCTACGACAATATCTACTGGTTGTAGTGATAATAATAATGATAGAAACATTGAGGATCTTGAAATTACTTTTAGATAGAGAAAAAAAAATTAAATTATCATCAGATATAAAAGGAGATCAAAAAATGCCTATTGCATCTTTAATAGTAAAGTTCTCAAAAGTAGAGAATAAATAAGGATATAAATATTTTAAAATTTTGGGAAAATTCTTCAATATATCCAGAATTATATACCTTATCTAGAATCTTCATGGCTGTACCGGTGACGCAAGTACAATAATTTTATTAAGATAACTATCTATTTTAGGTAAGGGTAGAACGTGAATTTTCATCTTTGAAATATATATTGTCTATACGATATCAAGGATGATATTTTAGAAGATATTATGATTGTGCGATTGAATCATTTAAAATATAAATTATTTCATTTTTAAATTTTTCATTTGATAATAATAAATTAATGAAAAAATATCTTATTTTGAGTCATTATTTTTATGTTCCATGAACCTGAACCCTAGACCAGGGTCCTTTTCAAATTTTATTCCTATACCCGAACCCGGACCTGGACCCTTTTTTTTGTCGAATGGTTCACATCCCTGCAAGAAGTATTTTTATATAATATTTTAAATACAAGTATTTGCGTTACTCCCCAACCCATAATGATATTCAAGTTGAAATAAATTAACGAGAAAGGAGGTGGTTTCTCCCGTCATTGAAGCTCAGGTGGGTAGCCTACAGGGAGTGTCTCTACATCATTGGTATGGAAAGGACGTTTCGAGGCCCTCTATGAACCAGATTACCTTTTAACAAAAATATATTAATGTGGTTCCAATTTTGTTTTTTTATATTCATTTTTTATTTTAGCTTATCATTACCAATATAATTATTTTGGAGATTAGAACTAAAAAAAGATTTATTACCTAATCAGATATCTGATTATATAACTAATTAATTTTAAAAATATATTCTTTGTCTCTTCAAAGTATTTTTTTGATTAATTAGACCTTTTTTTAAAAAAATTATTATTAAATTTGACAATGGTCCAAAAATATTTTCTATAAAATTTTTTTTAAAATAAATTTCACATATAGCTAATTAATTTCCAATCATCAGATATGATTGGTTTTGAAAGAATATATTTGTTGTATTCCATATCAAATCAACTGAAGATTCAACCCGACCCCCTTCGATTATTTTAAAATTTTATATTTTTACTAGTATATACACTAACTAGTAAAAATATAAAATTTTAATTCTCAACTCAGCTTACTTTATGAGATATGGTCATCTTTAGAAACGCGGAAATTCCAAAATACACTATATTTAATTTTAAATATCTCAAAAAGTAATTAAGCTAAAGACATGATTTAAATTTTATTAAATAGCTCAGAATAGCTCTTTAATATGACATAAAATTTATTTTATTGAAAAAAAGTCTATTACCAAAAACCGGAAATAGAAAACCGGAAATGGCTATAAAATAAAAATTGCTCTTTTTTTCTTTTCGATTTTTTTTACAGATAGACATTATACTTCTTAATATTTGTACAAAACCCTAGATTGGGACAAGTACTGGGTCAATAGTTATTACACTTTAAAAATAAGTAGTATGGCTTAAATTCTATATTATAGCAAATATAGAGTAATTATTTTTTTTAAAAAAGAAGGTAATATATGTGAATAATAGCATTAAAACTAAAATCCTAAAAAATCTTATTATTTTGCATTTTTTAAATGTTAAAAAACTCAAAACAACATTCACCAAATTGTATTGTATTATTTAAAATATAACGCCAAACGCCTTAATTTGGAGACATTATAAGGAATAAATAATAAGATTTTGTAAAAAGTAATAAAGTAACAACTATGATAATAAAAAGTGAGCTCAATGATCTCTTCCCCCCAACCTAAAGATTATATTCTTCCCAAATTTCTTCTTAAATTCGAGACTTTTTGACCTGGCAACTCTGTGAGTGAATGATGAAGTTTATTTTTCATTGCCAGATAATTAATTATTATTGTGATTGTCGATAATATATTTTCATTTTAAAGATTATTTTAATCTACTTATAATTAATTACCAAATAAAATAATTATGTTTGGCATAAAGTCAATATTAACAGTCGTCATTTTTATCGATTAATTTTACATAGCCCTTTTTTTCTAAGAAATTAAATTTATTTATTAGTTTAAAAAAATTATATTTTAAATGTCTACAATTCCTGTAAAGTGCTGCAACCCATTTCGAATAAATCTCATTCAGTACGTTACGATACAGTGGATGATACAAGTGAATTCTAGCTTATCAATTAATCACAAAATTTGTAGTTCTTGCTGGAAAAAATTCAAAAAATATTCAAAAAATTCCATCTTACCTTTTACTTCTACGATCCCTATCATATTACCTTCTATTAATTTTAAGTTAATTATAATTGGTGGTAAGTTAGATAAGTTAACTGCAAACCAGCATAACTTTCCATTTCCTCCCTTAAAAGATTATAAACATTACATTGCGCAAAGTCTATGCAATCCACCCCAGCCTTGCTGTTACTTAAGGAAATGCCAAATGTGTCCCGGCACTTTGGAAGTTAAAGAAAGACTACACTTATTGTTTGATAATAATGCCATAGATTATATAATATTTAAACAATGGTTGGCAGCTGACAGTACTACACTCTAAACTTTAATAAAGTCAGCCAACGAATTTATGGAGTATGTAATTGAAAAATTAAATATTTTAATTCCTCGGAACCATCTTTATTTTTTAAGTCATTAAAATAGAATTTGAAAGATGGGGAATATCTAAATATCCGATTTTGCAGAGAACTACGCTTTTGTAGTTCAAGATCACGCTCAAGGTTTTCATTGGACTAATAATCAGGCAACACTTCATATATTTATGATTTATTACCACGAAGGCGATATCATCAAACATTTAAGTTACGTGATTATATCAGATTGTCTCAAACACAATACTTGTTCCTTTCATTTATTTCAAATAAAATTAATTCTATTCTTGAAAGAAAGATTTGATAAGATTTCAATAATATTTTATTTTTCTGATGGAGCTGTTACCCAGTATAAAAACAAAAAAAACTTTGTAAACCTCTACAACATTATAATGATTTTGGGATCAAGGCAGAATGACATTTTTTTGCAACTGCACATGGCAAAACTCCTTGTGATAGTTTAAGGGGAATTACTAAGAGGTTGGTGGTTGGTGGCTAGAGCAAGCCTGCAACGTCCTTGTGAAAATCATATAATAACTCCTATTGACTTATATAATTATGCGAGAATCAATATCCCGGCAATTAATTATATATTTGTTAGCAACAAAGAATATTTAAGAATGGAAATCAATTTTGAAAATAGATTAACGTTAATATGTTTATTAGAATATTAATTTCCCATTAATTAACTAAATAAAGTTATAAATATTTTTACAAATATTTTCCTTTCTAAAATAAAATAGCCAAACTTATGTGCTAAATATGACACAATGTCTACTAGTAATTTGCATAGGGCCTAATTTTTCTAACACGGCCAGAAAGATTTATAAAAAAATATATCCGGCCCGATCCCAAATGAATTTTCTTTTAATTTGTTTCGTAAATTACTACATATTTAGTATAATATAGGATTTAAGCCATACTACTTATATTTAAAGTGTAATAACTTTTGGCCCAGTACTCGTCCCAATCTAGGATTTTGTACAAATATTAAGAAGTATAATGTCTACCTATAAAAAAAATTTAAAAGAAAAAAAGAGCAAATTTTATTTTATAGCCATTTCCGGTTTTTGGTAAAAGACGTTGCTGGTTCCCATTTTTCACTTATTATGGTACCTAATTTGTCTAAAGACACTTTATATCCAATCATAATGTTTGTATCACTTTACACTTATATCCAAGCCCCATTGATTATCTTTTTCATCCTTTTTTTTTAACTAATGATTTGGCTTTATAGCCTTCCTATATTTCCTCTCATACCGAAACAAACTTCTTTATCTTTCCCAACTGATCTCTTCATTACCATTGCTTATACATATCTAGTTGCTTTAGTGCTCTAGTCTTGATTCTGCTTTCCATTTTTTTCGGTCGTTATCTCACTGTTCTCATAATTTAGATGTATGCCCTTTATATTTTCTATCATTATTTTCTCTATTAACCAATTCCTCCTCTAAAGCTGTCCACGACATTTCATCCAGTAGATTATCTTCATTTTTCTTTGATAACTTCTAAATCAAACATACCTGCCATCATTATTCACTTTTATAACATCATGTACTTATAGGTCTACAATGGGTGAGTATTTAGCCCAAACTTCCGTCCGCCTCTTGTTTTAAAATATTTAACCCGCTCGCCTACTTGCCAATGATTTTTACCCGTCCCTTCAATTATTAAAAATGATTCTATTAAATTTCATTTTAATGTATTTCTACTTAAACTTATAAAATATATAATATTATGAAATAAATAAAAAATGGCTTTTAATAAATATAAGTACTTTCTTTACATTTTGCCCTAAAAATAATTTAAATTCACAGGCCTGCCCGCTTACCCGCCTAATTCGTCCATGAAAAATCCCTAAATAACAGATAACTATAATAGATGACTGTTTGGTAATAGGCAATAGGAAATACCGCAAAGACTTACTTAGAAATAAGGTATTGCGAATGCTACATGCTGAATATCAAGGGGTAAGTTGAATGTAACAGGCTAGAGATAGAGAGTATGTATGGTGGCCATTTATGCAAATGGATATTGAGAAGGTGTGCAGGTAATGTAAGACGTGTGACGTGTATTTTAATTTGCCAAGAGAAAGGAAATGTGATAGAAGGAAACGAATTTCTGGATTATTTTGAATGGGAGAACTATTAATATTATATTGTATAGTTCTTTCTAAATGGATAGACAAGGTTTCGAGATTGAGGTCAGTGATAGTTATACGAAATTGAAGGAGTTTTTTTTAGTAAGTATGGAATGGTTAAAGTAATTTTAACTGACGGGTGAACGGCATTTACAAGTGCAGCATTTAGAAGTTTAAAAGATATATAGTATCAGGCACGCTATAACGGCTCCAAACCATCCCAGTTCAAGGTCGAGAGAATGATGCAGTTGGTGAAATTATGGTTGAAAAAGGACAAGTATGGAGATAGTGAAATGTTAATATCGCTCTTATACTATAATAATATTAGGAATGTAAAGGATATCTGCTGAGGCATTTTTGATGGAAAGAACGTTATTAATGTTGGATTTATTGAAGGGAGGAAGAAATGACAAGGTTGGGCATATGATGTCTAATAAATTCAGAGTGGGACACGGGATGTATGTGTTGTTATATAAGAGAAAGTTTAGATTGACTATTAAGAAGGTGGTGGAAGTGATTGATGATTTGAAACATAACCTTAGAACAGAAACAGCGACATAGTGTATTGTAGGCGTAAGAATCAATTGAGGTCTAGCGAGAAGTATCCAGGGAGAGGTTATAATCGATTATTATATTAGCCAAAAGATTATTGAATATGTAATATGATAACCGAAATTATATTTTTATAATTTATTTTCGTGATTTCTATTTATTAATTATTATGTAGAAGGCGATTTTTGTTGTTGTTTTAGTTTAATTGATTGATTTTATGAAAGAAAGAAAAGATATTATAATAAAATTTAATTTTGATATGTGAAAAAGTTTATATATTCAATAAAAGGATATTATGTTAAAATAAATACAATTTGGATTCTGCCAAGAGAACCTTTTCTCTTTATTCTAATTGTACCAATAGTTACATCCTTTATCCCTTATCTTTTATTCTGGACTATCCTATATTTTCTTTTGTCAGATGCTTACGGGACCCATATTCCGAAGCTCCCTTAAACTGAAAGGTAATAGTGACTCCTTGTCTATATTGAATCCTAACAAATACTTGTCCCTTACTGCCCTGTTATTTAGTTATCTCCCAGAATTCCCTTTTCTGCTAGCATTTGACTTATCTTCAGGGACATGTCTACTCTTAAATGCGAAACTATTTTCAATAGGTTCCAACTTTGGCTCTGCTTCTTTCGGAAGATAATTTCCTTGCTTTTTTATAGGGAAAGGACCTCTACACTGGAATCTATTTCGGTAAATTACCTCTACTATACCTTTCTTATAGGCAAAAGGTAATTGAGTTCATTTTTACTAAATCTATTATATCTTAAACTCCCTTCCTTTTTCCTTTTTGAAAAATTTTCATCAACCCACCTCCATTGATTTTGTCAAATCAATTCAACCCTATTATGGGTTCATCGCCATTGGCCACCCTTTAATTTTAGAGGACCTCACATACTCTATACTTTAATATTCTCTCTCTCTCTCATTGATTAATAAAATTCATTGAACATTCATGACCCTCTCACAGGTAACTTATCACTGGAAACTATACCTACAAAAATACGAATTAAATAGAATATACGCATGTATGAATAATTTCGATTTGATTCGTTGAATAATCGATTCGATAATTAAATTCTTTAAAAATATTTTCAAAAGATTATTAAGATTTAAAAAAGGGATTTATAGATGTAGAAAAGAGTATAAAAATAAAATTCGCAAGGAAATTGTTGAATACTTATGAAAAATTTCAAATATTTATCAATAATTTTAAATATTTACGAATAATTTGATCGATTTAGATAAAAAATTCGACAGATAATATACATTCCTTATTCATATTTGATTTGAGTATTCGGATTCTTATAATAAAAATCGAATTGAAAAATAGTATACGGGAAACTATATCCTATGTTTCCAATAACATAATTGTTTCCACCTATATCAAAAGTTACATTCACTTTTCATTTATTCTTTCCTCCCCAATTCGATGGATCGTTACATTTGATAAATTTTAACAAGTTATCTTTGTTGTATTATTCCTCCCTAGAAGCATATTCTCTTTTTTTACAACCGCGCTCAATTATCCACCTATTGCTGACGTAATATTTACTCTATCCCTAACCTTATAACTTCCTGACCAGACTTAGCTCTTGTTCTTCTCCCTTTCTCATGAACCTGTCTTTTCTTTTGCTTTCATAATAATGTGTAAATAATTTTTAATAAATAAACAAATATTTTATTTTTTCTACATACAGAGTACATACGCCTACTCATTTTATTAATTTACTTCAATTACAAAAATTTTATATATTTATATTGCCACTACTAAAAATATTTATGGGTTTTATAAACAATTATTTTATTTTAAATTTAGAGTAATTATATTTATTTGCTAATAAATTTTAAAGTAAACCAAAATTGAACGTATTATCAAAACTTAAATTAAAACCTTTATCTCCTGCAAAAACTAACATTAAAAATAATGTAAGCTGTTAAAATAATGAAAATTCTACATTTTTCCTCAAAATGGCTGAAGTTTAAAATCCACCTAAAGGGGTTTATGTCAGGAAGAGCTTCCTATCGCAAAAATAATTTCTCCAAGATCCCTTTATGATCACAGTAAAATATAGGCTTGTTACGGTCCTAAATACTTGGTTGACCTAGTCTTTCGTCTACAAAAAATGAGAATGGGAACCCGGAAGACCCGCAACTCGTAAAAACAGAACATAGACGCCACAATCATGACACAATGTGAGGAAACCGATCAGATAGTGACTGTAATATGAAATACTGTAGCGTGATGGGTAAAGCTGACTAGATACTGAGAAGACCTGTTTATGGAACTAGGGTACAACTAAAGTTATGGTGGTGAAAAAAAGAGAGATGTCTTAAGAAACACCAGAAGGCAACAACGGACGGTGACATAGAGATATACAAAAATGGTAAAATGAAGTGCATACAAAGGAAAAGTGGTTGGAAAAGGTTAGGAAAGCGTTATTAAAGATGAAGAGGGATAAAGAAACAGACCCATCATGAAGCGATATATTGAATGTAGCTAAGATATTTTAGCAATTTGTGTGTGACAAACTTATGCAATTCCATGCTTTTATGCGAAGAAAGCATTACTGCGGACCTTGAGCTTTGTTATACCCTTGTACAAGGAAAAAGTCTATCCGAGAATATGGCTCGTATCAGGCGATTAAGCTCCTGAAACATGGGATGAAAGTTTTCGAAAGAATGTTAGTGAAAAAATCAGAGATCAAGTGGAAATCAATTATATTGTTTGGCATTCTCAGTAAAATAAAGGTTCTGTGTGAGGTTACTAAATAGGCTTTGAGGAAATAAGATGTAGAAGATTATTTGATTCTAGTAGTGATGGCAATATACAAGGATGCCCGAATTTTTAGTGCACATAGATAGTGATAGCTTTGATGCAAAGGTGTTGCATCAAGGATTAGTCTTGAGTCCATCATAATGGAAGTGGTGAAGGGACTCCCTGGGTGGATTTGATATCTGCAATAGAGTTGCTTTGGAAAAATGGGAAGCCTCACGCTCGTGCATGGTGAGAATGGTTCCTCGCTGAAAGATTTATGAGAGTAGCACTTCCCGTTTACTGAATCTTTGAAATAAAATGGTAATTTTATAAGAAGAAAGTTTGCTAGGGTGGATGTCACGATAAGATATCATGCATAAAAGCTTCAGCCAGGAATCTTATGAAAGGTTTGACTCCTTACTGGATATCCTAAATGTATTAGATAGTTTAGATATGTGCGATTGAACGCAAGACCATGATTGGTCAATAATACTTAGGATAAGTATACTCTTATCTGAATTAGATTTTAGGCCCAAAGTGCTCTCACTGGATTTGATTATTTTAACTATATTTCATTCTACAATTATGGAGATAGATTGCATTGGTTGTTGGTGTCACGAATCAGATCATAGACAGAATCGAATGTACGCCAAACTGTAACCTTGTTGGATCCTTCGCTGGAATTGATTAATCTAACCAAAATAGAGATGAGAGGGATTGTCATAGCGATCAAAGACCAATTTCTAGAATTCTTGGTAAAGGATTAGGCTTCTAATAAATAGTTACGCTTTAGAAAGTTGGAGGCGTTTGTTTAAATCAGAATTTTTGTTTCAAGGGTTCATGTATAAAGAAACCTTACAGCTCTCTTTGAGCTGAATCCCAAAATTGATCACTTATTAGTTTATAGAAGGATTCATTTTAATTTAGCAATAAATTAGAAACGGGTGAGCAATACCATACCTATATAAAATTAAGCCTATGCATGGGCGAGAACTAAAAATCTATCTTTTTT
The DNA here is from genome assembly GCF_954871325.1 of Gordionus sp. m RMFG-2023. Taxonomy (NCBI): domain Eukaryota; kingdom Metazoa; phylum Nematomorpha; class Gordioida; order Chordodea; family Parachordodidae; genus Gordionus; species Gordionus sp. m RMFG-2023. Next base: position 37,550,028 of record NC_088777.1, on the reverse strand, counting down.
TACATTAAATATATTTTATTGAAATAATTATTACATTAAGAAAAATTTAAATCTTAATTTCTGGTCATAAATTCATAAAAGTATTGCGCCCTTTCACTATCATTAAAATCTTATTTTAAACGATAATTGTGACCCTCTTTCCTTTCCACTTATTTAAAAATTAAAATAAAATTTAAGGGAAGAAAAAGTAAATTGTGATTGAATATTATACAAATTGATCATTTTCAATTTGTCTAATATTTCCCTGATCTCAACATGAGTGGGGAGTGGGGGGGGGGGGTGAAAGCCATTTGCCTCCACTATCTTGATGGTGGTAGGGTGTAGGCAGCAAAAGGGTTGTAAGGGTAGATGTTGGAGGGGTGTTTGTTTCTAGCAAATCTTTCGCCATGTAAAACACTGAACATGATATAATATATCTTGAATATTTTAATTAATATATTATTTATGATTGATATATAGTAAATATACAAATAATTTTCAAAAAAAATTCTTATAGTCCCCCCCCCCCTCCCCCTTTCAATAACATTGTAGAATATACTTAAAATATTTCTATCATTATACACATACACATAATAAAACGTGAATTTATAAATTCTGACCAATCTTTCAATAAATTTTTGGCTTGAAAATTAAGTTTTTATTTATTTATCGATAACTAATAAAAATTATATTTCAGAGAAAAAAAATATTCATTTTTTTCTGTTTATATATTTTATAAAGAAATATTTGTGTATTTTTTTTTAACTTTAAATTTATATAGATGTTTATAAAATTAAAAAACGAAAGAATCTATATTTGAACAAATATTTAATTAGCAGAATTCAAATATATTTATTTATATTGGAAAGCAAAACATAAAAATTCCTTTCGAAAGCTTAGAAATCAAATATTAACTTTATTTTTCCTGCCCTCGAAAATAAAAATTTTAAATCATAAAATAGAAACTTCTGGTACTTTATTCGAACTAATTCTCGGAATCTTAAGTAATATTTTAATAATTTGTAAAAGGTTTAATGAGAACTTTAGAATTATAGGAGGAAGGGATCTAAGAAGAACATCTTTAAATATTAGTAATTTACGAGATCTGAAAATGGGGGATAATTCCCCCCCCCCTTCCCACACTTTTCCCAACATAAATTTTTGTTTTTAGTTCTTGATCCAAAAAAATTAATCCGGTTGAGAAGTAAAAATTTTCTCCCTTCCAAAAATCTAAAAACATTTTTAGCTCGATTTGGGATTTTTTTTAAAAATTTTGAAATTTTAAATAATTTTTCGCTGTATTTTGTTAATTGTTTCAAAAGGAAATTAAGATATGAGCAGAATGAATTTTAATAATATATTTTATGATTTTCCCACTAGTCAATTGATTTTAAAATAATCGGGGTTTAGATATTGACTCGGTTTGGATGTTTAAAATCATGCCATTCTATTTTTCTTAAGACAAAATTTTTTCAAGTTGGGTAAGTTTCGTTTACGCAAATTATATTTATTTAGAAAGATAAAATATAGTACTTTCTATTTAAGAATTTTCCAACTCTTTTTTAGGCTTTATTGAAGTATTAGTAATATTATATTGAAAAAAAATTTTTAATTTAAAAGATTGAAACAAAATATAAAACAAAATCTTATATTTTAATGCTGAAAGATTTTCTTCGACATTCAAATTTATCACGCTATCATAAAATAAATGGTGATATTTTAAATGTCTTATTAATTAGTTTATCATGGGCATTATTTTTGATCAGTGAAAAGAAATTTTGCCTTAAAATAAAAATTTGATCAGTAAAAATATATATAATTACAGTAAAAACAATGACGTTTCTTAACAACTATAACGAAATTCGTCATGATATAAGAATATGAGTATCCTAAGTTGGTGCTTAGTTAGAAATTTGTCTACATCATTTACAAAAAAAATAATGTCCTGGATTAGATTAGGAGTGGCAAGATCAAACGTTAGAGATACATATAATTAAATTGTAAATGCCTAAGTAAACTGTAAATTCTTCAGGTAAAATATATCATATATTCTATTAATTAAGTTTTATTAACATATTCTTTAAAATTAAAATTTTTGGATATATAATAATATTGAATGGATAATATTTTTTATTTGATATTATACCAAGTGGTTTAAATCTTTAAACTAATTATATTAAAAAATAATTGAATTAAGAAAATATAATTTTACATTAAATCATCCGCAAGGTGGCGTTTATTGTTATTTAATATTATATTATATAATAAATATAAAATTGTCATAAGTTAATAAATTTTGGGTAAATCTAATATTTCAAAATTTAAATATGATTTAATTATGATAATGAATTCATTTTACTGCTAAATTATAAATACTATTTTACTGGTATTATAAATACAGCAAATTAAGAGAAAAATAAATAAATTTACTGGTAAATCAATCAAAAAACTTAATATTTTAAAATTTTATATCGAACTGTAAGATATATTTATTTATATCGTTAAAATTATTAAAATAGTGATAATTGATTATTATATTGAAAAAATTTTTAAAAAAATAAGGACAACTTCGAATAAAATACTTGATAAATAAAATAGATAGCAGCTTTAAAAAATGTCAGTTTTACGTATTTTTGGTAAAACTCTCATAAAATTTTATAATATTAATAAAATGTTATAAATATATTATTAAAGTTATAAATTAATTTGATTTTAAGATATATAACACATCTAATATATTGTACATATGAACCCTATTTTGACTCTCACATTATTTTGTTCCATCTGTATTATGGAATGTTAAAAAAATGTTAACGCCAAACATGGCTGAAGTTCTATAGACCTCAGATTGTTCGGAGGAGTTAATTCAAATTCCAAATACCTTTTCTAAGAATTATGATTTCCTTTTATTTCCTTCAACTTATGACAGATATCAATATCTCTGGTATATTATAAAGTGGTCATTTATTGTTTCCGAGTGTTTTTTTTTAATATCATTATATACATTATTTATTTATAATAGATTATTTTTTAGAATTTATATTATTGCATAACACAAGGTTTAAAAAAATGGGAAAAATATTGTAATATTAAAATTTTTTATTTATTTATAAAATTGTGATGTCAGCAGAAAAGATTAACTTAACCCTAGTTAATGTATAAAATATTATTACATATACAATTATTACCAAATAATTTTTTTCTTCTTCTAATAAACATGATAATATAAACAAAACTCACTTACCTATCTTTCTTATTTGGTTTATTTTCAAAAAATTTGTCCTATAAATTATAACAAAAAAATTTTCTTTTGGAAAAGCAAATCTATTTATTCAATGCACTGTTTCAATCATAAAAAACTTATTTTTTTTATTATTAATAAGAAAAAAATAGTTTTTCTTTACTAATTTAAAAAGAGATTGAACCCTTTTGGAAAAGCATATGATTAAAATATTCTTTGTAAATTAGAAATTGAACGCAAAAGTTTAAGTCATGATGCTTAAAATCTTTAAGTCATACTAAAACAACTACTCGAATAAACTAGTTGGAAATGCCAATTTGTTTAGTTGGGATGATTTCATTTTTTGAGGGCTAATTATTATACAAAAATTTACCTATATCATTATTCATACAGAACGATCGTTTATTAAATACAAACACCACCAACAATAAGATAACATTACCTCCGATAGCCACTAGAGACGAAGAAGATCCATTAGTACGTCAGAAGTTCGACAACCCAAACCAAGGAAAATTCAATCCATCTAATCGCCAGATAATGGAAATAGAAGAACAGCGAAAAATAATAAGACCTGCCCCCACTGGTGTTATGGATGTATGGGTTAAACCCCTTTTGGCAGAATTTTTGGCTACCATGCTTTTCGTATTCATAGGTTGTTGCCAAGCTATGAGTGGTAACGTATCAGCCGCCGCTTTTGCCCACGGGCTTACTATAGCCGTGCTTGTAGCATGTCTGGCTGATATCAGGTTTATCGATAGAAGCTATTTTTTGCTAATTTTTTTAATAAAATTTTCCAAAAAGCGAAATATTATGTATAATATCTGATTAAATATAAAAGCAAGTATTTTTTTTTAAAAATGGGGGTTAATATAATGTTCTATATTTTTGAAATTATCTCATTAGTCATTCTTTTTCTTATGAACGAATAGAAATATATTTTTCCCAGTTTAAGAATAATTGTTTTTTATGGAGGAAATGAAATTTTACTGGCCTTAATTAAAGAAGGTTATCTGGTCATTCATTCCTAGTTATTTGGCAATAATAATTAATCGATTCAATCATTTCGTAGGAAAATTAAATTATGCAATTACACATTTTGACATTGGCATAAATACATTTAATTTTTGAAAAACCTTTCAATAAAATAAAACCATAATAAATTAAATACTATTATAAAACCACCCCCCTACTTAAGAAGGAAATTTATCCTATTATGCTAATTTTTCAGCATCCCTTTTCGGTAAATACACTTACATATGACATTAAATATGCGAAATTTTATCCCATCCACTCTCTCAGATGTTTATAATTAATTTTTTAATTAATATTTAGCTTAGATCTGAAAAATTTACCTTTTTTTAAATATCATTATTTCAATTTCAAATGCAATTAAATTTTTCTTATAGTATGTAGGTGTAAAAATTCTCAAAATCGAGTTACTCTTTTAGAAATAAATTCCTTATATAAACCACCTCTACAATTTTATATTAAACTGAGGTCACTTTATGAAAATCTTACATTTTAAAGTATTTATATGGTATTTTTTTTAAAATAATGCATTTTTTAAACTAACTGTGAAGTGGGTGTTGATGTAATTTAATATTTTTCTTAAACATAAAATTATTTTTGAAATTGATATCATATTTTATAAAAAGAATATATTTGGGCTTGTTGAATTTGTTTATAACCACTATATAGATGGGAAGAACAGCTTCTTAAACAATAACATTTTTAAATTATATTATATTTTTTTTTTATTTATAAAAAAAATAAATATTTATTGGAAGTATATTAACAATATCGATTTAAAATGTTCACTTAATTTTTTAGAATCAGTGGTTATTTTATGCTAATATTTTTTAGCCCTAAATAAAGACAAAACAAATTATTTTATATTAAAATATATTAAATTAAAATGATTTTTGTTTAAAATGGCTTTAAAATTTTTACAAATTTATACTTACTAATAACATATTTTTTTTACCAAAATTAAAACAATTCTTTTGAACTTATAATTTATGTTTTTCATTTTTGAATAAGGTTTTTAAAAAAATTTGAATTTATCATTTTTGGATTTAAATTTCGTAATCTTAACTGTAATTTTCCTAAGCTGATTTTGCACCTTTATCAATATATAAACCCTTATAACATACTTGAAAAATTAATATATATATATTGATTTTCTGAATCAATATTGGAAAAATATAGACCAATAGCAATAAAGGTAATTGTCTCATTTTGTATTTTGCGGAAAACCATAATTCTTATATACTCAGCATCTACTTCTCCCTAAGGGTGATTTATTTTTACCTTTTTTAGTCCCTAAAATAAAGCATAAAAATATTTGTAAAAAAAATATAAAGACGGTGAATATTTTTTCTTTGGATTTAAATTTATTTTTATATAAGGTGATGTATGCTATAAATAAAATAAATATCGCATGGAAAGAGGCTCACTTAAGTTCTTGGTTGTTTCCTTTACAATATTAAGATCATGACAGATCAATATGATTCGATTAAATTTCCTAAATAGGATTCTATCTATATTTTATATCTATTAGGTGCGTCAATATTAATTAGAAACTACTTACAAGATATTTTACTTAGGATATCTTTATTGAATGGAAGCATATAAATTAGTGATCTGCATCGGGCCTAATTTTTCAAGCCCGACCCGGCCGAAGCCGAAATTTTTTTAAAAAAATTTACCGACACGGCCCGGCTTGAATTTATTTAAATATAGAAATTAATTTTTATAATTACTCAAAATAAAAGACATATGTTATATGTCGTTTAGTTTCAATAAATAAAATCAAATATTTTTAATTTGCATATGAATATAAAATTGAGAAATTTAGATATATTTTAAAAAAATTCCAAGGTCCGACCAGACCTGGCCCGAATTTTTTTTAAAATATTAGACCCTGCCCGGCCCGAACCCGATTATTTTAAATAGAATTAGGCACGAGCCCGGCCCGAAGCCCGTTTGGGCCGGAATTGGGCCGGGTACGGGCCAGGCCTAACTTTGCAGATCTCTAATATAAATATTAAAAATAAAAAAAAATTTTTATCATATTTTACTAACAAGTTATATATGATTTATATTTAAAACAGGATTTCATCTATCCGACATGACATTTATAATTTTAACTAGGGCTCTAACGTATCTGTTTGATTTTATTTATCAAGCAAATGTCTGACATGATTAATTAAATATAAATGTTTTGCTTAATTTTATTGAAACTAGATACAGGGAAAGTCCTGGTATTTACCCGTCATATAATTACTCAGATAATCTTGGCTGGCTCATCAGTAAAATCTAAAATCATATACTAATGTGAACATTCGCAGTATTTTTTTTTCGTTATCCATGTTTTTGCCTTACAATAACCGCGCACATGAATTCGTTATTATTTGCGGAAATATATTGACGATATTCGATACTTACTCTGATATTTTTATAGAATCGATTTTTTTATAGATAAACCTTTTAACTATTTTCGCATCTGAAAAAAAAATAATATTTAAAAAACGAATTTTTAAAAAGTTTAAAAACAATCCAGATGGGAAATAGCAAGTGGTATTTTAAATATCAGCTAATTTTGGCGTCGATAATTTTTAAAAAAAATCAAAATTATTTTTTATAATTCTGTCAAGTTGCAAAACTTGAACTCGATTAGATATCTCATTTTTCAATTTTCATTTGTATACGGAAGGTATAATCATTTACTTTTACATGAAATATTGTTTCCCATAAATTCCGCATTACTGAATAGTGTTCATTCCCTTTCACCCCTATTTTAATATAATTGAAGAGTGTCAAATTAAGCACTATAATCAAGTTTAATTACGTTGTATTAGAATATTTACATAGGATATTATATTTAATTTATAATTTATTTCCCTTAATAAAAATAAAATGCAATAGTGGTGGACATATAAATCCAGCCGTAACCATTTCATTGATGCTGGCTGGTGGCATCAGTTTGGTCAAAGGAGCTTTGTATATAATCTGCCAATTATTGGGTTCCATCTTGGGAGCATCTATTTTTATGGTTAATTTTTTATCTTCAAATTCATTTTTAAAAAAATATGAAAATGTTGAGTAAATGCATATGTTATCGAATTTTATATTCCTTTTATAGAAATATAAGTGTTGTTAAACGGCTCGATTTGAGCCGATATTTAAAAATGTCTAACGCAATATTTTGTTCAGAAAAATATTACTCAAGCCTGAAGATTTTGATAATAGATGGCACAAAGATGTGGATATCAATTAACGAAATCTTCTGACTAAAATATTTAGTTAGCCGTTTTTAAAAATTGGCTCAAATCGAACTGTTTGGTAACACTAAAAAATAATTGAATCATATTGTGCCCGTTATCTTACTAATGATTTAAAGTACATTATAAAATTATTGGAATATAAAAGATATAAAAGTTACTTAATATATATTAATAGTCACAATTTTTGGTTTCACATTAATTAATCAAAAAAAAATTTTTTAAAGGGAGCAGTTGGGATGGACAATTATAAAAGAATGATGGGTGGCATGACTCTTTACAATGCCAGTCCAGGAGGTATTACACCAGGTGGAGCCTTTTTATGTGAAGTTTTCTTCACTTCACTCTTGATTTTCTGTGTTTTGATGTTGGCCCTAGATCACGGTGGTAGAAACCCTGTCACTGCTCTATACATTGGTTTATCTATTGTTGCTTGTGTCTATGCTGGGTAATTATAAAAATAAAATATTTATAATCTTATTCCTAAACAGGCAATTTCCAAACAGAACTTTTATTAAAAAACGGTTATTGAGGCATGCTTTCAACTATTTTTTTTTATATTTCTTTCTCCAAACAAAGGATAATTATTTGTCGAATTATTATTTTTTATTATAAACGATTAAATGGCGTTTGAAATCCGGATGGTAAAAAATATTTTATGTAAAAAATTAATTTTACAAATTGTCATCCTTTGTTTGGAAATAAATAAAAAAATTAGCTGAAAACAAGCCTAGAAAATCGTTTTGAAATGTTCTACCTGGAAATGGCCTTGAGCAGTAAATATAAAGTATGAAAAACTTTCATATTTGTTTGAAATATATTCCGGTTTGTTCCCATACTTCTGTCGGTAAGAATTTTTCTATATTGTTCTAATATTTTCACTTTTCATAAGTTATAAAAAAATAATTAAATTGGGATTATATTACATAATTAAAAAAGAATTAAACTGATCATTATAAGATTTTGATATAAAAAAATTAAGTGCAAATATCTCGGGAGCATCTCTCAATCCTGCTAGAACTTTTGGACCTGGAGTATTATTTGCCATTGCTGGAAGGCACAACTGGTATGGACAATGGGTGTTTTACATAGCACAGATATTGGCTGCTGTTGTCACTGCTTTATTGTACAGGTACTGATATTTAGTTTTGCTTAAAAATATTATTTTACAAGCCAACTCTAAGAGTTGGTTGATGTGATAAATTACTTCCATTTGATTTTTATAGAATGTGCTATATCATTTTTTAAAACATAAGTACTTACTTATATTTTAATTGTCTCATTTTTTTATATTCATTTATTTTTATTTAGGTTTGTGTTCAGAACTAGAGAAATCTAAGCAAGAAGTTGTCATTTTAGCATTATAGTTTCAGGACTTTATTTTTTTTAAGTTAAAGATTTTTATATTTATCATTTTTTAAGTTATAAATAAATAAATGATGAAATTATAAATATTTTATTTTTAAATTCATTATTTCGGGGATATATTTTTTAAAAGTTTTATAAGGAGTAATTTATAGGGATTACATATTGCACAGTTAAAATCAAACCAAATTTTTTTTAAAAATTAAAATTAATTTATTTTAAATTTAGAATATTAAAAATGACCAAATTAATATGTGTATATATTTATTTTATTTTATTATACCATATTATATAAGAAAAATTAGCTTCAAAATATCAATTTTAAAATTAAAATTATTATTACTTATATTGATATTATATTAAATATATTGTATTTATTTCAAATCTATTGTCCTCTATGCATTATATTTTTATTTTAACATTTATATTAGCTGTTTAAAGATTATATAAATATATTCTTATATCGTTTATAAATATTTTTAAAAAAATTAATTTAAATTATAGTATTCTATTTTAACATTTTTATAATATTATATAATGTAGAAATTTTAATAATTTTGCTTTTCCTGTCTATATTCATTATATAAAATAAAAGGCGTTATAACCTTGTTTAGATTTTAAATGATAATTTTATTATTATAGGACTATAATTAGGGTTGCAAGAACTACCGCTTTTTGCGTAAATGTCCCGAATTTTCATTTACGTTTATTAGCTCCTTTAATTTACGCTTTATCTCGAATTTGTATTTTTAATAAAATATTTCAAATTACTTATGTGCATTTTCTCTGCCTTTATTGTGTTCATTCGTACACTTAAAAGCTTTGACTTGAACTTCGAGATGGAGACCAATTATATAAAATGGGGAAAAATACATATATATAAAAAAATATTGACGTATAATTAAAATAAACATTCATAAAAATGGTACTTAAATAATATAAGCAAAGGGACCCTAAATTAGTGTCAAATTTGAGGGTGAAACGTGAATAATTTGTCTTTGAAAACTTATATTTGAATTTTTGTTTAAAAAAATAGATTAAGGTTCAAATGTATTAAGCTAAGTGGTTGCAATCTACTTTAATTAATTCTTCATGATTTCCATATTTTAAAGTAATCGGTGAATGCATAATATATTTTATTAAATGTCTAATTTCACAAACCATAAAACGCCCTGTTAGATCCTTATCCTAATTTTAAAAATCTGTATCTAAAAATAATTTTAAAAAATCGGAATTTATTTTTATGCTAATTTTGGAAGAGAGAAAAATGGAGGAGCGGTATGGTTAAATTCTCCCTCTTTTTACCTGACTAATTTGTGCAACCTTTCCTGGCCCCCATCACTTTATATTAAGAATCCCGCAAAATTAATTTCAAATAAAATGTAATCATTATTTTAGTATTAATGAGATGGCGTGGTGTTCTTTAACAAAAAATTATAGAAAATATAGTTAGAACCCTAGAATAATGAAACAATGATATGTATATTTCTCAATGTTGCTAAAGTAGCGGCTCTATAATTTTTGAGCATCAGTTTGTAGCTATGTTATTTTCATAAAAACGCGTCACTTTTTTTCAAATAGTTCTATAGTTAAAATCCGTTACTTATTTAGCAACTTTAAAAAAAATTTCGATTCATATTTCAAAATAAGAAATAGAATTAATTTTAATTATTATTTACTAATTCATTTTAAAGCTAGAAATCGAAATGATAATATTAATATCTTATTCGTAAATACGATTTAATTTTCATATTTATTTCCAGTTCCCTCGTTGGAGACTACTTTCGCTAAAAATGTTTTTGGGGAAAAAATATCTTTACTAGATGAAAACTTTGATAGGAAATTTGATTATTTAAAATTATATATTTATATTTTTAATATTTTATTTTGAGTAGAATTGATATTTCAAATTTTAATAAAATTTTTATATAAAATTAAAAAGATATATATAATTGGGGCTGCAATATTTAAAATATTTTCGGAAAAATTTTAATCATAATTTTTTAAGTAGCAACATAGGCTTAGGAAAGGGGGGGGGGGAGGATGTGTGGACACCTTCGGAAATATGTTTGTTCTCTTAAATATTAGTCTTGAGTTAATAAAAAGAATTCCCTTACATTATCCCTACCCCCCCCCCCCTTTCCCCTTTCCCCTCTCTAATGAAATGTATATAATCTATCATTATAACAAATTCAAAGAAAAATAATTAAAATTAAAAAGTTTTTAAAATAAGGAGTAATTCATTCAAAAATTTTTTAAAAGGGCATATTATAAAAAAGGAAGTAAAAAACATTTTTTTTAAAAATATGTAACAGCCAAAATCTTGTAATAAGTGAACCTAAAAACTTCAAATAAAAGTTATGGGGGGGGGGACTAACTGAATAGTTCCCCCTCCTTCTTAGCAAAGTTTTTACGCCTATTAGTAATAGGGTTAGTCATTTCGATTTAAATCACCTTGATTTTTTAAAAAAATAGTGATTTACATCAATATTTAAAATAAAATTCTATTTACTAAATATGATTAAAATACTTAATAATATAAGGAAAGGCAAAGACTTAGATTAATTTAGAATTAAATAATTTTTATATGAAAAATACTAAATTATACTAGTAATCATTACTTATTAAATAGAAAAATATGCTTGGTTTATTTTGTATTTCATTGTTTCATTTTTTTGACATAATTGTGAGGAATTATTTAATATAATATTCTAAAAAAAATAATTAGTTGTTAACTTTAGGGCTGTGAAGACTCCTTATAAAAAAAGTTCGGGTTCAGACTAGGCATTCCAGAAAAATAAAAATTTCGTAAAAATAATAGAAAATAAGTTTTTTAAAAATTTATTTTACTATATTTAGCATTTACCATAAAAATAATTTTATAATTATTAATTAAAATAATACAATACAATTTAAAAAATATTCTATAAGAAAATTATCAAGACATCTTTTAAAAACGAGATGTTAAAATTAAAGGATAGATATTTTATGCTTAACTTTGACGTACATTGCAACCTTTGATGTACTCGACATTGGTATTTGAATTTAATTTTTTAAAAGAAAGTTAGTTTTTCTAAACGATTCCTAAGTTTGGAATACACTCCATAGGATGAAAATACTCTACTGAAGCTGTTGATTGTTTTATTTATATTATGTGGTCCTGCTAACCATCATTCATTTTTAAGATTATTTCATATGAAAACATAATTTTGTTAAATGAGTCAGATGTAGCTTTGATTTTATCATGATTGATAGATAAGAGATTGGTTGAAGATATAAAATTAGCTACGTTCCATTGTCACTTCGGTTTTAGTGTTTGTTAAATTTGAAACATATATGGGAGTTAGAAGACAGAATAAGAAATTCGATTAAAGTAATTAATGATGATTTTCAGGATGGCGGATTATAAAAACAACCATATAATAATAATATAATAAACTAATCTAAATATATAGTTAATCTTTTTTTAATTTTGTTCAATAATGGAACATTTTAAAAATGATTAGATTGCTTATTCAATTTGTGTAATATTTTGTTATAAACAATTGATCTTTCCAGTGAAATCGACTAGTTATATATTTTTTTAAAGCATCTATCATCAAATTTTTGATTGATAGTCGGCTTTTCATTTGACAAAATATCAAATTAGCTTATGTCTGACATATCAATATATATTGTTTTAATAATTTTCTGACCAGATATCCTGAAGCATTAACTTTTAACAAAGAAATCTTATATTAAGGTTAAAAAAATGATATTTTTCAATCTAAATCTGTAACTTCTCTAATTTAAAGATTAGTGCGATTTAAATCAAAAAATTGATTTTTTTTTCAAAAAATCACAAATTTTGCTAACCCTAATGAGTAACGACGCAATGCTACTTTTTTTAAATTGCATTAATATTTTTCATTACATAATAACATTCTACAATTGCATTCACGATTATATATTATAAAAAATGCTATAAATACAATTAAAAATTGTTTTGGAATTAATTTGTTTATATAAATATATTGTTAATTATTATATAATTATTCAAGGAATAAGTCCATCGAAATAGGGACAAAACATGGAAGATGGATTATCTGCAGATGTCGCGTCCACATAAACACTCTTCCATTGAGTGTAATGCTCTATGGATTGGAGTCCACACTCATGTCCATAACCTGATCCCTTATATTAAATAATGTATTTTTATAGAGAAAGTTTTCCAAAACTACTAAATTAAATATGGATTTATTTTTTGATTACTGCTTTTATTTTGAAAAACAGTATATTATATTATATAGGGTTGACTATCCAAAAGAACATTAGGTAAAAAAAATTTTAAACTTTAGACACAAGCTTTAATAATCAACTATATAAGTATAGAATTTCTTTGTAAACCTTTATTCCTCCAAAGGGTATTTGAACTGGGTACATATTGAAAGTATTGACATTGAAAGTGCCGCATTGAATGGCCGAACTGACTCTATGAGCCAAGCTTATATCCCTTATTGATTTTTAATGGTAAAAATTTATGGTTTATAAAAAATATAGCATGAATGTAAATTTTTATATTAACTTTAAATAAATCTTCTTTTCTAAAAGTAAAAAAGGAATATTTTTTATTAATTGTATCGGTGCATTCCAATAATTAGATTATCTAAATATTTTCCATTTCTTTCCTCAATCACTTATTTCATTGATAACTTTCACTCTTTCTCCCTTCGTTCTCCAAAAAAGTCCAAATATATACAAGTGGGGTTAATAAAAAAACATAAATTGAGGTATAAATATCTCAAATTCGTGTATTCATTTCCAAATTTGGCAGACATTTTATACCATTATTTAATTTTGACATTCCTTTAAATTTATAGCCTAAACCTATTGTGATATATTTTCATATAATATTACTTGGTGAAGTATAACTAACTTTATTTACTATATTTTGGAGTTAAAATTCGTCCGTATAATAAAATTGTTAAATATCACCGTGTCTTTTAATTTTATAATATATCATAAATAATTTGTTAGTTTTTATAAAATATTTTGTTGGATTAGGCAGGCTCTGATCTAGAATATTTGATTCATCTCTTGGACTTCGTCGTTTATATCTTATTTAACTGAACCACATCCTTTGTTTCAAAAACAAAACCATTTCCCCTCATCTGCTTTCGATAAGTTCTTAAGACCAGTTTCTCGATTTACTATAGATAATAAGAAAAATAATTCAGAAACAACGAATAAATTGAAACTAGGACTGTGCCGATATTTATCAGATCGGATCAGCACTGATATTTAGCGTTTTAAAAAAATCGGATCAGGCCGATATTTAAAGAAACGTGTTGTTTAAAAAAATAGTTTAAAATTTTTGTTATATTTTCTGCAACAAGAAAAGGATTTTAAAATATCTAACGAGTAACTTTCAGCTAGTATTGCTAAACGGCTCGATTTAGCCAATTTTAAAAACGGTTAACTCAAGATTTTGGCCAACATTAAATTGCTCCTGGCAGAGGTTTGGTCTTCCATTGACGAAATTTCGATGCTTAAGTGATAACATTTTGGCTAAAATTTTGATTTAGCCCTTTTTAATAATAGGCTAAATAGAGCTGTTAAACAACACTACACTCATTCATAAACACTTGCAAATATTTTAAACGAGATTATTAACTTTTGGTGAATAAAAAAAATAAAATATATATAATTAATTGTGAAAGTTAGTTGGTCTTTTTTATATTCGAAAATATTGATATTTTTATGACATTGATACGATAGATGGTAGATAAAAATAAATATCGAATCAATTTTTTAGTAATATCAGAAGGTGAGTGAAAAATTTGTGGATCGGCACAGTTATAATTAAAACAAACAAAAATAAATTTCCTGTGAAGAAGATTTTATTATAAATATTCTGCAACATAATATGAAGATTATATATAGACAAATATTAATTTCAAGAATATCTAAATTTGAATGAAAGATATTTTAAGAGAAAGATTATTTGAGTCCAATTTTATTTGCACAATATCTGCCTCTTCTGGATTAACTAATTATGATTTGAATGACTTTGTCTACCAGTGGCAACACAAGATGTCAACAAGATTTTTTTAGAAAATGATGATTGGAATTTACAAAATAAATCTGGGCGATTATCTGAATTAATTAAAAAGAGATTGTATTGGATAAAATTTTGTTGTTGATAATGAATATATATAACATTTTTTATACAATTCAAGGATAACAGATTATCTTATATGATTTCTCAGATTTAAAATTACTTTTTAAATAAAACGTCCTTATATCAAGTGCTCCCATAAAAAGTTTGTTCAGTCTAAAGAACCTTATTTGTGAAGAGAAAAGAGAAGATCTTTTAGAAAATTTATTTAACCCAAATTTTTATAAAAAATAATCAATACAAATATATAATATTTTATTTCTTTGTAAATATATTCTATTCTCTAATATTTTTATTTGTGCAAAGAGTTAAACTTTCATTAATTTAAAATGTCGTAAAGGGACCAAAATAGCAGACCATAAGAGTACCTTTAAATAGTTCATATACATATACGGTAAAGGGTATATGTAGGATGAAGTTATATTAATTTAAATTATAAGCGCAATGGCGATCAACCAGGAACTGTTCATATCGCTCCACAATCTTAAAAAAATCTTTCAATTGATCTGATAAAAACAAAAATGAATCGAGTTATTTCATCAGCCAACATCGGTTCGGCTTGATAAAACCGGACTTGTAAAAATATTTTATATATTCATAATATACAATTATAATCCAAATGCGTACTAAGTTATTAGACTATGATGTGCCATTTATTTTAAAAAATGGTTCTCTCATAAAATTAATTTTAAAAAGTGGGAAAGTAACGATGTAAATCTATTGATTTTCACGTTTTACTTAGTACATATGCCGCCGGATAATCCGAAATATGTGTTATTAGCTCTTTCGATCACTTCTCCTTCCTCTTTAAATTTGAGTAGGCACATCACACTCCCAAAAATTTCTTCCTTGCATATCGTCATGTCATCAGTACATTCACTAAATATAGCTGGCATCAAAAAATGTCCATTTTTGGAGGTCAGCCCTGGGGGGTGAACTCTGTAACCTCCGAACACTAATTTAGCTCCCTTGCATTATATAAGAGAAGTAATGACATTTATAAAACAATATATATAAGATTGTAAATAAAAATCAGGTAATGTAATTACAAAAATTATGAGTAACTCTTGCGTGAGGTGTAAATTAGAACGTGCATAATGCGTAAATTAAAAGCATGAAGATCGGTTTATAAAAATCATAATTTGTAAAAAATGAACTAAATGTTTAAATAACTAGAAAATGTGGTAATGCTAACACAATTTTTAGAGTAGACAAAATAATCTAGGCTTTCAGTGGCAGTTAAAATAATATTATTGTCAATTAATGTTCTTTCATTACGATATAAAACATTTTTAGCTTTATATTTAATCGGCCATAAAGGTCAATATATAATCGGATTTAAAGTATCTTTTCTTTAATATGTATGTCTGAATTAACTTCAAAAAACTATGTTTTAGACCAGTTTTGTGGGAACTATGATTTTCTATTCAAGTGAGATGATTGTAACATGAATTCTATAAGTGAAAACTGTATTAAGAACAGAAAGAATTTTAATTATTTTACTTCTTCCTTCCCTTTCTCGATATAACTCATGACTTTTTTAGCGTGCTCGGAAGTTATAGTGGCCCCGATTAAGGTTGTATCTAATGTAGGATCACCTATCCCTTGGGGATTAGAGATAAAGTTTTGATTCATCTTAGCAACTAATAACCTAGTTTTTGGTAGTTAATTAAATTATTTTAAACAATGATCAGTTTTAAACCTTATTGGTGGGCTTAAAGAAACCGACTAATGCTTAAGAACAACCCATAAGAATATAGGAAAAGTAATTTCAATTTGGTTATGATAAATGAGTTGATATATTATATGGACTAATTTTTTAAAATAAACCTCAATCGAATGTGTTTTTGTAAAATCAAGCTGGTCAGGTTGACGCAGCCATAGGTTTGCTAGATTCTTATATTAATTTTCTGACTGGTTGTCCTTAGGCAATAGCCGATGACATGATAAGTTCGCATTTTTTAATCTCTTTCTTTCTTGTGAAAATACCTTCAATAAAACTTGTAGCATATTATTTATGCTACATAAATATGATATTCCGTTAATTATTTTTAGCACTTTTATGTCTATTTTTATAGGTATCTAATAACTCCCTAGTCCCTACCATTCGTAAGCACCTGAGATATCATTTATATAGTATATTAATAGATAATATAGTTGAATACACATGAATAATGTGATATAGTATGAAATTTAAATTAATATAAAAACTCTATAAATCTGTTGTATACCGAGTCGTGAACGAAAACCCTGGTACCATTTGAACATGTCTAAAATTTATAAAATATGCATATAAAATTGGCAGCACTTTAATTTTTTATCTGTTCCATCATTTATTTGTGGCTCTTTCATACTTAATTTTTTCTTATATTCTCATATCTTCTAACTCCCCAGATTTATCTTTAATTCTTACAGCTCCTTGAGTAAGGAAATTGGCCATCATCGCCGTTTTTACGGCCATCTCTAAAGGCGCATCCCCAAAAACGATAAGTGGAGACTTCCCGCCAAGTTCCAAGGTGAGACGCTTGGCTGGAACAAAAAGACCGTCACCGGATATATTTTTCACTATGGCCGATCCAGTTGTCGCGCTACCTGTAAAGCTTATTTTACCAATACTAGGATGTTTGCATAACAGAGATCCGGTTTGTGCTCCACCCTTTATAGAGTAGGATAAATATAAAAATAATATAAAAAAGATTGAGGGGAGAAAATGTCCTGACATAAAAATGTGTTTGAAATTGGGATTGTTATACGTCTAGATTTGAGCCGATTTTTAAAAACGATTAACTCAATATTTTATTCATAAAAATAATACATAAGCCTGTAGATTTTGCTCATAGATGGCACAAAGGTTCTATTAGCGAGGCTTAAGGCAATATTTTTCTGACTAAAATATTGAGTTATCCATACTGAACATTTTTTCAACGCGGTTTTTGAGGCCAATTTTTTTTAATTCCAAAAGATAATATTTTTTTATAGGGCGTGGAGGGGGCGAGGGTAGTCATAAGATTTGGTGCCCGGATAGCTCTGGGTTAGGATTAGGAGGAGTAGCTTTGACTATTAACATTAGGTGGAGGAATCACTAAAATATGAGCACCTAAAAATAAACGAGGCTACACATGTCAATATAGAATATAGCCTTTATTTTAGAGTGGTCCAGAGATAGATGAGCCTTAAGGACTGTTGAGGTAGAGAATCTAATATAAAAATGCACATAACATAAGACACATATCAATATAGAATCTTTCCTTTATTTTTGTTAGCCATTTTTTTAAAAGTTAGCAGAATAGTTATAGTATTTTTTGTTAGTATAGGAAATCTCTGACTATGCACTAAAATATATATTATAAAAACTTATTTCCAAATTGTATATAGTAGTTTTACCTAGAATATACAAAAGCGCGTTACTATGCAATAGTACACATGGTCAAATTTAAACAAACGTAAAAATTAATGCAAAAGAATTATTATTTAAATAATTAAAGTTGACGTAAAATAATTGGAAAGAAGTTAAAAAAAAAGAAGTCCTTATCCACAAACAATACCATCCTTTTATAGGTATTTTTATCTATTATATGTGCTTATATTCTTAGCCAAAAACCTAGAGAATGGAACACTTCTCAAAAGAACTGAAATGGTCAACATGTTGGATGGTTCTTAAGTAATTGGCTGAGAGATGCAGCAACTTGACAAAGTAGTTGAATGGGATGGTGAATTATGATAATGTGCGTAGTGACAAAACAGATTTATATTTAAATGATGGATTGAAAATAGAACCATTATGAAAATTCATTTATGACAGGCTGCGGATTGAGTTAAATTTAAGAGTGACGCACGTGCCATAGAAATAAGTGTGGTTTGCGATGCGGGATGTGCTTTATTGCACTCAATGTTATTGATAGTTGAAGTTGAGAGTTCCAAAGTGGTGACGGTGAGTTTACAATAGCTCTTTGAATGAGCGAATTAATTCCGATGACTCAATCACATACATGTTGTATTTAAATTATATTTTTTTAATTAAGCAAATGGTGATATTATATTCTCAAAATTATATAATAATGTTAGATACTTTATCGAGGAAAATAATGTTATAACTGATATTTATAATATTAAGTCAATATTTAAACTGAAGGATCAAACAGAGTTTGATGATTATATTTGACAACAAAAAGCGAAGTTAAGAAAAGTTTAACCGAGTCATCAATATGATCATTAAACACTTGAATGAAAGATTTAATTATGAATCTTTTTAAAATCAGATTTTAATTTTTATTCCTGCTGTATTAGTAGACAAGGAGACTATAGAAATTTTACAGACATCTGAAATTAACTGTGTTTATCATTTTAATTCTCAGAACATTTTAGATGAATTTTCCAATTTTTGACCACTACACTTACACTATCTATTAATTATAATAAGGATCTAATGAATATTAGAAATAATGATACCTCATACTATGATGAAAGTTATTAATTTTAATAACAACTTTATTTTAATATACAGGCGAAAAAATTATAAATAACCAATAGAAAAAGGCTGAAATATTCATTTATTTTACCATACATAATCTTAAATAAAATCGAGTTCATTTACATATCTAAAAATATTATATAAGTATTTCATAACTCCCCTACCTCATGCTCTGATGAAAGAGCTTAGAGTAAAGTTAAAATTATTAAAACACGAATAGAAATAAAATATCTCATGCCTTTTAGAAAATTTATTATTAATATCAAGTGAAATAGATATAATACATTTATAACTGAAGATTTATTAATAATTTTGAGTTAACCTCTAAAAGATTATCTATTGCATAATCCATATATTTTTTTAAATTAAACTACAATAAATTTAGGCATTAGACATTATAATTTGCTTCTTAATAATATTTGCATAAATTTATAACTATTAAAAAATTTGGATTTACTAGTCCCTTATTAGTTAGCCATTTTTGAAAGTCTTTTATTGCAATTCTATTTTATATTCGTAATATTTTTCTAAATATGATCAACATTATTAAAAATTATAAATATTGTCCAATTAAAGGCAACTCATTATGTAACAATTGCAATAACGGTCGCCGTCAATTGAGGATTCGGCGCACAAGTCTAACAATCAAATTATTTAAAAAAAATGGAAATTAGATTTTTTTTCTCTTTAGCTTTCACCTTTTCTGGTGGTAAGCTCCTTCAACATCTCTCTCCACTTTATGTTATTCATACAATCTCTTTTTTCTAATTTATACTTCTTAATATTGGCTCTAACTTTATGGCCCCATTGAAGTTTTGGCTTTCCTCTTTTACGTTTGCCCATCACTTCCAAACTCTCAACTTTATTTCCTATGTAGTTCATAAACCTTCTCATTGTGTGCCCATACCACCTAAGTCTGTTTACCATTAACTTAGTCTTAATGGGCACTACCTTTAAACTACTTAGTATTCTTGTACTGCGCACTTTATCCTTTCTTGTTACCTCAGCAATCATCCTCAGCATTCTCATCTCCATAGTTTGTAGACTTCTCTCGGCTGATTCTTTGGTTGGCCATGTTTCCGAACTATATAGAATAGTTGGTTGTATGGAACTGTATTTCCCTTTAATTTGTGTGGGATTCTTTTGTCAAATAGCACTACAGATAAAGATCTCCACTTTAACCACCCTTGATTAATCTTACTCTTTATCTCTTTTTCTATTGTGCCATTTGTTTGTATAATGGAGCTCAAATATTTGCAGCTTCTAATTGCCGATATCTGCCATTCATTTATATCAATACTCTCTGTTTCATCTCCTCCTATCACCATATATTCCTCATTTCTCTATTTACTTTTAGTCCGTGCTTTTCTAGGATATTTATCCAACTCACTAATCTTTCTTTCATTTCATCCTTGGATTCGGCAAGTATCACAATATCATCTGCAAATATCATATTCCACAGGACTGTTTGAGGTATAGACTGTGCTAATACATCTATTATTGTAATGAAGAGAACTGGACTGAGAGCCGACCCTTGATGAACTCCTTCGCTATTGTGAAGCCTGCTGAAGTACCTGTTGTGCTACCATTGTTGTATGGCCCATATACATATCCTGTATTATTCTTATATATTTTTCGGGAACCTTTTTGTGGCGTAGCGCCCACCAGATAAGTTTTCTTGGGATTCTACCGAAGGCCTTTTCTAGATCGAGGTGTAGCTTTTTATTTTTTTCCCTGTATTTTTCACTCATTTGCCTAATTGCGTGGATAGCATCGGTTGTTGATCTTTCAGGCATAAAGCCAAACTGAGTCTCTCCTATTTCGATTATATCTCTTAATCTTTTTTCTATTATTTTTTCGTATAGTTTTAGACAGTGTGACATTAGTTTTATTCCCCTGTAATTTTGACAATTGTGTGGATCCCCTTTATTTTTGAAGATAGGAACTAGATAGCCCTGCCTCCATTTTTGGGGAACCTCTTCATTTTCAAGTATTTTATTGTACAGATTTGTGAGGAGATGTATTCCATCATCCCCTAGTGCTTTAAGGCTTTCTATTGGAATATCGTCTGGACCCCTAGCTTTGTTGTTTTTCATATGCTTGAGGCATGTGATTATTTCTTGTTCTGTTATAGGTTGTACAAGGTTTTGACAAGGGGGTGTTTATCTAGATGTAGTATGTGGGGATCAAAGTTGAGAAGCTCCTGAAAATATTCCTTCCATCTATTCATTATATCTTTTTCCTTAATATCAATTTCCCATCTTTATTTTTTATTACTTTCGGATTTATATCCCTAGAGTTCTTTTCTCGCTGTTTGGTTAATCTGTATATTTTATTTTGCCCTTCTTTGGTATGTAGATCTTCGTACATGTCATCGTATGCCATAGATTTGGCCCTAGCCACCGCCTTTGTAGCTATTCTCTTGGATTTTTTGTAATTTGTCTTGTCATCTGGGTTTTTGGATTTGTAACATATTTTATATAGGGCTTTTTTCTCCTTTATGTTTGTACCTTTTCATTCCACCACCATAGTTCTTTGTATGATTTGTTGCCTCCCCTTGTCAAGCCTAGTGTCGATTTGGCAGTGTCTATTAATCTGGATGAAAGGTCTGTCCACATTTTTTCACTGACTTGTGAGGAATCTATTTTTTCAATGTTTGCATTGATTGCAAAGGCATCTGTCATTGTTTTTAATTTGCCCCATTTGATGCATGGTTCCAGTTTTATCTTGTTTTGAGTGAATTTATTTGAGATGTGTAAATCCATGACTAGTAGCTTGTGTTGTGTGGCGATATCTTCTCCTGGGATGACTTTGCAGTCTATTATATCTTTAAATCTTCTGCGAGAGATTAGCATGTAATCTATCTGTGTTTTCCTTGTACCACTTTCGTATGTTATTAAATGACTGTCTTTTTTCCTATAGTAGGTGTTGGTTAAGGCAAGGTCGAAGGCTTGTGCAAATTTCAGTACGTGCTCTCCTTCATCATTTCTTTCTCCATATCCAAAACTACCATGATGCCTTTTGTAGCTATCTCTTGCTTTCCCCACATGCGCATTTAAGTCACCACCAATTATGACTAGGTCATCCTTAGGGATTTCCATTACAGCTTCATCAAAAATAAAGTCATCTTACTCTTCTTCCTTGCAACCCGTTTGAGGAGCATATACTGATAGGATGTGTAGTATTGATTGACCAATGCAGTTTTATCTTCATTATTCTATCAGAGATTCTGTTGACTTCTAATACTGAGGAGGTTAGATCTTGACTAAGGATGATGCCGATACCGTTCCTATTGCTAACAATTCCATTATAGTACAATTTATACCCATCTCCAATCATCAAAGTCTTCTGTCCTTTCCATTTCGTCTCTTGTATGCACGCTATATCAACTTTTCTCTTTCAAAATTGATGCCAATTCTCTCGTCTTACCTTTAAGCGTCCCAATATTCAAACTTGTTAATCTTGTCTTCTTTGCTTTGACCTTTACTTTACTTTTCACAGGATGGAGGTCTACACCCTGCGCGTCGCTTGGAGGGAACGCCCTAGCTTTCATATTTATATTTTTATTTGTTTCCTTCATTTTGTTTATTGGACAGGTATCCTTAGCACCCGGCTGTCCAGACCTGTCGGTGACCGGGGTGTCATCTCTAAGCTCCGAAATTCATCAAACCATATGTCTTTACACATCAGTCATCGAAGAAAAACTTGAAAGTTTTTATGCTCCTTACCAGGATTGAACATATGTCCTTGTTCGTACTTCTGCTGTTTCCAAGCATACATCTAACCCATTAGGCCACCCTCTATAATCTTAGAATTTTGGAATAAGTGGAGGCTAACATTAGAGAAATCATGGGTTGCAACTTTCGAAATTGCAGATCAACCCACCCCTCCCAATAAGATAAAGGATGACTTCAAGCTCTATTCCAATGATAACCAAATATATTCTAGGACTCCATTATGATTTTATAACATGGTGAGGTAATGAAAGGCTAATGGGCAGAGGTTAGATTTAGCAAAAGTTTAATATATAACATACATTCTCGTTTAAACCTTGTTCCACTTCAGGTTCATGGCAATTCAAAACGTTCGAACGCGATTTTTAAGGAGAAATCAAATATACAAAATTTATTTTAAAATATAGAAATAATCAGAAAACACAAGGTTCTTGAATACTTGTTTATTATCTAAATTATTAAAGAAATATTTATATAATATATTTTATTTATAAGAGTATATAAGAAAATATATATAGTTAAAATTAAATTTATTTATAACAAGTACAATGATTTTATTCGATAAATGATCAATTAAAATCCACAGTATATTTACCAAGATTCAAATTATCTTGTTGCCTCAAAGTCAATTATTTACTAATTCTAGTATACTACGAGAGTTTGTATTCTTCTTGTTTAAATCTTATACTTTTTTGATCAATTAGCACTTTTTATCAATCCATTTTCAATTTAAATACCTTCATTGGCAGAAGTACTAATGGGTAATAATTTAAAATATTTTTGAAATTATGCAAAGCTTTCATAGCCCTATTAGAACATTATCAACCCTGGTTAACCATATAATCTTTTATATTTTAGTTTACATTTTTCTTCCAAGTTTAAAATGGATGGTGAAAATAATACTTGCAGATTTGTAAATGCTGTCTGATAAATCAGGTAATTTTCATTCATTTGAGTTATAAAAAATCCAAGAGGAGGATAAAGAGATTATTATACTACTGACACTATACAACCCTGTCTTAGTGCGCGTCAAGGTCGGTAGACAAATATTAAATCTTAGAGTTCTGCTTTTGACTCAACAATGGCATTTGATTTATGAAATTGGAAATCTATATTTGATCTAGATTCCTTAAGTTATAATACAATGCTTTCAGCTATTATCATAGTCTCAATTATAACAATGCCATTTTTGAAATATATTTAAAATACTTATGTTATTAAGCAATTTGTTGATGCATTATAACTCTGTCTGATTCTGAAGATGCTTCTTTCAAACCATTTCGCTACTTCAGTATCTATCCATAAAAGTAATGACTGCTTGATGGCGAAGGCTCCATCTTGTTGGGCACATTTTGCAATTTTCTTTCTGCATGTTGGGAGCTTATGAAATGATTCTGTGTACCATATTTGCCTCTTGGGATATCTAAACATCCCATAAATGTTAGATTAAATATCAAAGAATTTAAAATTTAATATTAATTCATATAATAAATTAGTAGAATATTTCTTTTTGCTGTAAAAATGTGATAAATAAATCTAAATTGAAATATGTATTAGATCAGAGGTAAGGTTACCCTTTATAAAATATAAATTATTAATCATAAAATAATCAAAAATATTATAAATGGCTTTGGGAGGATTTACCCCCCTCCCCCACTGGCTGTGCCTCTGATTATTATATGAACGAGCTACACTTTCAAACATCATAGATTATTTATGAAAAATCATAATAAATATGTTTGAGTGGATGAAGAAAATTAACTGTGAATTATTTCTATTTAAATAATATTTTTCAATATACTAATAAAGTTTTAATCTGCCATATTTTTCGGGATAAGATAGAATTATACAAAACCAGAAAAATGATAATTGATAATGCCAAAATTATATTATTTAAAAATTTCTTTAATTATAATAAATGTGTTCTATATAACAAACAAACCACTAAAAATACACATTATAAATAGTTTATAATTTTCTCTCCGAAAAATCAATTCATTTCGGCTCAAAAAATTAATTAATATTGCTTGTCATAAAACGTAGCAATCAATTTAAATGCTATTATTAAATAATGATATTCAATAAACATACCTGAACAACATTGAAACACCCCGTAGGTAAGCCAGCTTCAGTAAAAGCTTCTGCAAGCATTAGAGAAGTTAAAGGGGTGAGAGGTGAAGGTTTGAATATAAGGGCATTGCCAGAGGCCAGGGCTGGTCCACTTTTCCATGTGGCCGTAAGTAATGGAAAATTCCATACACCTATAAATACATTTATACATACGGTTTCATATGATAATGTATTAATTAAAAATATTCGGTGCATTGCACCTGTAATTGTTTAGTAAAAGGCTAAGTAGTTTAAAAAACGAGATTTTAGTTTATAAGAAAACTTCATTGGCAGGGTGTTAGCATAAAATTTTGTAACTTGGGACCAATTGAAAACCAATTGAATCCCTAATGCCTGACCAAAAAATAAATTTATCTTCAGTTATCTTTATAGATTAAGATGTTGTCGAGGTATACGTTATATGAGGCATATCTAATTGCATCTAGTAAAATGCTCTGGAGGCAATAAGAGGCTAAAGGATGTTCCCATTGATAGAACAGTGTGTCTATAAGCTGTGTGGTTGAAAATAAGCCAAAGAATTTCTTCACCCTGTGTTAAAGGAAAGAAGATGGTTAATTTGATCTCAATTTTGCAAGTGAACTTAGCCTTCTCCAGATTTGCAGGCATTAGGTGGATTGATTTTATCCGAAATGGATATTTCAAAAATTTGTTGGGAACGTGTGAGGAATCACGGATGACTCTGGGGGATCCATCTACTTTGGAAAAAATGTGTAGCAGAGAGCAGATTTGACTTAGCTGGTATTGCTTGATGACATCGGCTTGTAACAGTTGTGACAAATTTATTAGCTAATCTCATGTTGATTGGATATAGGAAGTACCTGCCCTCATTGTTTTATATCCTAAGAGCGTCAAGGCGAGGCCTGAACCCTCTTCTTGAAACATTTCTTGTAGTCTTGGATTGTAGAGGTCCTATTTTTAGCTGGTGGCTTCTATACTTAGTTAAGGGATCACCCAGGTGTAAAATAAAAATAGCAATGTCACCTCCATTAGAGGTTTGAGGCAGAGTCCTGACGGACTTTTATTTCTTTAATTAGATGAAACAAGAAAAAGGGATAGAGGTTGGACTTGACGAAGTTTAATGCCCAACCTAGACGCTCTTAGGGGACAAACAATGAGAGCAGATAATTCCGCCAGTCAACCTAAGACTGTCCTGCAAATTTGTCCCATTATATTATATCTATTACAAGCCAACATCATCGAGGAAACCCAGCTAGGTCAAATCTTCTCTTCGTTATACATTATTCCCAAAGCAGATGGCTCCCCAGTCATAAAAAGTGATTTCTCCCATATTTTCATAATGTACAAATAAAATGATTAGAATGATGAGGACAACCCTGAATATATTACAAATTTGGTAACACAGTGTTATCTAAATATTTAAAATTAATCACTTCATATACTAAGCTATAAAAGACTTAAACTTTAATAGATGCATCTTTTTATTATCAAAATTTTACCACAAGAATTAATTTAGATAAAATCAGTTAATAAAGCTATAGTATCGCCCTTTTAAAAATAATTTATAGCTCATAAGTAGTTTATATAGCTATAGCAAAGCTACATTTTTAGAAAGGCAACTAGTAATAAACTAATTTTAAAATAGATATCATGATTCATTTATATTATATGCATGCAGGATTGTATAGATTTAATATATTTCAATATAGGATTTTTTTTTAAATTTATACTTTTAATATTATTAGAAAATTCGAATGATAAGCAACCAGATAATAAATATACCAATTCGTAAAAATAATGTTGCATGACTTATATAGTATGCTGCTATTTATAAAAATAAAATAGTATATATATAAGTATAAAGTAACTGTTAAGATTCTTGTGTCTAAGTAGTGTTGTTAAATGGCTCGTTTTGAGCCATTTTGGTAATTTTATTTACTCCGTTACTCAGATAAATATATATTTTTATTACCTTCTTTTTTTAGGTTGCCTTAACTTCTTTTTTTAGGTTGCCTTTTTTTATTTTCAACAGAAACACAAATTTTATTACCTTTTTATTTCACACAAATAAAACAGCGAAAAAATATAAAAATAACACAAGAAACAAAAAATCAATAATAAATTTAAATTGTTTTTTTCGCGCTTATATATATAATTTTTTTTACAATATCATTGCTATTTATTTATTTACTTCCAGTCAATCAATTCTGTTTATTTATTTATTCAATCTTTTATTATTATCGTTCCTTATCATTCATATAATTTGCCATTATACTTAATTCCTTTGGAGGTGTTGGTCGTGATATCTTCCCCCTTGATACGCCACCCTACAGAAGAGGCGACCCTCGGCATCCTCCTCCCACAGGTTGCCCCACTCCGACTCATTTATCATTACGTCTAGCCTGCCTCCTAGCTCGTCATCGAAACCTTCAACATCGTCCAGGACCGCCGCTAGATCCCGTAATTCCTATGTCTCCATCACTCCTTGACTATTCCCCATACGTTCAGCCGCCGAGTCCTCGGTAACTTCCCTCCTCGTTTGATTATTTTCCGCCGCCACCTCGTTTGGGGTCTCATTGTCCGTTGTTAAATCCACCACTGGCCATACCATTTGATCCACGCAGTATCGAAGAGAACATTTTTTAGATAGTCAAATTCTTATCGAAGGGAACATTTTTTTTTGATAGTCAAATTTTTATCGAAAGAAACAAATGTATTTATTTTGATAGTCACAATTTTTTTTGTCGAAGGGAACAAATGTAATTTTTTTTGTGATAATAAAAATTATGTCAAAAGAGTTGGAGCGATATGTTGTTTGGGATCATAATTGTTGGAAGAGAAAATTGGATATGTTAGAGACGGGAAAAGGGCGTGGTCCCAAATTATTTGATGAAAAGATAATTAATTACTCGGGCGTGCAAAGCATAGGCTTAGGAGGCAGTGGGCCAAAAAGAACAGAGAAAATTTTTTTTTGAAGAAATTTCTTTTTATGAGTTCAATAAAATTTGTGGTTACCTTGAATTGTAAAGGAGGAATAACAAAGTACGTATTGGTTAAGAATATATAGTATAGAATGTATTTAGGTTGGCAAGTGAAATGGATCTGAATAATGCTCCGGGCAGTGTTGTTAAAATAGCGCGCTACTTTTTTCAGTAGCGGTAGCTATAGCGCGCTACTTTTTTTTAAAAAATAGCGATAGCGGTAGCTCGCTACTAATTTAGAACTTTCAATTTTACATAATAAATACATCTAAAAATTATTAATATTTTTTATAAAATCTAAAATTATAATCCTTTTATTTAATTTAATTTTGAAATTTATATTTAAAAATATACATTATTGTTATATATTAGATATAAACAGTTGTTAAATAGCAATCTGTATTTAATTTATATTTCGCGCAATCATTAAATTATATATTTTTGAAATTCCGTTATTGGTATGTCCTTGCTTTTATCTTATTTTATATTTCATTTTACATTTTATATTAAGCATTATAAATCTTGTTATGTGTGAGATTGTTGAAGATATTGAAATTTCTTTGGAAAATGATCAAAATATAGATGATCCTTTCCCAAAATTCAAGATACTTTAACCTTGAAGAAAAAATTAATACTGGATATCGGTTTCGGTGCAAGATGTGCCGCAAAATTATCTCTTCAAATCATACGAGCAGCTTTAATTTGAAAAAACATTTAAAGGTTTAAACAAATTTAATATCAATGTGTAGGTTAATCTTTAATTTTTAAAATAAATTAAAATCAAAAACCAATCATTTTTTTTATATATTCATAAATTTTATCTAAATTATTTAAAACATTTTAAAATAGTTATTTTCAATCATTTTTATGTATACTTATCTCCAACATAATTTTTATTCTAAGTATTTTATAATTTTAGACTGTGCATACTTCAAATCATAAAGAGATTGAAAAATATCTCAAAAGTTTTGGGGTAATGGAAGAAGATAAACCCACTTCCAAATCAAATTTAATACAAACAAAATTAACCAATTTGGATTCATTAACATCTGGTGTATCCCAAAAATTGGCAGACAAAGTCATTATGAACTTTATAATAGATACAGTTCAACCATTATCCTTGGTGGATAATGATTCTTTTATAAAGATGATAAACACTTTTTCTCCACGGACCAAGATCATCCTAGTTTCAAGTTAAATTGGCCATACATAAATTTGACTGAATCTAAAGGGCAACTTGATAGGCTGATGGTAACGTTAAAAAATGGCATGCCTAACCACGATATTATAGCAAGATCGAAACCGCAGCCTTCCATAGACGATTTTTTTGAAATAAATAATAATAATATTATTGAACCTCTAGATGCTTTTTTTAAATCTAAAAATACTAATTAATATTTTTGATGTTTTTTTCATATAAAAAGTTTGTTTATTAAATTTAATACTGCGTTGACCTCAAGTGCTAGTGCTGAACGATTATTTAGTATGGCAAAGCTTATACTTTCTGATCGTCGCTCTAGACTTGGGGATGACAGTACCGAAATGTTATTATTATTAAAGTGCATCTAAATAAATTATATATATGGTGAATTCCATATCAAATCAACCAAGGTTTCAACCCGACCCCTTTCAATATTTTTTAAATTTTGCATACTGGTGGTATATACTATAACTAAGAAAAAAATGAAATTTTACCTCCCAAAAAGGCTTACCCGCTAAGATATGGGCGTTTAAAGCGCGGAAAAATGGTACATCTTTGACAAAAAGTGCCTCATTTATTTTCAAATATCTCGAGAAATAATTAAGTTAGAAAAATAATTTAAATTTTATTATGTAGCTTAATAATAGTTCTTTAATATGACATAAAAATAAATATGATATAAATTTGATGAATGTCCAAAACCGGATGTATAAAACCGGAAATGGCCATAGAAAAAAATGGTATTTTTTTTTCGAAAATTTTTTTCTATAGATAGATATAACACTGCTTTATATTTGTGCCAAATCCTAGCCTGGGATAAAAAAGGGTCTAGGAGTTATGACTCTTTATATGGCTTAAATTGATCAAAAATATCTTCATTTAATGAATACTTATGAAATAATGTTTTTTTAAAAATTATGTCTAAATGATAGGCCCTAACTTTTTTTTATTTTTAATTGTTAACATATTGTGAGTGAATAGATTTGCATTCTTACGACCCAAAAACTGTGTTTTAGCAGGTGGTCCAGGTACACATACCATGTGTATCTGCACACTACACCAAAATTTTAAGCTTATTTTAATAGGGGGAAAATTAAAACAGCTTACAAACAATAATGATCATTATAATTATCCTCCAATAAACGATTATAAACATTGTATTGCACAAAGTCTTTGCAATCCTGCCCAGCCTGGATGTTACTTCAATAAATGTAAATTTTGTCCTGGATCATCCCAAATAAAAGAAAGACTTATTATATTATTTGATACGAATTCAATAGATTATATATCATTTAAACAATGATTGGTAGTTGATAGAACTACGCTCGAAACGCTGACAAAATCAGCTTATGAATTCCTAGATTATTTAATTGAGAAATTAGACAATTTGATTCCACATTCATTTATAGCATCACAACAATCATAATTTCAAAACAATTTAAAATCTAATTTAAATGTTGGCGAATACTTAGTTATTGCTGACTTTTCGGAAAATTATGCATTTATAGTGCAAGACCATGCACAGGGATTTCATTGGACAAATAATCAGTCCACTATTCACCCTTTTATCATTTATTATCGTCAGGACAACACTATAAAACATATAAGTTTAGTGGTGATATCAGATTGCTTAAAGCACAATGCCTGTGCCTTTTATTTATTTCAAACTAAAATGATCTTATTTTTAAAAGAAAGATTTGATACATTGACCAAAATTTATTATTTTTCTGATTGGGGCCGTAATCCAATATAAAAATAAAAAAAATTTCATAAATCTCTATAATCATGAATGTGATTTTGGTATAAAGGCCGAGTGGCATTTTTTTGCTACAGCTCATGGAATAAGTCCGTGCGACAGTTTAGGAGGTATTACAAAACGGCTAGCAGCTCGAGCTAGTTTGCAACTGCCATATCAAAACCATATTTTGACACCAATGGATTTATTCGACTTTGCAACAAATAATATACATGGAGTAAATTACATTTTTGTAAGCAATAATGAATACAATAATATGGAAAATCATCTAGAAAGCAGATTTTTGAGAGCAAAAAGAATTCCGGGAACACAAAAATACCATGCTTATATTCCCCTTGATGAAAATAAAATTAAAGTCAAAATTTATACCAATTCTTTAGATAATTTAATATATAATATATTGTAAACATAATTATGAATTATTATATTATATGTAATTATGCATTTCAGAAAAATAAAGTTATAAATTGGTTTAGAATTATTTTGTCAAGTAATTTTCAGTCACAATATGTTAACAATTAAAAATAAAAAAAAGTTAGGGCCTATCATTTAGACATAATTTTAAAAAAAACATTATTTCATAAGTATTCATTAAATGAAGATATTTTTGATCAATTTAAGCCATATAAAGAGTCATAACTCCTAGACCCTTTTTCATCCCAGGCTAGGATTTGGCACAAATATAAAGCAGTGTTATATCTATCTACGGAAAAAAAATTTCGAAAAAAAAAATACCTTTTTTTTCTATGGCCATTTCCGGTTTTATACATCCGGTTTTGGACATTCATCAAATTTATATCATATTTATTTTTATGTCATATTAAAGAACTATTATTAAGCTACATAATAAAATTTAAATTATTTTTCTAACTTAATTATTTCTCGAGATATTTGAAAATAAATAAGGCACATTTTGTCAAAAATGTACTATTTTTCCGCGCTTTAAACTCCCATATCTTAGAGAGTAAACCTTGTTGGGAGGTAAAATTTCATTTTTTTCTTAGTTATAGTTTATACTACCATTATGCAAAATTTAAGAAAAATTGAAGAGGGTCGGGTTGAGAATCGACTTTTTTTGGTTGATTTGATATGGAATTCACCATATATATGTAACAAATTATAGTCATGTTTTTATATCAATATTTTATTTGTGGAAATAAAGTTACGTAAAAAAAAATATTTAAAAAAAAATCAAAGTAACGTAAAAAGTAGCTAATAGCGCGCTACTCATTTGAAAACGCTAGCGGTAGCGATAGCGCGCAACTTTTTTTATAAAATAGCGGTAGCGATAGCGCGCTACTTTTAAAAGTAGCGTTTAACAACACTGGCTTCGGAGTGCATAAAAGCTGGATATGGGGAAATTTTGAAGTAGGACTGATAATGTGGTCCCATAGGACCGGGGGCAGAGGTCGGGGAAGCAGGCGGGGAACGATAAGACGAACGACTGGAGGCGTGCTATCGATGTCAGGAGCGAGGCCATATTCAGTATATATGCCCGTGGAATTTGGAGAGGAGGGCAGATGGCAATCGGACGGAATTGGAGCAAGTTCGAGCAAGAGTGGAGGAAGTACCGGCGAGGCGGATAGCAGCAATTCTGGGGATGCGAACGAAGCCGGTGGGAAGCGTTGGATCAAGACCTATGGCAGAAATTCATGGAACGAGGAGAGATGAGGAAGATGAACAGGAGCCCGAGCATCATCAGAGGGAAGCCCACGTGGATCAAATGGTATGGCCAGTGGTGGATTTAACAACGGAGAATGAGACTCCAAACGAGGTGGCAGCGGAAAATAATCTAACGAGGAGGGAAGTTACCGAGGACACAGCGGCTGAACGTATGGGGAATAGTCAAGGAGTGATGGAGACAGAGGAATTACGGGATCTAGCGGTGGTCTTGGACGATGTTGAAGGTTTCGATGACGAGCTAGGAGGCTGGCTAGACGTAATGATAAATGAGTCGGAGTAAGACAACTTCTGGGAGGATGCGGAGGGTCGCCTCTTCTGAAGGGTGGCGTGTCAAGGGGGAAGATATCACAACAAACACCTCCAAAGGAAATAAGTGTAATGGCAAATTATACTAATGATAAGGAACGATAATAATAAAAGATTGAAAATAAAGAGAATTGGTTGACTGGAAGTAAATAAATAAATAGCAATGATATTGTAAAAAAAAAATATATATATAAGCGTGAAAAAAAACAATTTTAAATGATTTTTTGTTTTTTTGCTGTTTTATTTGTGTGAAATAAAAAGGAAATAAAATTTGTGTTTCTGTTGAAAATAAAAAAAAGCCAACCTAAAAAAGAAGGTAATAAAAATATATACATTTATCTGAGTAACGGAGTAAATAAAATAGTTCGCCTCTTCTGAAGGGTGGTGTGTCAAGGGGGAAAAATATCACAACCAACACCTCCAGAGGAAATAAGTATAATGGTAAATGATACTAATGATAAGGAACAATAATAATAATAAAAGATTGAATAAATAAATAAAGAGAATTGATTGACTGGAAGTAAATAAATAAATAGCAATGATATTGTAAAAAAAAATATATATATATAAGCGTGAAAAAAAACAATTTTAAATGATTATTGATTTTTTGTTTCTTGTGTTATTTATATATTTTGTCGCTGTTTTATTTGTGTGAAATAAAATTTGTGTTTCTGTTGAAAATAAAAAAAAAGGCAACCTAAAAAAAGAAGGTAATAAAAATATATATATTTATCTGAGACAGAGTAAATAAAATAGGTAACTCAATATTTTAGGCAGAAATATATTGTTCTAAGCCTCGAGATTTTGATTATATATGTATAGACCCTTGTTCCTTCTATGAACAAAATCTTCAGACTTGCGTAATATTTTTCTGGATAAAATTTGAGTTAGCCCTAAAAATCAGCTCTAAACGAGCCATTTAACAACACTAGTCCATAGTTCAATGCATTGGCATAGATATATCAAGAGAATGGGGAATGATTATATCTATTACTAGGCACATAGCCAGAAATTCTTTGTAGTATGGGAAAGGGATGGATTAATTTTTTTTATATTATAAATGATTTTTTTGGAAGAGTAATTTTTTAGAACTAATCATAATTTAAAAAATGGCAATTTTGAAACAAATAATAAAAACTGAAAATAGTGGACATAGGGCTCTTATTTGGGGAAATAGAGGGTTCATAGACCCATGAAATCATGTGTGTGCTTCATCATTTCAACTAAATGCTTTAATCAAGAAATTGTTAGAATGCTTCAAGATAGGTTATTTGTTTTGTAATTTTCTCATCATATTATGATATAAATATATATTTCATTAAGTGTTATTGAATTTAATGTTATTTGATTATATACATCTTTATAATAGTCCCTCCCTCAAGGTAAAATTTAAGATACATCCATGTGTATTTAAAATCCATTAACAAACATTTAAAAATAAAATATATTTTAGTGAGAATTTTATAAAAAAGGACTAATGCCTCAGTATTAATTAAATAAAAATATACCTATGGCAGCAACAACTCCTATGGGTTCACGCCTGACAAAGGCATAATTTTCTCCCATGTTTATATATTGACCAGTGACTATAACATTTTGATTTTAATGACATTATAATATATAATGCTTACTTGCATTAGTATTTGCAAGTCCCGCAAAATATTTAATGCAATCTATACTAGCTGTTACATCCATTTTTGCTTCCCATATTGGTTTACCACTATCCTTGACCTCTGCATAAACTATATTATCATAATTTGTCTTTAAAAGTTTTGTTTAAATTTGTAGATTTTTAAATCAACTTGTAAAATATCGCCTGTTTTGTACATAATATCTCTCCTCTCATCACAAGATTTCGAAAACCAAAATTTTTGACCCTTTATGGCACTTTCCACTGCTAATTTAATATCATCTTCTTTAGAATCAGGTATGTGACATAAAATCTCATCTATAATTTAACATAAAATGAATGCGTACAAAAAATACGTGTAGCAGGATTGTAAACTGGAATATCGTTTCTTAAAATTTTTTGATCATTTATATAATTATAAGCATCAAAATATAATGCTTTTTTAGCATTGACATGAATTAACGATGTCAAAGTCTTGGACATTAAAATAAATACGAAAATTAAAAGAATGACATGGTAGTGATGACAGTTTGTTATTCCTATCTAGGCATATAGGTAAGTAAGGGGATTTGCCCTTTGGGAGCACATGTAAATATAGCCTGCCCAAAAATTCAGAAAGGGCTTCTCTCTTAAGTTACCCCCAATCTTCTAACCCAATTGGATAGGATTTGAGAGAGGCAAAGCTAGGAGCGTCATTAGCCTTCACAATTTCGGGGGCTCAAATTAAATTATTTCCAGAATTAGATTTTTTAACATTATTCAAAATTACACTTGATGTAAAAATAATTTCATAATGTTGAGGGGGGATCTTCAAATTTATCAAACTTGATTCCCTTCAGACCGTAGTTGTTAAACGGCTCGTTTTGAGCCGATTTTTAAAAATGGCTAACTCAATATTTTATCCAGAAAAATATTACATAAGTCTGAAGATTTTGCTCATAGAAGTAACAAAGGTTTAGACATATATTATAAAAATATCGAGGTTAGGTAATATTTTCCTGGCTAAAATATTGAGTTTGTCGTTTTAAAAAATAGGCTCAAAATGAGCCGTTTAACAACACTAGACCCTAGTTAGTGACGTTACTGGGCCAAGCGTAGCTCTGATATATAAGGGGTATCACTATCTTTACAACCTCAGGGTCTTAAATTTTTTTAAAATTATTTAAAATTTTTTTTTTAGCTAACAATTTTAAAATGGCCCATTTTAAAGTATAGAAAAAAAATTCAAATTTATTGTGGATTCTTAAAGTTTTCGCGAATCCTTTGCCCCTCTCCCACCATAGTACTCTTCTGGCTATTATACAAAGGGAAATGGCGATGCGTTTACAATTACATATCATTTAAATTAAAAATTAATAATATATATTGTTGTAATTAAAGTTTTGTTAATATATTTTGATGTGATTTCAATAATATGCTATTTATAGAGATTCGATGATAGATTATTAATTTTTGTTATTTTGTTTTGTGCGTACAGTGATAAGTAATAAAAGCATTTTATTTAACATAGTCTCACTTATAAGCCCAGTACTTTTACACCACTATTATAATAAACAAGTTTTTTTATATATCTCCCTTAAGGTTTTTAGGCCAGATAAACTCCACGCTGGTCAGGTGCGCAGCCAGGAATTTTCTATAGGAGGATCGGGGGAGGGAAGGAATAATTTTTGATATATAGAAATAATTTTTTGGAGGGCTTTAAAATTTATTAGAATAAATCATATTTTAAAAAATGATAATTTCGAACACAATAAAATATCGGAAATAAAATATATAAGAGCAAATATAATATTATTAAAAATAATTATATCTATACAAACCATTATGTAAAAAGAGACAATTAAAAATTATATGATGTTTAAAAAGTTAATCAAAATATCTTTCATAAATAAAAATTTTATCTTAGCGATTACGCCAATTTTTCAATAATTTATTCTGCATTGGGAATTAAATTTCAATGTAAATTAAGTAGAGCTAGTTTAATCGATTTTCATTTATAGGGGTGCGTCTATTTATAGCTCGGATGAAAATATCGTTTGACTTGAAAAGATCGCTTAACTAACCACTTTATTACTAAA
The DNA here is from genome assembly GCF_954871325.1 of Gordionus sp. m RMFG-2023. Taxonomy (NCBI): domain Eukaryota; kingdom Metazoa; phylum Nematomorpha; class Gordioida; order Chordodea; family Parachordodidae; genus Gordionus; species Gordionus sp. m RMFG-2023. The sequence continues at coordinate 37,513,075 of NC_088777.1, read as the reverse complement.
TATCGTTCCGCTGGGAAATATCGCTAGGCTAACTACATTATAGATTATTTCTTATTAAATATCCCTCGGCTAACCATATATAATAAATCATTTATTTCTAAATATCGCTCGGCTAATTACATAATAAATCATTTATTACTAAATATTGCTCGACTGTAAGTCCTCGGATATTTATATAATATATTTCCAATAATATTTCAGTAATTTTTAAATAATACTTGAACTTGAGAATAAATTGGTTTTTATAATAAAAATAAATGTTTTGACACTGCTTTAATTCTACATCGCTAATGTTGTTTTTAAACCTTTTGGTTTTAAAACAGATAAAGTTTTATCTAATGAATGTAATTTATCTTTGCTTGGACTATTAAATAAATTATTTAATGGATCATTACAATCTATCGATTTGGGAATTAAATAGTTATGATACTCATTATTTAAAAAATGTTCTCCTCTTCCTGAGAAGTTTTTCAAATTCTTTTTCTTGTAAATGTGATATTTTTAACTTTGTCTATTAATTCCGTTGTTTTCAGTTTATATATGATTTTAAAACGTTATTCTTAGTTTTTATTTGCCCATAAAGAAGTTGTTATTTTATTTTTTAGGGGTAGGTAAACATGTTCATAAATTACTTTTTGAAATTTATTTTTTATATATGACAAATAATATTTAAATTTTTATTATAACAATAGTTGTATTAATCATTTATTTTTTATTATATATTTGGTCATCCCGAGAAACTGAAATCCCATTAAAAGAAAAATATCCTATATAATTTTTTTAGACAACAATATTTGCACCTTGTTTTTCCCACAAATATATTCTTTTATTGTTTTTTAAACGATGCGTGCATATTAAATGAGTATTAAATTGAAAAACAGGATATACTATATCCCTTATAGTCTTTTCCTGTCACTACCGAATATGATATTTGTTGTAGATGCTAAAAAAAATATTTTAATATTATTTAAAATTAATTAAAATAAAATAAAAATTAAATTAAATATTAATATTAAAATAATAATTATAATAAATTTAATATTTTTATTCAAATTTATATTCTATAATAGGAAATTTTGTATATATATAGTAACACATAATTCTTCATTTAAATTTAATAAAATAATTTTCTTAATCTGAGCTAGCCATCATTCCAACAATATTTTTAATATATATATTTTTTTTTAAGTACAGAAGACAAATGATAAAAACAAATATGATAGGTAATCATATCAGAATCTCCATGCAAATATATTGGCCTCAAAAATATTGGAAATTCGCCTGTCTTATATCTCTTAACGGTTATATGTTTGAATACTACACTTAAATTAAGTGTTTTATCAACGCCTAATATATAGAAGTCAGATTAATTGCTTAGGCTATCTTTAAATGGACCTGGAACATTATCCATTATATATATTATATAATTTTCTTGAGCTTTATTTTGAATATGTTAAAAGCTCATAAATATCTATATATTTTAAAATAAAAAATATATCATTGGGAGATAGTAAAATTTTTATGGATTTGATATTGTATAAAAAAACCATAGTTAGTATGACCTCCTTCAGTTATAATATTGTATAAAAAATAGTAAAGATTATATTTGGATTTCTTAGCTACATGGTTTATATAAAATTTGTTCTATTAAAAATAGTAAATCTTTTATGGTAATGATAGACAGACAGTTGGTTTTTATTGTTATTGTATTGTTAGAATTATTTGGTATAAGAAGAATACAAAGTGATTAATTATTATATTAGATATATAATTTATACATTTGATAGATGTTCCTTTAAACTTTGACTCACTCCCCTGTCATAAAAAATATCGGTCGGGCAAAATACGGGAATTGGTTTGCCAAGTGCTAAACTTAATGCGCAAATATGAATTTGTTGGCCCGAACATTAAATAGTCGAATCGAGTAGCTGATAATATTAACTTACCCATAAATTTGGATTAATTTTTTATATTTTAAATTTATCATAATATTGAGGATTTATAATTATTATTGCCATTATCAGTATTAATTTGATGTATTTGTGTTTTATACAGGGATATGAACCTGGACCCTCCTGAATCCTTTGCATTTTTGCTGAACCCAAACTCGGACCCTTTTTGAAAGAATAGGGTTCTAAATGTCAAAAAAATTAAAAATAATACTTTATTTTATTTTATTTTATTTTATTTTATTTATTTTAATTTTATTTTATTTTCAATATAAAATATTCACACAAAACATATTTAAAAGAATATATTAAAACTTATATTAGAGGAAGAAATTTTTTTAAAAAAAAGAATATATATATTAAATATTATACAAACTAAAATATAAAAAAGGAGAGAGGGGGGGGGGGGGGTTGAAGATTTGTCTGGTAGAGTCGAAGATGGAGATAAAATAAGTAACTCGAGAGATATTCTTTGTCCAAGGTACAAATTTTCTTTAGGATCTCACGTGATTGTTGTTATTTTTACAATTCTTAATTTTACTTTAAAATTAGAGTATATTATTTAAAATTTTTAAAAAGGCATGTGCTATATTGGAAGTTATTAAATCAAATAAGAATATTAATCCATTTATTTGAATAAACATAATATATATAAACAATGATAATATAGATATATATTATTTTAAGGAAAAACAAAAATAGTTTTATATATATTTATATCATATAAAAATGTAATTAATTTACTTAAATTTGACATATTTTTAATATTAATAAAACAAGAATATTCACATATATATAAAGAGGAAGATTTTCTTCCAGTTCTGGGGATGCTTTCCTTAAGATCCCTCCATAAACCCTCAATATTATATTAAGTAAAATTTTAAGATTTGACAATACTTAATTTACCACTTCCATTTGTCAGTCATTATAGTTGAATCAGTATGGACTGCTTACTGATTATACCAAAAAGGGTCTCTATCTATTTTTTTAGTTTCAGTATTAAAAATTTTCCATCATTTCTTGATATCCCATTTACCAGGGTTGGGCAAATTTTCAGAAAATTGTATTCGTATACAGATACTTTATAAAATTTTGTATTTAAGATACAAGATACTAGATACTTAAGAAAAATTTCAATAAGATATAAGATACAAGATACTTGTATCTTTTTAAAATAAAAGTATCTAAGATACAAGATACTATTTTTAAAAACTTTAAATAGTCAAAATCAAAATGTATAAAGCTTTATTTTCTTATCTATAATATAAATTTATAAAAAATTTGAAAATAAATTGTAGAAAATAACAAATTTATTATATAAGATAATGCGATATTTTTTTTAATAATTGTATAATAGTAAATATTAATACATCAGCATTATTTTTTAATATTATTAATTTTTCAATAATTTATCGTTCAATCTTTGACGATTTGTTTAGTCTATAACCATATAAGCAAAGCTAAATAATCGTTCAACGGGGGGCAGAGGAGGGTAATATTGTGTTATATTTAATAAATATTTCTTTTAATTAATTTTATAAATAAAATTATATTTTAAGCATATATGTAAAAATTAAAAAAAATACATATGAAAGGTGGATTAAATATTGCTAAGTACAATCTATCATATAAAAATGGTGCCCCAAATATTAGGATTATATTTTGGTCTAGTATTCAAATTAACAACCTCTTTTTTATCAATATTAGTTTTCTTATTCTTTTCATAGATGATTTTAATATATCATTTTAATTTCATTATCAATCAATAATATAAAAAATTATTTCAAAATACTTCTAAATTTGGCAACAGATATATATAATATGAAATGATAATGAATATTATTATAAATGTGATTTATTATATAATTATATATTATACTTTTAGATGCTTAACAAAATTTGATGACGAGTCCGCAGAACCACTTATAGATTTGTTTCTTTAGATTCTGTAGTAATTTTATTATGATCATGTTGAAGTACTTGAAAAAATTTTCCATTTAAAATACTTAATTTAAATTTATAGTTATATTTTTCAGTTGGAGAATCATCTGAAAGCGAAGATAAACATATTATTCTATTTTCTTTAATAGACGGATATAAAACGATTCAAATAAAATACGGTAGTTCTAATTGTTAGCAAATTGCTATATGACTACCAACGTCGTATATCATATATTATCTTAAAATATCTAAATTCTGATTAAATTTTTCATTTAAATTTTAAAACAATATCATTTTAAATTTTAATACTATTTAAAATAACTAATATAAATTTTTTTTAAAGTATCTGCATCTTTTTGAATACAAAGTTGGTTAAGATACAAATACTTTTAAATAATATGTATCTTAGATACTGGATATAAGATACTTTCCAAAATTTAAAAAAAGATATCCGCGATACTGCCCAACCCTACCATTTACCAAATGGCATTTGATTCCTCCCTTTGACATTTTTCCTTTTAAAAATATGGGATGCATTTATTTCGATCACATGCCCAAGGCTCCCTTTTTTTCAAAAGAGATGGAATGTGTATGGCAAAAAAATTTTTTAAATATTGTTTACCTAAAATAACTTATTGACAAATTTTATAAATATATTTTACCATTTTACAAACTTTGTGCTAACCTTATTAAACGAAAACTGTCACTTATAGAAGTCCTGGACCCCAAAAGATATAATGAATAAATTTGTTCACAGTAAGGTTAATATTTTCAAATATAGTGCCTAAATAATAAAATAAAATTTAAAAAATTATATTACGCGAATTAAACGAAAAAAATATTCAATTCTTAATACTTTTTAGTAATGAAACTTTGAATTATTAACACATCAAAAAATTTCCACCAATATCCAGACGATTGCATATTTATTATTTTTTAATAAAAAAAAGTAAATAAAAAAAAATAATATTAATAAAAACTGATTTGAAGATGGAAAATGAAAATTATAGAAATATTCCAAACAGAAAAATTTAAATTTATTAGTAAATGGATTATATAATTTATGGCAACTGTCAATAAAAATTTCATCATATTTTACCTATATGAATTTTAACAAATATCATTTGCACAGCGCGTACAAGGTCTACAGGACACGGATATCGACACACCGAACATCAAACAAAGAAGGGACTCATCATGCAAACTTAACATAAACTCTCAATACTCACCAAGTTATAAGAGTTATTATTGTTTTTTTTGTTGCCTCACTGAATAACCATATCAGAATTCAGGTACAGACATTATATTTCTTAACACTATTCTGCCTGTAACGGAACTAATACATCACCACTTTCGTACTTCTCCCTTCTTCACTTTGCTAGCTGGCTACATAGTGGTACCGTCCACTATAATAAAACGGATATACATCCTGTATAGGATCTATATACTAGTGAATATACTTGGTGCACGCCTAACTCCTGCGCACCCTAACTTGGTTTCCAATAAATTAATATAATTAAATACAAGAACTAAAACATGTTTAATTACATAACGTGTTCTAACTGTTCTAAAAACATTTCTGTTACCAAAAATGAGAAAATAGCGACTAATGGCCCCCGGAAAAATAGATGTCCTCTTTCAGGTGTCTCATTAACAATAGCCCAAATAGACCTTCCTTTATATAGCTATTCTGCTTTATGTAATGATATTTAACATGTTTTTGATGCACCCCCCCCAACCTCTAGAATGCTCTATCAATAATTCTCCAATCCCAGACTGGATAAATGAACTTTTATATAATACACTACCCTCAATGATATCTAGGATTCCTCGGGGAGTCAGAACACTTGCAGCCAATAAACTTAATACCACTATTCAATCACTCAATAATAATATCATAAATGTTGACAACTGGGAAAAATTTTTTGACTTCTGTTTTACTCACTTGAAGGCTCCGTCGACAAAGTAAAATTAACAAAACAAATTAAGTGTCACTTAATCAACCCAATCCCCAACAGCAATGCCTCTTCTTCTTCAATACCTACCTTTAATCATAACATCCCAGATTTAAAGGCTAAACTTATCAATCGTAAAATTAATGACTGTAATATTAAAGCTGCTCTAAATTTAGCAGTGTCCGAAGATACCATATCCCCTGACAATTTGGACACATTCAAGACCTCACCAAATCAACAACCACCAACACTGTACTCATATACAACATAACAACTCTACTTAATCATATTTTAAACGACAACATACCTTCTTCAGTGCAATCCCTTATTCACGGTGCACGCTTAATAGCTTTAAACAAAAAAGATGTCGGCATCTACCCAATCGCCGTCGGCTCTATTTTCCGTCGAATTATATCCAAAATTATTTGTACTCCCATTAAAAAAAGCTCACCGAGCGATTGATTCCCCATCAGCTTGTCTTCAACATACCTTCCGGTTTTGAAGTGGCCTCCCACACACGTATCCAACTTCAATCCACAAAAAACTTCATACTAAAAGTGGATTTTAAAAACGCTTTTAACTCTCTTAAACGGGAATATTTTCTCCCCATTTTCTGTGACCCTTTTCCAGAATATTCTCACTACCTTTTTGCCTCTTATAACAAATCATCCTACCTTAAATTCAACAACACAATAATTGAATCAAGGCAGGGCATTCAACAGGGTGATCCCCTTGGACCCACCCTTTTTTGCTTAGGTATCCAGTCGATCATTGAAATGATAAATCGCAAGACAAATTTGACCCTCAATGTTTGGTATTTAGATGATGTAACCCTTGCTGGTCCACTTATAAATAATCAAACCAATATTACAGGGTTGTCTCTTAATAACAACAAATGCGAATTTTATTCACCAGATGAAATCTTTACCGCTCCTTATAACTTCACACCCATTAATTTATTCGGGTCACACATCTTGGATCCCCATTAGGAGGAAATAAAGCAATCGAATATATTAAAACAAAATTTCTCCGCAATTTTCACCTTTTACATAAATCCTCAAAGTCCTTCCTTCCCATCAAGCTTTCTACCTTGTCAGAAACTTTTTCTTTATTCACTCCAGGAAGTTCTTACCCAAATAGAATCAACAATCAAAGACTCTTTAGAAGGCATCCTCAATATTAGGATTCAGGCTTCCTTGCCTTCGAAATTTGGGGATCTTCTCCTAAGATCACCTGCGCCACTCAGCCTTGCTGCCTTTTTAGCCTCAGAATCAATCTGCCACTTAATTATTCTATCACTCAACAATAACTCCACCGACCCCCACCTTCACCACGCCCTAACAATCTGGAAAGAGAATTCCCTTTCTGCTCCAATCCCCACATTAGAGATCTGCAACGTTAGGCCCAGCTTAAGGCTCCGGGCCGGGCCGGACTCGGGCCTAATTCTATTTTAAATAATTGGGTTCGGGCCGGGCCGGGCCGGGTCTAATATTTTTAAAAAAAATTCTGGCCGGGTCGGGTCGGACCTTGGAAATTTTTTAAAATATATCTAAATTTATCAATTTTATATTGAATTTTTTAGTAAAATAAAAATATTTGATTTTATTTATTGAAATTAAACGACATATAACATATGTCTTTTATTTTGAGTGATTATAAAAATTAATTTCTATATTTAAATAAATTCGGGCTGGGCCGGGTCGGTAAATTTATTTTAAAAAAATTTCGGGTTCGGGCCGGGCTTGTAGGCCCGATGCAGATCACTACCACATCATGAAAGCAACATGACTGGGATATTCCATTAGTACGCCACCCCGTTGATTATCTAATATCAAGTGCTGCATCTAAGGAAATACCATCAATTCTTTCACATTTATTATCATCCATTTTAGTTGATGAATCCTTAACTGTTGATAATCTCTCTCCCACAACAACTGCAAGTTCCACAACTTTTACATCGGTTAACGAATGGTTAGAAGATTTGCCAAGCACAAACTTAGGACTCCTCCTAACAAACGAAAAATTACGCATTGCAATAGGTCTCCGTTTCGGTTGTAAAATACTGGCCAACTCTGCATGCACTTTATGTCCCCACCCCGTTGATTGTTTCGGACTCACCCTCTTCATTGTCGATTCTCTTAAGGTAGACACTCTCGGCACAGTGCAGTTAACGGCACCATTCTCCGCGCTCTATGCTCAGATCAAATCCCCGCAACCCTCGAACCCTGTGACCTCTCAACTGAAAATAGTATCCGGCCAGATGGGCTGACCTTAATACCTTGGAGTAATGGAACTCCTTTTCTATCTTCGTCAGCGTGTATCTATTGATACACGCAGATCTAATTGTATCGCTAACCACGGCTCCCTATTTTGACCTCTTCCCTCCCAACATATAATTTATTATACTAATTATATACAATTTACATTTTGTAATATTTTAAAAATACTATAAACACACAAATATACAAATAAAAAGGATTTTAATAATAAAAAACATTAAATATTTAAATAATTGTTTTTTCTTATTTTCAATATTAAAACATTTTTTGTGAAAATCATTTTTGGTGAAATCGTATTTAATATTAGTGTATTCATGAAATTTTAAAATTATACTAGTAAGTTAATTTTTTTTATAATATAATAGATAATATATAATAACATTATGATTAGTTTAAATAAATTTTTAAAATACAAATAATACATTTTTTAAATTGTATCAGTGTTGTTGGGTCGATTTTTAAAAACGGCCATTAAAATATTAACCAAAATAATAATATGTAAGTTTCGAGATTTGGCAAATAACGGTCCGAACCCTTCTGCCATCTATGAACCAAATCTCCTGGTTTTCATATTATTATTTTGGCTAAAATCTTAATCGGGCCGTTTTTAAAAATCGACCCTATTAACAACACTAAATTGTATTTGATTATTATAAATATAAATTTTTATGGTAAATTCTAAATATAATAGAATTAATTTTAAAAAAATTATGCTAGTTATTTTAACTAAATTTTATTCCTTATTTTCATAAAGGTGTTTTAAATTTAATTTAAAAAATTTAAGTAAGTCTAATGGCGCTATCCTATAATTAATTTGCAGGATATTATTTTTTTTATTCTTTTATAATAAATTAAACCATAAAAAAAATCCACGAATAATAAAGTGATCTAATTTCTTTTTTAATGTAATAAATATAATCAATCAGCTATTTTGAAATTAATGCATCTGTTAAAATGTTTATCAAATAAAATATATGTAAAAAAAAATGGAAACCAAAACATAACACACCCCCTTACCCATTACTAAATTCGAGTGTTTGGAGTGATTGATAATATATGACTAATAATATACAAAATATAAATATTAAAGGACGTTTTTCACTTACACAAACTATATATTTTTACATTCCACTTATCTTGGTTGTCTATAAAATTTTCGCCAAAAATACCTTATCTCTAACAACTGTATACTAAGAATTATGAAATGCAGCTTTTTGTCCATAGAACGATGTTTGATTTGTCTCACGAATTCCTACGGGTACAATTTCCCCGTAATACCGTAAATTTTATATTTCTCCAATTTAGAATAAAGAATAAAGTATATTTTTTAAAAATATTTTATTATAATTTTGCAAAGCGTGAATTTTATATTTCTCAAATTAGAATCAAGAATAGAATATATTACTTTAGTATTTCATCATATTTCCTCCGGCTATTATTATTTCTATGTAATAATCCGAATTTTATATCAATAAAAATTTTCTGCACATCTCCCACATTATTTTCGATAAATCATTCATTATGATTTCATAATTTAAAAGATCTCCTAAATATTATTTAGATATCCTGGAATGATTCCCTCTAAATTTCTACCAAAGAATATCAGCGATAACATAATAATAAGATATTCTTGAATAATATTATATAAGGATTTATAAGGCATAACATATATAATATCGTAGTTACGGAAAAATGATTTTATCACGAATTTAATTTCTCCTCAATAATTTCATTGAATAATATAGCTAATGGGGAAATCTATGTAAACTATAAGAATTATTTAAAATACTGAATTGGGAATTTATATATTTATAAGTAAAAAACAAAGATTAAAAAATTAAAAAGTTTAGTTATTTAAAAAATCAGAGTGAACTTGATTTGTATAAAAGAAAAAGTCAAAAATCCAGCCAGACCTGCAGTAAACATGAGATATGTTTTAGAAAGATACAAGGATATTCTTTCAAATAAAAGATATTATTAATTATTTATTCTAAGGTTTATATTTAGGAGGAGGGCCGGAGTAAAAAAATTGATAAAATAATGAGAGCAAATCAACTAACGATAAGCAAACTATCCGGCAAGGAAGATTTTGCCCAAAAAGGGAATGTTAATAATATTTAAATAAATTATAATATAGTACATTTAAATATTAATAATTTCAAAATATAAAATGACCTTCTTTCTTAAAATTAACAACAGCTTCCAAATCCAAATTTTATATATTCTAAATCGTAGTTTATAATTTTACTTAGTTAATATTCAAAGTGAATTTGTAAATATTATATAAAGCAAGTAAATTTTGTTAAAAATCACATAATTGTGAACCAATGATATGTATAGAAAATATTATGTAATTCCCAAATAAAAGAAATATAATTTTAAACTGAAATTTAAATATTTTAATTGAACCGCACGGCCTCTTGTGCGACAGCAATTTATTTGAAATATTTAGAGGAACAAACTATAAAATTATTATAAGTAAAACTATTTTATATATTTTCTAAAAGTGGGCAAATTTCAGAAACTTATTGTCAAGGAAAGTGTTTTTGGTCAATATATATTTTTTTCTAAAATTATTAATTTATATGTAGAAATTAGAAAGTATATATATTTATTATTCAAAACTAAAAAGTATAGATTTTGTTTATAAACGAGTAATCATTTGTTTTTGTTAAGTTTGAAGTCCTAGGGTTATTGAGAGTGAGGGACCTAGAGAGGATGAGGGCGTCATCAGATTTGACGCGTCGGCTAGCTCAGGGTTCAAATTAAGGGGTATATGGCTTTAACCATGGTGGACGGTGGTGGTTGAGGGGATAAAATAAAATGGCACACAGTATTTGACACAAGTCAGGTTATAGGTTTTCTATATTATTTTAAAACGCAATCCACAACTATACACTGGGAAATCAATTTTTATTATTAACATAATTAGTTATTAGGAAATTATTATCCAAAAATCAGAGACGACTAAAAATGGGAAAATAAAAAACATCCTTATCCACAAAAATCCCGTCCTTTTATATGTATTTTATCGATTGTATGGGCTCATATTTTTAAGCCAATCATAATATCTAAAACCTCGTGGAATTATTATTAAAAAATTTATATTTTTGCGATCATGAAATTTTTTAATTTGATTGCGATATTTAAAAAAAAAGAGTTATAAAGAGAAAAAGTTAAGAATTATAAAAGAGAAACCTAGCAACAAATTTGCAAAACAACCCTGCTTGCTTTATTGATCGAAAAATGATTTTCTCTCTCTCTCTTTCTTTTTTCTTTCTTTCTTTCGTTCGTTCGTTCGTCTTTCTTAGACGAATTAGATCACAACCTTAACAATTAAAGAATATTAACTCGCGAAATATTTTAATTCTTAGACTTAATAAAAAAAAATGTGATCATCTTCTGAAGTTAACACCTACCATGATGATAATTGTTTAGATTAAATAACAATTTTAAAAAATTAAATATACCCATAAATGTTGACTATTTATTTTATTGGTTTCCTCTATGTTAAATCATAACTATATTAAATGCATATATAGTATATAATATAATAAGATTTAGTATAAAATTTGAAACCATGCTTTGCAACCAGAACTAACCCAAACGCTTTTTCTGTCTTTTGTGACTCCGTAACTTTTCTTAAAAACACAAGGTAAAGAGTCTTCAAGTTCAGATTTAATCAATAATACACCTATTTTCTTATAATCTTTATTTACTTCATCCGTAATTTTACAATAATGTGTATCCCTCTCTATTTCATCTTCAGGACATTTTAAGTTCAATATAACTTTAGAATAAAAAGTATCCTTTTGCGTTTGCTTGGGCCTTTCAATATCCTGACTTGATTGAGAATTTAGTATAGTTTTAACAATATTCGTCTCATTAAGAGGAACATAAAGTCGGTGTTGTGAGTTTTTGTGAATAGCTGTCTCTTTATATTTGTCGATCCCGAATGGGTGTTTATAATTTTGATATTTACTGGGTTTGGGAATTCCTTTCTCGTAGAGCTTAAAATATTCGTCTCCTTTGTTAGTTTGGTTATATAGAAAAGTGTTTAAATTTTGGGTTAAACCTAATTTTATAGCTTTATTATTTGGTTGAGTAATACTGTTTGGATACTTAGATTTTACAAATGGAAAAAATGGGATGGGCAACCAATCTTTATTATCATTATCTTTCATGGTCTCTTCATTTTTGTAAACCGATCTGTTATTCGATTCAAAATTGTCGGGTTTAGCATTTTTTATAGATCTTAGCCAATTATTCGTCACGATAGTTTTATATTTTTGAGAATTAATCTCCAAATTTTTCTTATCATATGGATATAATATATTATAGGAATTATAAAACCTCTGTCTCTCATTTTCATATACAAGATGCGTGCGTTTATTTCTTATATCATTTGCAGCCTCTTTACTTGCACCACTAAATATTGATCCCTTTATGAGTTTTTGGTGAAAACTAGAATCATCATCCGGCAAAATTCTTTTCTTTGATTTTTGGTGATAAGAAGATTTATTGTATAGATTCTCAATAATTTTTTTGTCATCACGAATAGAAAATTTATCATCAAATTTAGAATTATAGTGTTTTACGTTATGTTTGAGCGTTTTTTTAATATTATTGTTGTTATTGCCATCCTTCATCCGATTATAGAATTTGTAAAGAGGGTCATTGATTATATCTCTATCCTGGTCTTCATTTGAGTTTTCGTTCTTCGTCTCTTTCAAGTATAATAAACTGTTGGATAAACGTATATTAAATTCATTCAAACCGTTTCTAGGTGACAAATAAACATCCTTTTTAAAATTTTTATTTTTGGAATCGCTTAAAACGGCGTTTTTTGTAAATGGGACGGGATTATTTATTTCAAACGTGTTATTAATACTGGAGATCTTGTTTGATCTTAAAGGTATCGACCGATAATTAAAGTTATAAATGTTGGTTGGTTTAAACGGCTTTACGGAGAATGTTGGAACACTCGACTTGAGTGGTAACCAAGAGGGGTAACTGCTTCTTCCGTCATAAAAAGTTCCCTCAAATTTATTTACATAATTTTTATTATCAGGGAAAGATTTCTTCATGTAGTAGTACATTATTTTGGCCGTTTTATCATTTATTTTACCCATTCCTATCTTGTTTTTAGTTCTCCAAAGATCCTCTGCTTGTTTTTCATTTTTCTCTGTCAGAGAATTTTCAAAATGTTTAGTTCCGGCTAGATTATTATCGTTTATATTATGATTATGATTATTAAATGACGAATTCCATTCATCGGGCTTTTTCCAAACACCTCTACGTATGCCCGAGTTTCCAAATTCATTATTTTTTACATAATAATCGTTATGGTGAATTTCTTCGAGATTAGCTGGCATGGACGAATAGTATTTGTAGTTCCTATTTATAGAAGGGGAAGATATAGTTATTTCGTAGTCTAAGTGTCTATCTTTATCTTGACTTATTTCGGCTCCGTTGAGGGAAGCAGCTGATTCATCCTCGTGGTAACCCCCAAACCCGTAAGCCTTAACCATGAATTCCGCTTTGCAACCCTTTTATATTACAATTTTTTTTTCAAGAATATTAAAATTAAATTTTCATATGGGAATCTGAATAGATTAAGATGGAAACCTTTAATTAAAATTATATCCATATACCATGGACATCCTTATTACCACCCCCCCCCCCCATATATCATTCTAAAACTTATAATTTTTAAATTTATAAAACTTAAAATGATAGTATATTTATGATTTTTTATTATAAAATTTATTTATCTCAAAATTAATCAAAATGTGTATACTTATGACTTGTACCTTATATATGTTCATTTATTAGATAGATAAACCTAATAAAAAAAAATATTTAAAAAAAAGTTTTTAATGGCCTTTTCTTGTAATATTTATTCAATGTTTTTTTTGTCTAATAAATTTACCTATTTAAATTATATATAAATATTATTCCTAGACTTTCAATATCATTCAAAAAAATGGAACTTAAAAATCTTTTAATATATAGGAGGGTTCCATGTCAATTCAGTTAAACTTTTATCTCTAAACACTTTTTGCGCAACTTTTATCGCGAATGAATTTTATAGCGAAACTTTTATCGCGAATCCGCATTAACAATAATATCGCGAAACAAATATAGCAAATTTTTTATAGATAAACGCTTATCGCGAAAACTTTAAAGCAAATACATTACAGCGAAACTTTTATCACGAATCAATTATCGCTAAATTTTATAGCGAAGTCATTATCGCGAAACCCAAATCCCGAAGACAATATAGCAAAATCTATTCACGAAATATATCGCGAATTTAATATCACTAGTGTTATTAGTCTAGCTCTTCCGATTACGATTAATAGTCGTGTCCTCTCAATTAATTAAATTTTGATTTCAAATATTAAATTACTAAAAATATATTGAGATTAGTTTATAAGTTAGAATTGATGTTTAATCTTTAATAATATATCTGATTCAGATGATATCTGGTTCAGCCCACTCTGATATTTCTCCAAGGGCACTCAAAATAGGCTAATTAGATCCAAAAAAGATGCAACAGCTTGATGTCAAAGGTTCCATCTTGGCGGGCATACATTTTGCAGCTCCTTTCTCCCTGTAGAACCTTAGAAATAATCTATTCAGCAAATTCTGTCTATTAGGAAATCTGAAATTTCATAAACACTAAAAATTTACTTAATCATAGTTATTAATAGAGATAAATTAAATGATTTTTTTATTGATAAAATTTTCTTAAATCCATCATTGTTTACGGTTTTTAAAAAATTGTAAGAAAATAAAACTTAAAATTTTTGTGAGATAAAATTTAATATAGAGAAAAAATATTTAAATTCCTTTTAACTTTTTGCTAATATTTAAATTGAATATAATCTATTTGAAATAGATTACTTTGTAATTAACATATTATGAAAACCTTTTGAAAGATTTTTCCTACGGTATGTGGGGGAGGGGGGGATTTATCTCCCTCGCTGGCTACGCTCATGTTACAAGTAAGGTAAGATCTTCACCTAATGATATTAATAAAATGATATACTTGTTCAAAAAATGTAGAGAAAACAAGACACTATTTCGGACTTTTTCATTTAAAGTCCATAAAATTTGTCCTGATTTTAAAATCAATTAATTATATTTTTATTAAAATTTATTTTACTGTTGCTCGTTTCAGAAAAAATCAAAAATTCAAAATAACGATTCTGACAATTGTCACTTTACATGGAAAATCTTCGTTGAAATATTTAACAAGTTTGTACTTTATATTTTTACCCTTTTGCAGTTTAAAAATATCGATTTTGACAATTGTCACTTTTCTATTGTACATCTTTACTGAAATCTTATAACATGTTTATTATATTTTTATCCATTTGCAAAAAAGTTTAATAAAAATTACTATAATTGTCTTTCTATGGTTCATCTTCCCTAAAATCTCAATTAAACATGATTACAATATATATTTTTATCCATTTGCGTCCAAAAAATTTAAAAAATATAAAGATCATATGACAATTATCACTTTTCTATGGTTCATCTTCATTGAATCTCACTAATTAAATCGCTCAAATTTTTAGTCTAATTTTTTGACTATGACTATTAGTTAGTCATCTTTTAACCGAATAAATTTAGTCATCTGCAGAGGTATTTTTTTCAAAATTTTTTTCGGCCCGGCCCGGCTGGGTTTTTTTACAAAAAAATTTTCAGGCCCGGCCCGAATTTTTTAAAAAATATATTATATTTATTTTTGATTTTTATAGCAAATAATAGTGATTTCAAATATTTGGTTTTAAAATATACGGCCCGGCCCGGATATATTTAAAAAATTAAAATACGGCCTGGCCCGTGTACCCGGGCCTGGCTTAGAGTCGGGTCTGCAGGTCTCTGACCAATACTAATTACTAATAATGCTTATTATATTTTGAAACATTTATTTTTATGATATTGAAAAAAATAAACACAAGTTGATTCAATGATAGAGTTTTTAATTTTCTTTTAGCCTTAATAAATTTATAAATTTATTGGAATGAAATATTTTTTGCTATCCTGCTCTATTCCTTTCCTCAAAGTCTTATTTTATAAAACGCGCAAAAAGAACTGAGGCTTTATATATTAATCTACACTAATTCTGTAGTTTAAGTTAATATGTAATGCTTAACTACAACAATACATGTAGTGCTATAGCATGTATTTTTTTTTATTACTCTTAAAGTAATTTCCACTGAATTCCCAAAAAATAATTTTGCTAAGTAAAAATTTTAATTTTTTCAAAATTGAGTTTCGTAGAAAATAATATATTGCTCAGAAATATTATCTATTTATTTTATTTAAGTGCATAAGCATGATTTGAGTTTTAAAATTAATCATTATTCTGTGTCTTAATAACTCAAAAAAATGAATAAAATAATTATGAGAAAATTTTAAAAAAATTACTTAGCAAAATCTTCTATGATTTTTAAATATAATCTATGAAAATCAGAAAAAATTGTTAGCTTTTTTACTTTTTTTTATCTTGATTTGAGAAATATATAAGCATTTCAAAATATTTGTTCAAATTTAATTTTAATGGAATAAAGCACATTTTAAAAATTTATGTTGGAGGAGGTGGGGGGGGGGTGAATATATTGGGGTAAAAACCCGAACCAAATATCCCCTCGTGAGAAGAGCCAAGAAAGATATTGATTAATTTATTTTCTATTATATCAGATAAAGGTTGCATGCTTATAGATAATAGGTAACAAAAGATCCATTAAACATTTCGCGTTTATGATTTAAGGAACTTTTGTGAGTAAATTAATATTCAATATGTTGGTTTCCTTTAAATAAATGCATTATCAATATATTTATTGTTTCGTGGCAATGTGCTCGCGAATGCTAACAATTCGCTGTAAAGGGTTCGCGATAAAAGTTTCGCTAAAATGGTTCTAATGAATTCGGGGTTAAGGTTTAGCAGAAATAATTTCGCGATAATGGTTTCACGATATTTTTTTCGCTATAAATGCTTCGCCGAAAAAAAATTGCGGAATAGGTTTCGCGATATATATAATTCCATCTCAATAAACTATGTTCTCGATAAAAGTTTTGCAAAAAAGTGTTTCGCGATAAAAGTTTTGCAGAATTGATCTGATACGATATAGGAGACAGGGAAAAATGGAAAAGATTTTCAAAGGTTCATAAATAGATACATTGACTAAAGTCAACCTCTCTTTTCTATGTGATAAATAAATATTTTTAATATTTGAATTTTAATGTTATAAAATTTATTTGCATAAATTTATTGATTTAATAACAAGCTTAAAAAAAGAAATAAAAAATTATTAAATTTTGAAATATATTTAAAATACACAAGAAAAAGAATTTTACAGAAATTTTATGATTTAATTACAAATATCAGTGAAGTAATTTTCGTTAAGTAAAACGCTCCAAGATTGGATATAGTGCACTAATGCTAAATGGGACTTATCGTATTTGTGCCCAGGAATTAACTATTTTATGTGTATGTATCTCTTTAAAGACTAATTTTTTTAAATATTAATAATTTTTTATAATTATATATAACAATAAAAATGAATAATGTGTTTTATGGGTTAAATTTGGTATTTGCCATCTTACCTCACCAAGACACTTGCCATTTTACTTAGGGCCGTTGATAAATTGTAAAAAGCGCGAATTTTACCTATTCCTAAATAGCGGCTACAGTATAGTAGAAAGTCCCAGGTTTTATATGTAGTCTAATGATGAGGCCATACATAGATAATTAGTTTAATTTTATAAAATAAAATAGCAAAAGAGCAAAATACCTGCCATAAAGACCCACTCCCTAATTATAATAAAATCATAAGTATCTGATATAGAGAAAACATATTTGCCAGATTTGTATCACAATTATAATCGTGATTGAATTTCACCAGAGTTGTTAAAGTTTCTAGATACAAAAATGTGGTATCTTTATCTAGATTACTTTTATAAAAAGTATCTAAACCTTATCTAGATACTATTTTATAGGTAGCTGTGTCTGTTTTATATACTTTTTAATAAATATTTTGTTATACTTTCATTTAATTCTTTTTTACATTAAAAATATAAATATTTGAATGCAAAATTCCTTTTATTTCATATGAGCATATAATTTAAATAAATATATATTAAAAAATATTGAGATTAATATAAAATAAAAAAAAATATTAAGACTAATATAATAAAAACAAATATTATAAAATATTAAAACTTTTTATAAAAAAACATATATAAATATTCATAAAATATTATTTTTTTCTCGTTTAAATCTATAGATCTCAGTTAAATACTTGTGAAGGATATTTTTCTCGTTTAGAGGAATATATAAATCCTCGCTTAGCCGTAAAGCTTATTAATTATTAGAAGCAATACCATTTATGCACAAAATTATTTTAAGGGAATAAATTTATTTAGAATTTTAAAAATAATTTTATAGATGAATTCCACTAATGAATAAATTATAAGTTTAATCTAATTTTTTTTAACATAAGCTCGTTTTATATGAGAATTTGTTCTAAAAAATTATGAAAATAGGGGTATTGACATTTTATAATGGTTTTTTTATTTGGTGTTCAAATTGAATGAGAACAAAATATAAAAATGTTTACAAATTTTGTGCTCTCATAAGAGTTTCTGTTATAGATTCATTTTTAGACGATGTATCCCTACCTGTATAAATGTATCTATTAATAACACTAAATTTCACCATCTAAACTTTAATATATTTCAAATGAAGTAAAGTGTTTGACGCGCCACTTTCTCTATTTCACTTCGGTTTAGAGATGCATAAAAATAGATTATAATTGTAATGATTGGCTGAGTAGGGAAAACTATCTTTACATAAAATACTCTATCGCAAAAACTATTATAGATAGAACTTATTATATAATTTTGAAGCTTAAGGAAAGGGCTATTCATTGATATGAAGTTTTTAATTAATAGCAATTTTTAACTTCCAGTTAATACAGTCTCCTCAAATTGAAATGTTTTAGTATGAATTATATTTTTTGTCTATACCTTGGACACCCAAATATAATCCCATCTTATGACGCCATATGTGGTTCCAAGATAGCAAGGTTTATTATCCATCACCCGCTCCATCTCAACACTATAAGGGTTGGTATCGTTTATGGGGCATATATGATAGTCATCCTCGCCAGAACTGTAACAAGCTATTTTTCTGTGGTACAGACTTTGCGAGCCCACTAGTTTAATATCTGAACATAATATTTAAAAATATAAAATATTGTGGTATAGTTTAGATTAAATTTTTCTTTATTTTGCCATTATTTAGAACATTTTAATATCTTAGCCAAATTTATTAATATATAATTCTTTTACTATACCTTTTTTGCAAAACATACAAATGATATATTTGTAATAATAAGACTGAGATTTTAACATTTTCTCAATTGATATTTCTTTTACGATCAAACATGTAACTATATACCAAAGGCCCTTAGATTTATATCATTTTTAACCCGAGTAAAGAAATTTCAGACTGGAATAATATTTTAACCTCCTCTTTATTGGTTTTTTATATGTTTATATAAAAGTTTTGTATAACATTGTAAATCATCCTTATATATATAAAAAAAGCAGCAATTTTTGAAATGATGGTTGTGTATAAAAAGATACGATATCTACCTAGAAGAACCCTGTCTCGATTTTTAATGGAACTTTTTTTGAAAAGCCAATCTCCTGGAGAAGAGTTTGGCCAGGTAAATAGGTTAGCCAGATATGGACTAGGTGGTTATTATATATTAGATATTAGTTTTATAACATTTGAGTTTTGTTTATTAAATAGCTAGATATAAATTGATCACCGACGCTACATATTATTGCCCTAATTTTACCAATAACCGTAAAATTTAAAAAAATACATTATAAATTTAGTATATTATTTTTTACCTCATTATTAAATAGAGTACTCCCTATCATAGAAATAATTCCAATATCACTCCTCCCCGCCGGCAATTAATTTTCTTGGCGTGAGACCTCCACCCCAATGTATATTATTTATCCTGGTTATAAAGCGAGATTTTTTAAGTAACAAAATTCTAAATAATTTTCAAAAAAAGGCGATGTATATTATAAAAATTAACCTAAAATCATGTTAAATTTTTAACTATAATATTATAGACAAATTTATATAAATTGTTAACTTGCGAGGCGATCGGTAAGAAAGATATTTCCTACCAAGAAAATTAATAATTTTTCCAATTGGAATGATTGCATCAAATCGAAGAAGAAATAAATTATCCGAAAAAATAATATTTTAAAATATTTTTGGCATGTCCGAAAAAAAAATATCGATATCAAATCAATGTATTTTCTTGACAAATAATTTTTGGAGCATAGTTTATCATTTTAATTATTTTTATATCCATATTATAAATTAGCCTTTAGAAATCAATAGCCTTTTTAATAAAATATATTTTGTTGAAATTTTGATTTATTTATAGAATAGCAGTCGAATTTTCATTACCCCTGGACCATCCAAATTCATTTGTATCTGAAAATTATGCAAATAAAAACCACAATATATTTTTATAAATATATAAATATTATTTATATATTATTTCTTTAAAAATCAATCAAACTGCTAATGTTTATTTACCCCGCTTTCCCTCGTCCAAACGATTACCTTCTTATACTATTGTAGAAGATTGTGCCGGGATCAGCACTTCCATTAGTTAAATTTTCCCTCACTCTAGCTAATATATATTATATGCTACATAATTACGAATTTATTCGCCATTTTACTTTTGCAGATTTCTTCCTTAAATGAAAATCTATTATTTACCTTTAGGTCAAAATGGAATATTAAATCATTCTTTGTGGCTTAAAATATAATATTTATTTTATTAATATATATATAATTAATATCGAAATAATTTTTTAAAGGAAAATTAATATTTTCCTTAATAAATTTGATATTTGTTTTCCCTATATAGTAAATATAGAACAAACTTTATTATCATTTGACATTGAAATAATAATTTTTATACTAAGCTTTCATTATCTCTAATTTTTCTTTCTTTTTATATTTCAATCGTTTTATTCAATATTATCAAGTAGTTATATTTAAATTTTATAATAAAATTACTGTTAAAATTTGGTCTATTTTTAAATACAAAAATAGTATTATTTATTCATCATTACATTACCTTCCTTTTTATCTATTTTTTTTCTTTTCTTTCTCTCTTATTATAACAAATTCAACCGACACGACCTATATAAAATTTTTAAATGTGATCTATAAAATAATGAGAGTTTTTTTGTGTCTTTAATTCTACAAAATTTTTACAATATCAAGCTTATTTTAATTTATTTTTTAGGGGAAAATAATATATTAAGTGTGGATTTAAAAAAAAAATATTACTTTATAAATAGTTGAAAAGCATATTTTTTTTTAAATTTACTAGATGATTTTTAATTTAATTTTTAAAATTTTTCAATTTTATTTTCCAATTTTTAATATATATTTTTTTAAAAAAAGTATAAAAGATTCATGACCTGAAAATCCATATTTTCCAGCTATGTTTTTTATAATAAAAAAGGATTATCATTTCTTTCGTCTAAGGTGTTTATAAATTTATTTTATATATTTTTTTATAGAAAGGGAAGATAATAATGAATTATTAATATTGAAATTAGTATTAAGCTATAAGAAATTTTTTTTTCTTAAATGGTTTAATAAAATATGCCTTTCAAAAATTATTCGACATTTAATTCTAAAGTTATTAATACGAATAACAAACCAAATAATCGAAATTTGTTAATCTTTAAATTAAAGCCACTATAATTAAATTATTTATTTTTCCTGGCATCTGCTATATTAATGCTTCGATTGTTATATCTTGTTTAGAATTTCCTTAAAAAATATTAAAATATTTTTTAAATGATAATATTATGCAGTAATCAGGAATAGGAAATAGCAGGTTAATATTTGTTATTAAATTCAACTCTAAACAATAACCCAATTTGCATAACAACGATTAATTATCATTTGAAATGTAATAAAAACCCTTTTTTTATATATTAAAGATATAGAATCATACAATTGCCTTAGATACTCTATTATCCTCTCCCGTTGCACGGGACCATCAGTTGGCTTCAGAAATACAAGGTCCTTGCTGGATTCGAACCCAAAACTGTTGGATTAGTAATCCACGCACTTACCAACTATGCCACACATTATTTCCGAAAACGAAGATTTTTAAAATATATAACCATATGTGGCAGTGTCGATCCATAACAAATATTAATTAATTATCGATTCGTTTAACACTGCCTTTGGTTGTAGCTAGCAATAACCGAAATAATAAAGCTCTTCTACTTATTGCGAGGCATCTTTTTTAAGGTACAAATATGATGATCAAAAATCGCATGCTCTTAAAAGAAAAAACAATTAGTAAAATTTTATGCTTGTAAGAATGGCTAAGTTGATGGCAATGATAGGAGTTATGAAATAAAATGCTTGGACTTTTTTTGTTGTATACTATATAAAATATACGAAAGGTTTTTTTAAAAAAAATATTCGATTCATACGAGTAATACAAGTATTTAATTCTTACAAAAACGAATATACTTAATTATTTGATTTAAAATTCACGAATCGAATACTAATATTTTATTATTCAATTTGACATCTGGAAGCCTAGTGATATCTGATAGTAAAAAAATTGAAAGATCAAATTATAAGAAAAAATTGATCAATATTTATATAATCTCTATTTCTTGGAAGAAGGAAAAATTCCTGGTATCTGGAATTATTTTGTTCGGTCTATTGGCTTCTTTTACCCCAGTGTGTACATGAACGGAGGGCCATTTGCCTCCATCTGGTAGGAATATTGAGTAAGCTCCCACACGGGTAAAGTGTAAAAATATTTGGAGGATATGGAAATAAATTTCAGGCAGTTCCACTTCTCTAATGTAGATGCTACTCTAACCAAACCCTCAAAATCCATGTGAAAATAAAGTAGCAAAAAAATATCCAAATAATTCGAAATCTTAGATTACCACATTTTTATCCCTATCATTTCTACCACCTTAATCACTTTTCGGAATCTAACTTTATTATTGTTCAAAGATAAATACTTTCACACAACCTTGTCTATGAACCAAGTAGACATTCTCAAAGCCAAATACACTTCATATGGAGTCTCCTTCCCAAGGAGCGCATCTAGACAACCCCCTATCTCCCTTTTTATGAAGAGTAGAGCTTTATTTTATGTATAATATAAGGGTAATGTGATATAAGTGGCTTAAGCGACTTTTGAGGTAAAGAATAATTTTTGCACCTCAAAGTTAATTTATTTTTTCGACTTGACAATATCAAGCCAAAAATATTGGTTTTTTAATATTTATGCGCTCAAAATAATCATTTTTTAAAATATGATTAGTAAAAATAATTATTTAATGTTCCAAAATAAATCATTCAAATATTTTTTAAGATGCATCGCCCCAACACTTTTTAACGAAGTAGCTGTTCCGGGCCGACAAAATTAAATTACTTTTAGGCCGCCAAATTTTAGTTCTTGGGTCTATTTTATTGCTTAGGTTACATTTTTTTGCTATTTAAATAACTTTTTTTTGCTAATTTTGTTTGATATTTTGATTCCCTTTCTTAAGGCTTAGGTAAATTGGGGTTTAAAATCAAATTAATTTTGACCTAGGACCACCAAAAATCTTAACATGGCCCTTGCATCACCCAATTGTTAGAATCACTAATCTTTCTGGCCTGGATGAACCCTTGTTTTAAATTTTAATATTTTATTTAATATATGGTATACTTTCTCTTATAAATATTTTACACTTGATTAAAATGTAAAGATTGCATGGTAGTAATAATAGTATTTCTATTTTATCTTGCAGAATAAAAAATGATTTTAAGAAATATTTATTGTTTAATAAAGCTTTGTATAATTAAAATGATATGTAAGTGATAAATTCTTATAATAATATACACACGTTTAAATTTATTCGCACAGAGTCCATCCACTAATTTTATAAGGATTACAATGATTCTTGTAATATTAAATATATTAATCATTAAAAATAAATCTTATATTATGAAGATTTTGAATAACATTTTTATTTAAATTAATTTTTATTTTAGAATTTTATTTTTTAGATGAAAGGAGGTTTATTTTAGCATATTCCGTTTAGAAACTATAGATGATACTCGGTTGGATGTAAATTTTCCATCAAAGCCCAGCTCGTTTTTATCGTATTTGCAACTATCTAAAAATCTCTCCATCTCACCTAAGTAATTTTCAATCATTGAAAATTCTTCTAATATGTCAATATCTACTGTAGCACGTGTCATACTAAAATTGGTGTGATTTTTCATGTAATATTTTTTGGTAGCCAAATCCAACGAGTTGTTAACTTTGACTAATTCTTCATTTTGAGATGATTTCGAGGCATCTTTATCAACAAAAATTTTCATATACTTTGTGAATAATTGATTTATGGCATATTTTTTGACGTTCAAGTCGGCGAGGCATCTATTGTAACCGTCCATAAAGTTTATATACCTTTCTATCATCAAAAATTCACTCAATTCCTTATCAGACTCTGTCATTGTTTGAATGTTAGTGAGCTTTTCAAACGATTCACTTTCATCGTGATCTTGTTTATGAACTGTGTCTATAAAATTTTCTGGGAGTTTGAGATTTAATATTTCACTCATAATTTCATTATCATTTAATATTGATCTATCCCCCATATTATTATTTAAACCAACAAGCATGGATTTATAGTCAACAAATTGCATTTGTTTTGGCTTAGCCATATAATCTAAAAAGAAACTTTCTAGTTTTTCGTCATAATCAGTATTTGCGCGATCGTCTTCATTATCTAATTTTTACAAATCGAAATTAAATTATTTATAATTCAATATAGATTATATTATGAAATTTTGCATTAAACCTTTTCGCATAGATAAATTAAATATGAAGTAAATTTACAAATATAAATAAAATTTTGAGAAGAATAGTTAACAGAAAACAACATACACTATAAAGTATGGTATTCATAGGTGTAGCCAGGGGAGGGCAGGACAAGGGGAAATCTTTCTTTTGAGAAATTTGTCAGTTCTCATAAATATCATTTTAAGCTAATAAAAATACCACCCCACTATACACTCCCACTCCCCTCTTCTTCCAAAATTATATAATATATATCACTATAAAGAAGAATTTGGAAGAAAAATTAGTAAAGTTAATAATTTTTTTAAAATAATGACTGAATTCAAAATTTTTAGAATAAAAAAATAAATAAAACCCTAAAATTATTTTTATATATCTAATTATAACAAAATTCTTACAATAAGTAGACCTATCTCCGATAAAATTTATGAAGAAAAATCCCACATAATAGTGCTTTACCCCTGTTGTGTTTTAATGGCACACTTATTATATGTTTTTCTTTTGTACAATATTTTATACAAAGCTTATTTTTGTTTTATTCACTTAAAACTGGTCCTAGCCAAGATTGGCCATTACATGAAATTAATATTATAACAATACGGTTGATATATTTTTTTATTGTTTGATTGTAAAATGTTTAGTATATAAAGACCCCGAAAAATGAATTATAGCATTTAAATACTTACGACTTTTTTTTTCCCCCGATTTTATTTTTTTGATTTTAATAGTTTCTATTTTATACGATTACTTTTAGTTTAAAATAAATATTCGAATTTCTGAAAATCCAGTTTCATTCTATGACTAAAATGCCTGCCAAATCCGGTCCGCCAGTACCCTGCGACAATCCCGGATCCAGAACTCCGATGGTTGGACTCGAGTGTCCAAATATTACAACCCCCTATTAGCTAAATCCTGGGTAAGCCTATGTTGACAATGCACATATTTTATTTTATTTACTCAGTCATTACATTACTACACAATGTGCATTGATGTTTTACACTTATTCATTTGAAATGTCAAGGCAATAAAAGACAAATTACATAAAATGATTTCAGAATAAAACACTTTTATTGATCAGTCACTCCTTCTTTCTACATATTATTGTATTTAAAACCTTTTATTATTTTTTGTAGTATCGCAAATATACTTGTATATAAAATGAATGATGTTAAATTTCATCAAATACAAATGCCTTTATGTATATTTTGTTTGTGACTGCATTTCTATTTATTATTTAATTAAAATTTTTAGAGAGTATTTAGTAACTATTTAAGGCTGCATCCAAAATCATAAAAATATAAATAAATAAAAAAATAAATTTTGAAGAAAAAAATAATATAAGCTATTTTTAAATGTAAAAATAAAATGGTGTCAATTTCATTTTTCGGTATTTATAAAAATTTATTCAAAATTTATTTATTTGTGAAATTTTTATAAAAAAGTTAGTAAGTACAATTTTTAATGCTGTTAATTTTTATAAAAAAAATTAGTAAGTACAATTTTTAATTCTGTTAATTTTTATAAATTTACTAACCCAAACGATTATAGCCTTTTATATTAATATATTTTTTAGTGTCAGAATATAATTTTATGGAAAGCATAAGAGTACACAGGAACTTTTGATGCAAAAATGACTTAAAATTCAGAGATTCTGTAGAAAATAGGAAAATTTGAGAGGAAATAGGAATTTGAATTATAATCTAGTGAAAAAGAAATTTTTAGCTGTAAAGGCTTAATTTAATGAATTTATTCTTTCACCCAACAAAATCTGGTAAAAATAAAAATTATATTATATTATAATTTAATTAAAAAGGTATATATGCTGAACAAATATATGGTTAAAAGAAAATTTGAAATTACCAAATATATTTTATTAGGCTGCATCATAATGATATAAATATTGGCAAAATATATCTATTGATTCTTTTGATGATACTATAATTTCTGTACTTTATATTACTATTATTTAATATTTATTAGTGAATAATAGCTATATCAAGATAATGCCAACAAATAAAACGAAAACCCTAGAGTAATTAATAAAAATATTCCTATTCCTACTTTTAAAAGATATTATATTATTTCTATTACAATTTTATTATATAACTCAAATATAATAATTTTTAAATATTTTATAGAAAATTATCTTTCAAAAATAAAAGTTATTATTAGTTTTCCAACTTTTTATATACAATTATTTACAACATATATGTATTTATTAAGTATATAAAGAAAATTTTGATATAACCATTATCAAATAATAGGTTTATACAATGTTTAATAACTGAAAGGTAATATAAAATAATAAATATTGCATCGGGAAAGATTCGAAACCAGATTAAGAGTAATTATTGGTGACTGCTTAAATATCAAATTTACGAACTTTGCTTGGCATCAAGCCACACTTCCTTCAAAACATGGCGGACTTGGTATAAGGTCCCCACTGTCCATCTCAATATGCGCGTTCATTGTTAGCCACCTTCAGATACATAGACTAATCGACCAACATCTGTCAGTCCACGATCCCTTTTTGAATATTGCTAGAGTGGGCAAAATCCGTGACAATCACAACAATATTTCCGATCTCTGTAAAACAGAAGATTGGGATCTACCACTTATGAAAAACTCCGTTGATTACCTTATTTCGAGTCTTTCATCTTTGGCTAGATCCACATTCATTGAACTTTTCAAGGATAGGGGATATGAATTTTTAGATGTTATTCCATCTAGCAATCTTAAACTTAATTGGACAATCACGAGCTCAGCTATGCTTTATGTAACAGGCTCAACATTTCTTTTTTATTACCATATAAATGCAGCAAAAATGTCATACTGATGATGACAATATGGCGCCTCATCCTTTACATTGTAATCGTAATCTCGGTCGGCAAACTCGGCACTCGAGGTGCAATATCCCTTGCACTTAAGTCAGCTAGTTTTCCTACCTCATTGTAGCCCTCTGGTCTTTTTCCCGATGGTAGGCGTCCTGATGGAGTTACACGAATTCCATGATCACAAGGAAAGTTTCTAATATAGGATTTTTTTTGTTTGGACACGAACTCCCCTTCCAATCTTAACAAGGATGCTCTGACAGAGCCCAAAACTTATCACTAAATACAGCGCTGATTCTTCAAATTACATATTCGTACCAATCATCTGCTTCACTTTAACAACATATGATGATTTGGCTAAAAAGTTTTTTAAAGACGTTGGCCGCTTAATCAGGAAAAATTCTGGAGAACCTCGAGTAAGCTTTTACTTAAGGCAGAGGATCGCAATAGCTATTCTTAAGACTAATTATGTTTGTTTTATCAATTCGATCTCTCCCGATGATTAGAGGAAGAGGATTTTAAATAATTGTGCTGGTTTCGCTTTTATTTATTTTGTATTTTACATTATTATATTATTTATGCTCAATATTGTCTTTTTGTTATTATGATTAATTTTTTTCTTTTAATTCATAGTATATTAACTTTTTATGATAATTGTATTTTCTTATTTACTTATAAAATATTAACAAGTAATTTTTATTTTAATATTAAATATTTACATATCTTTTAATAAATAATTTATAATTGAATCATATCAAGCTTTTTAAATATTTTAATTTTTTTAAAACTTAAATGTGTCCAAAATGTTTTGTTATTAATTTGCGAAAATTTTAAGAATTTTTTCAAAACATTTTGTATGCAGCCTAAAAAAATAAAAAATATTGAGTATTTATTACAATTTCAAATAAATACAAATATAATTGTTTTTATAATAATCAAAATACCTACACAATTTATTTATATTCATTTTTGATCCGAGTTTAAGAGAAAAAAAACAAGATTTATTTGTTTCATTCTATTTTATTAAACTGAAAGACGTTCGTGAAACTGAACAAATATTTAATTTAAAATAAACAAAATAATAGTTGGAGCAATTAACCTCTCCTTCAATTTTATACTCCAGCTAAAAATTGCTAAATATAAACATTATTTCTCTTTAATATATTAATTCATTTCTTCAAATTTACTTCATTAGTTTTATTGCTCAAATTGTGTAATAAAAGAAATCTATGCTGATGCAATAAAATAATCTAAAATTTATCAATACGATTATATTGTTTGCATAATAAATTAGATTTTTAGAAAATAATTAATATAAATATCATAGGTAAATTATAATCTATTTCCACAAAGTATTTGTCGTGTCTAGTCCTTTCTCTGTTAATTCCTCTCGTATGCGATTCTTTTTTTGGTTTGCCGCTGGCTCTGCTGATTTTTCTGTGGATTCGGTGCCAAATTTTATTTCAGCTTGTTCATAGCAATTCAGATTGGCATTGTATAAGGTTATCCAAAATAAATAAATATTCTGGAATAATGAACATATTTTTATCTTATAATCTCTTCTATATTCGCCATATTCGGTAACCGCACTTTAACCTTCTTCAAAGAACTCGGTTTTCATATTAGTAAAATTACTAATGAATAAATGGAAGGTTTTTATCTTATGCAAAGACTTTTCATTGCCAATAAATCCAATCACATCAGTTTCATTGGAAGCCTCCTTCCTAAGGTGCTAACATAACTTTTTTCTAAATACTTTTTAAATATTTAATTTTTTTTATATATACAATTATTATACTAACATTTATATTGTTTTCTTAAACAAAACGTATATAGGTAAATCAAGTAATATAACATTACCATAGAATATATAAAAAGCATGAAAGTGGTTTCAATCAAAAATAATGTAAAAACTAATATGATTTTGCCAACTGAACAAAAAGAGTTAATAGACCTATTAGCGAAGGATGCAAATACCTATGATAAAAGGTGAATAAAGTGGACCCAAATCTAAACTAGATAACAATCATATTTGGTAAAATCTTATAAAGAGTAAAGGTATCATATAACATATGTGGTTTGATTTGTTTTACGAGAAACACTATTGATCAGAAGAAAGATAATAGAATTTAAAATAGGTAAGATGAGTAGACTAGGTTATTTAGTCGATTTTTATTTAATGCTTTTTATAGGATAATCTATTTCTAATAGAATTAATAAGCATGTGTCCTACGATTCAAATATTATACCAAAGACTCTTCTTAATACACATTGTATACACATATATTTACCTATTATGATAGAATTATTGTTTATCATTGTACTTTGAATAGGAGGTTTCCATATTTTTAAACAGCCACAACCATCAATTATTTTTTTTAAATATTTTTCTAGGAAAAATTTGAATAAAATTCAATCTAATTATATTTATTTACTTAAGTGGTTATTTACAATACTTTCATGCATATTAATTCTTTAACATTGAATCTAACATACAAATTTTTACAATTGCATTCTACTTTTATTATTATTATAATATTTGATTGTTATTTTAATTGTTAAAATTATTTTTTAAGCGATCCTATTGAAAGAACTTCTTTCAAAGAAGTTTAAATATTTATAATATAATTCTTCTGAGTCATAACACATTTTTAGATAAGTATTAGATTTGATATATCCTGATTAATCTATACCAATGGAAGTAGTATGTGTATATGTCTACCTCCTTTAAGTGCGAAGGCATTAAGAGTAAAAATCTTACCAGAAGTAGGAAACATAATTTTCTACGCTTAACTTTAAAATGACAAGGTCTGGATATTTTCTTTTTAGAATTGATTCTATACCAAAATATTGATTTTTATTTATTCATTTAATTTGTGCCATAAAATTTTTAGCTTCATTTAAATTTCGAGTTTTTGAATGGTTGTTGGTAATCGCAATGTTATTTTTTATATTTTACGATATTTTTTTGGTTTTTATTTTTTAATTTTTCCGGGTTCGTTTTTAGGTGTTAACACTTTAAGAAATATATAATCAAAAATATTTCGGCATTCTTTGACGCACCCTTGTGTGTTCTTAAAAACAATAGAGCTACCCTTGATTCTTCTCATGCCCATCAAACTAAGTAAAACTTTAAGGGGGTAAAATTAAAATGATGGGAATCATCTACCAATTTTTGGACAGGTGGTAATTACCTGTGCGCACAGAGAACAACTTCAGGCTTAAAAACCCCTGGCAATATAAAGAAGGCAAAAAAATGCCCGTGCCCCATATAAATAAGTTTTTAATTGGGGATGGGTTAGCAAGGTTAATATTTCAATTAAGTGTATTTATAAATTTGATTGATTATATGTATAAGAAATTTCCCGATGTATTCATAAAGATTTAATATAATACTTTATGAATTCAGATTTTTCTTAAAAAAATAAAATTTAATATATATCATTCAACTTCTCTGGGTTTCATCACAATAAATTTATATAAAATCGTTTTAATTTGATATTTTACATACTAACTTCTCAGAATTTTATTATGACGTAATGATAGATGCTGATTTTATCTGAAATATTATCCATATTTGAGAATCAATAACCATTTAAAGTGTATTTGTCATATACCATAGATTCAATTAAAAATGTCAATTTATTTTCCAAATCCATTGTACTTGGAAATTTTTAAGTACACAAAGAAATCATGTAGATGTTTGTGTTATTAATAAATTATGAGATAGAGAATAGTGATTGAGTTTAAAGAGAATAGTGATTGAGTTTAATATCATAAGGTCCCTTTTCCTTTAATTACTATACTTTTTGTACAGAATCCCATTATGTATGAAAAGATTTCCTTATTTTAAGATTTAGAATGCTTGTTATATAATTCAATAATTTTTGGGAAGATTGTAAGATGTTTCTGCAACAAAGAAGAGCTCAAACATGAAAATTTGCACTTGTTATGCAACGATTGCTGAAAACATGCTTGTACAAGTATTCCATTACTATATTACCATTCAAATTACACAATTTCCCATTATAGCTGAAGTAACCAAAAACACCTCTATTTACCTAAACTCCGAAAAAAATTCAAAATCGAATTATTAATTCTTTATATCAACATTTTTAAGAATTTAATTAAGTCAAAATAAATGATTTAGTCTTAAAGTAAAAATAGATTTAATTAGAATTAATTTTTGTTTCTGTGGGATAAATATGAATTATTAATTCAAAAGTTGTAAAAAATTTTATTTAAACCAATTCTCAAAATAATACAGAATAGATATAAAGATAAAAAGGAATATC
Organism: Gordionus sp. m RMFG-2023; assembly: GCF_954871325.1. Lineage (NCBI taxonomy): Eukaryota > Metazoa > Nematomorpha > Gordioida > Chordodea > Parachordodidae > Gordionus > Gordionus sp. m RMFG-2023. The sequence continues at coordinate 37,480,861 of NC_088777.1, read as the reverse complement.
TTTCTCGGTATAAAAAATAGGATTAAACAATTAACCAAAGAAGCGGGAAGAAATTAATTGATTTTTAAAGTGGTGAATAGTTGCAAAAAGTAGATTGATAAGTCTCTATAGTAAAAAATACATCACGTGTTAATATACTATCATTATAGACATGAAAGGGTGATATTTTTTAAAATTCAAGGTATTTTATTAATTCCAAAATATTACTTGCAATTAAAAGGACTGCAATGTCTTTTTAAGCCAACTTTGTGGTGGCAATGAACAAATCACATGAGCTTTCCTATAGTTGTTGGAATAAATTTGAAAAACCCTTAATTTTCTTATGATCTGTTTTATAGGCCTGGAAATGACTTATACATTAAAGTTCTATACAAAGCCATGAATGTTATCTAATACAAATAGAGTAGAGTTTAATAACATTAGCACATTTTTTCCCCTTGGCCGATGGTCACCTTCTTTTCCCTACTCAAACGAATTCCATCCTCCTTATCATCCCTCTTCCCCAACGAAGACCACTTCTTCCATCGTAAGACAACTCATCCGCGCGAAAAGACCGGCTTTTATAATCAAACATTTATTTATTATTTGCACAAAATACGATAAGTTGAAAATTAAAAATAAGGAAAATGAGTAATTAAATTATCGATCCTTATGATTGATCAAAGTACATCCTATTGAAACAGTGAAGTAAATTTTATATAAGAAGGGATAATAGTAAAAAACAATCTATTTTATAATTTTCTGAAATACAGGTTTTTTTGCGTGATTCATGAAAAAAACGTTTTACCATCTAGTTGTGGATTCAATAAAGATACGCCAGGTATTCCTCATTTTAATCTAACTGGACAAAAAAAATGGGGAAAAATTTAGGAGTACTTTACATGTTTGTGAGCAAGCCGTACATACTTGTATTCTCAACAATCCGAAGACTATCATTTAAATGTCCATAGGCTGAATTATAAAGATTTGTGAAAAAAGAAAGCCTACACCATAAAATTACACATATATTTAATTATTTTATAGGGTAAAGGAAGAATTTATTATAATTTTAAATGTCTATGTTAATTAAGTAAATTCTGTTGGTGTTGATAATAGATTAGTATGAAAAAATAGTCTTGTTGTCATGTTGAAAGTACATAAAACCTATACATATATGGTGTTGATGTTAGTACAGTTTGAAAAAATAGTCATGCTATCATGTTGAAAGTATTCAAAACATATACATATAATTAAATATTATTTTATGTACCACATCTTCTAGTTTATGTAAGGTTAATAGTATTTGGAAAAAAGCTCATCGTGTTGAGAAATATTGAGCACTTTTTTGGTTAGGTTATTTTCATATGTTTTTAGGACTACAGAGGGATTGCACTGATCTCAGTTTCCCTAAAAAGGTTCACGAATATTATAGCAGTCAGGATCAAACCAATCATCGATAGGAACCTCTCAAACGCCATCACATTATATAGAAAGGGTAGAAACCCGACGGAACTAACCATGGCACTTAAGATTATTCTGGAGAAAGCTAGAATGCATAAGTCCCCAATATTTGCCCTAATGATTGATCTAAGTCAAGCCTTTGACTCAATTATACAGCATAAGATCTGGCCCTTACTGGAAGGCATAGGAATAGATAAACATCTGATTTCGCTTATAAAAATAATGTACGACAATCATAACGTGATACCACAACATCTGAACATAAAATCACAACCATTTAAGGCCAACAGAGGGCTGAAACAAGGTTGCATTCTATCACCTATGTTATTTAATGTAATAATGAACGATGTTCTGAATAAATCCTTCAAACAAGAATATACCCTTAACCCTCGATATCTAAATCAACAAGGCGATAATCTCTCTGAATTTTCTATGCTATGCCGATGATGTATGCATATTAGCGAAATCTGAGTACAAATTAAGAAACTTGCTGTCATTGTTTGTTAAAAATTGCTATGAATACGGATTAAAAGTCAATTACTCTAAAAAGTTAATCGCGTCCAATACATTTCTATATAATACAGACCCCTTTAACTTTGATGATAATATGGTAGAAACGGTTTCAAATTTTAAGTACCTAGGAACCAGGATAATGTCATTAGGCACCGTAATATTGGATACTAAGTCAAGGACAAACAAAGCCAGATCTCGATATCATCAGCTAACGAAATTATGGTCGTCCAACGATATCTACGAACCAAAAGATACTCTTCAAATCCCTAATTCTATCTATCTTAACATACTGATTAGAAACATGGCAGGACATCTAAAGCAATATCAACACATCCCAGACTTTTATAAACAAATGTCTAAGAAGAATCACTAAAACATACTACTCATATAACAACCCAATCACGACTCTCTGGAATAGGTGCAACATCCTACCTATCAATCGACTCATTTCTCTGAGGAGATTAGAATTACTCGGTCATTGCTTATGACATTCACAAGAAAATATGATATTTTTGTCCGTGAAGTGGACCCCAGATTATGGGAGACAGAGAACTCCCAAATACTATTGGCTGGCAAAATGTCTGAAGGAGATGGACTTGATCAATCTTTCTTTCACAGATTTCTTGGCACTCAGCAAAACAAAAAACATTTAAAAGAACATCTACAATACATGCTTAAATATGGTCTAAACTAGAGCCGCAATCGTGGAAGTATTGGACTATTCTCTCACCGTCTTATTTCCAACCTCTTCTCGCGGGTTGAATGACAATTTATGCATCGGCACGGGATATATTGGAATTATGGATTGAATGAAATAGGATGAGGATGATGATAATTAGTATCTTATTAAACCCCCCCCCCTCCCCTTTATAACTCATTTCCCTGTCTTTTTCCTTTACTTACTGGATAAACGATTTTGACAAAGGCAATGATGATCTCAAGACCGTGAATAATAATGACAACGATTCCGGGTTCACTATAAATGATAATGTGGTAAATAATGAGGATCCCGAGCATCGCTTGCTTAATACAAACAGGATTTATGGGGACATTATTGACTCTAGAATGACAAAAATAATTGAAGGTAAAAAGAAGGAAAATATCAGACAAAGATAGTTCTTTAGGATAGTGGATTTCAGGAATTGTGATTACAATTATAGGGAAGTTGGATGCCTCCGGAATAGGACACGCTATATAGACATAACTTTATCTCACAAGGATATACTTACGGACACGCTATATAGACATAACGTTATCTCACAAGGATATACTTACCTAACATAAGAATTACTTTTTTTCCATCTCTTAAATATCTAACCAGGCGTCAGGTACATTATTATTGATATTGATTACAATTTCTTAACACTATCTTGCTGGTAACACTAATAGATCCCCTCTTTCTTACTCCTCTCTTCTTTACTATGCTAGCTGACTACATAGTGGTACCGTCCACTATAATAAAACTGGTATACATCATGTATAGGATCTATATACTAGTGAATATACTTGGTGCACGCTACAACTCCTGGTGGGTGATGAAAAGTGCAATTTCATTCTGGTGTGGTAATGAATGAATGAATGAAATCATTTTTTTTAAACCCAGATATTTTTTTATATTTATATACAATTAAACCTTCAATTAAGTAATTTAAACAAAGGTAATATTACCATTTTTAATTCAATAAAGAGATGACACAAATTAAAGTAATTTATTTCTATTTTTATAAAATTACATTTTTATTTATAGGAACTAATGGGTAATGTTACCAGCAATCAATTTTTATTTCCAAAAAAAATGTTAACTTCTCGAATTTTATTTTTTTTTATAATATAATATTTTTAAAAAAAAATAATCTAGATAATTAAACTAGTTTGATTTTAATAACGATTATAAGGCGTTTTGAAATGTGGGTCCGGATTGTGTTTTCAAAATCTATAATATATATAAAAGTCTTGTCACAAAAATAGCGTTACGCTCTCATGTCCCACTTTTCATGTCAAACTTTATAATATATATTCAAAAAATCGTTAATTTTGAAAACTACCTATGGCCCAATCAGGCAAGAACTTCGCTTACAAATCTAGATGGATTATTGGACTTGGGTTCTAATCCCGGCAAATGCTTTTATTTTCTTAATCTGGTAAAATATTTTTTTTTCTTAATCTGACAAAATTAATCAAATAGAACGATTCAAAGTGTAGTGTAGCTACTTTAAAATTAAAACTATTAAATAGGTATTCTGATATTTTAAAATTTTTTACATTCTTTTTAAAAATCACTACATAATCATATTAAACATTCATTCATTAACCAAACTGAACTGAAAAATAATAAATATTCATATACAATTACTGAACTGAAAAATAATAAATATTCATACACAATTATACATAAGCTCCGTGAAGTTGGCCGAACATTTGGAAGCACTAACGATGAATCATATGTCATTTTTTAGTGGTTCGTTAGTGCTTATTAGTGCTTCAATCCGTATAGTAGCCGAATTAAGGAAAAAAGGTTATAGGCAAAAATAAAAATTTGTGCCAACTTCACGCTTAAAGGTTGATTGAAAGCACTAACGATGAAACTTATATCATTCTTTAGTGCTTCGTTAGTAGAGGTTAGTTCTTCAATGAGTTTTGTTGCCGAATTTAAGAATAAAAAGTTATTGGCGAAAAAAACAAAAATAAACAAATATTGGCGACGTCAAAACAAAAAATAAAGTAGTACTAAACATCCGGTTTTCGCCATTATTTAGTGCTTAATTAATGTATTTAAATTCCGTTATTAATTAAATTAACCGCCAAATGGAAAAAATTTATTAGCTAAATAAAAATTATGACGTAACGATTTAAGCGTGAAGTTGGCCGAACTTTTGGAAGCACTAACGATGAAACTTATATCATTCTTTAGTGCTTCGTTAGTAGAGGTTAGTGCTTCAATCACTTTTGTTGCCGAATTAAAGAATAAAAAGTTATTGGTGAAAAAAACAAAAATAAACAAATATTGACGACGTGCCAAAACAAAAACTAGAGTAGTACTAAACATCCGGTTTTCGCCATTATTTAGTGCTTAATTAATGTATTTAAATTCCGTTAATAATTTGAATAACTGTAGTATAAAAAAATCGTAATACGCTAAAGAAATATTTAGAGGTCAAATTTTGGCCAGACAATTATGAAAGCACTAACGATGAAATTTATATCCTTCTTTAGGGCTTCCTTAGTAGAGGTTAGTGCTTCAATTACTTTTGTAGCCGAATTTAAGAATAAAAGGTTATTTGCGAAAAAAACAAATAATAGCGACGTGCCAAAACAAAAACTATAGTAGTACTAAACATCCGGTTTTCGCCATTATTTAGTGCTTAATTAGCAAATTTGAATTCCGTAATTAATTTGGTTAACCGTCTTAATAAAAAATTGTAATAGGCTAAAGAAATGTTTAGAGGTCAAATTATGGTTAGAAAAAAAAATAAAGCAGTAACGTTAAAATTTATATCCTTCTTTAGGGCTTCCTTAGTAGAGGTTAGTGGTTCAATTACTTTTGTAGCTGAATTAAAGAATAAAAAGTTATTTGCGAAAGAAACAAATAATGGCGACGTGCCAAAACAAAAACTATAGTGGTACTAAACATCCGGTTTTTGTCATTATTTAGTGCTTAATTAGCAAATTTGAATTCCGTAATTAATTTGGTTAACCATCTTTATAAAAAATTGTAATAGGCTAAAGAAATGTTTAGAGGTCAAATTATGGCCAGAAAATTATGAAAGCACTAACGATGAAATTTATATCCTTCTTTACGGCTTCCTTAGTAGAGGTTAGTGGTTCAATTACTTTTGTAGCCGAATTTAAGAATAAAAAGTTATTTGCGAAAAAAACAAATAATGGCGACGTGCAAAAACAAAAACTATAGTAGTACTAAACATCCGGTTTTCGCCATTATTTAGTGCTTAATTAGCAAATTTGAATTCCGTAATTAATTTGGTTAACCGTCTTTATAAAAAATTGTAATATGGCCAGAAAAATATGAAAGCATTAACGATGATATTTATACACTTCTTTAGGGCTTCCTTAGTAGAGGTTAGTGGTTCAATCACTTTTGTAGCCGAATTTAAGAATAAAAAGATTTTTGCGAAAAAAACAAAAATAAACAAATAATGGCGACGTGCCAAAACAAAAACTATAGTACTAATAAACATCCGGTTTTGCCATTATTTAGTGCTCAATTAGTAAATTTGAATTCCGTAATTAATTTGGTTAACCGTCTTTATAAAAAATTGTAATACACTAAGGATTATGAAAATATATAAAATTATAAAATATGTAATAAACCTAATTAAAAAATTATAATTTATAATTATATAATTAAAAATAAAATTCTATAATTGAGTCCTCAAAAGTGAACCATAATTGTGTCTAAAAATTTCTATTTTAATTTTTTGTCGAATAAAAAGGAATTCTCTTGGTTCATTTGTGAAAAGTCGTATTTTATTACGCAGATTTTTTAAAAACATAAGTGTTGAAGGCAAAAAATGCCCGTTAGTAGAAGTCACTACTTGAGTGAATATGAAGTTTTTAAAATTTTTGTATTTGTTTGTCTTTTTAATTTCTGCCTGTGTTATTAAATTGAAATTTATGTTTGAAGGGAATGATGAGACACACGTGTAGTTCCAATGAGTGATTTGCCGAGGGCCCAAGGTATGGTTGTCATACCATCAGGTCTTAAACCATCTACTTGAGATAAATTTGATGGTTCAAGATTGTTTGTAATGTGTGCAGCTGTTAGGCTTTTATTTATTATATGGTTTAGAGCGGAGTGTTGATTTATTAATCATATGTGGGAAATTCTGTGGTTAATTTTTTATATTACTCAAAAAATTTTGATTACTTGTAAATTTTTATAGTATGTAACACATTTCCATAATGTGAAACATTCTTATATAGTTAAATAACTTTCCATAATTATTGTAAAAAACATTTTGATTTTGATATAATTTTTTTAAAAAAATTTTTAATAAAACTTTAATAAAGACGAATGTCAAATTTATGAATCGAATATAATTTTTTAATGTTTTGGTCTAAAATTTTCTTAGGCGTCGAGAAAGGTGTCAGAAAACTTGAAGGATTAATATGTCAGTAATTTATCGAATCAGGAACTCTCAGAATTCCTGCATAAGTATTAGTGATCTGCATCGGGCCTAATTTTTCAAGCCCGGTGCGGTCCGAAATTTTTTTAAAAATGTTTTGCCGGTTTGGCCCGAACCAGAAATTTTTTTAAAAATTTACGGACCCGGCCCGGTCATCCCCGAATTTATTTAAATATAGAAAATAATTTATAAAAGACATATGTTATATGTTGTCTAGTTTCTATAAATAAAATCAAATATTTTTATTTTACAAAAAAATTTTAATATATAATTGATAAATTTAGATATATTTAAAAAAATTTCTAGGCCCAACACTACCCGGCCCTTTTTTAAAAAATATTAGGCCCGAACCCGATTTATATAAAAAAAATTAGGTCTGAGCACGGTTCGACGGGTACTTTATAATATTGTGATCTTAACTAAAATTTATGATAGATATAAATATATGCGTAATTTTTTCGAATAAAATAAAACTATGTAAAAAGAACAATTTGAATTAAGAATAAAAAATTTCTGAGAATGTTTTTAACCATATCATTCAATGACACCTCAGAATAATAGATGCTGGAGAAAAAATGTAGTTGTTACAATAAAATAATAAAAATTATATAATTATTACACAAGAATGGGGTTCAATGGACCCATTTAGGCAGTAGTGGAAATAATATTTTGTGACTTGGTTTAATATATATAAGCTTCTGAAATATTATAATACTCAAATATGACAGATGATCTACGGAAACAATTGATAGGTAAAGTGCAAAAAGACAATATGCATTTTTTAATTATTTGGGGTTTTTAATCAAACTAATTAGGGTTTAAATTTTACAAAATAAGTACTAAATAATGGTGAAAATAAAATGTTTGTCGTTGATAGATTTTTTGTTTATTTTGTTAATAACTTTTTTATTTTAAATTAGTCTATTAAACTGATTGAAGCACTAACCTCTACTAAGGAAGCTCTAAAGAATTATATAAATTTCATTGTTAGTGCTTTCATAATTTTCTGGCCAAAATTTGACCTCTAAACATTTCTTTAACGCATTACAATTTTTTATAAAGACGGTTAACCAAATTAATTACGGAATTCAAATTTACTAATTGAGCACTAAATAATGGCAAAACCGGATGTTTATTAGTACTATAGTTTTTGTTTTGGCCATTATTTGTTTATTTTTGTTTTTTTCGCAAAAATCTTTTTATTCTTAAATTCGGCTACAAAAGTGCTTGAACCACTAACCTCTACTAAGGAAGCCCTAAAGAAGTGTATAAATATCATCGTTAATGCTTTCATATTTTTCTGGCCATAATTTGACCTCTAAACATTTCTTTAGCGTATTACAATTTTTTATATAGACGGTTAACCAAATTAATTACGGAATTCAAATTTGCTAATTAAGCACTAAATAATGGCAAAAACCGGATGTTTAGTACTACTATAGTTTTTGTTTTTGCACGTCGCCATTATTTGTTTTTTTCGCAAATAACTTTTTATTTTTAAATTCGGCTACAAAAGTAATTGAACTAACCTCTACTATGGAAGCCCTAAAGAAGGATATAAAATTCATCGTTAGTGCTTTCATAATTTTCTGGCCATAATTTGACCTCTAAACATTTCTTTAACGTATTACAATTTTTCATAAAGACGGTTAACCAAATTAATTACGGAATTCAAATTTGCTAATTAAGCACTAAATAATGGCGAAAACCGGATGTTTAGTACTACTATAGTTTTTGTTTTGGCACGTCGCCATTATTTGCTTTTTTCGCAAATAACTTTTTATTCTTAAATTTGGCTACAAAAGTAATGAAAGCACTAACCTCTACTAAGGAAGCCCTAAAGAAGGATATAAATTTCATCGTTAGTGCTTTCATAATTTTCTGGCCAAAATTTGACCTCTAAATATTTCTTTAGCGTATTACGATTTTTTCATACGACGGTTATCCAAGTTAATAACGGAATTTAAATACATTAATTAAGCACTAAATAATGGAGAAAACCGGATGTTTAGTATTACTCTAGTTTTTGTTTTGGCACGTCGCCAATATTTGTTTATTTTTGTTTTTTTCACCAATAACCTTTTATTCTTAAATTCGGCAACAAAAGTGTTTGAAGCAATTACCTCTACTAACAAAGCACTAAAGAATGATATAAGTTTCATCGTTAGTGCTTCCAAAAGTTCGGCCAACTTCACGCTTATATCGTGACGTCATAATTTTTATTTAGCTAATAACTTTTTTTCCATATGGCGGTTAACTAAATTAATAACGGAATTTAAATTCATTAATTAAGCATTAAATAATGGCGAAAACTGGATGTTTAGTACTAGTCTAGTTTTTATTTTGGCACGTCGCCAATATTTGTTTATTTTTGTTTTTTTCGCCAATAACTTTTTATTCTTAAATTCGGCAACAAAAGTGGTTGAAGCACTAACCTCTACTAACGAAGCACTAAAGAATGATATAAGTTTCATCGTTAGTGCTTCCAAAAGTTCGGCCAACTTCACGCTTAAATCACGTTATAATTTTTATTTAGCTAATAAGTTTTTTCCATATGGCGGTTAACTAAATTAATAACGGAATTTAAATACATTAACTAAGCACTAAATGGGGAAAACTGGATGTTTAATACTACTCTAGTTTTTGTTATGGCACGTCGCCAATATTAATTTATTTTTATTTTTTTCGCCAATAACTTTTTATTCTTAAATTCAGCAACAAAAGTGATTGAAGCACTAACCTCTACTTTTGGAAGCACTAACGATGAAACAGTGATTGAAGCACTAACCTCTACTAACGAAGCACTAAAGAATGATATAAGTTTCATCGTTAGTGCTTCCAAAAGTTCGGCCAGCTTTACTCTTAAATCGTGAGGTCATAATTTTTATTTAGCTAATAAATTTTTTCCATATGGCGGTTAACTAAATAATAACGGAATTTAAATACATTAACTAATCACTAAATAATGGGGAAAACTGGATGTTTAGTACTACTCTAGTGTTTTGGCACGTCGCCAATATTTGTTTATTTTTGTTTTTTTCGTCAATAACTTTTTATTCTTTAATTCGGCAACAAAAGTGATTGAAGCACTAACCTCTACTAAAGAAGCACTAAAGAATGATATAAGTTTCATCGTTAGTGCTTCAAAAAGTTCGACCAACTTCACGCTTAAATCGTGACGTCATAATTTTTATTTAGCTAATAACTTTTTTTCCATATGGCGGTTAACTAAATTAATAACGGAATTTAAATACATTAACTAAGCACTAAATAATGGCGAAAACTGGATGTTTAGTACTACTCTAGTTTTTGTTTTGGCACGTCGCCAATATGTGTTTATTTTTGTTTTTTTCGCCAATAACTTTTTATTCTTAAATTCCACAACAAAACTGATTCAAGCACTAACCTTTACTAACGAAGCACTAAAGAATGATATAAGTTTCATCGTTAGTGCTTTCAATCAACTATTAAGCGTGAAGTTGGCACAAATTTATATTTTTGCCTATAACTTTTTTCCTTAAATTCGGCTACTATACGGATTGCTTAAATTCGGCTACTATACGGATTGAAGCACTAATGAGCCTTATGAAGTGAAGATGGTAAAATGTGTTATAAAATTGAATGAATGTTAAGGTTGTTACATGATTACTATTGGATCGATTACCCTATAATCATTTTATTGGACGAATTTTTTTTAAAAAAACACTTTTGGCTAAATTTGATTGACGTTTTTTGAAGATTATTATAATAGATACTAAATGTCAGTCATTTTGATGACATGAACAATTAATTTCCCTTGGGGAAAGAAGGAGGAATGGGGAGATCACGGAATGCCAGCTGGGGAAGAACAAAGAATATATATTGGATGTCTTGGATCATAATGGAATAGTTATTGGTTTTTGGTTTACATATTTTTATATTAATGTTTATATTACCCGTTTATGATACTAATTAGATATTTTTGTGAATAAATTGGACGTTTACAATTGGAAGTTTATAGTTATGACTTTTATAATACATATATATATATATATATATAAATTGTTGAGTTTAACATATCTTGAGTTGTGATCAATGATTATAACTATCGAATGGCGATTCTTTCATTAAAGCGTTCTCACATTGAAATGAGCAGTAGTACCATTTTGTAACTTGTCATTTGATCAAATGCCTCAATCATTTAAATATATTTTGAAAAATTTTACAACATTCTACATATTTCTCAAAAGTAAAAGGAGTCTATTAGTTTAGCAATATATAATATTCTCTTAAAATTTACTGATTAACAACAAATTGATAATATATTTATACCTGTGCCAATCAGATACTCAATTTGTAATATCAATACATTCTAGTGAATGAATCGCCAATCTATAGTTATCAATGACATATATGTCATTGGGTTAACCAGCAATCTATTTTAGGCCTTTTGACTTGATACCAAATCAATGATATAATTTTATAAATAGGTTAATGATGCTTACTACCTTAAGGTACCATCTATCAAATTTGAATTTTGTTCATTTTTCATTTGGATAGGCACTACCAAATATATTTATAATATATATTTGAAAAATCGTGATATTTGGAAAGCCTCTATGGCTTAGTAGGCAAGACTTAATTATCTCATGCTCCCGGGTTCGAATCCCGGGAATGATCATCTTTTTTTCTTATTCTAACTTGGTGGTTCCATCCTTGGGGGGGATAATATATAGGAGGCCGGACTCGACCACGTGATTCCGTATTAATATATTAAATAATAAGGGTCTTATTACATTTTAATAAATTTTGGTCGGTATTTAGCAAATTAGATTGGTATTTAAAATATTTCCATACATTCACTTGGTAGTAAGCATTATTAACCTTACAAATACACCGTGAATGATAATATAGGGCCTGAGATTCGATTACAGTAAGTATCTACTATTACTTCACTAGCTGAAATTAATATCCCAAATTCTTTATATTATCAAATACAATAAAATATTTTAAAAACTATTCAAAATAAATAACACAAAAAAGCACTAATAAGTCCCTTTCAAACAAACTATTACTCTGCTTTATTATGGAATAACTTAACCCTAGTTTCAAACTATGTTCAACCACTTACTAGTCATTTTTGTTAGAGATGTAAGTACAACCATGATTTGTGGTAGGTTTTTAGTGCCACCCCTAATATGCTTCCTTATTTGGTTATGAGGTTTGTTTCTATCATTGTCAAAAAATTAATATAATTATACAGAAGATAGGCTTCTGTATAATTTACATAACCTTCCTATATAGCAAGTCCTAGATTAATGTAAGGAAATAATTACAAAATCATAAAGCATAGTGGGATTTACAGATAATAGAAACATCTATGTATAAATTATAAAATTTCATTTCTCCAATTGTTTATATGTTTTAAAATAAAATTAATTTGATAAATAAAATAATTACCTATTCCATCATTATGTCCTTAATTTAGCATAGGTCAAATAAAATATTTTATTATTTTAATCCCTATTTTGTAAGTTATAAATTTATTTATATTACTATAGCAAATTATAAAAATATGAAATTTATGATTATAAAAATTAAATTATGTGACCTTTACACTATTTATTCTTTGTTTGAATAATTAGCATTTTATATATATTGATTATGTGAAAATAATAAACAAAACATAAAAAAATATTTTCCCTTGAAACAAATATCAATATTTATATAAATTTTTTAAATATTATTTATTTTGTTAATTATATTTTACAAATATTTTGTGCATTTTTGCTTACAATTTTAGATGCTCAGTGTTCAAAAGGGACTTGCAAAATTCCGAACTTCACATTCCTTTACAATTCCAATAATATCTATAATGAAATTCTTTTAAAACATATTTTAAAATTATTTTTATTTCTTAAAATAAACAAAGTGCAATCAGACAAATAATATCAAGGTGCTTCAATAGATTGAAAAAGCAAATAAATAATCACTTAAAATTTTTTTTCCTATAATTTATTAAATTTATATATTAATTAAATACTATAATTCAGATTTTAAAATAGTTGAATTTTAAGATGCTTTATTAGCAAAAAATTTAAAGTATTTATTTTAATTTAGAAAAAAATAAATCGTTAAAATTCTCAAATTTTATTACCTAATTAAGCATTCTCTACTAGTAAAAAAAAAAGTCATCTATAAAACCTTATTTTTCAAATTCGCTATTGTGCAATAATGGAAATAATTTTTTTTATTGATTAATTATTAAAATATATATCTATAAAACCGATAAATACATGGAAAAAAAATATAGATAAAAAATTTTTACGAAAAAATATCGAATTAACTAAAAAAAATTACCTATTCAAAAGGAACATGTAATACTTTTATATTCATAAATCCGTTCAATCTTCCCAGAATCACTTATTCTATTTTAATTTGTCAATGTATTTAGTAATAAATTAACGATCATAATTTGTTCTTCAAAATTAAACAAAACGAATGTAATAAAGGGGTATTGAAAATTTATTCCTCAAAATCACATCCATATCTTCTAGTCAAGATTTTATTTAGACGAATTCATAAATAATGAACACGATTTCTCAAATGTTAGATTCATGTAACATTTATATCTAGTCAACGTTTTTCTCCCTCCGACACTAATGAACACGATTTCTCAATTGATTAACTCAACCATTCCCAGTGGCAGTAATTCTGATAGAGTTTGTAAAGCAGAAATTGAGGATCTGACACCTCCAAGTAAAATAATATAAAATTTTGAAAAACTATTATAAGGGAAACGAATAAAAACATATTTTAATAGGAGTGTCCTTGCACAAAAATAAACGCGTATTTTGTCGTACGAGTAATTTACTATGATAGATCGCATGATAAAAATAATCGTTAAAATAGCCTAATGAGATTGACGGTTTATAAAAATCACAAACTCTTTTTTTTACTTTAAAATTTGGTCCCAAATTTTTTTTCCTACTTTAAAATTTGGTTATTTCAAAAAGGTAAATAATTATTTTATATAAGCAAGTTTGTCTCTCCCATCAGATTTTAACATCGATGCCATTCCAATAAGTATCATTGCATATACATTATTTTCTAATATTTATTATAAAGTAATTAGTAAGTTTATTTTTTTTAACGAATTTAACCTTCCTATAAAAGATAAAATCTTGTAGATATTTTTTTAAAAAAAATTTTATTCAAAAATCTCCTCGACAAATGTTTTATTTTGAGAAGGGACGACCTAAACCAATGGTTAGATTAATTTCCGGCTGTTTAAATTTAGCCATCACGGCTCGGTTACGATTAGGTTCATAATCATAACAATAGATTCCACTTTTAATCCATTTCGGCTTAGATTTTTATATAATTAGGATAGTTTGATAACATTAATATTCTTATATTTATTCTATTCATTAAGATTATTTCAATTTTGTTGGAGTCTAGAAACAATTATATTTATTTTATATCATATGTTATTATGTTGGGGATTTAATTAATTGGTCAGAGGTGTTGACTGGCTACCCCCTTAACTTTTTATATATTAAATTATTCAAATCCAGGCTCGACCGGACCCATTTCTGTCTATTAAGAATTTTTTCATAAATTGTCCAGTCTTCCCTGTAGAATTTTTATTAAAAATCAGGCCTGACCCGTTAAAATTATGAATTTTCAGTTAAATATCTAACTTTTTCCTAATGTGAATTAAAGGCTCCTATATCTTTTTTCTATGGCTATCCATTTTTTTTCTGCAATAACCGTTTTATAAATCAGTTTTGTTTGATATCTGTTTTGTGTATTTGTAATGAGATCATATCTTAAATAACTTGAATCTTTTGTCAATTTACTATATTTTGACTTAGTATTTTACAGAGAGCTGCAGGCCCGGCCCGATGATTTTAATTTTTTAAATATACCCGGGCGGGCTGAAAATTTTTTAAAAAAAATATCCCGGCCGGGCCGGATATTTTAAAGCCAAATATTTGAAATCGCCATTATTAGCTATAAAAATCAAAAATAAATATTAAATAAAACCGGGCGGGTCTGAAAATTTTTTAAAAAAAAAACCGGGCAGGGTCGTGCAAATAGTACCTCTGCAGGTCTCTGATATTTTAGTTAGACATCTCTTAAAATACAATGAAATTTATTTTCAATAGCATCAATAAAAATAAAACTATTCTTGAAATCAGAGACCTGCTGACATTTGCACGGCCCGGCGCTGATTTATTTTTCAATTTTTTTTTGGCCCACCTCGAGTTTCTTAAAAAAATAATTTTCACACCCTGTCCGGGTATTTAAAAAAAATTTAGGCCAGGTCCGGCCTGGGTATATTTAAAATAATCAAAATACCGGCGGGTCTTGCAGGTTTCTGCTTAATAAAAAAATTATATCAATATTTTAATGCTGGGGCTGGTCTTTTAAAGTTTGATGATAAATCAGAATTGCGAGGGCCTGCCTGATTTTTTAGTTATAAATTTTCCGGCCCGAAAAACCTTTATGTACTAATTGCCCAGATCGTTGTAACTTTAGCTCGTCCCGGGTCATTATAATTTTTTACTATTCAGGCCCGGCCCTCGGCTTTGCTTTGCTGATCTCTAATTTATATGATTGATTAACACTATATAATAAAATATGGCATAGCTGAGTAAAAATCTCGTTTTATATATTTTTAATTTTTGTTCAGGGATTATTTTATAATATTTTATATTCAACTTTATGCTATATTCGTTAAAAAAAGCGGAACCTAAGTACGGGGTTGACTTGCCAAAAAATTATTGTCTAAATTAAATTAAACTACTACAAAGAGCTTAGATTTCAATTTTTATTTTATCGATTAATTTTTGAGCTACAGATTAATACTAAATTTTTAATAAAAGCAATCTTTGAACCTTTTATCTGACACGAGCAAAAACATGGCCACTTATTCCCAATCTTCCATATTATAATAAAAAAAACAAAAAAACGTAGGAAAATAAAATTTATATAACAATTATATTGTCAAAACTATATATGAATTATGGAAACCAGAAATGCAATGATACTGAGTATCGATATATTCGAGTGAATGGCAGTTGCATTTTAAAATGGGTACACCCGTGTAAGAATTAATCGCATTTGAAGCTGAAATTTGAAAAAATTATATGTGAGGCCAGTTTTATAAGTCATATATATTTGCAGCAAATTTTTTTTAAGCTGTAAAATCATTAAAATAACGAAAATTTTACGTTAAGTTATATTGTTACTTAGTTCATTCCTAACATTTTTAAAATAATTGAGTTATAGGAACTAATAGAGGCTTAAATCATCCCCAAACAACAAAAATTTTAGGCAATTTTAGTAAAAGGAATAGTATTACATTTAAATTATCTGAAATATTTTTAGCTCCATCTATCCTTCCTTTTGCAATGATAAGTCAGCCCATGTTTTTTCGCATGCGGAAGCAAGTATGGTTGCCTAACTGTTCCATAGAAGTCCGGATATCTCATTACATTCACATGCCTAAAGGAAATCTACTCAATCCTAACGTGTAAAATTTTTTATATATTGAATTGTATATACGGCTGCACCGATCCACAAATTTTTCACCTATCCGATATTTATTTCAAACGGCACTTATCCGATACCGATAATTCCATTGATTTTTTTAAGATGATATAATAAAAATCTGTCTGGCTCTTATAAATCAAAAAAAATATCAGTTTTAAAACTTTAAAAAATATGTCTTATCTTTAAATTTGTATTTATAAATAGTAACTAATGTCTTATTTTATCAAGATAATTCTTAAAGAATAATTATACATATAATTCCATATTCTTTTTATTAATAATGATCAAATTTTCACTTATCTAATTTAGCTTTAATAATACAAATAAAATATAAATTTATATGCTAGCACATAGTATATATTCTTATTGTATAACAAACTATGTATCTTTTGAATAAAAAGTAAAAACAAATAAAATATCAATTAATAAAATAAAATAATGAAATATAGAATAATTAAAATTTGGAGATAAATATTGATATCTTGTTAAATTAATGAAATTTAAATTCGCATGATTTTTATTTTATGAGTGCCACCTTCCCTAACACCTTTTTATGAGAGTTTTGAATATGAGAAACGGAAATAAATTCAAAAATAAAAATAGAAAAAATATCGGCCTATCCGATATTCTTTTAAAGTCTAATATCTAGGGATGTACCGATATTTTATATCGGATCGGGCCGATATATTACCCATTTTAAAATATTGATTATGGGCCACTATTATAAAATTTTCCGATCCGATTCGATAAAAAATGGCATTTTTAACAAAAATAAAATTTTTAAAAAAAGTTACATTTAAAATCATTTATTTTTATAAATAAAATCGAAATCCATTTTTAAGTTTATTTTTTTAATAATAATAATTAATTAATAAACATTCTGCCATATTGTTATTTTTTTGCGCATTCTGTTTATAAAAGTGCGCGATAATCTCTTCAGAATCTGTTTTTAGGGAAGCCGGTGATATTGACAGTTACCATCGCCGCAGGCTGACCTCTGATAAATTGTAATATTGGTATTTCTAAAAAGATATCTTCGATATATTAATGTTAAATATTATTTTAAATATTAATTTCAAATTTCTTTATATAATTGTTTATTACTTATTATGTTTATAGATTAATGTTATTACTTATTATTTAAAAGTAATTTAACAATAAAATTATTTTATATACTTTTAGAATTGCAATTGAATTGAATATGACATGAGTTATGGTATAGTTAAATTATAGATATTATACTAATAAAAAGTAATTAAAAATTAAAACCATTGTTATCTTTACAGAATACAAAATAAGAAATGATATCGGAACGGATCGGCCTCCAAAACCTGGTATCGGTACACCCCTACTAATATTGTAGCCGATCCGATACTGATATTTAATATCGTTACGGACCTAATTGTATACCATATAAAATTGGGAAATTAAGCAATGGATTAGAAATATTAATTCTACTTTTTACAGTTATCTGATTCTGATTTTTTTTATAGTTTAGTTTATATAACTAAATAGACTAATAAATTTATTCCCATTAGTCAAAATAAAATTAAGACATCTCCCCAGTATAAATATAGATTTTATCTATCAAAAGATGATTAGCAACATCAATCGTAATTTTAATTTGTATATGCTAGTAATATCTTACAAGATAAAATGTAAAAGAGAAAAGAAAAATTATTAATAAATTTTCTGTTATATGTTTTTTAAATTTCATTACCTAAATTATTTAAAATATTGCTTTGAAAGGCCATGCCATTGAATGTATAATGTGGTTTTTTTAAAATAATTTATATGATTTTATTACATTTATTTAAAAATACCTATTATAAATTAAAAATAAATCGCATTAAATATCAAGACCTAGAACCAGAAAATTCTTAAAATCTATAAAATTTAATACTATATATTATATTCTTCTTTTTTTCCCTCAAAGATACGTCATAAATTTTAGTCACTCTAAGTATCAATGGAATGTTTACAAAAGATACAAAGATTTCCAAGCCCTTCATGCCAACCTCAAATTGCATAGCGCGAAGCAGCATTTACTCTTTAGAGCGTACTTTTACTTAATATATTTAATCGTTGTATATCTTTATCGGTCAATTTGGCGCAGCGAAAATTCAGCTTTTATTAAATTAAAATATCATTTATTAATTATGTATTCTCATATTATAAATAGATTTAATATACATATAGCATCCTGAATTTTTTAGGTCCAAAAACTTTTTTTAAAAATTTATTTTCGTCTCATGCCAGAAGCTGTCATTAATAGTTGTAATACTTTCGGTGAAAAGTTCAACATGTTATGGCACTATAATGACAAAACCTCGTTAATATATACTGGTTACCACTAGTGTTGTTAAACGGCTCGTTTTGAGCCGATTTTTAAAAACGGCTAACTCAATATTTTAGCCAGAAAAATATTGCCTAAGTCTCGAGATTTCGCTAATAGTTGTCCAAACCTTTGTTCCTCCTACAAACAAAATCTTCATGCTTGAGTAATATTATTCTGGATGAAATATTGAGTTAGCCGCTTTTAGAAATCGGCTCAAAACGAGCTGTTTAACAACACTAGTTACCACGGACATTTAGTGGTCAATCCGATAAGTGCAATAATATTTAAAAATGTATGTCCAACGATTGTAACAAAATTTTGACGTGAAAATAATTTTTTTACTCTAAGACTAACACTTATTTAGATTTACTAAAAATCAACTTGCATAGTTTTTAAAAGATTCATAGCCTTATGAATATGTATAAGGATTAGAGTAGGATATAACAGTTTTAAATGAGGGTTGGATATGGATCATTTAACCAATCATTTTTCCCCCAAGCGTTAGATGCACGTTTTATTACAATTTAAAATAACAAAGTGAAATATTAATTATTTAAAAAAGTAAATAATGATGAAATTATTAAGCTAATTTAACTTATTCCACAATTTTTATTTAATATTTATAAAATGTATCCAGAATATGCATAGTATATTTTAAAATAATTTAATATTCTTGTAAACTAAAATTAGCGATTCACCTTAAATATTCAATAATTGGGCGATTCGAATAATCAGATACAATAAATTCAATATTTTGGGCAGTATCGCGATAGACCTTTCTTGATTTCGGGGGTTGAGTACACCAGTAATATACTGTTCAATTTTTGCTTCATTAAACGATTGCTCTAAATGTAGAGCTAAACATTTCCAAGTAGAAGGATGATACGATGATAGAACGCTTTGTGCCAACCTTTCATTCCACTCCCGTTTTAAATTTATTATGTTTTATCCGATATCTAATTTTAAAAAAGCGGGATTTTATATAATTAGTGGCCACACTATATTTGCTAATTTGTAAAAATTTTAAATAATAACATTAAAGACTATAAATTTATAATTAAAGAAATTTTTATCTAAAACATGTTGGTCTTTTTACCGAAATAAAAATAACAAATGGCATGAGACTCTAATAGATATAAAAATAATTTTTGAACCAACATTATAACTTGGTTGGTTGGTCCTCCAAAATATCAGGATATTTATAATAAATTATTTTTTATATTAAATCTATTAATAATATGAGAATACATAATTAGTATATGAAATTTTAATTAAATGCCGAATTGACCTCGCCGAATTCGCATGTAGCCATTTATAAGTTTATGCAGATTAGGCACGATCCTCATCTTATAAATAAATTAATGAATGAATGCGCTGATGTTGAATGAATTTAATATATTTTTTTATATAATTTTTTAAATTAGAGCTGGCTTGGTCATACCTCATTTGCCTCCATTTATAGACGCTTACCTGAACCACAGGCAAATGCCAAAGATCATGGTAATAATTTTTTTATATGCCTTAATTCTTCATATTAAATAGTATTTTATTTAAGAAGTTAACAAAAACAAAAAAATGTAAATACCATAAGTAGATCTAAGACCTCGGGTAAAAATTTTTTAAACATTACGCTGCGTTTTGCTGAATGATGCGAAATTCAACGCTATTGAACATGATTCGTCACAGCGATAATATTTTTCCCCATTGCCTTCTATTTCGAAAAGCAATTTAATCGAATATAGAATTTGTATACTTGTACGATTAAGATAAAAAGTAACCATTTGAAATATTCTTTTAAATATACTGATAAATCATATTAGTATTTTTCATATATGTATGCTCAAAAAATAGTAATCTATATCTATACCACGTATAAAAAAAATATTTTTAAATTTATTATAATAAAATTAATTCGCAGTGTATATAAACAAGTAAATTGTATCTTATAAAATATATTATAAATTTAGTTTATAAATAATGACAATTTAAATGAGGAGAGATTTTTAATATCAAAATAAAAATCCTATGAACAAGTTAATAATTTTTAAGTGTGAAATGAATATTTTAATTATTATTAATTTAGCTTTTTGAATATTGATTTTATTTTAATTTAAATATTATACTAAATTATAATACAACTTTATTGGTTGCATTCACTTTAATCACATTATAATCGTCAATTATATATACGATAATCATGATAATACAATCCAAATAAACTAATATAAAGTGATTAATATAATAATATCTTATATAGCATTTATCACATTTCCCCTCACTTTTTAAAATTCCTCAATCAGACGATGTATGGGCTTCCTCGATCGTTGTGATTTCTGCCTCATAGTTGTTTCTAGTTCTCGAGATAATGAAAATATATCCTGTGGACTCGAATTTTCTTTCATCATTTTCTCCCTCTATAGGTGGTCCTTCTACATTTTCCAAATGTCAACTATTTCCAACTCTTCCTCTCTGACTTCTTCATTTCTTTCGCTACATCCCGTTTTCGCAGTTGATCAGCATGCTTTTGTATCGTTCTATCTTTACTTTCACCGAATAGGAATATCTACCAGTTTTCGATTTTATAATTTCCTCTCTTCACCCTGAATTGATTTCATTATGTACACATACAGGTTGTGACCTCGAATTCTTTTACTTGAATATGTTTATCACGAGCTGCCTTCTGTCGCAAAAGGAATATTGAATATTATATTTGCAGACTGAATATTGAATATTTCAAATCAAGTTTTTATTCACTTTATTAATTAATAAAATCATCAAAAATTAAAAATCAAATAATCATAATATATCTCGAAAAATATATATTATATACATATACCAACAATATCCAAAAATCCATCAACAAAAGAACATTTGATCTTCTTTTTTACAATAATCCTCTAAAAAAATTAAATGGATTAGAAGAAACGGAATTTATATCAATAATATTATATGAAACAACAGATATCAATAATAAATCTCAAATGGCTGTAGTTCTTCAATATTTTTTAAATAACGGGACATTGTATGAAAGATTTATTGAATTCTTCGATGTTACTATGCATCGAGATGCTAATTCTTTATCAAAATTTGTCATTAAATTCTTGAATAAAAAAATTAATAGGTCAAAGTTACAATAGTAGTTGTTATGTCAGGCGATTCACATGGACTACAAACGAAAATAAGAGACATCAATCCTTCAGCACTTTATATTCATTGCTTTTGCTATAAGTTAAATCTTATATTATCAAAATCTTGCATCAAAATTAAAAAATGTAAGGTTTTTTTGCAACTTTATCTGGTTTAGCCATTTTTTTAGTACATCATCTAAGCGAACAGCGGAATTTGATAAATATGTCAAAAAAGGTTACCACGAGTAGCCCAAACGAGATGGGAATACAATGGTCGGCTGGTTCAAACAGTTTTCAATTATTTGAAGGATCTAGTCGTTTTTTTTGAAAGTATGGTTGCTGAAGAATCTGATATTGTTTGGGATAATGATGTTCTATTAATAACTTCTCGCAGCTACTAAATATATATATTAAATGATGCAAATTTTTTAATTTTATTCAAGAAATTTTTCCAGAATCTGATTTATTATTTGATATACTTCAAACTAAAATTAACGATATCTCTTATAAAAGTATTAACGATTTCAGAAATTCAGTTAAATCAAACATAGAAAACTTTGATGTGTTTTTGAGAAATTTAAATGTAAAAGAAAATATTGAAGACAATTTAGATAAAAAACGTAATAGAACCGGATTGCCCAATACAAAAGAATTTTATAAAAATTGGATAATTAAAATAACAGATAATATAATCAACGAAATTAATTTTCAGTTGGATACATTAAAAAATATCGAATTCGTCGAATTGTTAGATATTAGTAAATTCCAAATATTTAATCATAATTTCCCAAAATATTTATTAGATAATTTAAACGACAATTATTCTCAATTTTTCGACTTACACAAGCTGGAAACCGAATTAAAGGTAGTGTTTCGGGACGATGAATTTAGAAAGAAAAAGAATGTTAATGAAATACTTGAATTTTTATTATGCACTGATTTGATCAAAAGTTTTAATGAGTTTTGCAAATTCATCTTAACTTTGGCTTCAACAACAGCAAGTGCAGAACTGAGTTTTTCATCTTTATAAAGAATTAAATCTTATTGCAGAAACAGGAAGAGCCAAAATCGATTATCGAATCTATCTTTGATATCGATTGAAAACAAAATATTTAAATATTTAAAATCTAGCGATAACTTTTATAATGCAGTACTTGATCATTATACTCAAAAACAAAGACGAATACCATTTATTTATAAATTTTAATGTTTTTATGGTTTGAGTTTGACTAAAATAAAAATAAATTTTTTTTTGATTGCTTCCCTAGTAGTAAACTTGACGCTTCGTCACAAATACATAACAAAAATACAAAACTACAACACGCCGACCCTTCAGAAGCCACGTGTTACATTCTCAAAAAAAACAATATATCATTTAATTTCTAAGATATTCTTCATTTTTCATATAATCTTTCCAAAATTTGCTTCATTCCTCATCAGTTATTTGATATCATCTTCCCATAATCTTTTCAGGCTTTTCCATTCAGTAATAGCTCTTGGTCATCAATACTCCCATATCTACACCATTTTTCATCTCACATCAGGGGTTAAATTAAACATATAAGGGGTTAAATGAAACATATATTTCTTTATCAAAGATTAACAATCAAAATATATATTACATCTAACTACAATTCCTTTAGATATATGGAATCAATGTGATATTTTGTATCAAAAAAAATTTTGATTTAAAAAAAAATCATCAGATGTATTATTTTTAAGATGATCATTGAACATTGGTAAACATAAAAAAATATGATCTTTGGTGTCATAATCATGATAAAAACTGCATATATTACGTATAACTACAATTTTGTTATGTATTCATAATTAATGGCATAATTGCTATTAAAACTATATAGATTATAGGTAACTAAATAGCATATTTTAATTTTTTAAAAAAAAATTTAATTGTTAAAAAAAATAAAGACAGAAATATAATTACAATTGTTGGACAGGGAATATTGTACTATCTAATAAAAATGAAAAGAAATTTTAATTTACATGATTTATCAATTATCATCTCGCACCCATCTCAATGATAACTTTACATTCAAATATATATCACACATATATTTATCCATAACAATTAAATACTTTAAATATTTAATTGCAAATTAAATTTCAAATATATCCCATATACATTTATCCATTACAATTAAATATCACATATATATTTATCAATCACCATCAAATACTTTATCTGTTTTCCAATTAAACCTCAAATATATCGCATATATCATATACATCTATCCATTACAATTAAATATCTAAATTGTACATGCATCACTTTTAGTATTATGATAACATTTATTTTACAATCAAATATATATCACATAGTAAAAGTTACTAATTAGACAAATCTTTTATCAAATTTTTTCCACAAATAATATGATAATTTTTAATCCAGTTTTTAGATTACGTGAAAGTCCAGTTGATTGAGGCGCGCCCATTCTGTGTACTGTCAAAACTTCTCTTATAGCTTCCTCTGGCTCCTTAATTTCTTTTCTAGTGGCAAAATATCGACTTTTAAGCGTTCGTATTATTCTTTCAGCTAACCCATTTGTTTTGGGATCGTATGATGTTTAATGTATTAATTCAATATTTTTCTCTAAACAGAATCTTCAAAATTCTCTAGGAATAAACTGAGGGTTGACACGATTTGTCTTGACGTTCCAAAACGTGCGAACCATTTCCTAAGTGCCCTAATCATTGTTGTAGATGTGATCTCTCTCATCAACTCGACCTCAACCCATTTAGCATGTGCATCAACTCCAACTAACCATGAATATGAATTGATACGTCCCGCGAAATCTAAATGAATACGTTCCCATGGTATATTAGAGATGTTCCATTAATATAGAGGAACCTTCATTATATTCGATGGTACATTGACGAACATGTTCAATGTCTTTATCGCAATTAGGCTACCAACAATTTGGTGCATCTCTTTACCCAATCATCTTTAGCCATACGTTTCACATGCCCAAACCATCTTAGTCTATTTCGTCGCATTACCACTCCAATCATTTCTATACCCAATATTACTCGCAATTCCTTGCTTGTTTCTCTTTCTCTCTCAGAGATACCCCACATTTCCATCTAATCATCCTCATCTCAGTTCTTTCTAATTTGGCTTCGTGGGTCGCTTTCATTGCCCATGTTTCGTCGCCATGAACTAAACAACTCCTCACACAGTTACGTAAACTTTCCCCTTTAACTTCAGAGAAACTTTTTTCTTTGTTAGAATAGACGACATCTTTCTAAACTTCTTCCATGCATGCCTGATCCTTACAACAACAGAATCTACACAACCATCTGCGTTTAGCATATTACCAAAATAACAAAACTTATCCACTTTTCCCAGGGTTAACCCTTTGCCAATATCCAGACCACCATTTTGTGCGTTATCATTATTATGTAAATACATTCTAAAATTGATTTCATAGCATTTATTACTGGATGACCTCTGTGTATGATAGATAATATTGATTTCCTCAAATCGGAATTACCAACTTTCCATTACATTCAATGATATCACGATCTGCTGATAATTCCTCCCGACTATTATTAAAACAAACTAACTCTGCATCATTTTTCCCATCAAACCCTACCCATTCTCGCTCGATGTTTTTAATTACTTTATTTAACAATCTATCTTTGTTTCTTTCTGGAGTTCAACTTGTCCAAGATTTATATCTATGCATGTTTCTGTTCGTTATTCGACTCCATACTTGTTACTGGACCATTATGTTTTCTTTTCCTGAACGATATTCAATTTCAAAATTATATGCCGACATTTTCCATGTCCAGTGTGTTAGTCGACTATTGGATATTTTTGGTAGTTCCCGTTTATCACCAAATAATTTTTTCAAAGGTTAGTGATCTGTTCGCAATATAAATTTTGTCCAAAAATGGAAGTATGAAATTTTTTCATTCCAAACAAATGTGCACGCGCCTCTTTCTATTGGTGCATAATTTTTTCCTGACTCCAATAATGTTCGCGAAGCAGCGATAGGTCTGATAAAGCCCTTTTTGACTACGTGAAGTAGCACAGCATGACTGACTATGACATAGCCCACTAAATTTATAAATATCATTCAAAATCATTCATGTTTATTGATCCTGTAAGTTTGTCAGATTGAAAAATATGGTTTAAATTTTGCTAAAATTTATTTATTAAGATTTTAAAAGCCTACGATAAAGTTTGCAATTATTTTTTATTACTTTTGATATGCTAAAACACATTTTCTTCTGTAAAAAATTAAAATATTAAATATTTTTTAAATCTTTTTTAGCCAAACATATATGGCTTAATTATCTATGTTAGGCTCAAATTTCCAGTCATAAAATAATAGCTCATATTATAATTAGAGTGACCTAACCTCCCCCTCTACTCAACGTGCCTCAGTCTCCCCTACCAATCAGGCATTATATTAGCTTACGTCAGATATATAGTTTATATTTTTCATTTTAGCATGGTATCTATTGGAAATTTTCTTTTTCCTTCATACTGTCTACCAAAGGGATTAAATTAATACAATTAAGCTCTAAATATTGATAAAATTTACAGAATAAATTTTTTCAATCACTTTTTAATCTAAGGTTGGCCAAAATCTTTTTACTAACAAATTTATCCTTTATACTGGCTACATAGACTAATAAAACACAAAACAGGCCATATTTTAGAGTTAGAACTTGTGCAGCCAACCTTAACGGAGATTATATAAAGAGCACCGTAAAATCAATAATATATCTTTTTTATATAAGGGACCCAACCAAAGGCCGGGCAAAACACCCCCCCCCCCATTGGAAAATCCTGGCTACTCCACTGCTAGTATGTATGTATATATGTATATATATTAAAAATATTAATTTCATTTACAGATTTGATTTATATAAAAATATATTTTAAATAGTTAATTTTTATTTTAATAGTACAAATTCTGTATTAGATAAAATTCCTTTTTTAAAATATAACGCGATTGCAAAAAATATTATCGCTGTGTCAAAAGTGATTTTGATATCATAAAATCTCCCACTGCTTGAGCAAATCGTGCATACTATAAAGTCAGTATAATAAAAACAGTCTTCTTTTTAAAAAATAAAAATTTCTAATTTATACTGAGTTAATTAAAATAAATATATGTAGTTCCTTTTATTTTAATCTTTTTCCTACCATTTTTATATATAGCTTTCTGATGGGATTTGATTATATAACAATAGTCTTTCCTATGAAATAAAATATTATTTTAATATATCAATTATATTAAATTATTCAAAAAAAGCCGACGTTATAATTTTATTAACAATTGAATTTATCAGCATAAACTGCTATCATATCAGCAATAATATGTATATTCACATTAAATTATTTAAAGGATTTCAATTTTTAGAAATAATTTGATAGATAATTCTAATAGAGATAATTATTTTACATAATATTTTATCTAATTTCTCAATAATTTTTATAATCGTACATTTTTTTTCATCGCATCGCAACAAGTTTTTCAAATTTTTACTTAAAGAATTTCATCGTTTTGCTTCTATATATATATAAATTATACACTATTATTGGCTTCCTTTTGTAAATAAAGCAGTGTTTAATTTCGCACCGATTGAGTAAATCGCGTTCACTATTACCTCATAAATTTTAAAATAATTTACATAAAATTTTTTTACAAAACAAAAAATTATTATAGTATAAAATATTCGATAATTTTCGTACGCAATGTTTATATATAGTGCACACAAATTGAGCGTTTTAAACGCTACATTGCAAACGCAATATATGCATTTCAAATGGCATGTGTAAATTGATAAAATTACAGTTTGGCGTTAGCAACCATTTAAAAAAATGCACCTTTTTCAACACTTTTTACTCTCCACTTTATAATATTATATAAAATGTAAAAAAATAATCTATACCTTAAAATAGAATATTTAGAAATTAATGAAATATAAATGATAAGTTCGCGACCACGACCGCGGGCTGTTCTACCGGGGGATAGGGAGAGGGATCGGCAGAATTCGAGGGACCGGGATTTTCTGGTTGGTTGACGTTGAGTTTTAACTTTGTCATCATCGGGTAATTTTAGTAATTTAATTTATTGTTAAAATATCACAAATTTACCAAAGAATAAAACTTTCAGAATTTTATTTAACACAAAAAAAAAAAATTAAAAGAATCCCCAAAATAAAGGTATTTTTGCAACCTTTTATAATTTATCAAACAAAGAAAAAAAAATAACATGTTGTTATATAATATCGCGATACAATCATTCTTGAAACTGGTCAGAACCAGTTTCAAATACAATATAAAAATAAGGTATAATATCAATATAAAAAAAAGGACGATGGGAAAACAAAAGAAACAAGTGGAGAAAAACTTAAAGAAATAAGTTATACGGGACAAGAGGGGGGGGGAGGTAGAACATAACAATAAAGACAAAAGATAATATAATTTTCAAAGACAAATTCTTTTTTAGAACTTAGTTTAAATTTTGAATCGACTATATTAATAAAAACAACCTCGATGGAAAGGGATGCTTTACGTTTTTTATATTAAAAAGTACTGCAAAAAACGCTCAATTTCTGCTCACTATTACAAATAATGTCAAATTTATTATTCGTTAAAAAAATTATATTGTATTGATTATGATTTGATTATTTTTTAATTTTTCATAAATAATGATTTAGTTATCGCTTCTAAATTTTTAATTGTTTACCTTATCTGGCCCCTTACCCTCTTGGAATTTTGGGCAAACGATTGGGTTACTATTTTTTTTTATAAGTGAACTGCGCCTGATAGGCCCGAAATTTGTTTTATTAGCCAGATTTAAAAGTTTATTCGATTACAAGATAAATATTATTAACTTTGAGCTCATATGTTTTTATTTTGCTTTCAATTTTCATTCTATCGCTTGCATACTTGTTTAAATCAATCTCCACCCGTGCTAAATCGAGAATTAAATAAGCTAGTTATTACATTTTTTGTTCCAGGCCCTTGACTTAAATAGAGTTTTAAGTAAATTTTATTTAAAAATAAATAAGCTTATATCAATTATGATGTTAATTATGACGGAAAACTTGAAATTCAAATAGCACGGATTATGGGCGTTATTTGTTTTATTAAAAATTAATTAAATTTTTAAAATTGTATTTTTGGTTCTCGCTATCTGACATTAAAACAACTTTCGTTCATCACTCAATTCGATATTGGTTTCGAATGGATATAGTCAAGTCGGGATAAATTAATAAAAGATAGTAGACCCAAATTAATTTATATTTTAACATAAATTAAAAAAAATTTGATTACTTTGAAAATAACCAAAATAAAATGTCTTAATTCAAATGTGGTCTTAAAATTTTGAACGGTTGTTTTTCTTTATATCTATTGCTTGCTATGAAGTATATGACACGCAGCAGAATTTGAAAAAAAAGAATTAATATAAATTTCTGGGTTTGAACCACTTTCTGATAATAAAAATAAATCAAATAATCTAGTGACTCTAATATTTTTAAAGATATTTTCACATGATAGTCTTGAGCAGAAATTTTTCTTAATCTATAATAATTTTAAATTATAACTGTACAATCATTAAGACCTAAATCTTATAATAAATTCATATTTATTTATATCTTTTTTTCAGAGAGAACTAGAATACTATTTACAGACAATTTTAACTTCAAAGCACTTGAGAAATCATGAAGATACGGTATTTTTTAAAATAAATTTAATATATATACTCTATAAATTCTATATTTTCATATTTACATCGCTTTCGAATTGGAGCCGCTTATAAAATTTCAAAAAGACCCCGAAAATGATATTCGATAATTGGGAAAAAAACTTTTAATAACCTAATAAATAAAATAATTTTTAAGAAAATTAGGTTTTATTTAATTCAAAAAATAATTCTACACTAATTTATTAGGTTTCTTTTAAAATAATATAGTTTAATCATAATTTTACTAGTTATTAAAATTTATAAACGCTTTTAACTGAAAATTTAAATTATAGTATTAAATTAAATATTTTAAAAATGATTAGCTAAATATATATTTTTATATTTTACTTATTTTTCATTTTTGGGGAAGAGGGGGAAGTGAAGTTATATTCATTTAATTTTTATTTGTTTACAATGATGTAGTAAAAAATTTGTACATTTCCCCCTCCATTGCCTACGCTAATGGCAAACATTTTCTATAAATTACTATATTCGAGAGTTCTATGGCCATAAAACAAATTGTTCTGTTCAATCTATCTATAATAAAAATAAATTAATATTAAAAATTACCGCGTAGCTTTTTATTACGACCGTTGCTCGCCCCGTAATAATTTTTTATAAAGGCAAACGACATGATTTGCCTAATTATTAACTTTAAAAACATTTTCAAAACTTCGACCCAGCCCCCTTAAAAATATTTTGAACAATTTGTCCCGGAAAAATTTATTTCGATTCAACATAGATTTCATATACTTTAAAACCTATGGCTCACAACCCAAAAGATGGAAAGCGACCAGAAGACATTACTCTTATACTCTTCAAGGAAAGCAGAGAATTTGCTTGGGATTACACGTGTATTGGCGCTTTGGTGCCTAATAACTCACTTCCGGATTCAATTGTACACTCTATAGAATTTTGAACCTTGAAATTTTTTGAAAATCATTTATCTAAAAACGTGAGACTCCAACGATTTACCTCAAACAATACGTCTCTATTATCGATTTGTCAATTCAACTTGATCAATTCATGTCTAAATAATGCACAACAAGATGCTCATTTATGTTTTGTAAACTTATAAAAAACAATTTATTTTTTTTTCGTAATTTATAAAAAAAATCATAATAAACTTCGATTTCTAAAGCGAGGTTACCCTAAAGCTATGCTTTTCCTGAAATAGTTTAATTAATTTGTGACAAATTTTAAATATGATCGATTCGTTTAAAGTAGGGATTATATCAATTAGACACATACATAGTCTAATAATCGTATATTCTTTAGCTTTTATCAGAGTTCAAAAAAATTTTCGGCCCAGCCCCGCGTTTTATATTTCAGGCCCGGCCCCGGGTTTTATATTTCAGGCCCGGCCCCGGGTTTTATATTTCAGGCCCGGCCCCGGGTTTTATATTTTCAGGTCCGGCCCCTATTTTTTTAAAATATAATATATTTATTTTTGATTTAAATAGCTAATAATGGCGATTTCAAATATTTGATTTTAAAATAATCACCCGGCCCGGATATTTTTTAAAAAAAAATTTTCAGGCCTGCCCGGGAATATTTAAAAAAATTAAAATACAGCCCGGGCCGGTCTTAGGTGGCCTGCAAGTCTCCGGCTTTAGTAGACAACGAAATTAAAATTTAATATAAAACTATCAAATTTGAACATCAGATTATAACGCAATTTATTTAAGTAGTCATCTTAAAAAAATTATCTGCAAATATTAGCAATTATTTAAGGCCAAAAAAATGGCCTTCAAATTTTTCAAAAGTTTAGGAAAATAAATTTTACCCATAAACTTTAATATAGTTGATGTTTTGCCAAGTCAGTTACCTCTCTTTCAAATCTGAATACGGTTCAAAGGGACTCGAAGACGTTGCTAAAAAAAGATCCGGAGGCTATTACGGGCTTAAAGCTTTGAATTTATTCAAGAAAATTTTTATCAGATGGAGAAAAAGGTATAAATAATTTACCTTCTTCATGAAAAATGTTCATATAAAGTTAAGGAAATTAATATGTTTTCTCAAAATGGGGGGGGGGGGGGTTTATAGATTTATTTTATAAAATAATTCGATTAAGTGAAACATGTGGGAAAATATTGGTAAAATATAACTAACATTTTTAAAAAAATTTTAAGATAATTCATAAAAGGAAAAGAATAATGTTCAGAAATTTTTTTAAAAAATTTTTAAAAAAAATTCAAGATGGGTAGTTCTGAAAGATACATACTTTGCTTACTCTGACATGAAAATAATAACGGAAGCCGATCAAAGTTCCTCACCCACCACTACAAGGAGCGGAAATAAATGTTGCAAATCGAATTGCGACAAAAAATGCTGCATTAACGGCATGAAAAATCTATTTTTCTGCTGCGACGACTTATTCGACGACGATATTATACCAGGAGAAAGCTTTAGAAATTCCAGAAATATAAGCTGCGTCATGTTATTAGACCCTTCCTTCAAAGGTAACATCATATTATAACGTGGTAATTTAACTATTTTAATGTTTTTTGAAGATGGTTAGCTATCAAGGTAATATACCATATATAATTGGCTTAGAAAATTGACAAATTTTATTTTTTTATATAAAACTTCAAGCTTCTAAAATTTTGTTTTTAATTTTAACAATTTTTTAAGTGAAATATATTTGCCTTTTTTTCTGTAACAACTAAGAATGAAATAATTTTCTAAAAGCGGAATTGTAGATTCAGATGCTTTAACTAAAAAAATACGCTGTTTCCCTATAACCGTAATTTTTGTACCCCAAATCTATTTTATATTAAGGATGTAAAAACAGTGAAAAAAACGAAAAAAACTGATTGGTAGATTATTTCCTATAAGGATTATAAGATTATTTTAATTCTTATTAATAAATTAATTTTTTTTCTGGCATCGAAAACGTCAAAAGCTCATATTCAGACAAAGCCTCCTATAGGCAGTAAATTTATGAATGTGTTGGACAATATGACTAGAAAGAACAACCACAATCCAAATTTTATTTCTCACCATTATTCAAACTATGGAAACGATAATGTGCGACACATGATAGAACTTGATAATTCTAAACTTACAGGTTTTAAAAATAATATTTTTATTTAATTTTGTTTAAACTTCTGAAATTTAATTATTTTACTATGGAAGATGGGGGGGGGGGGGGTGTTGAAACAGTTTCAATTCATTCGAGAACATGTTTTTAGCTTTTATAGACTGTAAGATTTGTGACAAATAGTGCAATAGGCCAACGAAAATAATAATCGTATAAATGCAGAATTTATGAATCGAATAATTTAATATTCGTATTCGTATAAAATAAATTTTGTTATTAAACTAATTTAATATAAAAAGTTAATTTTATATTCATTTTAAAAAAAATTATAAAGAATAAATCATATAAGTATATTAATGTTATTATATAATTTATTTTTTGGCATATCTCTCGTTCATTTAATAAAAACTTAATTCTACCCTAAAGATGAAAGGGTGCTCAAAATATTAGAGAGACAAAATTTATATTTGCTGTACTTTTGATAAATTAGGCGAAAATGTAACGAGCATTGATGGCGATGAAAGAGGCGGAGATAAGGACTTGGGAGAGGTTGAACATGGAACGAGATTCAAAATGAACCGATTGGTTATACAAAATAGATCGCGGTTTGATAATCAATAAATTAAATTTTAAAATAATATTATTATATACATAATTATGTTTGTGGAGATCATCATTCGACTCTCTTTATAATTGTAAAAAAATCTTTTTTGTTTAGAAAACTCCTAATAAAATTTAAAGACGAAAGAGAGGCCGACGAATGGCTAAGGCATATAAATGAAGACCTGCTATGTTCACCCGTGGCTAGACTCATGATGCAACAACAAAGGTACAAGTCTTTCGCGCCTGTTAGACCGGATTCTCACGCTTTTTGGTTTTTATTTATAATGTATAATTTTGAAACAGAAGTAAAGTAAATCTTTTGTAATTTTCATGCATAAAAAATCTTTCAAAATGAAATCAAAAGTTAAAAAAATCTTGTTCAAAAATTTTTTGTATATTTTTTTTTCAAATTCTGAAGAATAATAAAATTAAGAGTGTAACAATAGAGCATTTTTTTTATTCTCAAAATTTCAAAATAACTTAAATAAAATTTAAAAACATATTTGTCTTTTTTCCAATATTTTTTAATTAATTTGAGATTCGTTAAATTAAGTTTTTGTCTGACCAAGATTTTAAAAGCACTTAACAGGAACTCTGAAAGTTAGATTTGGTAAAATTTAATCAATTTACAAAGTTTCATTCATTTTTCAGAGTGGTGGTCGAAACACTTGTCGATATCACATAGAATAATCATTAATAACTACATTCCTTGAATTCTTTTGGTTAATAAATGTTTATATTATTAACACCTCAATGTTCAAATTCAAAATTTTCCTTCTCGTTTTTTTAAATGAGTAATTTTTTTTATTAAAACACGGAAGTAAAATTGGCTAATAGATTATTTTGGCCTTGATCAATATTACATTTCAGATATTTTATGACAACCTTATATATCCAATGTTTTATTAAAACTTGAAATTTACATTATATAATGTAAATATTATACTTTCATAATCAATGTTATATTTTTTATTTAAAATTCCCGCAAAAAATTTAGTTTTGCCTATGTATCAATTTCATTTGATTTTATAGATCTTATATTTTTCCTTTTTTTAAGTGAATATTTTTTTTATAATTTATGCTATTGAAGTGAATGATAAGGAAATCAGTGTGGTCATCTTTCTCGGAGGAGGATGATGCAATAACTTCATTAGAATCTTATGGGAGTCGGGTTGTATGGCTCAATAGCATGGTATTTGGTGTACTCCACCCCCTATTTTTGAGAATTTTTAGAATATAAATTTATACTCACTCTTCCTACCACATACCTAATTATTAAAACATTTATTTTGCACTTTTTCTATACGCAATAATTATCTATTTTTTAAATTGATGAAAATAATAACAAAAAATTTATTTCCTTTTATACCCAATAAATATCCAAAAAAAAATATAAATATGTTTTAAAGGCACACAAGTCAAGAACAAGGCAGTTAGTAATTCAATTACTAAAATCTGTCAAAATCCTCATGAGAGAAAAAAATTAGAGGCCACATACCTATATTTACCCCCCTCCCCTCTTCTTCAAATATATTTTAATCCTTATTCTTTACCCCCTAGAAGCCTCCTGCCGACCTGAATGATATATGGAGGCAAATGGCCTCTACCCTTCCCCCCATCCCAATCCATGTTTCATGTATACACAGTAATCCTTTAAAGAAAAAAACGTTAAGGGTTTTTGATAAAATATTTGTAAGATGTATTAATGGTAGTGTTTGAACCGATTTTTAAAAACGGCGAATTCAATTTTTAGTCAGAAAAATGGCTTAACGAGAATTCGTAATGGATATCCAAACCTTTGTGCTATCATTAGTGTCGATTTAAAACTTTAGACACTAAATAACTGAGACTATAATTATTAATTTTATTTATTTTTATTATATTTGTTTTATTAAAGTTTTTGAAAACATAAAAAATCTACCTAATTTTCTATTAATAAAGTAATAATTTAAAAAAATATACAAAATATTAGATTTGGTGCCAGCCAGGCCCTAAAAATAAACAAATTCAATTATAAGCAGATCCACGAAATTTCGACCAAATTAGTCGAATAGTGCTAAAGTTTTAGTCGATTTCCTCAACTATTAAAATCTTCAGGTTTGCATAATATTGTTCTGGATAAAATATTATTTTTAACGTCGCAAATTGAGCAGTTTAACAACACTAATTAATGTTGTTTACGTTAGGCAAGCAATGCTACAACAATGCTAAATATAAATATTGGTAAAATTCTAAGGATTTCTACGAAACTAATTAAACCATGGTATTAATTAGTGTGATTTTAACTTTATTTAGGCTATTAAATGGAGGTGTCTTATGTTGCATTAGACTTAGTAGGATGCAATTAGCAGAATATTTTAGTGATGTGTCGCAAACAGATTGTTAAACTTTAGTGAAATTCTAAAAAAAATTTTAATTTCGAACAATTTACAGGATGCTTGCAGAATTTTAAATTTATTGTAACGATATTTAGCTTCTGGTGGTATGTGAATGTGAAAACAATACCACAAATTTAACTAACCATTTATTTATTTTACCTTACAATTTACTGTATAATTTATCTAACTTTCCGAATTTATTAATTTTATATGAATACCGAATGGAAATTAAATTAACCATCCTATTAACGCACGCCGAAAGGATGATGATTAAGATTAAATTAGTCTTACTAGACTAAAAAACACAGCCGTTTAAAATATTTAGACTTGGCATAGTTTTTCCCTGAAGGGGTGCCTGTATCATATGGTACCCCCTACGGGGTTCTCAATGTCATGAGCTTAGTGGGGGTATAGCAAATTGATTATATATTTTAGGCCAAGAGATTGATGCCCTATTTATTAATAATACTGATAAATGATTACCTTCCCATTCATTAAGTCTTCATTTATTATAAAACTAAAGTATAAAAATATACAAGACAAAGAAGTAATTGAGATAATTTTTTTTTAAATATAATCCAAAATAAAACAATATTTGATGGGCTTTTTTCAACTTTTTAATATAATTATAATCTTTCTCTCTAATTATAAAAATTATGTCCATTTTAAACAGACTATTTTTAAATATATAAAATAAATGTTACTTAACATTCACGTAACATAAAATAAAGAAACAGTTGCTGGCCTTGCCCCTGTCTATCAAAGTCATCCGTTAGAATAATAGAAAATTAAACAATCATAAATTTCGGTATTTCCTGTTTTCCTAGTTTCTAGAATTGTAATACATACTAGTGGTCACGTCTATGGGTTAAAAATTTTAAACAGGTAAAGGGGGGGGGGCGTCTAAAAATATTTTTAAAACAATTGGTGGCAGAACTGGTGAATTGAAAATATTTTCCTAGAAAAATTGCATATTTTATAAATTTAAATTTATATTAATATAAAATAAAAAAGAGCCAAAACAACTAATCAAATGATTTCTAAACATGGAGCGGGCAGGTGGGTTAAACAAAATTTTTAGATAAATAGGCAGACGGGCGAGTGGGTTAAATTTTTTAATACAATAGGCGGAGAGGCGTTCGGGTCAAAATGCCCATTGTATACCTAATTGTATTAATTTCTCCATAGTTTTAACGCTTGGTGATTTCGTTAATTGTTGATTTTGAGTCATAAACTTTATTATAGCCAAGATAAAAGTTGAGAGTATCTTGTTCTCCAAAACACATATATATATTTAAAAAGTAAATCAGGTGATATTTAATTTAATTTTATAAGATTGAAAATCCTTTAGTAACTAGATAAGAAAGCGTTAGGGTTATTGCAAAGCAATTTCTCGATATTATTGTTAATCTAACACATCTGATGCAATCCATAAATTCAAACCTTGAAGGAACTATAATACGACCTGTAATTATAGATTTGATACCGAAATCTAAAAATTATCAGGATTTCGGAGATTATTCCAACAAATGACTTCGATGACTAGTAGCACAGAAACAGATGATCGATCAGAGAATTCATTAGTTGACTCAGCAAATAACACCTTTCAATTTTTAGTGTTAGCTAATACTCCCATACCGATACTAAAGGCTATAAAGCCGGTCCCTCTTTGTTAATTCATAGTTTCGTCCAAGCTATTCAGAGAAATGTATTAGATATTTCAAAGAAACAATCACGAGAGGCATCTTTAATGCTCCCTTTTTAGTGGGTCTATTTTTATCTATATTTACAACATCCATATGTACTCGTTTATTGCCTTATTCATTTTTTATTTTAAATATGTATAATTAGGTTTGTAGACGGAGCTAGTTATTTTTCTGCCGTTGCTGATGCTCTATATAGTGCTAAGGATGAAATCTTTATCACGGATTGGTGGTAATTAATATAAATTTTTACTTCACTAGTTAGAGCCTTGCAAATTTAATTTTTTCTTGTTCGAGCTTCTTTAACCCAAAATTTTATTTAGTTATAAACCCGATTCCGGCCCAAATTTTTTAATTGAATTTAATTCATACCATCTTTATTATATAATTTCCATACATCTTAGATAATTATTAATTGTAAATTACTTTTAGATTGAAGAAATTTTGAATTGTTATCATTTATATAAGATTAAATTTTGGTTATGGTCTCTTAGTTTTATAAATTTTACTCAGTCATCTTTCGGGCTGATATATAGATCTTTAAGATATTAGATAGCTAAGTCTGAGAGCAGAATATTAAATAATAAAATTTAATCAAAACTTTATCAGGTACCGGCTTAAGTCCATATTTTAATATAGTGTCTATATGAATGCTTATTTAAAATAATATTTAATGATATATTTTTTTTTTGCTCTGCACAGGTAACCTTATTAGAGAAAAAGTATTTTATTGGCTAGAAGTATTTCTGCCCAGTTAATAAGGAGGCCTAATTTGGGCTAGGGTTAATCAAAGTTTAATATTAGATTATGGAAATGCTTAATTTTATTATACACTAAGCCTATATTCGTTGCAAAAATCTTACAGATACTTAGGGCCAATAAGTATCAAGTTAGTTATTACTGAATTACTCCAAACTAAGGACTGATACCAAGCCTGTGGACTATTTTCGAGGCTAGCTAAGCTATGCTACAAAGATAAGGTTTCCGATTTATATTAGATTATGAGAAATACTATATCATATTAGTCTAAGCTCACATTCATAGGTAAAATCAAAAATTACACGAAAAAAATAATAATTTATTCATCTTTTTTTTCTTAAAATTATAATTGCAAATAAAAATAAATTTATTACATTATTAAATAAAATACAAATTTATTAATAATTATTAACTCTAGTTGGGTAATCGGTTTAGCCTAGCCAAATTTTTTTTGGCTATGGCTAAGCCTGAGCCGATTATTCTGATCAGCTAACGTCCTTCTCTGTAAGATATGCTTAGCCTAAATTACTATTTATTTATTTTTATTAAAATATATATATATTTATTTTATTTATATTTTTTACTTATTGTTAATATATTTTATTATTATCAAATAAACATATGATATGATTTAATATTTTTTATTTATATACGCCATATCGCACATAAACGCAAAGGAAATCCTGGCAGTAGGAATGGGAGCACTGCTGGCCATCAACAATTGTGGTGTACCGCCAGTAATCTTTACAGACTTAACTATAACATACTAAGTATTCAGGAAAGGTGGCTCCAAGTCTCCTTTGATTGAGATTGTCATCACGCAACTGCTGAGGAACTGGGCTTACCCGACTTCACCGCAATAAGCTAATTAAGTGGATCCCACTGATGAAAATCCAGCCGACGAGCCATCTAGAACCTGGACTGTAACAGATCAGCTGCAACTCTGTTCGACCTGCCGCAACAACCGAGACTAGAACAAGGCATAAGAGACCTGAAGATCTGCACTCATTATTTGCGTCCGAAACCATCAATACTCCCCCGCTCATCTCGGGAATGTCGGCATCATCGACGGAAACTCTCAACTTGGAACAAATATCCATATATTAAAATTTGAAGTAGCAATATCAAAGAGTTTTCCGTAAAAAAAACGACATAATGTAGAACGATTTATCCGCGAATATTTATTTATATAAATACTCATACATTATTTACATCCATTATCGTCGCTTTGTACATTTCTTTAAAATATTGTTTTACACTTATTTTTACGTTAACTTGATTATTACCCTTCCGATCCTATCCCTATCGTTTATAACGGAGAGGATGTCAATAGAAATCAACTGCGAAGCTCGGAGGTGGTGCTTTTCTTTGGCTTCATCCTTAAATTTTTCGAAAGAAAATCAAGCTAACGTAAAAATAAATTTAAAACAATATTTTGTACAAAGCGAGGATAATGGATAATTGTAAATAATGTATGAGTATTTATACAAATAAATATTCGCGGTTGAATCGTTTTACATTAAGTCGAGAGAGTTTTTGTCAATGGTGCGGACATTCCAGAGATGAGCGAGGGAGTATTGATAGTTTCGGACCCATATAACGAGTGCGAGTCTTCAGTGTCTCTTATGACTTGTTTAATCCCGTTTGTTGCGGCAGGTCGAGCAGAGTTGCAGCAGATCTGCCTCTAGAAGTTCTAGATGGCTTGTCAGCTAGATTGTCAGCTAGATTTTCATCGGTGGGGATCTGCTTAATGTTTTGGCTTACTACCGTATAGTCGGGTAAGCCCAGTTTTCTCAGCACTTGAGTGATGACAATTTCAATCGAAGAAGACTTGGAGCCACCTTTCCTGAATTCGTATTATGCTACAGTTGAGTCTGTAATGATTATTGGCGGTACTCGAACCTTGTTGATGGCCAACATTGCTCCAATTCCTACTGCCAGGATCCTTAGCGTTTATGTGCTATATATCATGAGTAGTAATGTTAAACACCAGAGTTGCTTCTTTGTAAGCAATTGACAGGTTATTGATTCCCCAGAAGGATATTCCGGTGAATTTCATGCGTCCGTGTATACCGCATTATTTGCGGGATATCTAATGCTGATGGGTGCTTGCAGCGCGTCAACGATGATCTGCGCCTTTTGGAAGGCCATTTATGAGTTTATTAATGGCGTAAGCTCTGCGCTGTTCATGGTATTGTAGTACGGCGAGAAGAGCCTGGACATTCCCATGATGATATACACGAAGTGGTTGATGACTCCTAAGACTCTAGCAGCGAGCAGGCCACCGATTGCCTGATGTTGGTATGAATGTTGCCGAATATTTCGAACGAGCGAGTCGCCGTCGGGTGTTGTCCGGTATGAGTGTTTTATATTGTAATTGGTGGAAATACTGTCTGTGTATCCTTCGTCCTCCATGGCTCACGATACCTGTGAGGATGTCGTTCATGGCTGGGAGAGCTGATCCTACCTATGGCACGTATGATAGACGCTGTTTCGTCCTCCGATCTGCTGTTGACGGAGGGATGCTGTTGACGGATTGTATACCTTAGTCACTACCACTCGGGCGGGAGATTGTCCGCGATTGGTACTGACGGGAAGGAAGGAATGGAAAGATTATCCTAGTTTGAATCTTCATATCCTTGCGGGTCTTCAGGAGAGAGCAGTTGGCGCCTCAGTTTCTATAGATATTCATTTATCGTTTTAAGCCAATCTGGGAACTGTACTGTCTCTCCTCTTCTGACCGGTGGGCCTAGCTCGAGCATATATTTGGATTTGATTAGAATTTTAAATCTTCTTTATAAAACAATCTTTGAGATGAAATCTTTTATATTTTTTGATCAGTTTTGTAAGATTACCTCTTTTTTGATGAAGGTGGTTTTTTCTATATAATTTTTTTAAATATATATTTATAGATTAAACTTTTTTGTGTTATTTTTTATAATTTTTTAAGGATTATTTTAAAGTGACAATTGTCATATTCGTCATTTTTTAACTTTTTGAAATTTCCGGACGCAAACGGTTAAAAAAATTTATTGAAAATATTTTAAATTATTCAATGATAATTTTCTTTGGAAAAATGACAATTGTCATATTCGAATTAATTTTTTTGACGCCTATCGGCAAAAATATATTTGCTAACCTATTATATTGAAATTTAATGAAGATGCACCATAGAAATTGAAAATTATCAAAATTGTTAATTCTAAAGTTTTTTGAATTTTTGACGCAAATGGGCAAAATTATGTATTGTTAACGTGTTAAACTAAAATTCCAATGATTATATACTATAGAAATGTGACAATTCTCATAATCGTTATTTCTAAACATATTTTAATTTTTTTTGACGCAAATCGGCAAAAATAGATATTGTTAACCTATTAAATTGAAATTTCAATGAAGATGCACCATAGAAATTTACAATTAGCATAATTGTTAATTGTAAAGTTTTTTGAATTTTTGAAGCAATTGGCATAATTATGTATAGTTAACGTGTTAAACTAAAATTCCAATGGTTATATACCATAAAAATGTGACAATTCTCATAATCGTTATTTCTAAACATATTTTAATTTTTTGACACAAATGAACAAAAGTATGTATTGTTAACATGTTTAATGAAAACTTCAGTTAAGATGTACAATAGAAAAGTGACATTTGTCATAATTGTTAACATTTTTAATAAAAACCTCAATGAAGATGTACAATAGAAAAGTGACATTTGTCATAATCGTTATTTTTAATCATATTTGAATTTTTTTGACGCATATCGGCAAAAATAGATATTATTAACCTATTAAATTGAAATTTCAATGAAGATGCACCATAGAAATTGACAATTATCATAATTGTTAATTCTAAAGTTTTTGAATTTTTGACGCAAATGGGCAAATATGTATTGTTAACATGTTAAACTAAAACTCCAATGGCTCTATGCCAATGACAATTCTCATAATCGTTTATTTCTAAACATATTTTAATTTTTCTGACGCAAATGAACAAAAATATGTATTGTTAACATTTTTAATTAAACTTCAGTGAAGATGTACAATAGAAAAGTGACATTTGTTATAATTATTATTTTTAAACATATTTAGGGCAATAATATGAACTATTAACATGTAAAATTAAAATTTCAATGAAGATGTACCATAGAAAAGTGACAATTGTTTTAATCATTAATTTCAAATAAATTCGAATTTTTTCGACGCAAATGAGCAGCAACATATATTGTTAACATGTTAAATTATAATTTACCATAGGAAAGAGAAAATTGTCATACGTCATTTTTTAAAACTTTTCCAATTTTTTTTGAGAAATTATTTAAAAAGATATATTGTTAAAATTCATTGAAATTATAATCAGAAAATTGGTAATTGTCATAATCATCTTCGTTCTTATATTAGGATTAGAATTTATATCACTATTTTTGTACATTTATTCATGTCCCGAATGGATATTTAAAAAATGCCAATTTGTCCATGTATTTGAGGAAAAATCTATATTTTCCATATGTTTATAAATTCACAATCTTAACATTAAATTTATAGTATGTTGATTGTACTGTTTATATCATTGACAAATAAAATTCATATGATTTTAAGTTCTTTTAAATATCTTACCTTGCTTTCATAGCTAACGCGAATTCGCGGCTAAGTATACAAAGCAACAACCATTAATTTGAGCATCATCATAATAACTTAAATCTCTAATTAATCACCGGAATTAATTTATACTTTAATAATCTATTTTTTACTTAGTATACATACATGAATTTCAACCCTCTTCAGTCACCACTTTTCATATTTTTTGAAACTTTAAGCAGCATAAAAGGGACGACGATTATGAGCATTAAAATTTCCTTATTTTTTTCGCTAATATTACCAACATATTTCTCACAGAAATTGGAAAAGTTTAAGAAAGACGCAGAGTTGTTAAAGGATCGAATCAAAAGATCGCCGATCCTGGATTCGTTCCTAAATTTGTTAATTTTCTCGGATTTAAGATCCTGACCTTAAATTGTGGATCGTGATCGATATCATTTTTTTAAATATTCGATCCCGATCCTTTTAAAAATTATTTTTTTACTTAAAAAGCAATAAATATAATAAAAATTTTGAAAATTAAATTTAAATATTATTTAAAAAAAATATCTATCTACATGATATTTTATCAACCACCATTCCACCAAATTTTATATTTCATTAATTTCCCAAATTTTTTGTAAGAACAAGTTATATTTATTTATTATATTATAATATAAATTCTAGGTTTTAATAATTTCCTCCATTATAG
This sequence comes from Gordionus sp. m RMFG-2023, assembly GCF_954871325.1. NCBI lineage: Eukaryota > Metazoa > Nematomorpha > Gordioida > Chordodea > Parachordodidae > Gordionus > Gordionus sp. m RMFG-2023. Next base: position 37,437,250 of record NC_088777.1, on the reverse strand, counting down.
ATTTGATACATCTACTTCTATTGATGTGACAGCAGATATAAGTGAGAATGAGAATCTTTTGCCATTTCATAATTTACGTAAGTATTTTACTTTATGTGAAATGGATGGAAGTAACCACACAATGATTTATGCAAAATGCTCTTTGTGCAAAAACAAAATATCTTCTTCAAAGATTAGCAGTCAACTTAAAGAGGCATTTAGAAGTGATTAATTCTTTTTAAAATACAATTTTTATTATTTGTGAAGATCATAACAATATGCACATAATAAAAATTATAGATTTCCTTCACTATATATGATGACAGTAATATATTGGCATCAATAATTCACCCAAAGTTTATGCTCAATTGGCCTTTTATTAATCTGCCACAAAATTTATTGTTAAAAGAAAGGCTAATTGCCCATTTAGAAAATTACAGGGTCAACCATATGCAGATCCTTCAAATGAATGCATGGATATACCTTTTTTGGGAAAAACTCGTCACAAATTGCTCTTTCCATTAATAATTTTTTTTATTCTAATGATGATTTAGTGAATATTTTTAATAATTATGTTAATTAAAAAAAACATTTATTGAATATAACACACCTTTACCATCAAGCGCTCCAGTGGAGCGCTTGTTTAGTAAAGCTAAACATATACTTAATGAAAAACGTGGTTGTTTTAATGGTGATAATTTAGAAAAAATTTTATTATTAAAGGCTAATTTAATTATAAATAAATATATTCTAATTGTTATACTTATATTATATTATTCAATTACAATAAATTTATACATATTTTTTTTTTATATTAGTTAATTTTGTATCGATCAGAAATTTAAATAAAAAAAGGTCGATCCTTGATTTCGATCCTCTTTTTTTCAAAAGATCGTGATAGGGATTCGATCTTTTTAAAAGGATCGATTAACAAGCCTGAAGACGATTATGACAATTGTCACTTTTCTGAATTATAATTTCAATAAATTTTAACAAAATATCTTTTTTTAATAATTTCTCAAAAAAAATGGAAATTAAGAAAGACGATTATGACAATTTTCACTTTCCTTGGTGCATTTTAATTATAATTTAACATGTTAACAAACACATTTGCCCATTTGCGTCGAAAAAAATCAAATTTATTTGAAATTAATGATTATAACAATCGTCACTTTTCTATGGTACATCTTCAATGAAATTTTAATTTAACATGTTAATAATACATATTTTTGTCCATTTGTGTCAAAAAAAATTAAAAATAACACTTATGTTAATTGACAATTTCTCTGATAGATTTTCATTGAAATTTGAATTTAACATGTTAACAATATATATTTTTGCCTATATACGTTAAAAAATTTTTAAATAAGTTTAAAAATACCAACTGTCATTTTTCCAAAGAACAACTACTTATAATTTAACATTTTTGCAATATATGTTTGTAACCGTTCGCTAAAAATTCAAACATGTTTAAAAATACCTATTATTACAACTGTCATTTTTCCTGAAAACATCGTCATTGAATTTATAATTTAACATCTTTACAATCTATGATTATACTCTACATCAAAATATTTCAAAAATATTAAAAAAATAACATAAAAAAGTTTAATATATAGATATTATATTTAAAAAAATTATATAGAAAAACCACGTTTAATATACATAAAATAAAGAGATAATTTTACAAAAATGATCAAAAAATATAAAAGATTTCACCTCAAAATTGTTTTATAAAAACACAAAAGAATTCCTTAAAAACAAAATATATGCTCAAAAATCTTTTTTTCGCTTAAATGGGAGAAATATTCATTAGTAAAATGTAACAAAAACATTATAACAAAACAATAGCGCTTGACATCTTTTTTATCATAAAAATATAAATAAATAAATAGTAATTAAGGCTAGGCATAACTTACGGAACACCGACGGACATTAGCCGATCAGAATTAAATCGGTTCAGGAGTCGTAGCCAAAAATAAAGCTATGGTTTAACCCTAGCCTAAAAAAGTCTAAGGTTTAACCATAGCCTAAAAAATCGGCTAAAGCTTATACGTAGCCAAAAAAAATCGGCTATGGCTTAGCCTTAGCTAAAAAAATATACCCATTTATTAATTACTCACAAAATAAACAATACAACTTTATTATTATTGATTTCTCTCGAATTCACGGGAGAAAAAATAATAATAAAATACAAAATTAATCATTATCCATACTCAATCAATAATTAGTTGTCATAGCTTTGTAAGCAATTTTTTGAAAACATAATTATACTCGGGGACAATATAACATTTATTTTTGAAGATTGATATATTTTGTAAAATTTTTATTTTTAATTATGTTTTCAAATAATAAGCTATGACAACTAATAGGTATCTGTTAAATTTTGCCTACGAATGTGAGCTTAATGATTAATAAATTATAGTATTTTTCATAATATAATATAAGCCATAGCCATTATTCTTGAAGACTAGCCCTTGGCTAATATGGCCCATTAGCTTGATATCAGGTCTTAGTTTGAACCGCGTAGTTCTGTTGAAACTAATAATTACTTATTTGCTTCAACAGTCCTTGATTTATTTAGATTTTATTGGTTTGTTGTATAATAAAAAAATTTTTTATCATTCTAATAAAAACTCTAACACTTATTTTTGTAGCATGGCCCAAAGTTAATCTCGAACGAGGTCCATAGTCTTTATATCAGGCCTTAGTTTGACCGTTAGCCTAATAAATTCTTATTGACTGCTTCGCATTGCTCACTACCCCTAAGAATCCGTTATATTTTACAGAGGAGCATCGTCTACATGATAGAAAATGTTTTGGAAACAAATTCCTCTCCAAATCTTTAATTTTTGATAGTTTTGTTAAATGACAATTAAGCATAATTACAATTCCAAATTTATTTAATTATGTAATATGAAAAGGTTAAGTCCGCAATACTATTTGAAAAGACCTTTGGATAAGGATTGCGGAAAATGGAGACTCGATAATATATTGAGGAAAAAAGCGGTAATATCATACTTTTTTAAATTATGTTTTTAGGCCTAGATATATATGTAATTATAACATATTTAATTATACATGTCTCATGGTAACTTTAATTATAAAATCTTAATTACTGAATGGAAAAATGGAATGTTATTATTAGTATAAAATGGTTCAGCAATAAGTAAGTCATACTACTTCATCCTAGGACTATTGAATTACCCTAATCATTTTCAAAAAAAATTAAAATGTACCATATGAAAAGTAAATATTAAAATTTAGATCAGGGCATTAGTGAAAATTGCTATTAATTATTTAATTTTCTTCAAATTATTGTTCCAATTTTTTAAACTATACTTCATTAATTTCAAGATACAGAATCTGGAGATAGAGTTTATTATAAAGAAATATAAAAATAATAAATTTATATATTTTTAGGAAGATGGTGTTAAAATCTACATAATGATTTATAAAGAGGTTGCTTTGGCCCTTGGTATTAACAGTTTCTATACCAAGCAAGCTCTCAGGAATCTGCATCCTTACAACATTATAGTTCGTTTTTTAATTTTGAAAAATATTTTTCTTGAAAATAATAAAAAAGATAGATAAAAGAAAAGAATGATATATATTTTGATTAAAAAGGATATTCTATTATATAAAATCTTAAGGTATTAAGACACCCGGACCACCTCAAATCACAAGTTTATATGTGGGCTCATCATGAAAAGATGGTGTGCATAGATCAGAGGATATGCTTTTTGGGAGGGCTGGATATATGTTACGCAAGATGGGATGATCATCAACATAGGTGAGAATTTTTATTAATTTTATATTTTTATATTTGATCCTCAAATATTTTTTTATTGGTCAAATCATTTTATTTATTTTAAAATAGGATATATACTCTAAATAATTAAAAATATATATATTAAAAAACAAATAAGCAAATATTAAAAATGAATTTAAAAAAATATATATATAAAAGAACTGAGAAAAAAAATTTTAAAAAAGGGGTACATATCATCCTAGAGAATACTGTTGATTCAATGTTTTATTCAGAAAAAGAATATGCAAGCCTAAAGATTTAGCTCATAGCTATGACAAAGGTTGGACATCTATTAGTGAAATCTCGAGGCTTAGACAATATTTTTCTGGCTAAGATATTGAGTTAGCCGTTTTTAAAAATCGGCTCAAATCGAGCCGTTTCACAACACTAATAGAGATGAGTGAATGCTTAAAAAATTGGACCTGCAGATTTCCAGGGAAATCTGCTGACGAAGGTAAAATCGGGGTCCTCTGAGATCTGTCTAGTGAAGGTCACGGTCCGGTCTTTGGTCCGGACTGGACCGATACCCTCGGACCGGACCGGACCACGGTCCTTAAAAAAAGATCGATCAAGACCGTGGTCCTAAATAAAAAGATCTGTCTAGGACCGGTCTTTTTATTTGTTTAAAAAACATATTTTTTTTAACCTAATTTAATTTGTTTTATCATTTTATTAAATATAAGAGTATTATATAAACAATATAAAATTATTATGAATAATATAATAATTAATACAAATATTTAATTTAAATAAATGCTAATGCCTTTGTTTGTAGAACTTCCTTGGAAGGAATTAGAAGAGGGACTTAATGGAGGCGGTAGATCTATTCCATTCTTTAACCAAGAACCCATACACATCAAAGCTTGTATTGTTTTGTTTGAAAGCCTATTCCTTTTTTTTAGTGACAAGATCTCCTACTTTCGAAAATATTTGTTCACAGGGGACAGATGTTGCTTGAATTGCTAAAAAATTTCTAGCTGCTAATGAGAGGACTGGAAATCTATATAATAAACTATTATGACTATTTAAAAAATATAAAAGACCTTTCACTATTGGCTTTCCACCATACTAATATGTAATCCTTTAATGAAACAAGAGGTTCATTCAAATAGGTGTGAAGGATATATTTTCTTCAATGATTTCTACGTATATATGATCCCCTTCTGAATTTCTTTTTTTGGGATAAAATTCTTTCTAAAAAACTAAATTCATTGATTTCCTCCTGGCGCAAATGTTTGAAAATTAGGATTTAATAAATAAATATTAAAAATATACCTGAGAATCCGTTATTCCTGTATTTTTTTTATTTTCCTTAAATATTTTGAAAATTTGGTCATATACTCAATTCTATTAAGAGTATTAGGCATGTAAACTTGTTTTAATCTCGGATCCAATAATGTTGAGACATATGATTCATAGCAAAATAATTCTTTGAGATATTTCTACATTTTAACCAGCATGTTATTAAGAATTTCTTTTCTTGTATTTTTATTATCCTTTTTTATATTATTTTAAATTTCATTATTTATATTCTCCATATATAACATGGAAATCCCAACTGTAGGATATTTGGATCCTGATAAATCAAGTGTGGTTTTATAGAAGGGCCTTAGAAAATCTACAGTCTCTTTAAGGTCTTTTTTTTCACACTCAGTAAAGAAAACCACTTTAAATTGTTTGTAATTCAAAAAAAGTACTTCTTCTATAGCATCCATGTTCTAAAAATTAAATATTTTTTAAAAATAATTGGATAAAAATGTAAATACCTCATAAATTGTATTCATCATTAAATAGGAGCTATTCCATCTAATAGGGATATCAGAAGGGATTTTAAATTTTGTAATACCCTTATTTTCACATATTTGTACATATGCTTGATTTATTTTGGGTGATTTATTTATAGAAAAGGCTATGTCTCTACACTTTTCTAGGATAGTTGTAATATATGATAAACCTTCCTGAGATATTAGGTTTAGAATATGGGCACAGCATCTAAAGCCTTTAAATTTTTGTTCCTTATAAATATTCCGCAAAATATCCATGCTTTTTAGGATGTTATTGGCATTATCCGTAGTACAGGCCAGTATATTCTTCTCCAATTGATATACATAAATTACCTCTTTTATAGCTAAGGATATTTCTTCAGAAGTATGAGGAAATGGGATATGATTTATATCAAGTAAAATATTTTTTAATGTAAAAGAAGAATCAATATAGTGTGCAGTAATGGCTATAAATGAAATATTATTTATATTGCTCCACATATCTGTGGTAAAGCTTATTAAAGAATTATTTTTATTTAAAATATCTTTTAGAGAATTTCTTAGTTTCTCAAAATTAGCTGTATAAAAATTTTTAACTTTGTTTTTTGACCAAATTATAGCAGTTGAGTTTAAATATTTGATTAAATTATGAAGACCTGAACTTTCTAAAGTCTTCATTTGCAGAGAGTCCATTATTACCCATTTTATAATGAGTTGGTTCATATGATCTGTTTGGAATTTATACAATGGTATTGAAGAAAGTGATTTTGTACTTGTGGGGGGGCATATTTAAATTAAGAGTAGATTGTGTTTTTGAGATATTTTCATTATTAGAAGTATAAATTTTATGTTTTATCAAATGTCTGCTTAAGGTACCTAATTATTTTATTAAGAATAAGGTTAAATTATTTTGACAATGAATTATTCAGACAGTTTCTTAAGAAAAAATAGATATATAAATAATAACCAAAATATTTTAATAATAATACTGCTTATTTTGATTAATTTATTGCTTAAAAAATTATAAACAATTATTTTGTTACTTGTTGCTGACGATATGTTAAATTTGGTATTACAGTGAACACATATTCTATGTTTTTTATTAGGACTATAAGTAAAATGTTTCTTGGACAAACTTATGGTTTTCATATTGTAAAAAAAAAATTAACAAAATCTAAAATAACTCCTCTAGAAAAATATCATAAAATAAAATATACAAAAAATTATATTAATTGAATAGTAAAGTAAACTTAAATATTAATAAAAGACCGGTCCGGACCACGGTCCTCAACAAAAAGATCGGTCCGGTCCCGGTCTAAGACCGATAGGACCGGACCGTTGACCTTCACTAGATCTGTCTCATTTTTTCCCTATGATTTTAATGAAATTGAGGGCATCACTTCCAAACATACTTAGGGTATTAGTAACGATTGGTATGAACACGGTGTAAGGTCAGCTTATTTTTTTTAGGATTTCAGCCTTTTCAATGGCAGAAAATGAGAGGTTGGACCTTACTGCAAAATCGACACAGGTATAATCCCAAGCGAGCGGGAGACTATTAGTCCAGGGAATGAGGGATATCCCATAGAGGCGTATAGCGTTTTTGTTTAAAAGGCTCTCTGTTTCGAGGGTGGATGGTATATTAACTTTTTTGAGAGCAGCTAGAAGAATGTTGTTGATAGATTTATGACGCCGTTGTCGTCCATGGGAAAACTTGCAGTGCAAGGTATGGTAAGCTTTCGATTCAACGGGATGGCCACAGTCGATACAAATGGAGGGAACTACAGCATTACCGCCAAGGCGGAGAGCTATGGAAATGCATAGCTGTTCACCAGTCAAGAGGAGGCCAAGATTGGAACTGGGGATGGCTTTTCACCATTCGTAACCTGAGTTTGCATATAATACTAAATTATTGGGATTGTCCTCAAAGGACCTGTTCGAAATTAGGTATTCAACGGAACGGGCGATCAAAGGAGCATCCCAGTCTTTTTAAATGCTGGAGGCAGGACGACAAAGGGTGGATGGGCAATTGCTGTCCCAGAAGAAGGTGAAGGCCTGAGAAAGATCAGAATCTAAAGGAGTGGATCCATTATCGTTAATAGATTGAGCAGATCAGTGATACTGTTAGTTATAGTTATACTAGCAAGATGGACTAAAATTTCAGCGCCTCTGGGAACACCGAACCTTAATGAGGAAAGAGATTCCTTGATTCGTGAAGCAATGATCTTGGAGACGGTTCTTCGGAAGAAAGAAAGACCCAACAGCGATTGGACGAATAGCTCTGTCCTTTTTTGAGGGCTATTAGGCGAGCGCCAAAGAGAATAGGAATGATAGGAGATCGAAAGGACCCGTTGAGAATTATATTTAACCTGGTAAGGTTCTGTAAAAGGGCTTTACATGGAATGTTGAGTTGTAAAATGTCATGGATAAAGATAGCACGAATGCCATCAAGGCCTCCAGAAGAATCTTTTTTAAAAGATCTAACTGCTTTAAGTGTCTCGTGGATGTTGTTATCAGAAGCTAAATGATTGTTTTGGCTTGAGTAAACGAATTCTGATTCACATGTAGGGTGTTTTAGAAATTCTAGAATGAACTCGTTGTAGGGAGCTAGAGAGTCTTCAGAACTCATGGCGCGAAGGACTTAGTTTATGTTGAGGATATTTATTTTATTTGAAACTATTTTGCCCTTACGAGCCACGGGGAGTGGATTAGATTGGTAAGTATGGGGAGTAGAGGGGCATATAGAATCAGGATTGAAGAGGGAAATTGATGTTGATAAAAAGATATTTTTATTATCGGGAATTTTAAGGGTGAAATTGGTGTAGCTTAGTAAATTTTTCTAATTTAAAAGGTTTCCAGGATTGTTTACTGTTAAGTGGATTAATTTGTTAAGGATTCTGCGAAAGAATTACGAGCACCCCGTGGTATACGGGATATGATGGGATAGTTGGGTAGTGATAAAAAATCATTAGCCATGATTGTGGGTTAGAAGTTTAGCAACAATAAGGTAAGGGGGAGGGGCTTGCTAAATTTAATAAACTGAATGAAGGAGGAACAGTAGATGTTATACTTGGTAACCCTGAACCTCGACATCTAGAGGATGGGGGACCATGAATTTGAAACTTCCTAGCTTTGGTTATGTTTGTAGATTTATTGCATAAGGGACATATAGCATTTATTTGGATTTTTATTTGCCATCCTCTTATCAAAACATAGGAAAATTTTTGGGTCATCAAAATGGGAGATAAAATTTGACATAAATTTAAAATTTAGATGATAACTTATGCAGGATATATATATTGTATAAGGAGAGGTATCAAAGGTAGATAAATATATAAATTAAGTATGATGTAGACAAGGATTATCATAGATCCAATGTTGGATGTTATTTGAGATAATTTAAATCTGGAGTAGGCTAAATTTTTAATGCAGATTAATTCCAAGTGAAGTATTATACACTTGTTGAGCATGAAATGTCTTTTGGAATTGAAATCAAAAGAGGTGCTTGGTATAATGTTAAGATTTAATTGTTCCAATAAGGTAACAGGAGGTTTATTGATACACGGGCACATAGCATAGAGTTTAATGAGATTATTATTTTTAGTATGTAACCGTATGAACAGTTTTTCCATTTGATAAGGGTCTTGTAAAAATTATATCATTGTAATTAGGAGTTATTGTTTTGTACATTTTGATCTTTAAATTTGGCTGGGCACATAACAACTGAGACGGTTTTAAAAAGAGATTCTTATTTTTAGTATAATTTGATCAATAACAGAATGAACAGTTTTTTCATTTGACAAGGAAGGGTAGAGTTGTTAAAGGGCTCGATTTGAGCCTATTTTTAAAAAGGGTTAGCTAAACATTATAGCCAGGAAAATATAACCTAAGCGCCGAGATTTCGCCAATAGATGTTCAATCCTATGTGTCATATATAAGAAAAATCTCTAGGCTTGCACAATATTTTTCTGGATAAAATATTGAGTTAGCCGTTTTTAAAATCAGCTCAAATTAAGCCGTTTAACAACACTAGATAAGTGTTTTGTTGTCTTATGATTATCGTTATTTAAAGTATATTGATCTTTAATTTAGGTTTCACGGATAGATGAGTATAATCGAACTCTGAAATTAACCTATTACAAAATCATTTCTTATTTTCCTGATAAGGTATGAGAAAATTAAGGTGTATAATTTAAGATCTTCCATTTTTATATAAATGATATTCAATAAAAATGAGAGTACAATGTCTCAACACGCATTATGATTAGCAGACGATAAAGCTCAGAGTTTGGTCGTAACCAGGACAAACCTAAAAACCACAACCCGTGGCAAATCTTTTTAAGCTGGAACTAGAATTTTTTTTAATTTTTCAGAAACCGGATAAGACCTGGACCTTAGTTTAGGATTCATACTCTGGTTGACTTCTTTTTTTTATTAACTAGTGGTAAGGATTTAAAATTTATTATCGTAAAGTTGAGTATATTCTCCAATATTTATATTCCCTATTATATAATATATATCAGAGACCTATAGGCCCAGCCCGGGTTGATTTTTATAAATATACACGGGCCTGGTCTATAAAATTTTTTTATATTGATACCCGGGCCTATATATTTTTTTAAAAAATACCCGGCAGACTGTATATTTTAAAACCGAATATTTAAAATCGCCACTATTAGCTATAAAAATTAATGTAACATATTTTAAAAAAATCCATGTTGGGCCGTTCAAATGGTACCTCTGCAGGTCTCTGATATATATAACAATTATGGGTATAATATAAATATTTTCTTTAAAATTAAGATTAACTGATTTAGGTGATGAAGGAGCTTGCGATGCTATTAATGAAGAGGTATAAAACTTTTTCACACTTTTATTTTGAGAAAATTTATAAATAACTACCAATAAATTTATATTGAGCCAAGTTTATAATAATCTTTGATAAATGTTCACTTCTTCATATTTGTTTTCTTTTTCTCATATTTTAGATATTTATAGTAGTGATCTGCATCGGGCCTAATTTTTCAAGCCCGGCCCGGCCCGAATTTTTTTTAAAAAGTTTTGTCGGTCCGGCTTGAACCCGAAATTTTTTTTAAAAAAATATACCGACCCAGCCTTATTTAAATATAGAAATTAATCTTTATAATTACTCAAAATAAAAGACATATGTTATATGTCGTTTAGTTTCAATAAATAAAATCAAATATTTTTATTTTACATAAAAAATTCAATATAAAATTGATAAATTTAGATATATTTAAAAATATTTCCAAGGTCCGACCTGACCCGGCCCGATTTTTTAAAAAAAAATATTAGGCCCGGCTCGATTATTTTAAATAGAATTAGGCCCGGCCCGAAGATAGGCAAGGATTATACCCTTATACTTCATATTATTGATTGATTAGTAACCTTTATTCAACTAGTATATTATTTATTTTTTTTAATTTAAAGAAAAACTATATGTTGAACGCGAAAAGGGGATTGTTAAACCCCGAATCTAATATTATTCAAGAAAGAAAAGTTATTCCGATGACCGAGTCTACTCCTCAAAAATTGGTATGCTTATAATTTTTTACCGAAGATCGTTTTTAATTAATATTTCTACTACTACTGCTACTAAGAATTGTAAATTATCAAAATTATTTTTAAAACTCACAAAATTTATCAAATACAATCGATTAAAAAATTAATATACTTAATAATCGGACTAAATATTAATAGATAAATAAATGATTATACTTTATATAAATAAATTATTAGGCTTCATTCTAATAGGTAGCATAAATATAAAATTATTAGTAATTAACAAATGATTCAATAATAGCAACTGTTTTATTTGAAAGTCAAGATCTATTAAAATAAATTTTGTTAGTTAATACTACTTATGAATTATATCATAGGTTAACAAAATGAAAATGACGGGTATAGCAGGCAAGATCAAGAAAGCCGGAGGAGGCGGCATTGCGCCGTCTCGAAAACCTTCCCCTAGAGTTTCGCTAGGGAGTGGTTCCAGTAGCGTTCAAACAAAAGAAAGGGCCGATATACAACATGGTAATAAAATTTAAAAAATTCTACTTATTTTAGATAGTGGATGGATATGGAAAGAAAGAGAAAAAAATATATTTACAAAAGCTTATTATATAATGTGCCAAATCATACAGTTTTTGGCCAATAATTAAAATCCAATATCCTTCATTGAATAGCATTTTAGAAATTATTTTACTAATTCTTAACGCATTATTTACAAATCTTTATTTTTTAAGTATTTCTAAGTTTCCCTTAAAAATCTCCAATAATATGAACACATCTTTTTAATAATTTTCGATATCGATACATTTTTATCATCAATTATTATTATATTAACTTGGACCACTTTTAACCACCAATAGAAATTTGTATTACGCTTTCAAGAGTCGAAAATCCCTAAATTTTATGATCTAATTATGTTGGTTCATGTAAATAAAATGTACTAAATTCTTATAAATCCCATATTGAGTATATTGAGGACTGGTGTTATTAAATTGTTCAGCCGAATAAGAAGCCGATAAAACAGCTCGAGCTACTCTATATGGCCCAATGGGCTGGCATGTTTCGCAGAACAAGCATTATATTGAATTCAATATTAGACCTAAATTCTGAAGCGTAGCACAAGATCTCAGGGCTCCTACGCGAAAGATAAAATATTATCTCGACCACCAAATCAAATTAGCCAAAGGAGGAGAGGATGATATCCCAGTTAAATCCAAATCAAAACTAATCAGCTTCATTTTTAATAATGTCTTCATAACTACCTCCCTCCATCCAATTTCAGTGTCGATCTTACGTCATATCTCCTTCCGATTAGAAAACCCTGATTTCAGCTTCTGCTTTAAACCTTAAAAATCATTTCTCATTCTTTTAACACAATTTTTTAAAATATCAAACAATTTCTAGATTTAGGTTAATTAATTTTTTTTTTATAACTTTATTATTTATTCATAATCATTAAATTACATAGGATTAAAAAATATATATTAAAATGGATATATTAAAAATTAAATATAAAAAAAATAAATATATAATATATATATAATCTATGTAGACATTAAAAAGGACTATAAAAAAAAATATATATTTTTTAAAAAAAAGGGGGGTATATATCATCCAAGAGAAGAGTGAATACTTAAAAAATTAGACCGGCAAATTCCCAGGGAAATCTGCTGGCGAAGGTAAAATTCTTCATTGGGGTCCCCTGAGATCTGTCACATTTTTTTTCCTATGATTTTAATGAAATTGAGGGTCTCGTTTCCAAACATGCCTAGGGTATTGGTAACGATAGGAATGAACATAGTGTTGGCGAGGCCAGCGTATTTATTTTTTTTAAGGAAATTGATTATAAATATTTTCGAAAGGCGTAGGTATTTTCCAAAAGTTCACATTGAATTATAAAAATAAATTTAAACTTTTATTTTATTTAAAGGTTTATGGCTATTTTTGCTTTTCAATCAGTTTTTGATATTAAGCTTATTCTAACTATTATTTCAACAACAGTTTTAGTATGTGTTAAAGATTGGAGTCAGAATTTTAGACTAGAGAATCATTTAGAGACTTTAAAGTTGAGGTCTGCAAACTCCGAAAACTTTGGAATGGAATGTGATTATTTTTTGTTTATGGAGTGGATTGGATCGGAAAAATATTTTTTCCGGTGGATCGATTGTGTAAATTTTTTTTTACAATTTCAAATTTTAAGTTTGTTAAAAATTATTTCATAAACGGGTGTATAACAAAAGTCAAGACGTTAATTAAAAAAAACATTGGAAAAATTATAAATGACGGGTAAATATTTTTCTTTCTAGACTTAAATGACAGTTAAATTTTTTTTTTTTAAATTAATTCTGTTACTGAAAAAAATATTAGATAACAGAAATACTAATTTTTATTCAAAAGCCTACATAAGCATGTAGATATCTATGAAAGTAATTGGCTAATGCCAAAATAAAATTGTCATTGAAACAACCCATCGATCCAATTTTTACGATTCCAGTTCAATCATAAGAAATCCACTTTTTAACATTACTATCGGTAGTTCTAACACTACTCCATTTTATCTAAATACATTATACCAGTGGCGTAGCTAAGAATTTTCCTTAGAGGGGGTCCATCTTACAAATCATAACCATATCTTCGATAATATATAATTAAATATATTTTTTAAATGCATCAATAATATGTTATTATAATTTAGTAGATTATTCTCAATGACTTTATAATAATACTATCCAGAATAATTTCAATAGTAATATAATATCCTTCCACAAACATCAAAACCGGAAAAATATAATTCATATAAAATCACTTTTAAGTCTTTTGAACGTATAATCTAAAAAAAAATTTTGCTCTGGGAGGGGTCCAAACCCGAAAACCACCCCCCACTGCATTATACCCATATCCAAAATGTCTTAACTCATTAATGATCATACTTTTTTCATCAAATGAAAGTTCCTAATTTTTTTTAGATATTATTAATTATTGTCTAATTAAGAAATCCTAAAAGAATCTGCACGAAAAAGGCATCTCAGATAGGAAATCTGAACTGTTGAACATAAGGTAAGGGCATAATATAAAATAATATAATTTATAATATATATAGGAAAAAAAATTAAAAAACGATATATAATTTCAAAATATATTGATATATTACATTTATTAGATATATTATTGACATTTTTTATATTATATAATTTTTTAAAACAACCAATATGGATGACACGTGTGACATAAATCTTTAGATTTAAGTATTTGCATATTTCTGACTATGACAAACTTTATAACATCGCCTCTCTAATAATTATCGTTATATTATGTCCAAAATCAATTTAATGTGTTTTAGTTAGTAAGAAAGGAGGTCTCCTTTGCGTGTACACTGTTCTTCTCTTATTAAAGGATTTTTATAAGTGTTTTAGTTATCTCACTAGAAATGTAAGTATTCTTTAATTATTTTCAAGGATTTATGACTGTGACATTAATAAAATGACTTAAAGTGGAGCACCATATTTTATATCATATTTGATACTATAGTAACTCCACTATGGGAATTATATTAATTCATCAGATTATGTATGATAAAAGTGGAATCTTACGATTAAATCTGAAAACATTACCTAGAAAGGTTAAGGACATAGACTAACTAATATTTTACTTGCCATTTCAAATCGATAATTAAGTTGGCCCCTTCCATTTTCTTCATAACTTTAATTTTGTTTCTAGATGATTCAAAAATTTTCTTTTATAGTCCAAGTTATGAAAAATCTAAGGTGTTTTACATAAGATAACAGTTTACAGCTGCATTATGATAGAAAGTATAATTATTACATTACGTTTTCTCTCTACACTATGGCCTTTCTAGATAAGCATAATAGGGCTTCATCATATAATTCGTTTTAAATCGGAGAAAAAAATTTGAAATTCACTGGCACCTGGCATACTGAAAAATAAATTGCTACATTATATAGAAGTATATGTTAGCCTTAAAAAAGCACTTTTTAAATTATAGCTCCAAAAAATAATATGTAAAAAATCAATAAATAGAAACTTGCTATATATGTAACATTACCCATTAATGGGTTACTTAAATATAAAAACTGTTTTTCAAATTAACCCCTTGATATCTTTAATAATAATTTATAATAGATCTAAATAATTCACCTATCATTGAAAACGATAGAAGTAGCAAGAACATACTCGTACCTCCTGAGATGAATATTGAAAGACACCATATACATAATTTTCCTAGCCCTTTCAAAGGTAGACGATTTTTCCCTCGTGTGATCTCACCTCCGATTCATCCTGTCACAGAATCAACGGCAGGCGATTTTGTAAATAAATAAATACTTTATAACAAAATAAATATATATATAAGTTTGTGCTGTGCCTATAATCGAAAATGTTAATCAATGACTTACCACAAGGACCCAATGATCCTGCACGGTAGATGAAGAGGGGGGGGGGGTAGATTATTAAGATTTTTAAAAAAAAATTATAAGCACATACGTTTTTTTAAATACTATTCTCTATAATGAAATTGTGAACTATGTAGGTGTTAGAATCAAGAAGAATATATATATAATCAATATTACTGATCGCTATTAATATTGTTTTTTCCTTTTCCAATTTAGTGGTTGTTTGTTTATAGAGTAATTATTAACTTTTCTAAGGTCGATGCGATGGTTTTTTTAAATAAATAAATAAAAATCTATTTCTTGATTTAAATTAATAGTAAAATTAAAATAATTTTATTATATATGCCATGGAGGAATATAATAACCCTCGATATAAGATTATTAATTGAACATACTAATTACATTAATCATCTATTTTCCTTTGAAATTTATGAATAAACTATAGCTAGAGAGATATCGAATTAACTAAAAAAATAATTATAAATATTTAATTGCCCATTACATTCTAATATATAAAAGAGCATCCCTTTCACTCATTATTTTTTCTAATTATATGAATGTTATATTTTAAAAATAATTAATGATGCTCGAATTTTCAAAAGGAAAAATATATAAAATCTTGCTTCAACTTTAAATTCGCATCTTTTATCTATATAAATCTCGATGTTTTTATTTAATTGGAGTGTTTTTTCCTATTTTTTCTCCTTCAGTTTATTCTTCCATAGGGTTTTCTCGTGATTAATAAATATTGTCATTTTTCCATATTATAGTGTGTATGTTTTTCTAAACAAAATGGCCCGACGGTTTGAAATTTATATGTCAGCAAATATATTTAGATCACTAATACTAAGGTGTCAGCGACTGCCGAAAAAAATAGGTCGGACTACGAAATGCGAGTCTACAAACGACAAAAGCGGCTCTCCTTAGTACACAACAAAAAAGAAAGAGATGGAAAAGCAGAAGTAGTAGGAGAAGGAGGGGTTTGTGATATCGATATAGCAGACGATAGTTGCTATTATGCCAAATCTGATCTAACCTTAAACATAGATTTAATCGGTATAATTAAATAATTATACTATAACATTATTATTTTACGCCTTTTTAAATAAGCTTTATCACCTAGTAGTCATCTATTTAACGATATAATTATGATGTTATATAAACTTCTTTATCTTATTTATTGATAGGTTCTGGCAAGTATTGGATAGGAAAAGATTACAGCAATTTTATATACAAAGATTTTGCCCATGTCGACCTGCCTTACGTAGGTTTTCAAAATAATATAAATATATTTTTTTTAGTTTTATTTATTATAAGTAATCTTGGAAAATCTCTATGAAGAAGATAAATAAAGTGAACTATTGAATAATAATGATCATCTTTAGCATACTTGATTTTATATTATTCTTAAATCTTGTCATAGGTACTAAGGATGGGTTTCACTCTGGCATATTTTTAAAGTTTCGTAAATATTAAAAGTCACTTTAGTGCTAGTTACACCCTAAAAAAGGTAACTAGTTATAGTTTAGTTCCATTATTTCAAAAGTAATTAGTTATAGTTAAATTTCAAAAATAACTCATTTCATTGCAAGTTGCTTATAAAAATAAATCTAACCCACCATTTTAATATACGTTATATAAATCACATAATATAATATTTATTTTTCATAAAACTTGAGATTAATAAATTTTAATTTTACTTAAAAAAAAATTTTGTCTAAAGGTAGGCTAGTTTATCTTCTAAAATAATTTCCCTAAACTAAACAAAATAGTTCTACGCAAACGCTTTATTATAAATTAGACCTTATATTTAATAAACAATAATTATATGGTTGGGAAATCAGCATATAAAGATAAAAAGATTAAGTGAAATATAATAATAAATTTTAAAAAGTGAATTGAAAAGTTACTTTTGTTGCATTCCAAAAAATATAACGATTTACAGTTATTTTTAATTAGTCTTTAACAACACTAGTTGAGTAAAGATCGTTATTTTTTTGACAATTACCATTGAGAGCTTCTTTTTTTTTACATCATTCCTTCTAGAAAAAATATGAGATTTTAAGATATTATAAAATATACTTCTTTATTCTTGTAGTTTAGTTATTCGCATTTTAAAAAAAATATCCTTACAAACAGTCTTTTGTAAATAAGACATATAACCTTTTTCAGATTTGATTGACAGGCATAGTATACCCCGCATGCCATGGCACGATATAGGCTGCGTTGTTTATGGACTTCCCGCTACAGATTGTGCCTTGCATTTCATAGAAAGGTGGAATTACGCTGTGGTAAATGCATAATTTGGAATTCCTTTATCATTTTTTTATTATTTCTAGTAGAAGTGTTGAATTCTTGTTCATGTTACAAGATATAATGTTTAAAAATATTTTACCTTGTAATTTTAAATTTTGATATAATAATTTTGGTTAACTTCTCTTCCTCTAAAAATTTGCATTTATCACTAACTAATAAAGTTAAAAGAAACCTTTAATAATTCCATTAAGGTCTAAAAATTCTTTTCTATGAAGGAAGAAGTAAAATGAATAAAATGGGCATCATATATACCTTTATTTTTTGACGTTTTTAAACTTAATTAATTGTAGGTATAATCATTTTATATATAAAAGATTGACAAGTACAAAGAAGACCCTTACATATCGCTTTTACTTCCAAAAACATTTAAAGATCTAACAGTACCTCAAGAATTAGCTAACCGAGCCTTCAATTGTGAAATACAAGTAATATTAATTGTTAATAATCATTATTAAGAGAAGAAGATATATCAATATTTAATTTTAAAAATATTATTTTTATCTATTTTGTGTTGAGATGTAAATGCTTACTAGTGACTTGCTAAATTGATTTTTTTGGACCTGCCCGTCCGTGGTATCATAGAATTATTTTTTACTATATTGGCGCATGGCTCAAATTTAGAAAAAATCGTATAGGAAAGAAATCTGAAACTCATCAAATTTATTCTCTAATGTTATCCAATAACTTTGATAATTTAATGATCTTTCATTTATTCTATTTATATTACAAAATATGATATAAAAATGAATAGAATATATTTCTCACTTGCTAATTTTTTTAAACCTTTTTTATTTTTCAAATTTTTATAATTTTGATATGCAATCTGGCAAAGAAGAAAATATTAATATTTTTCTGGCCATGCCGGGCTATATTTATTGATGATATGTCGCTATCCAACTGACCGGCGAGCCCTGAGGACTCTAATGCTTACTTAAGAATTGTTAATTCATCATGAGAGATATAACTAACAAATATGTTGAGAAAAGTGCTTATATGAGATTATGACCAAGATAAAGTAAGTAGATGAATATAGATTTAGCTAGCTATATTCTCCAAAAGACAAGAAATGAGACATGTCTTATGCCAATCTAAGAAAAAAGTTAAGAGTAACATAGTAAAAGCTAAAAAAAAAAAATTTCCAAAAAAATATATAAAAAAGCGACCATCAACCTGCAGAGGTCGACATTTTAGGCGTACCTGGAAATTCATTTTCAAGCCTGACATTTTTTATAATTTTAATAAAGCCTGGCTCGAATTTTTTTTATCGTTATTTGAATAATTTTGAGATTTTATAGAAAAAATTAAGTGGAGATTGAAGAGCAGTAAATGAATATTAAACATTATATTTATTATATGATTTTCTAACTAATCGAATCATTTTTAAATCGGCCCTGTCCCAATTTTTTTACAAATACAATTTACGACTCTCGGTCCAGACCTGTAGGTTTCAGATTAACACTAATAATGGCCTATAATATATTAGATATCTGAGTCAAGAGCGAGGGGTATTTTGAAGGAGATTGATGAGGGGATATTGAATGAAATTTATATTTGCCTACCCGTCCTCTAATATTAAAAATTTGCAATGGTTTGTAATCATGATCTTAAATAAACTTTCTACCTTACCACTTAAAAATAATTTATTTACAGATTACAAGGAGTAGCACAACGTGGTCCGCTGGGATTAAGGACACGGAGGATTCTATTCAAAGGGCTTACGTTCAACTCATAACCGAGGCAAAACGTTTCATATACATAGAAGTTTGTTGTTTTTTGAAAAAAAAGCATATTCTCATTTACTTTAGATATAAGTTGTATATCTTGTATTGGTAAAAAAAACGTATTGAAAATATACGCGCTAATTAATAGAGTTATCCAAAAAACGCTTTGGTTTCTAAAATGGATTACGGTTTGGTTATGTTTTGAGTGCTCGTTCCTGTTAAATTTTATTTTAATTAAATAATTTATCGCCGAAGTCAATTCAATTTGAATTGGCGATGGCAAATGTTAAAATTAATAAAATGATAATATAACGAAGAGAAATTAACATTAATTATAAACAGAAAAAAATTATAAAATTGACAAGCAGGTTAATCCCTATTTTGACTGTCTGAAAATAAGGAAATAGTCGTTCACATTAATTAACTCCACAAACAAATTAAAGTCAAATTATTTGAAAGGTCTTAATTTACATTTAAATATTTTTACAAACCTCTTTTATATCCCCAAAAAATTAAAATGTTTTGATTCACTCCTTTTACAACAATTATGAGATAATGGGGTTTTATTCCTTGTTAGCTTTTTACTCCTTTAACATAAGAAGAGTATTGAAATTTTATTTAATTTTTAATCAGCTGAAATTGAAAAAAAAAATATAATTTATCCCGCTGCATTAAAAAAATCTCTTTTTTTCAGAGCTTCTATTTTTTTTCATTAATTTTATCAGAATCAATTTTTTATAACGCTCCACGATAATCCCATCATCAAAAACAAAATATCCGATGCCCTATATGATAGAATAGCTCAAGCTATAAAGTAAGTGAATTAAATAATTTTTTTTCCTTCAAATTTTATTATCTTGAATAGTAGCATTGTATTGAGCATTCTAATTTTATGCAACTAATATAAAAACTTTAGCGGTCATTTTAAAAGAGTTTTCGATAAAATTTTTCATTCATATAACCCAATAAAATTTTAAAAATTACATAAAAAGTATGCAATGTACCTTTCTCAGTAATAATTACGAAATATTTTTTTTAAAGATCGAACGAGAGATTCAAGGTTTACATAATGACCCCCTTGCTCCCAGGTTTCGAAGGTGAAATAGGAGGACAAACTGGAGCATGCATACAAACCATCATACATTGGAACAATTGTTCTATGGCCCACGGAGAAAATTCACTGGTTGGAAGGCTCAAGAAATTGGGTAAATTAATCATGTCAATAAAGGGAACTAAAAATATGATAAGAAGAAATTAAAAAATATTATTGAATGAGGAATGAGTATAGTTATTTAAATTAAAATAAATTTTGTATCTTTTTTAATTTTAATATATTATTTCCATATAGTCGACAATCCCTTCGAATACATAAGCTTTTGTAGCCTCCGAAATTATGCGGAATTGAACGGAAATCTAGTAAAATAAGTTACAATATTCTTGGTTTTTTTTTGTTCTCTCTCTCTATATGTATCTTCTTTTTACACAATACAACGTTTATATTTCATTTTTTACTTATACTATATTTATTATCTATATTCAGTGTTGTGCAAATTTTCAAAATCTTATTTAAATATATAACATAATATTTTTAGAAATAGATTTTTATTGTACTAATAATAATTTTTTAACTCATATTTTATTGGCCATTAACTTATCTAAAAAATATTTATATCAAAGAATTTGCAGATATTTTTATTTTCGAATTATATCATATATTCTAGAATTATTATTTTAATACATTATTTAATATAATATGAAAGAATTTCAATTAATTCATTGTGTTTTTACTTTATTATTGATTTTGAAGGACCTTCCGTTTAATATAGTTCATAAAATTTAGGGTAAAATAACTATTATATAATCCATAAATATTAAGGCTAGTGTTTTATCTGTCACAAACAAATATGAAACATTAATAATGCAATTAAAATATTATGTTTACAATGAAAGCATTGCAGTTTGGAGAATTAAACTACACTTCATATAAAAAAATGAAAAATGAGGATTAGTAATTTAGTGAGAAAAAAAATTCACAAATGGCGAGAATTTTAAAAATTAAATAACTATAAACTACAAAATTTTTACTATTCGAATAATAAAATTATATTTAAAATATATCAAACACTTATTAAGAGCACTGCATACGATTATAAAATGGGATCGGGTTTTTAATTGTATTTTTTTTTTAAATAATTTACCAAAAAATGTTTATGTTACTTTCTATATTTAAAAATTTTTTATTTCATCTTTATTGCTCTCTTTCTATTGTTTATTTAATAATATCATTCTTAGCTTTTCTCATTTCTTTAATTCCCTTTAGCTCACTTTTTTTAATGCATGATATTAGGTCACTGAACTGATATATATCCACAGCAAATTGATGATAGTCGACGACGAGTATTGTATTATTGGATCTGCTAACATTAACGATAGAAGTATGCTAGGGTACAGGGACTCTGAATTGGCTGCCATTTTTAAGGACACTAATTTTTTGACAATGGAAAATATCGAAAATGGTCAGGTTGTACACACAGGGTTGTTTTGCGGGAGTTTGAGAAAAAGACTTTTCAGGTAGACTTTTTTCAAAATAATATTTTTTATATATTTAAAAATAATTTTAGGAAAGGAATAAATTTTTTTTTTGTTTTTCAGTTTTCCTTTAAAGCACAAAATATAATTTTCTTTTTCTATTGATAATTAACTCCTAGAAAGATATATTATTATTTGAAAATATAAAACTCGTGAGATAACATTCATTTTTCTTATCGCCAAATTTTAACACGACCATATATCAGAGACCTGGGTGTACCATTTCGGCCTGGCCCGGATTATTTTTAAATTTATTTTTAATTTTTATAGCTAATAATGTGATATAATATGTTTTATATTTAAAATATTTAATTTTTTGCTGTTGAGGCGATATTTACTTATTATAATATGTTCAATTTATATTTTTTACTGTTCTAAAGCGATATATCGTTATATATAAAAAACATACAATTTACTTTCATATTAACAAGAAAAAACAAAATTACTTATATATGGATCAATAATATTGATAGCATTTTAGATTTTGACTTTATAGTTTTAAGAAATATTATTTTACTTTAAAATTTACTACCATAAATAAAATCACTGTCGAATATTCTGGTTCTACAAGCTAAACCCTACTTACGTTCCCCCCAAATCCCTAGTTTTAATACCTGGACCTGGTCCAGGTATTTTTTTAAACCCGGCCCGGGTATTTAAAAATGAAAAATTTCATGTCAGGTCCAGGTATATTTTAAAATAAAGACAGGCTGGGCCTGTTGCAGGTCTCTGCCATATATTATAATCAATTTATACAAGTGCTCATCTTAACAAGTTTTTAATTGTGAATAAAATTAGGATCACTACCGATAATATATTATGGAAGTTTGAGAGTAACTTTCAGAGTGTTTGAGCTTACCTTATGTTATATCTCTTGATTCTCTAGGACTATTAAGTATATCATTATTAGTTATATACGAGGGGGTATTATTTGTAGGTCTCGGACTAGCCATAGGAGGTATCTCTTTTTTTGTCTTTCAGCTTCAAGGAATAAATCAGTGATTAAAAATATAAGTAAATCGATCTTTTATCTAAGTCTTAAAGCTAACAAAAGTTATAGGCAGCCCCTACAATAAGGAAAGAGAGGAAACATGGGTGAAGTTCACGGGCATTTTATTATTTTAAATAATAGCACGAGAGTACCAAAATATTTTTTAAAGAGATAACGCGATGAAACCAAAAATGAATGGATGGTTCAGCCAACAAATAAATCAATTGATGGGTGAAAATAAAACGAAAATTGCATTTATTTTTAAATAGAAATCAAATTAAATTTGAAAATAAACCAAAACCAAATTTAATACTAAAATTTAAGTTACTACCATACCAGAATAAAAACAAAATTAGAATTTAATTATACACCACTTGTTATATTATTTTAATTTTATAGAATTGTTGATTGTACACTCTAACTCTAATATTACTTTTCTAAATAATATATAAATTTTGTTACCGTTTTGTACTATTATTTAGAGTTCATGAGTTATGATCCTTATAGATTTATTTTCTATTTATTTGTTTTATAGATGTATAGATTTTTCTTAAATAAAATTATTATTTGATATTTATTTTAAAACATTTTAATTTATTTGTCAAACAAAACACTACTTGTAAGAGAATGATAGTTTATTTATTTTACCAAAAACATTCAACTTTTTTTTGAAAAAAAAGAAGCAAAATGGTGGAGATTATAGCGTATAGCAATGAGAAACCTTCATTGGCCTCGATTTTTTACTAAACCCGGCCCATATCTAATATTAAAAATAATCTCAAGTCCATAATATGTTTCAAAAAATTTTCCCAAGCCCAGATCAAACTTAAAACCAAAAATTTAATTTATTGTATTAAAAAAAAATAATATTTAACTGTATTTAGGCAATCATTTTGTTTACAATATTAAAACTCATTATTATTAAAAGAAAAAAATGGTAATAATTCTTTAAGTTAATAGCTGTTTTAAAAAAGCTAAATCTAAATTTTAGGCTTAAGCCCAGCTCAAGCCCATTAAAAAAAATTTTTTAATCCAGGCCAGCTAGAAAATATAATAGGCACATGAAGATATTTGATAGCAATGTTAAATATACTCTTTTTTAATATTTATTTTAAGGGAACACTTGACAATTCTTGATAAGGACAGTCAAATAGACTTTTCCGATCCATCTTCAGACAAATTTTACAAACTTTGGAACCAAACTGCCTCTCAAAATACATCGATCTTCGAAGAGGTTATTTATATAAAAATTTTGGTCTCCCTCCAAATTAAATCATTTATAATAATATTTTTTTGAATAAATTTAAAATTTGTTTTTTTAATCTTTGACTTCCAATATGTCTATGTCCGACGAAACTTCAACTTATTTAAAGTCGAATATGTGATTTTTAAAAATAATAGATCTGATTCGGAATGGTTAGTCAAATGGAATCACTCTATTTATTTTTTTTTAAATTCTCAAAAAGGATTTGATCTCAAAAATGCAACAGTATATAGATAGAGTAAAGATAACCTTCATAAGATATCTAGATATATTCATTCTATTATTTTAAATTTTATTAAACTAAATAAATTGCATTTGTAATAATGGAAATTTGAATTACATTGAAATGTTACAGAATCCAAAAAAAAATCTTATTTGTTTGAATTCATTTTTTTTATATAATATTTAAAAAAATATATATAATATTAAACCAAATATTATCATATTACAGGTTTTCAGGTGTATCCCCACAGATAAAGCCACCAATTTTGCCGAGCTTAACGCATATCAAAAGTATGGTGTAGAAACCCTTTCTCCGAAGAGTAAAAACGATACTGACATGATTTACCAATCAAATACTGATAACCAGCGTTTGCTCACGGCCGATGAACTTGAACAAATATCCCACCCATCAAAATCGTTCAATTCTCAAGCAAACGAAACCAATTTGAAAGCTTCTGCAGGAATCGCGAATTCTTCCAGTAACGAGAGCAAGGATGAAAATTTGTCTAACATTCCTTTGGCCAAATCTAACCCAGATCTAGCTAGAGAAAAGCTTAAAAATGTTAGAGGACATGTAGTTCAGACACCGCTTCATTTCTTATCAGTGGAAACAAGAATGTTACCACAAATGTTATCTAAGGAGGGTTTGGCTCCTTCCACTGTTTTCACATGAGTTAAAATTTAACTTTTAATTATATTGAAACACGAAATATATTTTCATATAGCGAGGCTTTGGCTTTTACTCTTTGGTAAAGACAAAATTCAAATAATATGCATTTTGCTCATTTATTTTAAATATCAAATCTGATTTAATTGTCGGTTTTAAAATTCTGATTTGGTTGATAAAAATGAAATACTTTGCTATTATTGTTTAGTGTATTAAAATTCCTCTGATGATACTTGTTTACATGATAAATGTGTTAATTTATATATATTACTATACAAGTATTTTATTACTTTTATTTTGATCAACTCAAGTATAATTAAAAAATATATACATTATATTTAACACCCAGTTAAATTTTGCATTATGTTTATAAACCACATTATCTAGTCTTAATTAAATCATGTTTATTATAATAAAATATATAAGTACGTTAATATATTTAAATAGTTGTAAAGGATAATGAAATAAATTTTTTTTTATTTCATGTTATTATTCATTTGTGATTATCTGTTTGTATGGAACTTAGCACTCATTATATTTATATACTAAGCTAGAGCCATGCATTGATTCTCTTTTTTCAGACCAAGCTCAAGTCTGTCTTGATGAATTAAAGTTTAAAAATACATTTCATAGTCTATATGAGGAGAAATTTAATTATTTAGGAGAAATATTACCAGAAAAACAACAGCACAATTTTAGATGCTTTATAACATACATCCGGGAATCATTACAAGGTAGAGCTTTAGCATTTTATTTTGTTCGATTTTA
This sequence comes from Gordionus sp. m RMFG-2023, assembly GCF_954871325.1. Lineage (NCBI taxonomy): Eukaryota > Metazoa > Nematomorpha > Gordioida > Chordodea > Parachordodidae > Gordionus > Gordionus sp. m RMFG-2023. Next base: position 37,411,221 of record NC_088777.1, on the reverse strand, counting down.
ATTGAACAGAGCACTAAAATTTGGTTAATTTTACTCAGCGTCTACATGACAGGATTTTCACTGGATGCAAACCCCCTTCAAAAACCTTTGCCTACCCCCCTAAAAAATTCTAGCCGCCATCGGCGGCGGTGTCTCTTTATCATTATTTTCACCTATTTATTTATTGATACTCTTTTCAAAGAATTTATAAAGGATAACTTAAATTAATCTATCTCTACTATCAACTATCGATATTTTATGAATATAAAGAATTAATTTTTTAGATTAAAACCTCCATTATTTACAATGAATTTATTATCATAGCATTATGAGCTTGCTGAAATATCTAAATCTTTTAAATTACATTTAAAGGGATAGTTTATTTGGAAAACAATGTGTATGATTGTTTGCAATATATAGATTTGGTCGATGAATTGTATTATAATAATACTATAATAAAAGTACTAATTTTTACAGCAATAAATTTTGTCCTATTTCATCTAAAAATTTAATAGATAACCCCCCAAAAAATTTATCTTACCCCCATTAAAGAAGCTTACCCCATACCCCCTCAAAAAATAGGATGCAAACTGTTCCTACCCCTCCCGGTCATGTAGACACTGATTTTACTATAATACTTATTACACACTAGGGCTTAGCTCTATCTCGATCTTTGGCCAGGGGGGGGGGGGAGATGGGGGTAGCCTGGGAATCACAAATAGCCATGGATCATGAGATGAGATATCAGAGTTTAAAATAAGAAAATATAATATAGGCATAGGGCTGATGAGGAGGTAAATTTAAAAAAATATTTAATATATGTCGCCTTAATAATTTTCAGTAGCAAATTTTATCGCTCAGGAACAATGAGTAATAAAAATTATACAAATATTTACTAATATTATTCAAAATAATAAGTATATCGCGAATAAAGACGAATACTATTCTGGGAATCAATTATGCAAGTTTTTTATGATGTAGGATTCTTAAGAATAGGTATAGAATCTTATTTATAAAAATTTTGAAATAGATATAAAATTAGATTTAAATAATAAAATAGCGGATCATATATCGTTTTAAAGTGAATTTTACAAAATAATCCATAAATAGTATGGATTGTTGAGACCAATTCAAGCTTTAAAAAGATAGGATCTTTAAGATTTTATATTAAAACTTATATAAATAATAAAAATAGATTACTATCTAATGTCCTTTCGCCAGATCATTGTTGAATGTGCAGTGTCATATCGGGCTAATCTTGTTCCAGTGATTCTGTCGAAGTCAATTATGTTAGATAGGAAATTAATCAGATGCTAACACATTGTAGTTTTATCATTGTTCATAATCTTTAGATTATGGGACACTCGAGATATATGTTTTAATAAGAAAAGACAGGTTGAGGTAAGTGGATGCCAACTTTGTTCAACGTTTGCATCAGATCTTAAGTAATTGTTATTAAAAAACAGGTCTAATGGGAAATTTCTGGCTCCTAAAAGAAAATGGCAAGCCAGAATTAAATTTATTCTAAGAATGAAAATTAGTGCCAAGATAGAAAATAGAAATAGGGAAAATGAAAGGAATAGGGAAATAAAGGAATATTGAGTGAAAGGGAGGAGGGGGTGAAGGGAAATAAGATAAGAAAGGAATAGAGGAAAAAGATTTACTCATTTTCTTATAAAATATCTCATAAATTTTTAACATCCCTTATCCTCGATTTGGAAATTATGGCTACGTACTATTCTCTCGCAGTAATCTTATTAATTATTCCAGTAAATATCAATAGTTGGTCAATATTAGCTTATCAATTTTGTTGTTTTATAACAAACTATTTATGTTTTTTATTTCATATTTTATTATAAATATAGATGTTTAAAAATTTGAAGAACTTATAAAATTTAATCCATAATATTTTATATCAAAACTATATTGTAAGTATTTTAAATATTGGTATTAAGATTATAATTCATTTAATTTTATTATATCTGTATTAATATTTAAAAAAATAAATATCTTATTATGTAGTTTAATAGAATAATACACACATCACAATATATATTCTCACTGAGGAATTTCATTCTCTTAGGATATCTTCAAATTGTCATCCAACTGATTTTATTAGAGTATTTCACTGGTATTATATTATTTTTATAACACCTATGGTTTTTAAATTTCCCTACAACATATAACCTTTTTTCTGATTCTTCCTCATTTATGATAAATAGAACAGAGTATTTCCTTGTCTGGACTGAAACCCAGTGGTTGAGTTCTATTGAATTCCATTGTGCCTTTTGGTAATGCTCAGTAGTAGAGCCTCATCACAATTGTAAATATTATTCCATTTATAATCCTTAATCAGGGATGGGATATCTAAATGTGAAAAATATTCCTCAAACTGACGCCACTTTAAAAAAATTATTTATAGCTTGAGGAATAAACATTATAACTGATATCAAAAAAAATACTCTATCCTAGAAATATAGAGAAGGTAGGATGGATTGACATATACAGAATTGCAAAACAACGATATAAAGATGAAAGAACTATTTTGGCATCAAGAATTGATTTCATTAGATTAAGTCGCGGGCCTACTGAATCCATAATGAGCTATTTAAAAAATATAAAGGAGCTAGCCCGAAGATGCGTATTTGAAGACAATGTAAAGCTGAGAATTCGAGATCAATTAATCGCCGGACTAAAAATGTCACAACTGGATAAAGATCTACGATTAAGATATCCAGATACTAAAGACGAAGACCAACCGTTAAGCTTAAACAAAGTTGTAGAATTGGCTTTAGCGATGGAACGAGCTGACTTAGAAATCTGCTAAAATGGAATATAAAATCAAAGAGCCGAATAAACATGATTATAATAATCGGATAAATCAACATGATAAAAATAATCGGCAGTATAATAATAATGATAATGATAAAGGCAGTATCAAAAGGATAATAAAGCATATGTAAAAAGAGAACTAGTGCCCGGGTATAATAACTACCACACAGAAAACCATGCTATTTCTGTAATAGGTTTCATGCTATTAGAAATTGTCCCGCCTACGAAAAATTGTGCAGCAAATGTAGGAAACCAAACCACTTTGCCGTATGTTGTAAAACTAAAGAAAAGATTTAAGGAACAAATTACAATAATAAAGAAGACGATTCGGATGTCTCAATAAGAAAAATATACATCATTCAACAATTGAGGTATTAATAAACAACCAAAAAATTAAAATGGAATATGATACTGGCTCGGCAGTAACCATTATTAATGAAATAATATGGAATAAAATCGGATGGCCAAAACTTAGAAGAGCTAAAGCACCAACTTCATATGGAAATAATAGAATAAAAATTATGGGTGAAGCTGATGTAAAAGTACAATTAAATAATAACATAAAATGGCTTCCATTACTAGTCACACAAACAAATGATGCAGCTCTATTTGGATTTCCATGGATTATCGAATTTGACTTACCGTTACCAAAAAATGTAAAAATCAATATAATCAACAATAGATATAAATACAATGATAATGGTAATGGCAACGTAAATATTGACAAACTATATAAAGAATTTACTACGGTGTTTGATAATAAATTGGGATTAATAAAAAATGTCGAACCGGTAAAACTACAATTGGAAGAAAATACAAAATTAATTGCACTGCCAGCTAGAAGAGTACCGTTGCCTTTAAAATTAGAAATTGAAAATGAACTGAAACGTTTGGAAGAAAATAATATAATCAAGAAAATAGATCCATCAACAACAAGAGTAACCTGGAGTACTCCAATGGTAGTGGTACGTAAAACTTCAGGTGAACTACGATTATGTGAAGATTTCAAAGTAACATTAAATAAATTCCTACTAAAAGACTATCACATTTTACTAACGTTTGAAGAATTAATAGCAAAAATAGCGAATGGAAATAAATATACAACATTAGATCTCAAAGATGCATACCTACAAATGAGCATTGACGATGAATCGCAAGAATTATTAACAATGGTAACACCAAATGGATACTGTTGTAATTGTGGTAACATGCAAATTTACTAGATTAAGAAAAACGCCAGACAGGCAAATTACTTTTAACCAAAATTACGAAGCCCAAAGATATTCAAATCTACAAGAATTAAATCTCGGTACAAATTGAGACTATGCAAATGTTGATTAAAGAAAAAGGATATATAAGGAGAAATTATGATGCGAAAAATGATAAATTATGATTTTACGAACTTAATTTTTAATTTTAATTTTTAATCTTTAATTTTTAATTTTAATTTATATTAATTTATTTTGATTATGTTTTTATCTTATTATTTAATAAAGATTTCGTATCATTTTAGTTCTAACTTTTCTTTATTTGACGAATATTATAGAAAAGTATATATAATCGAGGATATTAGTCTGATTTAGTATCATTTTAGTTCTAACCTTTCTTTATTTGACAACGGTTCTGATCTCCCAATCCTTTTAAATTCTCGAAATGTTACATTGGTGTTGGAGAGCGGAGGAGACCGGGCCATTACAATAATTCAGTCTAATTAACTCTGAAAAGAGATTCTAAATAAAGGGGGAAGGGGATGTAATGAAATGACTATCGACACAAAGACAAAGAATGAGGTCAATGAAACATGGTGTCAATATCAATGGTCGTAATTCGAAAAAGAATAGAATTAGTCGTTTAATTAAAAGGAATTCGTCACAAGAGATCGTTATACGTACAAGTGATCGATGTAGCTAAAAGAAATTCGTTATAAATTTTTATTAAAGATATACGGTTAACTGTTATTTAAGTTGATAATATTTAGCAAAATATCAGGTTGTTGATTAACCAAAATCTTCATAAAGAGAAACGGCTTTTCGTCATGAGAAAATTTATGCCGCAATCGAGCTCAATTAGAGATCAGATTTTTTATTTTGGATCAAAAGATACAAGAAATCATTATCGTATAAGAGATCTTATGACAACGTGGATATCTTGACAAGCGACTAGGTAGAACAAGTAGTCAAGACCAGGATGCTATGGTTAATCGTTGACAAATTATCGCCAGTTGCTTATCAAAACTTTAGTATAGGATAAAAAATCGATGATCTTAGAAACAAGAAGTCGTGGAAACCATCGTTACTCGCAGACAAATTATCGGCAGTCGTTTACCGTCATTAGTTACTAGAAACCGTTAGAAACAAGCAAAGACTAGGATAATTTGGGATTAACACGAAATATAATTAAAAGAGCTAGAAGAATGTATCGGGAATCATGGTAACAGATTCGTCAATGGCCTATAGAGATCAAGAGATAATCGTTTACAAGGGGTTGACAAGAAACAGAAGGAATCAAGAATTTCAGAGTGTAATCGTACAAACAGTCCTTAGAAGTGAAGAATATTAGACAATAAACCGCCGTCGTTAGAAACTAGAAGACATTAAAGATTAAGATTAATAGATTTGGTGGAGAAAGTAGATCAGTAAAGTCAAAATTGGAAGAAGGGAGATCATTCGCAGAATGGTGGGACTAATTTAAGTGGAAAGGTGTTGTAATTCTGGTAACATGCAAATTTACTAGATTAAGAAAAACGCCAGACAGGCAAATTACTTTTAAACAAAATTACGAAGCCCAAAGATATTCAAATCTACAAGAATTAAATCTCGGTACAAATTGAGACTATGCAAATGTTGATTAAAGAAAAAGGATATATAAGGAGAAATTATGATGCGAAAAATGATGATTAAATTATGATTTTACGAACTTAATTTTTAATTTTAATTTTTTTAATCTTTAATTTTTAATTTTAATTTATATTAATTTATTTTGATTATGTTTTTATCTTATTATTTAATAAAGATTTCGTATCATTTTAGTTCTAACTTTTCTTTATTTGACGAATATTATAGAAAAGTATATATAATCGAGGATATTAGTCTGATTTAGTATCATTTTAGTTCTAACCTTTCTTTATTTGACAACGGTTCTAATCTCCCAATCTTTCTAAATTCTTCGAAATGTTACAGATACTACCGCTATTTACGATTACCTTTTGGTATAGCTACAGCACCAATAATATTTCGACGATATATGGAAGATTTACTGGCTGATTGTAAAGATACAGCAGTTTATTTAGATGATGTTATAATCACAGGGAAACATGATACTGAACACATAGAGAATATAAAACAAGTCCTTAAAAAATTACAAAATGCGGGATTAAAAGTCAAAACAAGCAAAATAAATTTTATGAAAGAAAAAATAACATATTTAGGATACATAATAGATCAAAATGGAATACACTCTGATAAAAATAAAATAATGGCAATACAAAAATATCCAACGCCAAAAGATAGACATGACATAAAATCATTTTTACGTATATTAAACTATTATACACAGTTTATACCAAACTTACATGGAATCATAGCCGAATTACATAATTAAACTAGTAAAAATGTTAAATAGAATTGGACTAAAAAGGATGATGCATTATTTGAAAAAGCAAAAGGAATAGTAACAGAACACAATACTATACAATTTTATAAACCGGATCTTGAGTTAATACTAGAAACAGATGCATCAAACCAAGGATTTGGAGATGTACTTTTGCAAAAATATGATAATAGTAACGAATACCCTATAGCTTACACCTCGAGAACTTTACAAGATGCTGAAAAGAATTATTCGACAATCTACAAAGAAGCCAAATCCATAGTAAACGGCGTAGAAAAATTTCATAACTATTTGTAGGACGAAAATTTAAAATACCAACGGACCACAAACCTTTAATAAAAATATATTGGTATAACAGAGATTTAAACTCCTTAACAAACCAAAGATTATTACGTTGGGCTTATAAATTATCTGCATATGATTATGAAATAATGTATAAGAATGGCGCAAATAATATAATTGCAGATGCTTTATCGGGAAACCCAATAGAGAAAAATGATAATAAAATAACAAGTGAAAATAAAACAGTGAAATATATACGAAATCTTACTTATGACACATTAACTCTATCAAGAAAAGAACTTAGAGATGAAACTGCGAAAGATCCAATTTTAAGAAGAGTAAAAATATAATTAAATGGTACAAATATACAAAATCAAGCACCAGAATTACAAGCTTTTAGAACAAGAATAGATGAAATAGAAAATGATAACGGTATCCTATTTTGGGATGGTCGCTTAATAATTCCCTATTCACTACAAAAACGAGTTTTACAGATATTACATACAGGTCATCCCGGTATTACATCAATGAAATCCATTACGAAACATTATATATGGTGGGAAAAATTAGTCAACAGCTGTATTGGGTGTCAAATACATCGCAGAGATATACCAGAAGTTGGCATATACCCATGGTATCCGCCAGCACAACTCTGGGAAAGAGTACATTTAGAATTTGCCGGACCACTAGACGAATTTTATTGGCTGGTAGGAATCAATGCATATTCAAAATGGATAGAGATCGATAGAATCAAAGATACCACAAGTAAAAATTTAATAAATAGTTTAGAAAAATGGCTTACACGATATGGTGTTTCACGTCAAATTGTCACAGACAATGGTTCACAATTCATTTCAAATGAATTTTATAAATGGTGCAAAAATAAGAATATACAACATATAAAAACTACACCATACCATCCGAGAAGTAACGGATTAGTAGAAAAGATGCATACAAACTATAAAAAATCGGTATTTTGCTAATAAAGAACAAACAAATGATGGGGAAAAATGCCTAAATGAAGTATTAATTACATAGAGAAATTCCGAACACTCCTCAACGGGTCAAATACCTGACAAACTATTTATGGGGAGAAGACTAAATACTTTATTAGACTGGGTGAAACCATCAATTACTGAAAAATTAGAAACCTCTGTAGTAAAACACGACCAGTTAAACAAAGGCATACATAGAGATTTTGGAAAAAATGAATTAGTTTGGATAAAAAATCCACTTGAAAAAGGATGGCATGAAGGAAAAATAATAAATCAACAAGCAAAATTCTCGTATAACGTAGAAGAAAAAGATAAAATAGTACGAAAACACGCAGATCAACTATGAATAAGGAAAGAACCAGACAAAACAAAATCAATAATACAAATTGAACCAAGTCAAAAAGGAAGGCAACCGCGTTATCCAACAAGGGAACAAAAGCCAACAAAAAGATTAATTGATGAACTTGAACTTGGTAATAAAAAGATTGATAGATGATCTTAAATTGGTGGGATATGTTATATTTGAATGTTTATATATATTTTAAAAGGTTACGCTATTTGAATTATATATTATTATAACTTTCTTACATTTAATATTATCTTATGGAGGTCAATGTAATTGCATATTAGTAGAAGTTAATTGACATATATATATAGGAAACAATTTTATAATAAAGAATCTATTGTTTTGACTCTAAAAAGTAAACTAAACAAATAAAGCTAATTCTGTCTTTGAAGATATTCTAACTTTTTTTTACAGGAGATTTATTCCTTAGAAATTGTGAGCATACCTGCTTTTTTAGCTTCCATTTTGTAAATTGTTGAAACATAATATTTGTAACAACGTAAATTTTGTTTGTGCTTAATTTTTCAATGATTTCTCCCTTTTGCTTGAGGGTCGTTGGTATAATGTTTTATTATATAAATAATTTTAACAAGATTATCATGTATAATAAAATTACCATTTTTGCATTAAAATATAGTTAAAGATGCAGTCATTTAAAAATAATCACGAATAATTATTTCCTACTAAAGTTTTCATTTAAACTCTTATCCGATTAAATTAACATTATTGTCATATAAATGTGACCTGAAATCTCATTTATCGATATTTCGCAATTAACCGATTGGATATTATAAAATGTTTTTAAACATTATGCCAGAGCAATTTTTTTCAAAATCGCTGGGGTTTTTCACATTTGTATATGCACTTAAGCAATATGTATTTAAACGGTAGTGACTGTATATTTATTATTTTTGCGACAAGATTTACTTAATACAAATTTAATGAAGTTATTTTAAACTTTTTAACCTAACAAAATTTCTATATTCCAAGTGTTTGGTTGGTATATCTAAAGAAAACAGCATAAAAATATATAATATATAACTTACCTTAATATCTACTTATTTACTGATTTAATTTGTTTACTTGAATTTTGATATTAATAAAAATAAAATTATATAACTTATTATTTTCTTTTCGCTGTCACTGTTATTTTTATAATCTTAGGGGAAAATGTTTGATAATAAAATAAACATTATTTTTTTCATCTTTATCAGGGAAATCAAAATTTTTAAACTTAAATAAAATATAATTAAAATATTATCAATAATAGAGTAAAAAAAGGTCATTAAGATTTAATAAAAAATTAATGATGAATTAAATATAATTGATATGACAAAAAATGGAAATATATGATACAAATTAGTAATATTTAAAATTATATTAAGTCATTATAAGATTTAAATATGAAAGATTATCCTTAATTAATTATAATTGTGATAATTAGTCACTAATCCTATTTTCATGAGATTTTATTTCTTAGATTGATGACATACAATTGACAACTGAGATACCCCCCCCCTTTAAGAATGAGAGATATAGCTTCGAATTCTATAATCTAATAATTAAACCAAATTTGGCTATGAATTAGGTCTACTAATCCATCATCAGCTTACCTGTCAAACTTCAATGCCTGTCAATTCTCATTTTACCAGTCAATTTTCAATTTAATAACAGAAAAAATTGAATGTTTCAAAATAGTAAATTGTTTTTCAAACCTTCAGCTTTAAACAATCAAAAATCCTCTTGCTCATTGACTTCGCGTATATTTCTTTTATGTAAATAAAATTTTTATCTCATTTTTAGAAGAATTACCTTTTGTATTGTCAAACAAAAATATTACTTCAAATTTAGCCTTATCAGATAATTTTGCTAATTTAACAAAAACAAGTCATTTAAATTGATAATAATAAATCTATATACATTATATAGAATTAAGTCCAGTTAAAAATGATAAAAAAGATCATAGCAGCATAGAAGAAGCAGAATATAAAGACCAACCAAAAGAGTAATATAAAAAATTAGGAAAAATAATGGGTTTTTTAAAGTAAAAAGGCAGATGATGAAAAAACCACTGCTAACCTTTTTATATTTGGCCAAAATTTACAAGATAGAGCTGAAGTACTTTAGAAAAAATTAATTCCCTAACAAATAAATTTAGAACATAGATCCTAAATTACAAGATGAATATAAAACTAAAGAACTGAATTATGGAAAATCTATAAATAAAGAAAATATAAAGAAAAAAGATAATAACAATGATGACAATAAAGTTGAAAATTTAACTTTTGGTCAAATAAATAAAGGTAAAAAAATTGTACATTCATTTAATAATTTAAATATACCCTACAGTTTTAATGGATTCTCTCTCACCTATATTTTTAACTTATTTATTACATAAAAAATTATTTATATTTTTTGGAAATTAAATAATGTTAGTATATAATTATATAGAGAGTAAAGAAAATCATGCATTATCAACTTCCAATTCTTGTCCATCTGATTTAAAAGAAAATACCTTTGAACATGGTATAAAGTATAAAGAAATTAATGAATCAGCAAGACAACATTTTGAACATTTGAAGGAACTTAACAAGGTACAAAACTTACATGATGGAAATGAACCAACAGGAGAAGAAAATGAAATTACAGTTTTTCAAGTTAGTGAATTGTTACCATTTACATTTTTTAAGTTCAAATTTTGATATATGAAATAATTGATATTTTTTAATTCTCACTCAAGAAACCTTGTTGGATAATTTTGATTATTAACATAAAATATTATAATGTTTTTTATAATATTTATAAAGAATTAGAAATCAACCTTAAAAATGATAATATAGTAACAGCCTGAAGATTTTGCTCACAGAAGGAACAAAGGTCTAGACATATATTATCGAAATGTCGAGGCTTAGACAATATTTTTTCTGATTAAATATTGAGTTAGCCATTTTAAATCGAATCAAAATGAGCCATTTAACAACACTAATTTTTGATCGGAGCCTGGCCCATTTTGAATTTTATACTAATTCCAAGCCTAACCCAATTTTTTATTAGCCAGCCTTTAATTTTTAATTAAAAATAGTAATTTAAATATATTATAATATTTGTAAAGTTAAATTAAACAGAAATATACTAATTGCTTTAAAAAATGCATGAACTTAAATAATCTAAGAATGCATCAAGATATTAAGGCCTTTTTCATAAATAAATAATTCACATGAGGCTGATTTATGAGATTATAAGTGAAATATTTTTATCAAAATGAAGTTTATTGTACCACGTATGATTTAAAAGCTTCGATACTCAATTAGAAAAGCCTATTTTAAGCCATCCTAAATATTCATTGGTATTGGAAAAAAATCAGATCTTATCCACCAAGTCTGATTTTGGATGGGTCAAACATGTTTGGATTAAGTATGAAAGGATTTGGCCATTCACCATTTGTTAACTAGCCATCAGGGTTGGCAATAAAAATCATTATTTTTTTATAAATATCAAAATTTAGATTTATCATGGAATAACCATTTTTTATAAAAATCAAAAAATTGATTTTGATTTTTTATTTAAATTACATTTTATAATAAAATAAAAATAAAAACTAATCATTAAAATACAAATAAAAAATAGTATTAGTTTATAAAATAAAATTTTTTATTTAAAAAAAATATCAATTTAAATTAATTTGATCTAATTGTGCCAACCTTCTAGCCATGGAAAAATTGTAAACATATCATTTTTCCAAAATCTTTATAAACACAACAGGCATATGGAAAACTTTACGAATTTCATTCAGAGCAAAGTACATGGACCGAAAAGGGCAGTGGGTACTTGAAACTAAACGATTCTAAAGATAATTCTGACGGTCTCAAATCCAGACTAAGTGAAATTTAATTTAAAAATTTTTTTAATTTATATTTATTTCAATCATTTCTTAATTTTAAAGGAATGGTAAATTTTAAAAAAAAGATAGAAAAATAGTTTTAAATTGATTATTCAATAACAAATAATTTAAGTTTTTCATATATTTCAAAATTTATTTTTTTAAGTAATGAGGAACCATGGAAATTTGCGGCTCATCCTAAATTCGAAAATATTTTCTAAAACCACAGCCGAAAACCCAAACAGAAAAACATTAAGGTTTTTGGCAATCAGTGATGTATTCAATAATCCAAATAATCCTACTAATCCCACCAACGAGTCCGATATAAATATTTTGACAGAGGAGAAGAAAGGATTAAAGGCCTATTTATTCAAAGTTAGTTTGATTTGTTTATGATATTAAATTAAGTGTTTCTCAAATTAGACAGGCATGTAATAAACACATTCTGTATTTTTTAAATGCTTGACGATGAATAAAAAAAATTCTATTCCATGTTCAAAACATAATATATATTATTTATTAGTATTTCTAAACTATAAATTATACCAAATACATGTTAAATAATATTTATTTTAATATCTAATAATTTTTCAGAGATAATATGCTAGAATCTTATTATAAGCTAAGGGCTTAACTTGAGGCTAGTTGCTCAATCAAATTTATACATAACGTTGTTTGTCTATGAAAATGAGGATACAATTTTTTTAAAACATAATATCAAACTTTTTTTTAGGCTAACAATACAAATGACATAGAAATACTTACGTCTGCCCTCAATTCTCGCATCAACGAAATGGCCCGTACTGAATCGCAAAATGACCACAAAATACCCCAAAATAAGAGGCCACTTGAAAATGATCATATTGGCACCGCCTTAAAAAATTATGAAAATCTTACAACTTACGAAGACAACGATGAACAAGATTTAATCGTTTTTGATAATAGTCCTGATGATAAAGTAATTGAATTTTTTAAAATTATACATGTTTAGTATTTTTTTAGACATTAAAGCCTTTTTTTTACCAAAAGTATATATATTTAGAAATATGTTAATAGTGCTAGCGAAAGATTTATTAAATTAGAATATTCTATAAATAGAAATTCCAGATATCGTAACATTATAATGGGAGTACATTATCCATTTTTTTTAGAAATAAAGTTTAATGTTTTTACTGAATTATTATGCAATATTTTTGTGAACACTGAACGTGTATCAATTTTTTTGTAAAATGAATATTTAAATCTGTTAACTTTTCTATTCATTTTAATATTTTTTAAAAAAATTGATACTCATCTTTCTCTCTATGTTAACAATGTTTGGTTATTTTCAATTCACACTACATTTTTAGTGAACCTACGATACTTCAGTTAACCCTATATTCTATAACTTTGTCATGATGAAGGCTAAGAATGCCATGTTTATTATATTTACTTTTTTTTAAAATTCATCCAATTTTTTTAAGGATTAAAGAAAAAAGATGGTTGTAATTAATAATACCCAGAAATGTATTCGAAGATGAGGCTATGATAGACAAAAATTATTATAAATTTTTCAAGATCGAATGTTAAACACAGACGGAATTTTATATGATTATATTCAACATCATTATCTATTAGAGGTTTTGAACTAATTTTTAAGTTTGGCCCAGTTTTAACTTTGCCCGGCCAATTTTGTATCCGGCCCAGCCCGTTTCTAATTTTTAAGGTTTCCCGACCCTGCCTGGTTTTTTCAAATACAAGGCCTAACCCAAAATATATATAGTTACTAGAACAAACAACTACTTATAAGAGTGGTTAAATTAAAAATAAGGTCATTTCATGTCAAATGAGCAAAATGAGATTTTCGGCCTATCCCCTTCAATTTTTTAAAAATTTTTAAGTAACGAAAGGTTAGTGGAATTAAATAGTTAAAATTTTAGCCTCGTTGCATTTATATTTTTTGGAGATATTAGGGTTCAAAATGGCAAAATGATGTATTTTTACAATTATCTGCCTTCATTCAATTAGGCATATTTTAAAAACTAATTTAGTATCAAAATTACGTACTAAGATTATACTTTTAGATAAAAAAGATTTTTGATTTTTCCAATTTCTTGCCATTTTATTTAATATATAATAAAAACAATTTTTTGGAAATAATATGAACTTTAATTTTTATAAAAAATTTAGATATTTCTAAACTATTTTTTTATATTTATAAAAAAAATCGGTCTGAGACGCTTCAAAATTGATATTAGTGTAGTGTATAAATATTTTCCCGAAAGAGGGCCTCTTTGTATAAAAATATATATTAATCAGTTTTTAATGGTAATAAAGGATTATTCATCTTGTAAGTTAAAGTAACAATAAATAAGAGTTTCAATGAATTATAGAAATTGTTTATCTACAAAAGAAATTCAATTTATAACATTATTTACAGAGTTGTTAAAGTAGCGCGCTACTTAGCGCGCTATCTTTTTTGGTAGCTATAGCTAATAGCCGCTACTTTTTTAAAATTATTTAATTTTTTAGCGCGCTACTTTTTTTAAAAGTAGTTAAGTAGCGCGCTACTTCGCTACTTTTAAAAATATAATGAATGTAAGTATAAACATGAAAATTTAAATATAATATCATAATTAATTATAATTTTTATAATTTATTATTTAATTTTGAAATTTAAATATGTTTTCAATTTTTAATTTATATTTTCAATCTGTGTTAATAATCTAAAATGGCATCGTCCATGGATATCCAAATCCTTGAAAGTGATTCAGATATGGAAGATTCAATGGAAGAAAATGTACTTAATAGCTCTAATAACGTTTCCATTCCCTAAATTTGAAAAATTTTTTTAAATAAATATTAAAACAAAATCTGGATTCAAATTCATGTGCTTAAAATGTAAAAAAAATATATCATCAAATCAATCGAGTAGCTATAACCTGAAGAAACACCTAAAGGTAAATTGTTATTTTTAAATTATAATATTATTTATTTTATTAGACTGTTCACGCCAATTGCTATAAGGAAATAGAGAAACATATAAAAAATTTTGGTATAGGAGAATCTTCATTCAAAAAGACAAATACTATCCAAACCAAATTAACTGATAATAAACATGCCAATATTTCACAAAAATTGGCTGATAAAGTTATTGTTGATTTTATTATTGACACAGTTCAGCCAGTGTCTTTGGTTGATAATCCATCATTTACTCTGATGATTAAAACTTTATCCCCTGGCACAACAGTTTTATGTCGCCAGACACTTATGAATAAAATAGCCGACAACTTCAAAGTGATGAAAGATGCTCTAATAGTAGAGTTATCAGATATATCTTATGTATGTACCACGGCAGATAGTTGGATACATAACAGAAGGTAAAAACTTATTTATATTTATAAATTGATCTGATTAAATATTTTTAGAGCTTATTTGGGAATCATAGGCCATTGGTTAGACCCTAGGACTTTAAAAAGAAGATCTGTAGCCTTAGCCCTTAAAAGGATTATAGGATGCCAGACATATGACGTACTTGCAAATAAAATTATTGACATCCACAAGTCTTTTAGGATTCATAATAAAGTTTGCAAGATGGTTACCAGAGTTGTTTAGATACAAGTATCTAGATACTGTATCTAGATATAAAAATGTAGTATCTGTATCTGTATCAAGATAGATTTTTTAGAAAGGTATCTGTATCTAGATATTTTTTTAGAGGTATCTGTATCTGTTTTTAGATACTTTTTAAGATACATTTTATATACCCCTTTTTTTTATTTTAAATAAAAATATTAGACTGTAAAATTTATTTTATTTCATATGAGCTTATGAAATAAATAAATATATATATATTATATATTAATATTTATTAATACTATAATAAAGAATTATATATACATAAAATATTAAAACTTATATATAAAAAATATATATAAATATTCATTAATTTAAATATTATGTCCGAGTTTATCAATAAACCATACAAATTTTAATATTACATTATCGAAATGGTAAATTTTATTTTATAACTAAATTTTTAAGTTTATATATTTATTTAGATCTATATCGATGAAGAAGAGGAAGCAACAAGTTCTATTGCTTTACCATGGCCAAATTGAGCATATTTTAAAATAATATCTCAAAACAAAGAAAACAATTAATTCTCTGATGGTAAAAGGTTTGCCGTGTCTACTTAAAAATACAAAAATATCCGTCAGTATGACTTCAACGTTCAATATCGTGAAGCACATAAGGGTATAGATATTATATATTTAAAATTCTAATTAAAATTTTAAGAGAAAATATCCAACCTTGTTAACAAAAATAAAAAAGGGGAAGGAAAATAAAATACTAAAGAAAATATTGGCAAGGCTCATCCTCCAATAATATTTTTGCTAAAAGACCTTTGACTTTAACTCAAGGCACTTTAGATGATTTAATTATTGCTTTTATTATAGATGGCATGCAGCCATTATAAAAGAAAACAATTGATACAAAGATTAGCTGGTGAATTATCAAAGTCATCAACTGACTGCAAGCAAATAACCTGCCAAAAAAAACAAATAATTTAATTTCAGATTTTTTTCAGTACCCTACAGATATAATTTCTAATAATGATTTAAATTTTGATAATCAACAAATTTTAAATAACTTTTTCAAAAATAAATGTAGAGATTTTAGCATTTTTAAAGAACTGATATAAAATTGTTATTTATTAAATATAACACTACAATTCCTTCAAGCGCCCCTGTGGAAAGACTATTTAGTGTTGCTAAAAATGTCTTCACAGATAAACGAGGATGCCTAAATGATCAAAATTTTGGAAATATTTTATTACTGAAATCTAATAATTATTTAATCATATATTTTCATATATTATATTAAAATTAGTTATATTCTGATAAATGTTATATCGCGTCAATAAATTTTTAGCTCATTTCATGAATTTTCACAATATAATATTAATTTAGGTTTATGCAAACCTATAAGAGCCTAAAAAAATGTATCTGTATACAGATACATTTAAAAATTGTATCTGTATCTTGATAACTTTTTAGACGCTGTATCTGTATCTAGATAACTTTTGAGACTATGTATCTGTATCTAGATCCATTTAAAAAGTATCTTTTAACAACTCTGATGGTTACTGATATGGGTCTAACTACCTGAAGGCATTTAGGTTATATCACAAATTTATTTATAATATTTATTTTAAGTTATGATTTTTATCAGAATGGAATGGTTATTATTTAATCTATAAAATATTTAGTATTTTAATATTTCACATTATTTACAGAATTTTTATTAACTAAATACACACATATTTTAGTAATATTATGATTATCATAATTTATATCAAATTATAAATAAAATTAGTGAAATTAACTAATAAAATATAAAACAGAGGTGGATTATTTCATTAATTTTTATTGTAAAGTATCTAACATTTAATAAGATATGGTTATTGACAGAGTTGGGCAGGTCCTCCAGAAAAAGAATCTAGATACAGATACAGATTCTTTTTAAAAAAATGAATCTTAAATACGATACTAGTATCTTTTTCAAATAATCAAAAAGATACAAGATAAAAGATTCTTGTATCTTTTACTAAATTAGAGTAACTTAAATACAAGATACTTTTAAATTATCATTACCAATTAAATTAGAGTAGTTTATAAAATACAGTTTTCATTATTTATTTGTGAAGAACATAGCATACACATATAAGAATGAATATTTGCAATAATTAATAAAATATTTATTGATGAATTAATCATAATAACCAGGGATTAATAATATTAATTTTTGCCCTTTAATAGCTTAAACAGGGAAGGGACAGTAGTATATTTAATTGAAGTTAAAAATGTGCAAATAAGAAAAAAAATTAAATCAAATGATTTATTAGAATTTGCAGGTTATTTTCTGTGTTGTTTTAAATATAGCTTATATTAGGAGTATATGGATAAAAACATCAACGCGATAGGCTAATGGCTAAGCTGAATAATCTTACTCCAACAAACATAGATTGCCGAGTATCTACCACGAAGATATCCTCAAATAATTTTTTTGAAATTAAAGATGATTTAATAGAAAATCCAATTGATCTTTTTTTTCAAACAAAAAATATTGAAATGAATATTTTTGATAATTTTTCATATATTAAAAATTTATATATAAAATTTAATACCCCCTTGCCCTCAAGTGCTAGTGTCGAGAGATTATTTAGTAAAGCAAAGCTTATACTTTCTGATCGTCGTTCTAGACTTGGGGATGATAATATTGAAATGATATTATTATTAAAATGCAACAAATTAAAATAAATATTTATTTATATTGCTTATTTTTTTATAATCTAAACTAACTATATTTTTATATTTATAAATGTTGATTTTTATATATTATTTATTATACATTTACATTATAAGCAAAAAAAAAATAAAAAAAATTTGTTTCATTTGTTTCTAAATTTTTTTTTATAAAAAGTAGCTTAAAAGTAGCTAAAGCTACTTTTAGAAAAAAGTAGCTAATAGCGCGCTACTTTTTTTCACAAATAGCGAAAGCGGTAGCGCGCTACTTTTTTTGACAAATAGCTATTACGGTAGCGCGCTACTTTTAAAAATAGCGTTTAACAACTCTGATTATTTACAATTTATTATAAAATTATTTGCCCATATAACATATATTTAATGAATATTAACTTGAATTCTGAATTCTTGTATATTTCATATATGGCGTCAAAAATAATATCAAATTTTATTTACCTATTTTTAAAACATTATAAATATTAATTTAATTACAAAATAAAATATTATCATAAAATAATCCAAAACAATAAAAATATTGTATCGGATTTCTAAAGCCGATTTTTTACTTAATATCGGCATTGCCTTACTTGTAAATAAAAATAAGTAAATTGATAGTTTCAATCAATAAAATAAATAAAAATTTAAAATTGATTAATCATTCAATAACACACACTCACTATATTAATTCAAGACATTACTCATAGCAACATCATATGAATTGTACGAAGCTAAAGATAATATTAATGGCATATATTTTTAATATATAATTCAAAAAAATAATGATGACAAAGCTATTACTCAGAGAAATATTTTCAGAAACTAGACCGATACCTGGAACACAAAAAATTCACACAGTGATTCCGACAGTTTAGAAGTAATATGTATTCGAATTCAATAGAAGCACTATAGAATATTTATCATATCATGATGAAAATATAATCTTGGGAGAAATATCTGGATTTGGTGGTAAGCCTTTGTTTTAGGGAAAAATCAAAAGCGGAAGAAATATAATAAAGTTTTTACACTCATCCGGGCCTTTCTAATTTCTTTACATTTCCAAGTATAGACGACATTACTTGACAAAACATATCTTAACATTAGTTTCACAGTTAACTGCTACTAGCCGTAGTTATACTTAGTCATCAAAAGAAAGTAAATGCGCTACCGAAAAATTAGAATCTTTTAAAAGTCAGTTATATATTCGATTTTTAAATTTGCACTATCAATTATTGTGTAATATTTAGGGCGCTATATATGAAATGTACAAGATTCTGATTCATATATTCAAGAACTCTAAACTTGGTATATGTTATATGGGCAATAATTTTATAATAAATTGAAGTTCAAGAAAAACCATTAAATGTTTCATATATAATTTTATACAAAGACTCTTTCGGGAAAATATTTATACACTTTTCTAATCATTTTTTTGAGAATGAAGCTGGCCGCTTCCCAGACCAATTTTTTTTTATAAATATAAAAAAAGAGTTTAGTAATTGTCTGCTAAATTTTTAAAATAAATTTAAAGGTCGTATTATTTCCAATAAATCGTTTTTAGTTCTTATATATAAAATAAAATGGTCGGAAATTGGGAAAATCAAAAAAAAAATTTTTATCTAAAAATATAATCTTTATATGAAATTTTTATATTTTATATTAAATTTGTTTTTACAATTATGTAGTTTTTAAGATATGCTTAATTTAATGAGGGCAGATAATGGTAAAAATACGTCATTTTTGCCATTTTGAATTCTAATATCTCCAAAAAATAAAAATGATAGGAGTCAAAAATTTTGGCTATTTTTTAATTACAATACCTTTCCTTGTTTACCAAATTTTTTAAAAAGCGAAGGGGGTCGGCCGAATCCTGGTTGATTTGTCTTGGAATACTAAACTTTATGGATTATCACTTCTATCAAATATCAGAATTCATCAATAATTTTTTTGTCTCGCACTGCCCAAATACTTTTTTCAGACTGCCCAATACCGGGTTGTGCATTGCAGACCTTTATTATCTATCACAATTGCTTCTTCAAATATTAATCAGAGAAAACTTTATCTTTAAGAACAATGGTTCTTTTATTAGTGGTGTGAGTTTTAAATATTAAGGATTCAAAAAAAATTTTTTACTAAAGGAAACATTTTTGGCGCCATCTTATATTTTGATCAATGCAGCATCTAATTGTGAATGTTTTAATCCTTATATATTTATATTTATTAAATAATTTAAATATCTTTTTAGGGATACAATACATTTAATATATAATTTTTATCCGAGATTAACATGGCCCAAAGCTCCATAGGCTAGAGAGTTCGGCACAACCCAGACCAAATTCCATCTGTCAAAAAATTTTTTATGCCCTGGACATATTCAAAATATTTTTATGAACTTGGCGAGCTGATAGACAAATTTGTCATTTTCTTCATAAAAATTAATTACCAGTTGGCCCGAAAAGCTCCATAGAAAATTTCCATGGGCTAGGCCGCGAATCTGCCACGCAATCTTTGCAAAAAGAACCCAGGCTAGGTTAGAAAAGTTGTGCAAAATTTATTCTGGTTAGACGTTTGTCCTTTATATAAATTATTATGGCAGGACTGGTAAGATTGTATGAGTTTTTTGGGACGAGCTGGGCCAAAATACCTTTTTAAATATCTTGATGGGCCACACTTTTGATCTCTAATTTTATTCTTAGCCCTAAATAATAATACAGATTTGTAAAAACTGTTAATATTTTAAAAATAATATAATTCAAATAAATATTACAAAATTTGTAATTTAAAAGTACTAAATATATAATTTCAACTAGAATAGTTTATCAAAATAAAGAAAAATTTCTTAAATATCTCATCATAATTTAGGTACATTTCTGATTAATACCTCATAAAAATAGGGGAAATTTATTATTCACCAGTCATTAAATAAAAGAGAAATTTATGATTCATCTACCATTTTTTATCGGGCTATCTGATAATCTTTAAAATGTTATTGTAAAAGGGATGATCTAAGTTTATCAAGTCCGAATGCAGAATTTTTATTGAATGAATTGATTGTATTAATAATTTATTCGCTTGATAAATATTTCAGAGTCCTGGACCAAAGCCCAGCATGCGATATACTATCCCCAAAATTATATTTTATTAGAACTTCGTTATTAAAAATATTTGGCAAATATTTGAAAACAATATATCATATTTAAATGATATGCACACTACCCAGGAAGCTTTGGTTGGGGAGGGGCAAAAAGTTACAGAAATGAATTTGGGGACCGAATATTTTTTTTGATTTGGAGTGTGCCTCCCGTGGCTACATAACTGAAAATGTTGGTTTTATTAATATTGATAAAAAAATTATGAGATATGATATATTAAAAAGGTAGAATTCAAATCAAAATAAACGCCATTATAACGCTTTAGGAATCAAAATAGCCGCATTTTAGCTATAATACTTGGCTACGTCGCCTTTAATTGCTAATGACGGCCCTTAATTTATTTAGGCAGAGTCCATATCAAGGTCTAATATTTTTTCTAAAAATAATTCTGCAAATTCTTCACCCTATTTATCAAATCGCATTTTTTTATGTTCATGTTTGCCAATAACTTAAAAGCTTGGGCAATTCTTTATTGGATTTAAATCGGGATTTGATACAGGCCATTCAAGACAAACCGCTGTAGGATAAAAAAATTGGATTGATTCTAATGTAAAATGAAATGTATTTCCTATAGGGGGGATGAAAGGGGGGGGGGTCGCGATACCCTAAATTTAAAAAAAAATAATAGTCAATTTGCCAATTTTCGTATATTTTGACAGTATTTATTATGGCTTATCTTATTTATTTTACATTGTAAGTCAGCTCTCTGACCATGTGGTGCTGCTGTTTAGCTGGCCATTTAGCTTCGACTAAATAGCTTAAAAAGTAAAAGAAAAAATAATTTTATAAGATTAAAATAATCGAAAAAAGCAAAGTAAAATGACCACAAAACACTTATAACAATGTCCTAGTTCAAAAGCTGTTTAACGTAAATATCAAAATTAAGTCGAACCAAGACACGGCCTATCCAATGAACTCTTATACACTCAATTTAAAAAAATTAAATTAATTTAAAATAATATATGCAAAAAAGGTATGTTATTATTAACAACTAGATAGAACACCAATATTTGATTATGTAGCAATTATCTACTTTGATCACTTTATATAATTACATAATAGGGAAAATTTCAGTATCTATCACATCTTTAGGCATTATTAGCCATGCAGATTCAGTAGTGTCACGGGGAGAGGACGCAAGGGCTTGAGCCCCTTAAAATAATTGAAGTGATTGTAAAGGCTATTGACACCACTGCATGCGCTTAATAATAAAAATGATTTCATAAGGTTTTTTTTTCATTTTATTAACCAGGGACTTCATAAACTTCTCAAAATAAAACATCTTCAAAGATTTTTGAAGATTAGCAAAAATGAAATCTTTTCGTAAACATTTTTATTGAGATATATATTTATGTAGTGTTGGGATTAATAATATATAATATAGACTGACGATTCATTCATAATAATGCCCTTTAAAGCGTTGTTGAATGCAAATCAGCTGTGGACCACGTGACACACCATTTTGATAACCTATATAGGATTCAGAATACTCTAAAATTTTTTAATTTGGTCGGCTAAAAACATATTTTCTTGTGAGAATAACCTTGGAATAATTGTGAGGTAGGATATTATTTTACTTCGCCTACATTAAATTTTAAAAAAAATGAATATGCTACGCGTAATTGTCGTCCTCAGCTTTTTTTTTATTGATGTGCACTTTTGATGAATGCCTCGTTAGTCTATGTATTATTTTATGCCATTGATTGGAATATGGAATTCATGGGGATTTGAAATCTCTAAATTTTAAATCATTTACTGAGGGCATTTTTGAATGAAATATCTGATTTGACCGAAATTGTATTCCAGTTTGTAGAGAGTACCAATACATTTCAGATACTATTGTCATCAACTTTTGAACTACTCTTAATTTATGTTAATATTTATATAGAATATTTTTATAAATTATAGAAATACTTTAAAGGTTCATGAAAAATTGTCTGAAATTCATAAGTAGGTACTCTATACATGATGGAATACATTTGTCGTCAAATCATATGTTTCCAAATCACTCTATAAATGATTTAGAATTAAAAGATTCCAACCCCGCGAATTTCATATTCCAATACGATATTATATAATCGTTTTTGATGAGTTAATCATAATTCATAAGATTTTCATCAAGAAATCTTTTGTAATTTTCGTTGTAAAAAAATCTTTCGTGGTAAAATCTTTCATTTATTGATTTTTTGATCTTCAAAATAATTTTTATATAAAAAAATGTTATAAAACTTTTCAATTTTTATGTTTCATCCCTGGCACTGAATTGTAATTATTTTGAATAATTTTGGCTATATTTTACATATTTTTTCAAAAGGTAATTTAAACGTTTAATTATATGATTTTCCAACTGATTAATAAGATCTAATTTAAATTTATTATATAAAAATCTGCTCGGCCCGAATTTTTATAAAAAAAAATTTTAAACCGGCCTGAATTTTTTTTTAAATTTTACTACCAGGCCCATATACCGGGTCCTTTTTAGTTCGGGCCTAAGGGTCTCTTATTTTATGATAAAATTTAACTTTGTAAGTATTTTAAAAAAATCATAATTTTTATCAAATCCTACTACATTGTAATTAATTTTTTTCCACTATGCCCATCTTTCACATAGGCTAAATATTTTACTAGATTCTATTTAAATATGCTAAATTCACTGATTTATATATATTTCTATAATTAAGGGAGTCAAAAGAAGAAGGGACGAAGCAGACGGCAATGAAAATGATAAAACGAATGAATGATCTAAAATATTTAATTAATGAAATATTAGTATTTGACTATGTTCTTAGATTGAAATAAGATTTATTAATATGGAATTATATTTATATAGCTTATTATATATACCTATAAAATACTAATTTTGAGTTTTATAATATAAATCAATTATCAAAAATAAATTAAAACATTTGATAGTTTCGTTATGTCTAATTTATTTTAAAATTTTTTGATGATTTTTGAATGCAGAAAAACATATTCATAATTTTTTAAGTTGTAATATTTTAGTCGCATTTAATTTTGTTCTAAATGAATATTATTCTATTCTTTTGAATATCAGACAATTTTGCCATGGACTTTTGAAATATAATTTATATTAGTTTTCCATAGATTTTTCAAAAAATTATAAACTCAAAAGTTAACTATAAAATTATCTGCAACTCATAAGATAGCTTATTCTAAACATGTTTGAATTTCCGGTAAAATCAGAATTTTACATTTAAAAAAACGCACTCCACGATTTAAAGTTGTAAAAATTCATTGACGAAAAAAAAACACATTGCCGCTAATATATATACATGCAACATTTATAGTTAATATAGGAAATAAAATTTTATTATACATATATAAATATTTAATGGGAATAGACCGAAATGAAAATAATTGCAACACAAACAAAACCAAACCCTCTTTAATATTAAATATATATATGTATGATATATATAAAATAAGATAGATTTTTAATTTAAAAAATGAAGTTTCTTTCATATACTTTTGCCATAAAAATAAAATATTTTTTAATTTTGCACATTTATTTTAATTAAAAAATTACCTAGTCTACCCCTGAAAATTTATCTCTGTTCCTGATTTAAAATACTGATTGGTTGGATTATTTTTGCATATGCACTAATTATTAAGAAAATTTATAACCCCTCTCATCTAAAATGGACCATATTTGTTAAATTCATATAACATAACCCAACGAAAATGTTCAGGGATTTTCCCATGCTAGAATAGGGAGATTGGGAACTCTATTACTTTATTTATCCATTAATCCTTATACAATAGATTGATTATTAATGATCTTTTCATTTAAACATTACATTTAAATATAAAAAAAAAATATATAGATATCCTTTAAAAGTTAACAGCACAAATTTTTTTGAAATAATTAGGCCTTTATCAGGATATTTACAAACAAGAAACTTAAACATTTTAACTGCCATGGAAAATGTTTGGATATTATAAATCTTCTTTAAATTTTATAAATATCTTTTGAATACATATGAAAGCTACCAGTGTTGTATGCTACTTTTAAAAGTAGCGCGCTATCTGATGTATATCTTATATATATTTAATTTTCTTTGTAAATAATTATTGATAAATTTAAATAATTATTGATAAATTTAAATAATTATTGAAAAATTTAATGTCAATCAATAAAATAATTTGTATTAAAAAAAAATAATATATATTAAATATATTATATTATATGAGATGATTAATAAATATTTTATTTTGAAAAACACAAAAACTTTTGACTTTTATGAAATTATAAATTGATGTTTTACTTTGAAAAAGAGATATTTTAAATGATGTAGATTTCATAAAAAATATTGTTATATTTGATAAATACAATATATTTTATAATAGAAATTTGGAAATTAAATAAATTTAGTATATAAATTGAGAAATATTTTATTGGTGCCGACAGACCAGGATTCGTGAACACTTATTAGGGAAAAAATAAGTTAGAGAAAAATATAAATATTGAAATATTTAGAGAAAAAAATAAAACTAGAGTGTTTTATAAAAATAAATTTCAGACGTTATTAATCAAGAAAAACAATTTCTAAGACCGGGTTCCTCAAAATAATAGTGGATTCCGGATATATAAAGGTAAGAAATTTTTTTTGTATTATAAATTACACAACGCAATAGTAAGATTTTTTGGATTAAAATTAGAAATATATAAGATAAAATTTTAAATTTTGGGTAATTAATGAAAAAAATGGCTTTTTATTTTAATGATAATTATAATAAGCATAATATTAATAAAATGTCAAATTTTAAGAATAATTTTAATAAAATTTTTAATTCAAACTTTAATAAAGTGGATGTGACCAATAATGTCATTACTGCATTAATTTTTTTTGTGTTTTATGTAATCTTAATTATAATGAAACAAGTAATAAGGAAAATAAAAAGAAGATCTCTTAAAAATAGAGAAAATGATATAAAAAATACAAATATTGAAAATTTAATTCCTAAAGTTTTGGTGAAATCTCCAGATATTTCTGAAGATATCAAAAATAGTTTACATTTAATTTTGTTAGAATTAAAAAATTTAAATGGTAAAAAAAATGTTATACTGGAAGAAAAATCCGAGAAAATATTAGATACGGGTGACGTATTTAATTTTCATCAAAATATTGACATATCGGAGGATATAAATAAAAAATTAAATTCAATTGTGATAGAATTTAAAAAGCAAATTTCTGAGGTTTTAATCGAGAAACCAGTAGAAATTTTGAAAGAGAATAATACCAATAATACTTTGAGACAAAGTACAGAGGAATCTCTAATTTTATGTGAAATTAGAGAAATGAGAGAAAATATGAAAAATTTGTCCTGAGAAGTTTCCAACTTAAAAATCAAAAGTAATAATGCGATTGAAAGTTGTGAACTTTGTGGAAGAAAAGGATATATCGGTAAAAATTGTTATTCAAGAGACCGAAAAACTAATGAGAATGTGACTGCAAAACCAAGTGAAAAAAATGACATAGTGTGTCATAGATGTGGTTTTGTAGGACATATAAAAAGAAATTGCATGGTGAAAGAAACCAATTTCAAAAGTGGATTTCCGCAACGAACAGGTAGTGATAAATCCAGTGGTTCGAAGTATACAAAATCCTCAGATTATAAATGTGGATGAAATTAAAACTTACAATACAGACCATGATAGAATGTGTTTCAAATGTGAAGAAATGGGACACATTGCCAAACATTGTATCCAAAGTGTGAGTGGGTCACAGTGACTATATGATTTGAAAGAGAGTCATATAAAAATAAAAAAATTTAGAGAATAATAAATATTTTGATATATATAGTTTTATTAAAAATTTTGTGGATGTATATAATAAAATAGATAATCATCATGGGAATGATGATTATACATTGAAATTTAACTCGAATAAAAAGAGTTGGAATGTGGGAAATTTTTATTGTCATTCTGATGAAAAAAAAATTTTAAATTAACCAATAATCTGAATAAAAAGGATTATTATAATCAAACAAGTGGGAAATATCCATGGGAGATTTTTAATAAAAACATAAATAAGATTCAGAGACATTTAAATTCTGAGATGAATTTAGGTATGAATATTAATTGTATTGAAAAAGAGATTAAAATAAATACCATTCAACCGATTAAATTGCCTAAAAATTTAATAACTGAGGGAGCAAAGGAACAGAGTTCATGTCCTCATATTAATTTAAAATTTGGTGGACAAATGGTTGAAATGTTATTTGATACCAGGACAAGTATTTCAATCATGTCTTGTGAAAATTTTTATAAATATTGGCCTAATGATATTATTGAAAAAATAAATATGTGTATAAAACAATTTGAGATCTGAAATCAAAGTTTTGGGTAGAACTCAATGGGATGTTCTTTTCCATGATATTCGTATAATTTTGGATTTATGGATAGTGGAAAAAAATGTTGAAACAATTATGGGTTGGGATTGGATTAGCAAACTTGGACCTAGAAATAATTATTGGGATTTATTTATCATTGATAAAGAATTGGCTAGAGATAATGCCGAAAGAAAAATAATGGTTAATGAAGTCAGGGAAAAGCTTAAAGAAAGGGAAATGAATAAATTAATGGGTGAAGCAAAAAAATCTATCGTTAATAAGAATATTTGTGAATATCCTGCAAAATCCATGATAGATTCAAATCAATATAAGATCAATAGTGAAATTGATAATGATAAAAAAATTAATAATGAAATTAATGAATTAAATAGAGTTAAAAATGCTATACCTATTTTAGTGGAAAAATATGGTATAATTTTTGAAGACACTTTGGGATGTCTAAATGATTATCAAGTAGATTTAAAATTAAAAGAGGGATTTTCATCTATTTTCTTAGCCTGTCGTAGAGTTCCTTTTGAGTGGAAAAAGGAGATCAACGAAGAATTAGATAAATGGGTTAATGATGGTATTATTATTCCTGTGGAATATAGTGAATGGGCTACACCATTAGTACCTGTTAAAAAATCTAATGGAAAACTTAGATTACGTGCAGATTTTCGAGTAACACTTAACAAATGGGTTGTGGAAGTGAAATATCCATTATCTCGAATTGAAGAAATTTTGGCAAATTTTAAGGGAGCCAAATATTTTTCAAAAGTTGACTTTTCATCAGCATATTTACAATTGTCTTTGAAAGAAGAAATTCGTAAATTGTTAACAATAACAACGCCTAAAGGATTATTTGCATTTTGTAGATTACCTTTTGGATTAAGTGTATCTGCATCGATTTTTCAGAGAACAATGGCATCAGTTTTCCAGGGTTTGGAAGGCGTATTTTATTATATGGATGATGTGTTGATAACTGGAGTGACGGCAGAACATAATCAACGTCTTGAAGAGGTTTTCAAGAGAATTCAAGATAAAGGTTTAAAAGCCAGTAAAGAGAAAAGTATTCTTGGTGTCACTGAAATAGTGTATTTGGGTCATCAAATTAATGGAATTGAAGTGAAGCCGCTTGATAAAAATTTAAAAAATATTTTAAACATAAATCAGCCTAGTAATAAAGCTGAAGTGCAGTCTTTTATGGGCATGATAAATTATTATCATAGATTTGTGGATAATTTTGCAAAAATAGCAGCTCCATTATATGACTTATTAAAAAAGGCGTTAATTTTGAATGGAAAATTGAACAAAGATATGCTTTTGAAAATTTAAAGAGAAAAATTGGTGAGGAACCAATTTAGTGTGTTTTAACAATGATTTGGAGATAATTCTTGCGGTTGATGCATCCAATAAAGGTGTAGGAGGCGCATTATTACATGTCATTGATGGTTTAGAGAGACCAATTATTTTTTTTTCGAGAATATTTCATGAAGTTGAAACCAGGTACTCTGTTATAGAACAGGAGGCCTTAGCGATTATTTTTGGATTGACCAAATGTCGCAAGTATTTAATCGGGAAAAGATTTGTGATTTTTACAGATCACAAGCCATTAATTCATTTGTTCAAGAAAGATAACAAAGAATTAATGATGTCCCCGAGGTTACAACGGTGGTTGTTACTTGTGGGAAGTTTTAACGTAGATATAAAATATCGGCGAGGTACAAAAAATCATTTGCCAGATATATTATCGAGATTAGGGGCAGGTTGTGCTACTCCTGAAATAATTGATAACATGATTATTGATAGAGAAGATGCATTAGTGCGTACTCTATCATATATGTTAAAGGGAGGTCCTACAACTTGGGAAGATCTCAAATCATATACTTTAAAAGATAAAGTAATGAGACAAATAAAATTATTTTTAACGGGAAAAAAACCATGAAAAAATAATTGTAAAATTTATCAAAAATTCGAAAAAGAATTATCCGCGGTAGATGATTGTTTAATGAGAGGAAATAGGACAGTAATTCCTTTGAAATTACGTGCTAAAATAATTAATTTGTTACATGCAGGACACCAGGGTCAAGTTAAAATGAAATCTTGGGCTCGTGAATATGTATGGTGGCCTGGGATGGGTAATGATATAGAAAAAATTACAAAGGAATGTGTTCCATGTAATACTTGTGCCGTTATGCCCCGTAAAGAGATGGGACAAGCAAGTGTGGCCCAAATCAAAGAAACCATGGGATCGTCTCCACATTGATTTTTTTGAATTGGATAAAAAATCATATTTTTTGGTTGTGGATTCATATTCCAAATAAATTGAATTTGAAAAGGTTCAAGGGAATTATGTATTTAAAATAAAATTTTTAAAAGAAAATAAATAATTAATAAGTATTAATTTTATTTTAAAAGAGAAAATTAATTAATTATATTAAAATAAAATAAATTTGAGTATTTAAAATAAAAAGAAATATCCATAACTTGTGATGAGTTACAAAATTGAGACGCACGAACAAATAATCTATGTTAGAATAATAATAATAAAAAAATTGGGAAAAAAAAACCGAAATCTGATGTATTCAAAAAATGCTGTCGCTGTCAAAGTTTTGGACATCAAATAAAGGACTGCAATATTCCGACTCATGTGCTACAAAATCAGGAACACAAGAATCATCTTAGTGAAACAGATGAAGTTCCGGGAACTAGTTATTTTTGTGGAAAAAATAATAGGGTACAGCCGGAGATAGCGTACCAAAATTACAATAAAATAAATGAGATAGAATCAAGATAAAAAAGCTTGTCCAACAAGATGGAGTCTTCGACATCAAGCAGTAACAGCTTTTATCGAGTTAGAAGAGCCGATTATTAATGCTCTTATAGAAATATCACAATGTCTGAAAAAGATATTTCTTCAGAAGCAAGCAAGTTACTGGATTCAATACTTGTACCAAATTTTTTTTTCGCATTAGAATGTAATAATAAATTATTTAATTATACAACTATTTTATGTAATACTTTTCAAAAACCTGATATTGATTTGATTGAAATGATGAGAATAGCAGAGACAATTTTATTAGAACTCAAAGAAATTAGAGCTTGTGCTGATGAGGAATTTCATATTTTATATGTTAATGTTGAATCAAAAGCAGAGCTATACGAGTTCAATATTTGTCTCCCTCGACTTACAGAAAGGCAAACTTATCGTCCAAATATTAATATAGGGTCAATAGAAGATTATTATAAAATAAATGTCTTTATACCTCTTTTGGATACATTTATAACCCAAGTAAATGAAAGGTTTTTAATTTATCAAGAAACACTTATCAATCTGCAGATATTACTTCCGCAAAAGCCCTCTGAACCTTTTTCAGATGGTGATAGAAAAAAAATAAAATATTTGGAAGATTTTTATCATGAAGACATTAATGTATCTCATGATGCTTTATTAGCTGAATGCCAACTATGGTATAAAAGATTAACTATGGTTGATATAGTCCTAAAAAATGCTATGATGCTTTGCATCATTTCAAACATCTTTTAGATTATTTTCCCAATATATTGAAATTATTATATATATTAGCAACTCTTCCCATTAGTACTGCAACTAATGAGAGAACATTCTCTTCTTTAAGAAGATTAAAAACGTACCTAAGAAGTACAACTTCTGAAAGTAGGTTGAATGGTCTGGCCCTTTTGAATATTCATAGGCATTTGACGCCAAACACGGATGAGATAATTGAAAAATTAGCTCCCTCCCAACGAAGATTGGATTTTACATTATAAAAATATAATGTTTCTATAATATTTTTTGTGCTATCATTTTTTAATGTCTTATATATTTTTCTTTTACATAAAAAATATAATTATTCATATTTCCAACATTTAGATTTTTTATACTTTATATATAAATTTTAAAAGCTCAAAAAAATTTAAATTTCTATTATGGATTATTTATTTTATAGTCATCATATCCTGGTTATTTCCACTTAATATTTTATAATTCAAATTTATTTAAAGTATTTATATGCCGCCGGTTATATTCGTTTAATATTTTTTAAATCAAATTTATTTTTATATATCGGTTTATATATTTAATTTTATATTAATTTAAATTTGTATATTAGAAATAGTTATTAGTCCTAATTAATTTATGCTTGATATTTTTAAATAACAATAATTTTATTTTAAAAAATTTTAATTATCCCCCCCCCCCACACCAAATTCCTGCGTACGCTACTGGATAAGGTGAATCAACAAAATAAAATATAACTTATAAATATAATCTAATGACCATTAATTTATTAGAATATAACAATTATATCAAGTTTAAATATATTTTTAATTGGCATGCCATCATAAATTAAAATACATAAAATCTCAAAATTAATTTAAATGATTTTAAGAATTTTTTAATAACTCATTTTAACTAATTTTTATAAAATACAGAGATTTTGAGTATATTACTCGTATGAAAACTAACAAGGAACTTCGATTCTTATTTTTATAAATCTAGCACTATATAAAAATAGCCACTTATTAGTCGGAGAAATAATTGTAAATTAGGACATCGGACTAGGGGTGGGCCTACCGAAGCCTAGCCCAGACAGAGTAATTTGTGCAAAATATTTTTTGGGCTCTAAATTGTGCAATTTTTTATAAGACTTATAATTAGGCAATTTATGTCTTTTCTCTTATAAAAAAATTATTACGAGCTGGAATAGACAATTAGTACAAAATTATTTTGCTAGCAAGGCCAAGAACCTTTTCAAAAATTTTCACCGACCAGTGCGAACCCATACCGGTCTCCACTTTGGACTTTCTTAAAGATAAAAATTTTAAACCCAGTTAGTTTAAGGAGTTTAGCAAAAACTGGTTCATGTTCGGATTAAGAAATATAAATTAAATTCTAAATGTTATAATAACGTTTTATAAAATATTTTTATTAGGCCATTATGGTGGCTGCTTTATAAAAAAATTTGATTTTATTAGCCCGATATCTTAAGAGATTTTTAAGTTAACATCTGTGCCATTTATGGTATTTTGACCATTGCAAATCAAAATCATAAAACAATTTATAATGTTATTTCAATTACAAGATTTTTTTAACTAATAACTTTAAAGGTATAAAATTATAACGCGAATTAAAAAAAGCATTAAATATGAAAAGGAATTTGACAAGTTCAAAGAATTTGGATTGAGTGTAGAAACTTTCGTATCTTTTTCATTTCCAGTCATCAACTTGGATAAAAGGTGATCACTAAAATTATTTTCTGCTAATAAAACGGTCCGGGTTCTTTTGACCGAATCACGCCGTATTTTAAAATCGGTTTCATGGTTCGATTCTATTTCACAATTGGATCTTAGTTCGGTTTGGTTTGGACCCTTAGAAATTATTTACTATCTTTTTATTATTAGCAAATAAATATAAACAATTCAAAAAGTGCCAGAATTTATTCATTTTTTATTCGTACACAAAACTATTTCCTAGGTTTTTATTGTTTATGTGTATATACTCTTTGTTAACCAATGATAAAATATTTAAATGTTAAATTAAATCCAAATAGTTAAATCATTTCAGAATCTAACCTGCCAAAGAGAATATTTTTTAAAGTTAGTGCATAAACAAATATATTAAATTAAATGAATATCATGATTTATATACATCATATTCTACAATAGAGCATATATACTAATGGTACTAAATAGTTTATGTTTTGTTACTAATTATTCTTTGCCTGTAAATTAACTTGTATATTGTTAAAAGCAGGGACCCGGAGCGAACCGTAACGAACCGCGAAACCGTTATAAACCCTAATAAATATCTGAACCTTAACCGTAACCGAACCGATATAATTATTTTTTAAAAGAGTGAAAAGAACCTTCATAAAAAAACGTTAAACCGGTTAAAATAAAATTTATAATTCTAATTTTTTACATTATTTTCCTTGTGGTGTAATTATATATTTAACCGTATTTCCCTCGTTATTTATAATTTTAATTATTAAATGATCAAAATATATGTGTAATCTGATATCCTTATACCCTTAATAAAGTATGTATTAATTTTTTAACTATTACTTAAATTTATCCACAATCCTTTAATTATGCAAAATATCTAAATAAACAATTTGTAGATTTTTGATTTAGTTGTATTTATTAAATTAATTTAAGTATAATATCAGGCCTTTATTATAAATAATAAATTTGTGTTACATTATAAATTCTATTTAGTTTATCAAATAATTTTAATATATTATATTTGTCTGACCTCATTTTTTGTATTTATTTCTTATAGTAATAGAACCATATTCCTATTTTTTATGTTTTAGTATGCAAAATATCAAAATAGCCGATTTTATTTAGTTGCATTTATTTAATTAATTATAATATCACCACCCACCCTTGAATATGATAGTAGGCTATTATTTAAATTTCAAAATTACTTATAATGTTTTAATTTTATATATTATTTATAAAATTTTGGCATTTGAGTATATTTTAAAGCATTAGTTTTCTTAGAGGAATAGTGAATTTTTAAGTAATAATATCCATATAATTTGGCTTTACAACTTGGCAGTATTATCAATTTCAATTTTACAATATTTGTTGTTAATAATTAATAAAAATTTACTTTATTTGCTTTTAGAAATAATGTCCGTCCCAAAATTAACCCAGTCCGTTCATTTTTAGTTATAATATTCTCTTAAATGAATCAACCTGTATAATAGATAATTGCATAATGATAATTAAAGGTGACCATGCAGCTAATTTAGAAAGGCATATTCAAAGGCATCATTCTAAAGAATATGAATTCCTAACTACAAAAAAATTAAAGCTTTCCAGCCTTTGAAATCAATATCAAAACCTAGCCATAATATTTCTATTGAGCAGGCATTAAATTCTCTTATCAAAATTAAAATGGATAAAAACACATTAGTAAATTCCTGCACAGAACTTATTACTGTACATGCAAAGATCATTTAAATAAAACATGGAGCAATTCAGGTCCACATATTTTATTTAGCCTTATTTTGATTATTGTCCGTATTTATTTTAAAAGTTATTTTTCATTTAAAATATATAGGCCTTGGAAAATGATGTTAGCCTAGAAATGTATATATTGCAATCTACCTCTAGCTCCAAAGATCATAAAACAGATGATGAATTAGAAAAGCTTCTGATAGCCCGTGAGTCGGAATTTAAAAAAGCTACTTCAAATGCACACAAAGAACATAATATTAGAATAATTATTGAATCGTTTGAAGGTGTTGAAAGGATTGACAAAAAATCATCAGTTTTTATATTTTGGGAATCGAAAAAATTTGAATATCCAAAATTGTATAAACTTGTTCTTATAGCACTGGCAGTTCCAGCATCCCAAGTTTCTGTAGAAAGGGCCTTTTCGGAGCTAAAATTTGTGTTATCGCCTCGACGAACAAATATAAATCCAGTTGTATTAGAAAATATATTACTTATACGTTCAAATAATATATTTAAAAATGAGTTATTTTGAATCATATATATTTTTTATATATAATTTATATATGTTTATAATAAAAAATAAATTAGTGATGGCAAAATTTTTAATATATTTATAATTAAAATCATTATATGATAGTGTTGCTTCAATAAAAAAAAAATTCTAACCGGAATGAACCTTTATAAAAATTAGCTGAACCGAACCCTTATAAATTTATTCTTAGGAACCGTAACCAGAACGTAACCATTATAATTTTTTACATACTGAACCGTAACCAAACTGAACGGTTATAAATAACGGTTCGAGTTCCTGGTTAAAAGTGAGTAAAAAATACAAACAACTTCAGTTCCTTGTGAACAATTATTTTTTAGAGTAAGTAACTTAATAACTAAGAAGTGAAATAGATTATAAAGTAAATGGTAATCATGTGAATTGGTTCATGGCCCAAAAATATGTCTTTTGGAGAAAATTTGAAATTGTTCTATCGATATTATTTTCTAATATATAACATATTCTATAAAAAAATAAAATATTTATCATATTTTATTATTCCATTCCTTATAAATTAGTCAAGTTTTTTAATTCTATCAAATGATATTTTGTTTTATAGTATATAACTGCTCGATTTGAGTTGATTTATAAAAACGGCGAACTCAATATTTTGGGCAGAAAAATATTTCCTAAGCCTCAAGATTTCGCTAATAGGTGTCCAAACCTTTGTGCCATCTATGAGAAAAATCTTCAGGCTTGCGTAATATTTTACTGTTTAAAATATTGAGTTAACTGTTTTTAATGATAGGCTCAAAACGGGCTGTTTAAAAATACTAGTATATATGTATTCAAACACATAAAAAATCTGTCGGTTTGGACCACGACTTAGTTTGGTTTTTGTATGTTCACGATCCGTTTGGTTTTGGAATCGGTTCCATGGTTCGCTCATTATAAATCGATTCCAAATAGAACTTAACTCGTGATCTTCACTATTTTTAAGCATAAGTATACTATTTTCTCTGTCGCAAATCTTCTTTGGCTTCATATGGCATCAGCAAATCAAAACTAAAATAACTTTTCTCTATGTTCTAAATTTTGTTTAAGGCGGTTTTTGAGGTATGGATAAATCTAGATTATTTAATCAGAATATTCGTTTTTATGTAAGATAGCGATACATACTAAACATTCACATTCTCATAAATCCTTTTGGCTTTGGAATATATAATCAGAAATTCTATTAAATAAATTTGTATAAATTTTCAGTTAGTCAACTATAAAAAAAATTAGAGATTTCATCAAGAAAAATAGTCGAACAATTATGCAGAACTTCTGACGAAATAATAAAAGATAACATTTTTGCGTTGAGAAAAAAAGATGTAATCTTCTAGTTTTTATTACTATTTATTATATTCTAATCATATCGCAAATTGTATTTCAATTTCTCCTGTTGCATCAGGAAGATTATCACTAAATTCTATATCCTTCCAATGGGTAATAGCATGACTAGTTGTCAATATGATAATGTCAGGTGGTTAAGATAAACAATCCATATATATATAACTTATTGCCAAACGTTGAGAAATTTTTTTTTTCATTTTAATAAAAATAACAAAATAATTAATGTTATATTTCCTGTTTCTTTCTAATACAAGATGTTTAGAAGTTTGGCCAATGTGTGATTTTTTTTTAAATATCCAAGCAACAATTCAGCCATGTGTAAAAATCCCAAAAAAAATCCTCCTTTAAAATTTTTCAAATGTTTATTTGTTTATTAATTGCCATAATGATATTTGCTAATTTTATCAGAATGGAGTTTTAATTTTTTAAAAATATTTTAAGAGATAACTTTGACTTTTTAAAAATGATAAATATTTAACTTTGCTTATTTTTAGTTTTGTAAAGGCTTCTAAAAAATTTTTCCTATCAAATTTCTATTTTAATTATTTGGCTACCTTTCTTATAAAAATAACTTCGATTTAAGATAAAAAAATTTTTTAATATTTATATAGAAATTACTTTCATAATTTATTCCTAATAATAGTAATAAATAAAATATTAAAAGATGCCATTAACATTTAATTTCATGATTTCCTTTCTACTGATTCTATTCGAAAGAGTATGCAATGCGAAATGAAAGTATGTCAATTTTTTTAAAACGATAATAGGTGTGAATTGCAACATCTAAATTAAATTTATATAAGACGGTTTTGGGTCCATCTAGATATGGCAAAAATATAACTAATTAAAATATAATTTTTTCTTGAAGCACAAGGAAAAGGGAGGGGGGGGGGGGGGGTTGGAGAAGGTAATTCTTAAATTGTTTCAAAAAAAAGTAGATAGAAGAACAATAATAATTTTGTCTCCATAATTATCTAATAACATATAAGCGATGACTTAATCATGTTAAAAGGATTAAATTTTCAAAAAAAACTCTTAAAAATTAAAGTGCTGATTATCTATTGTCAATTTTTTTTTCATATTTATATGAAATATAATAAATACAGAATAATATAATACTATATAAAAAATTTCCATATATTTGTAACAACTTTCTAAAAAATTATTTAATTTGCTGTGAATTTTTTAAAATAATTTTATCTAAATGTTATTTTCACCAGGGCTATGTCAATATTTTACTGAACCAAAACCCGAACCCTTTTTTTTAATTTAGATTCAGGGTTGACTTTTTTTTAATTAAATATTTATTTATTTAAAAATAATATATTAAAAATAACATATATAGAAAACTATATTAAAATTAAATATAAAAAAACATGCAAATTATTTAAAACATAAGATAATTTTTTTATTTTTTGATATATTTCTTTTATAGTAATAATTTTTATTTATTTTTAACAATTGATTTCCATTATTTTCGTAATTATAATGAGTATGATAATTATAATTTTAATATTCTCTAGTGAATGAATGTCAATTAATGTTTTTAAAAATAAATTGAATAGGATTTATTCAAAAAAATTTATAATAATTATAATATTCGAATGATGCGATTTTTACTAACTTATTTCATTTTATTTTATATTCTATAAAGTTGAAATTATAGATAATAGCAACACAATGTAATTCTTCATTTAAATTTAATAAAATAGTTTTCTTAATCTTAAAAAAAAGCATTTTTAGTGTAAATTATTTTGCGAGGAATCCTTTTTTTATTATATTTTAGAGCACTCCATTTTATGTAAAAATTTTAAAATTTTACCAGTATTTTATAACTTTATTTTAATAATAGATACTATATAATATAATATATATTTTAGGAATATATATTTTTGTTTGTTGAATTATTAAGTTAAAGGTACCTAAGAAAAGAACATTGGTAAAATAGCTTTATTATGCAAGTTGCAAATGCAGTCAAAGTTAGGCGTTAAAAATATATTTTTTAATTTTAATAAAATTATATATATATAAAACTGAGATTTCTGTTATTTTTGCTAAATTTATAATTGTAATTATTTCTGGACCAGGAACCCTGAACCTAGGCCAATCCAAACTTGCACCCTTTTTTTAGAAGGAGGGTTCACAGCCCTGATTTTTACCTTAATTACAGCAAGTTAAACAATTTTGTTAAGTAAATTATTACTAATATATGAAAATGTTCTGTAGCAAATTATTAAATGATGGATGTGATTCAATTTTTTTAAAAATACTTCCTTAATTTCTAGCCTATTTTTATTTCTTGAAATAAATCATCAAAATATTAAAATAACATAGGTACTCGGGAAATGTGCAATTTGATTAAAGCAGGAAATACCACGGGGTATGAAGAATTAGTCCTTTCTTGGAATTTGTAAAATATAATTGATTTTCATAATTTATCGTAAAAACGAACAAAACATTTTAAGTTCTAGTTAATATGATAATTTCGAAACTAAAAAATAGATATTAAAACGAAAAAAATATAGAAATAAATCAATGATCCAATTTTACACATATAATACTCAATTATGGGCAAAAATAATGACCAGTAGACAACTCCTGAGACAACCACATCTTCTGAATAATGTGAGAAGCAAGTTACAATCTAGATTCAAAAATTCCGCCCTTGAAATTACTATAGAAGTATATCCTTTTTGTTGCAACAAATTATATTTAACGTTGAATCAGTCGAATAAATTTCTAGGTTATTTTTAAACTAAGATTGGGTATACCTTTTGATTAAATTTTTTAATTTTTAAGGGATAAACTATTTTTTATTTATGCTATATTCGTTAGAGATATGCAACAGTGATCCCGCGCAAAAAGACGACCTTGAGATTTAGAGGTCCAAGCCGGTTTTAAAAAAAAATGGGGATTATTTTAAAAATAATACACCATAAAATGGGGTCTAATATTTAAAAAAAATTATTATTTTACTACTTACAATTTAAACTTAGTTTACAATTGCCCTATAAGGGTGGGGGAGGGAGGAGAGGTTATGATACAATAACGTCATTAGGAATGCAAGGAGGTAGGGGTTTTTGATTAGGGGGGTTGAGAAAAGTTATTACGCCAATCTACATTGTGGCCTATCAGCATGGTGAAAAATTGAGAAAATTATCCAGAGATGACAAAAAGGTAGTAAAACTAAAAATCGATTCTGAGATTAACATTAAATATTTTTTTCAACTTCTATACAGTAAATTTGAATTTTTATTATCAGGTAACATCAGATACTAAATCTATCTATGAAAATAAACTTCTCGAGCATTACAGAAACAGTACTCAAATTCCTTCTATAAACAAGGTTTGTCAGTTATTAATTAATTTTCTGATTAAATAAGAATATCATGTTAGGATGGCTTTTTTCTTTTTAACTTTTAATATATAATTATAATTTATAGATGAATATTTTTTAAATTGAAAAGCTGATAATTGCCTACTTATTAACGAAAAAAGTTGAAGTGATCGGCGGAGATGGTAATTTATTGACTGTAGAAGAAACAGAGGGCAACCTAGATCTTGTTGATAATATTATTGCAAAAAGAATCCAAGAACTAACTTATTATTATAGAATTAATTTGGGTTATTGTAATGATTCCGAATTTATGAAAATTTTCTCGTAACTTTATAATAAGGGTTATCTATAAAGGGGATTAATAAAAATTATCAAAGGATTTGAATTTATAAAAAATAATAGAAAATATAAACGGAACTGACTACATTTATTTTATAAAATTTTATGCAAAATATTAATTTTTTTATGTTAAAAAAACTCGTTTTCGACCTAACTTAAAGATAAGGAATTTACTAATAGAAACATGATTTTTACATAAAAAATTTAATTTAATTTTCTATTGCAATTTATTATTTATACATCAAATTTTGTTGAATATTTATTTTATTGTTAAAATTTAGAGTTTATTTTATGAAAAATAAAATGTTTTTATGGTAAAAAATGTGTTTTCGACCTTAAATTAGAAAAATTGATTTTTCTATTTAAAATTTAAATTATTATATATAAGCTATCCAGATATTTTATTTTGACCTGTATTCTTTCTTTAGAGCGACGTCAGAAAGTATAAACTATAACTAAATAATTGTTCAACACTAGCACCTGAGCGTAATGCAGTATTAAATTTAAATATACATATTTTTTATAAAAAAAATTATCAAAAATATTTATTTAAGTATTTTTAGATTTAAAATAATCTAGAGGATTTTCAATAGTATTATTATTTATTTCAAAAAAATCGTTTATAGATGGCGTTTTTGATCTGGCTATGGTCAGTCTAAAATTATAACAGTAATAGTTAGAATAAAAATTATATAGGGGCTAAGTGGCATAGAACCATGTTTGTTGACTGGCCAGGTCACCACCCTTTAACTTTTTATCTATCGAATCAATTTCCCTAAAAATTGGTTAAAATGTGAAAAGATTGAAATAAGTATTTAGAGAATGTTTTGATAAAATTTATAAATATATAAATAGATGAGTAGTTAATTTTAAGCACATTTAACATCCAGATAATAATTTATAAAATATTATCATTAAATTGATGAGTCTGATAATAAAATGAGATTTTAATAATAATTATTTATTGAAAATTTTAATTTACGATATAATTCTCTTGAATAATATCTTATGGCCAGGGCAAGAAAATCAACTTTCACATAAACTCATCTAGTTCAAAAACTATTATAGATGCAGCTTGATTTATTTTAAAGATTAAAGTCCTCGTTGAAGTTACCAATCTTGTTTAAATAAAACCTTCCGGCAGATCTTACAAAAAATTTATACCTTGTGTTAATTCTTTTATCGAGATTAAAATATTTCGCGAATTCAGGAAAAGGAAAATAGTGATTCTGTACATTATTCAAGGAAATTATTGTCAATATGATCTGTATCAAAATTATCTTCAATATCAATCTTTTTCTTCAACATTTTAAATTATTTTGAAACCTAGATTTATAATGCAGATTTTTAAAATAAATTAAAATTTCGAAATTAAATCAAATAAAATGATTTGTTTAAAATTAATTATAAATATATTTTAATAATTTTTAGACGTTATTTTATTATATAAAATTGAAAGTTGCGAAGTAGTGAACTACTTCGTCAATTAGTATAGCGGGTGATTTTTTTTAAAGCATCGAGCTAAAGCCCTCTACTGAAAGTAGCTCGTTATGGTAGCCACTGAATAGAGCTCAAACTAAAATATATAAATTCCATGAATTTTCAGGATTTTTTTAATACATTGATGAGGCTATTCTATGATGTATTATTTTTAAATTCTGTCGTAATAGAGCAAAATGCTTGCTATCTTGCGCCGGTAAAGAAAAAATTTAATTAAAGGCATTAAAATATATCTCCACAACATTGATAATACCGTTATAAATTTAGTATGATTATGAAATCAAATTAAGTAGTTTTGTTTATTTTGACCAATTTTATGATGCAACTCGCCTATATACTAGTTCAAAGTACTCAATATATATGTCACAAAAATATTTTATCAGATTGAGATTATGAATCACCCATCATGATTTGATTAGAGATTTTACTAAGTTATTTTATCAAATCAAGGCAATTTTCTGATTCACCTATTATTCTTTGACGGGTGATTTTTTAATTTAGTAAATAAATTAAATATTTTTGTCTATTAAAAACTCATTTTCATTTAATGTCTAGAAATTAATTATCTTAATTATCGAACATACATTAGTGCATTTTTATTATTATATAGATATTATAATTATATATTATTATATATATTTTTTTTTAATTTAACTAATAGCGAATGTAATTACAAATTTGTTACGAAACTATTATTTAAAATATTGGTTTTGTTAATTTTTTCAAGATCTTCTTGACTAGGAGGTGTAAAAGTTATTTCAATACCACAATCCGATTTTAAATTATTCATAGATAATTTTTCTAGAGAATCTTTGCCTTGATCCATAATTCCGTAATGACTAGAAAGTTTTTCATCGCTATCTGGGATTTCCTTAATTGTTGATTGTTGAGGTTGTATGCTAGAAATTGATTTTCGTTTACTCGATAAGGCTTGGGCCACATTTAATAGATTATTCAATCCAGACGACCATGGTATAGAGCTTGGAGAGCATTTTTTAGATGTGTCATTGATTACATGATCTGTATTATCATCAGTATATCCAGGAAAATTGTTATGTTGTATGTTGTCTTCGAGGGTCAAAGTTTTATCTTTCTCGTGTGTTGTGGATATGGGTGTCAAAATATCGGAGTTTTCATCTTTACTTCGTCGCTTTTTGAAATGAGAACTTATATAGTTGGAATAATTTGAATAACTATGGCTTCTGCTTATAGGTTGAACCATCCTGTTGTCATTCATACTATTAGTTACATCGTATATTTCATCATCCATGGTATGGTTACCCCCTATAGCTGTGTATATGAAAGGGTCTGTCAAGGTGTGAGCGAACATAGATTTGCAAGATTTACTTTCTTGCTGCTTTCTTTGCAGCATCAAAACTTCTTTTTCTTTGGCTTTCAAAACTTCTTGAACAGTTTCCATGTAACTGGAAAGATCTTCTTTAGGGCTGACTATACTAGGGTCTCTACCTATTTTGGTGAGTCGTTCGGCCGCGATGCTTTCCATAGTTTTCCTCATCATGGGGTAAAACTCTAGTACCTGGTCGAAATGTTTTCGCGAAAGCGAGAAGAGGTGGCAATACGTTGCGGCTTGTATAGTGGCCTGCCTCTTTTGATCAGAAGTCATTAGGCATATTTCTTATTTTATTTTTAACGTTGAAACAAAATAAAGTTAATACCTAATATTAATGAAAGGTTAATTATTTAAGTACTTAATATGTACTAATTAAAATAAATACAAAGAAAAATGTATTTATTTCTAAGAAGTGTATATACCATTCAGTTGATCGAAATATGTTTATCTTTAAAAAATAATAATTAAGTGTGATTTAGAAAATATTGCATGGGCGCGTATGACAAATTTACAACGGATATCTTTTCAGAAATTAAGCTGACGGTGGGGGAGGAGGGGGGGGGGGGTTCGAGTTAATGTCTTTAAGCATTTCATTTCTATTATTATTAAATGAGGA
The DNA here is from genome assembly GCF_954871325.1 of Gordionus sp. m RMFG-2023. NCBI lineage: Eukaryota > Metazoa > Nematomorpha > Gordioida > Chordodea > Parachordodidae > Gordionus > Gordionus sp. m RMFG-2023. The sequence continues at coordinate 37,367,490 of NC_088777.1, read as the reverse complement.
ATAATATAAAATTAAACTTATTTTACTTATCCCTCGAAGATTAAATGAAACTTTTTTTACTTATCCCTCGAAAATAATTAAAAATGGAAGATCCATAATATAGACGATAATAATGTCCTTGACTAACAAATTTATTATAAAAGTGATCGTCTCCTTCATACCTTGTCGTAATCAGTGTTGTGGTCTAAAATTTGTGGCGTTGGGCACGCTATTACTCTAAAAAATAGGCACGCTAAAATAGGCAAAAAATAAAGGCAAGTATTCCCCCCCCCAAGAATTTAAAATTTTTTATTTATTTTTTTTAATAGTTTATATCGAAGCATTTCATATAAAATACATTATATTTATATTATATCAAATGGCTATTTATAAAGTTATATAAAAATTGAAATATATTACAAAAAATATATATTTTGAGTAAAAAATGAGGTATTTTTTTAGAATGAATTTCATAATTATATAATGCCTAAATCGGAATGGATTAAAATAAGATGGAAAAAACATATTGGCCATAGAAAATCTTTTCAATATTTTAAATAATATTAACCTCGCGTTTCCTTGATTGATTATCGTAGAAGATTTCTGAGAGGAGACCCGTTAATGTTTATCATCTATAATTAGAAATATGTTTTACCATAAGACTTGCAAACAAATCCGTCAAAATGACATTTATATGGTAAAGGCCGTAACCACATTCAGTAAGACTACACAAATTTTTAATACAATTATTAAACTCTTCAAAATCTATCATCAATATATTTCCTCATTCCATTTATTGCGAAATCCACACCGCGCTTCAGTGATATAAATTTGTTTAATTTACTCTTCCCTTTAACAAAAGTGAGGGTCTGTCAGCCAGTTATCTTTTTCTAAATATTCCATATCAGATAAGATAGCTAAAAACTAGTGTTGTTAATCGGCTCGTTTTGAGCCGATTCTTCAAAACGGCTAACTCAATATTTTAGCCAGGAAAATATTGCCTAGGCCTCGAGATTTCGGGTATATATGTCTAAACCTTTGTTCCTTTTATGAGCAAAATCTTCAGGCTTGCGCAATATTTTTCTGAATGTAATATTAAGTTAGCCGTTTTTAATAATCGGCTCAAAACGAGCCGTTTAACAACACTACTAAAAACGGTATAATTTAATATAGTATCTTTAATTACTAAAAATATCAGAATTGGAATCTATTAGCTTATTGAACATTGGGTATTAAGGCAGAAATAAATTTATTTTCGCTAATATCCGCCTTGTTTCCTTTAGCTTCTCGAGATATTTTCATATGTTCTCCTTTAGGGATCATCGCCTGAGAGATTATTCTATTCCCATTTTTTTGTAATTTACAGGAGAGCTATTTTAAAAAATAAATTTATATTGTTTTCAATATGATGGTTAACCTTATAAATAAACATTAATTTATAAATTATAAACGAGAATTAGAACCTGATAGACACGATCTTAGAATACGAATCGTTCACTTTATTAATTTTTCAGACTAGGAAAACTGATTGTTCTTGTTTGAAGTCTTAAAGATAGATTTAATAATTTAAATAGAACATCATACATCAAGGTAAGATCTGAAAAGAATTCACATCTTTCTAAACAGGTGAACAGGTTGTTAAATTTTGCACTGTTGCTAGAATTCGCTAAATTTTTGAAATGCGTATAAGGTCTTATAGTTATTCCAAAGGCTGCTATACATCTATCGTACATCAAGTACCTTTCTTCAGCTTCAGATACTATTTGATCTAATGCCTTTTGCTTTTTCTTAGACTGGCTATATAAACCATATATTGTGTCAATTAAGGTTTTAAAGTGTTTAACGTCTGTAACATCTTTTATTATTGCATCGAACCCAGTTAATTTTAAACGGTGATTTAAACAATACCGAAGTATGATCGTTTGATGTAGAAAGGTGATTTGATACACAGAATTTCTTCTCAGTCATGACACTGGCGCTGCCATCACTAACAAAAGAAATCCATTATTTAAAAAAAAATCAGAAAACGCAGCGGATTTAAGAAGATCTAGTATGAGCTATCACCTCTACATTTTTCGATGTTCGCAGAATATTTGTATGAATCGGTGAAAATGTGGCAAAAATGCAAAAATACACTCTATAAAGGTAAACTACAAAAGTGAAATGCTAAAAATATTAATTACCCATTGTTTCCATTCCAATAAAAAGATATCTTACTATTTTATACCAATTTATAATATATTCAATCATTTTATTGTAAAATATTGTAACATAATTCATATTCATGCGTGACATGTATTAGGCCAATATAATCAATAAAAATGAACCTTTTTTTATAATTTTTTTATATACTAGTCAGGTTGCCCTTAAAAATATTTTTAGACTAAAAAAGGAAATCATGTAGTAAAGATTTAACAAATAAAAGTTTACTCCTTAGCCCCCCCCCACCTTCCACTCTCCAATCCCCTAAAATAAATAATTTATAAATTATCATGATTTAATTATAAGTAATAAAAAAAATTATTATTTTAATTTTTAAGAAATATTTCAAAGTAAATATTTAGACCTTATGATAAATTTCCTCCTAACACTCACTATGCCTATGGAAGTAAAAGCAGTTAAGGTAACCATCTAACTGCCTCTACATTGGTTTTTATCGATATATTAATTCTTTTACATCGTAACCATAAATAGTCTAAATCTATTGACAAAAGGCAAAAATGAAAGAAATTGACGTTGACGGCATTTACTGAAACTAAATTCATTTGGGTAAAATTTCAATGCAATTAAATTGATACTAAAAAGTAATGAATAATCCCTCCTATCAAAAAAAAATTTAAACAGTGGTGTTGCACATAATTTATTAAAAGGAACCTCCAAAATATGATCCTTCGGAGAGGGATGTCTTGACTTCGTTGCCAGATATAACATCTACCACTCCTTCTTGTATGAAATACATTTTATCGCCTATTGCACCTTCATTTATGATAACATCTCCCGGTTGAAAAACTTCGTAGTCCAAATTACAAACGATGGCGTTCACGAAATTATTGTCGGCATTCGCGAAAAACGGCACAGATGCTACCAAATCCCGACAATTATAGTTAATAACGGCCTGTTAATTTTTAGAAGGGGGAGAGGAGATGTGTAGAAAAAAAGATATCATTATATTGAAAATATATCCATAATTACTTATCTCATGCGGTATTACTGAATTACACAAAATGATTATAATCTAAAAATATTAAAACATTTAATTTCCCTATAGTAATATAATTCCAAAGTGAATTTTAAATAATAATGATGTTAACTTGTCTCAAAGTGTCCGATAGTTCTCGTAAAATTATATTTTCATTAAACATTTTTCCATGATATTTATGCTCAAAATAATCCTGAATCTTCATTCTAAGGGTTCTGGGTAACTTTCTGTAAGCCATATACTCGTCAACTTGTTTCATCTGGTAAGTTTTTATGAAAACAATTTTTTATGAATATTTTTAGAGATTTTAAAATCTTCGCAGAATAAAATAAATCATTAAAGGTTATCTTATGTACGTATCATATCTAATTATACATTTACCATAGTACTTTTATTTTTATCATGAAAACTGACAATAAATTAGTTGAGAAAAATCTAGACGTAAAATAAAGTAAAAAAGGCCAAAAATACCCTAAAAACATGCTTACAATTTAAATTATTTTAATAAAATTTTGAAACTCAAAAATTAATAATTTATTAATAAAAATATAATTATTTTAATAAACTCAAATATAACAATATTTGCGAGTTATAAAATGATTGTGACAATGAATTTCCAACAAAATTATATTTAAGATATTGCGATATTGAAAAATCTAATTGGTAAATTATATTTTCCGTAAAAATTGTAATAGTAATAAAAAAAATAGAAATCTCATACCTAACTTATTAACACTTTTTAATTATTTCCTTATCAGCATGCATACCTTTGTTTTTTTTTCATGAAAACTAACAATAAACAATATTAGTTGAAGAAAGTCTTATATCCTAAAACATATTACAAAAAAAAGGAAGAATAAAAGAGTTATATTCTGTCACCAATTCTCTATATTGTCTATTGGCGGATTCTAAGGATTGGATGAGATTGGTAGCGTGCCCTATAAATAAGGCGTAACAAGTAGCACCAGATACCATACTGAAAATGGTTAACCACATATCCGTCAAATTCTGAGGCGGAAAACGGCCATAACCTATAGAGAGCATGTGAGACATAGCTTTGAAGAATGACCATGAGTATTGTTCGAACCAGTCTGAGTTCTAGCATATTGTAATTATTTGAATATGCATTTTTAGATGATATCAAAAATATAATTATATAAACATGTGATATGCATTTAGTTGTTAATGCTAAATATAGTAAAACATCAAACATTCCTAAATTATTCAAGTGGCAATTCTTTTTAAGTTTCAGATTTAAAAAAATATAACACATAAAATTTTTATCATTAAAAATTTCTAAAAAATATATAAATATAAACTCAAGATAGGTTTCCAAAAGTTAGGGATAGAAATTGTATTTTGAAAAACCCCATCTATAAGTAATTCATGCAAATAGATTTTATTTTAAAATAGATATAACGGTAGAAAACTGTAATAATTAAACATGAATGAACAATGATAATATGAGTAAAATATTTATTAGCCTATCCCTTCTAAAATCGAAAGAGTTTACAATTTCGGGCTTTATTTTAAAAAAGTTTAGAGTAGACTCAGGGAAAAGCGTTATTTAAAAAATTAAATATCAGTTTGCTAAGTGAAGAATATCAATGATATTCTTTATAAATCTTAAAGAAAATTATAAGAAATTTATTATATTACTTCTATGTTGGCGATAACAATCCAACAATCATGAGGAAAATTTTGCATTTGTGGAACCAAGAATTGTAGACACCCGCTCCAATGTCCGACTAAAAGCATTATACTAACGAGATTAAATATGCGGATAAACACGGTGGCTAAATTTAGGAACTAAATTAATAAATATGCAATTTTTATTTTTTAAAATTAAATTTAAACTACAAAGTTAATTTAAATAATGTTCCTTTTTTAAATTATTCATCTGTAGTTCAAAAAAGATATTATTCCGCATACATAAACAAGGGAATATCTATATTCCATGAGAATTGGGCCAGCCCCTCTTTTGTGGTGAATAGACCTATTTGCAATTACCATAAAATATTTAATCGGGGTGTAGTTTTTAAAAACTCTCGGCAGAATTTTTTTATAACATACTAGGTTGGTGGTTCTGGAGAGTTTGATTGTAATGAAAATAAGCCAACTGAATACAATTTCGATTCACGAATTACATGCACATCTTGTAATTTTACATATGCATTTTTTTTAATATTGATTCTTCTCGAAATCCTATTTTTAAAATGCATTTCGCATATAAAATAATTTTTAAAAAAAATAATAATTGTAGCATTTATTGGTTATTTATGTTACAATTAACTACTGAATAAAATGTTTTGTCTGATAAAAGAAAATTAAATCCAAATTGTTTAAATCAGAGACCTGCAGACCCGACTGCTGGATCGACCCGGAACCCAATCCGGTCCTTATATTATAAAAATCTAAGCTTGCCAATTTAGAAAAATAAATTTAAATTATATTAATTAATCAGTTGGAAAATGTTAGAAATTGATATTCATTTATTATACTCATATTATTTCCCTTTGAAACAATTTGCAAAATAATAGTCAAAATTCTTCGAAATAACGTGAGACGTAAAATGATCAAAAATAAAAAAACCTAGCCGGGCAAGTAAATTTTACAAAATAGTCCCGAACCGGTTTTCAGATCCGTGCTAGCCCCAAAAATTTTAACTTCTGCAGGTCTTTGGATTCTAAATAATATCATTAAAAAATAATACTTAACGCCCTCTCATCTTTTTGATTGCACAATTATATGCCTATGAACCTAGTAGTCTAAAGTTTCAAATAGGGATAATATTTCTTATTTCAATTTAATCATCCTTTATTTAGTGTGCTTAATAATTAATATAACATCGAATTTTTTTTATTAATATTTAATAAACGATAATACATTTCTTATTAGGTAGTGCGATTTCATTTTTTTTTTGTTATTAAATTTTCGTAATTAAATCATCGATATAAATATTGACGAAATCGTAATAACTCTATGTTTCATTTAAATTCCCTGTTAAAAAATATTATAATACATTACTATTGTACATAATCAAAGATGGAAGACACTTTTTTGTCATAATGTTCTTAAACTAATCAATAACAAAGTGAGCAGTCTAAGTTATATTGTGACATGCCATTTTTCTTTAAATCGCTCTATTACCAACACTATAATCATGCGACATTTTTATAAATCTTATTTTCGAAATCAATTTTAATATGATATATGATTCATAATAATATAGTATTTCTATAAGTCAAATTGCATAAATTAATTGAGAAACAAATTCAACCATTTATTGTTTAATCATTACATTTAATATTTTTTTAGAATTCCACATAAATTTCTCATTATATTAAGTTGAATATTATGGCATACCCTGTTGAGCTATAAAAAAACTTTAATGGATAAAATTGGCTAAATTGAAAAAAAAATTATGCTATCTAATCATTTTGTGCCCCAATTATAAAATTGTCTAAAGAAATCAACTCCTGAAAAGGTTTAAAAATAATGAAATTTCAGTTTGCTGCATAACTTATCAAGGTGTTTTTTTTTAATAATCTAATGAAAATGCTATATGAAATACAACACTTGATTACTCAATTCGCAATTTTAGTAGGTAATTTATGTGCAAATATGAATGTTAAAAAAAGAATAATTGTAAAAAAAATATTACGTAAACTTCCTCCCATTGATTAACGTAACGAACTAATCTCGATACCCTTAAAAGTCGCAATAGACTTAACAATTTAGCTAGCCTCAAAATTCTTAGAGCTCTACCCGCTTGAATCATTTGAAATTTTTGTCCATCCCTTTGTACCAGGCCGGGGCTGAAGATGAGTAAAAAATAGTCGAAAGGAAAAGAACTCACAAAATCCAAAATGAACCAAGATTTTATGTAATGCTTGGCTATTATCTTCGGATCTAGTATAATGTGTTCTGTTTTGTCCGCCGGCATAATTCCTAAAATTAAACAATAAAAAGATGTTAATATAAATTTAAATATATATAAACAGCCAGAGGTTAAATTAATGACATAATGTGGTGTAGTTTATATATATATATATCAGAGACCTGCAAATTATCTCATTTTAAAAATAATTAAAAATAGGCTTGAAAATTGTTTTTAAAAAAAATCCGGGCAGGTCGAATCTGGAAATATAAAATGAGGGCAGGGCCGGGCGATTTTTTTTAAGGCCTTGCAAATGGTACCTCTACAGGTCTCTGATAAATATTTAATAATCTTAAATAAGTCGCAATAAATAAAAACGAAAGATAGGCCAAATATGAAAAATGAATTCATGTTGTTAAAAATTTCTAATAAAATTTCATTTTGAATTAGACGGGTTCTTTCATGTGGCCTTAAATAATCAAATTTCATTGTGAAATTATTTTAAAATATCTTTGTTTTTTTATATTGAATTGTATTTTATTTTTAAATTGAAACTTTTTTAAAATAAAATTATTCAAAATATTTTTTCCCAAATCATGTCCGGATATTAATAAATAGAGATGTAATTCCTAATCCAAGTGGTTTAAAAATAGAATCACGTATGCCTGGGGGAGGGGAGACAAATTAGAAAAGTACCAGTTCGGAAGTTAACGACAATATCGAGTAGGAACATGGTGTCAGAGAAGCAATTGAATACTAGCCAATAAATACTGAGGTCATTATTGAAGAATGTTATGGTGACTGGAAGAATTATGAGATTCGCAGCAAGGAGTAAAAGCATGAACACGTCCCAATAAAATCTTTTCATTAATACAATTTTTTTTTATATAATATATTTAAAAAAAAGAATCAAAGATGATTTGGCAAAATTAAAGATATGTTAGATATTTAAGAGCCAAAAACTGTGGTCAATTTATTGAACATTTGATTTCATCTATCTACATCTATAATATTTAGGTTTTTCGTTTTTAATCGTTGCAGTTGGTATTTATAACACCCATTAATTTTTACTTTAAGATTGCTTAACATTAGTAGATCTTTTTTTTATATATACTCCTCCTCTATATTCTAACAGGTAAGAATTACTTTTACAATTTATATTATAAACTGTGATAAATTACTTTTTATCACATAAAATAGAATTTTGTTTATACCATACAAATTAGACTTGTATTTGTTGCATTTAGTTATTTAAAGAGAACTGATAATTTAAGAGTTATTTGTAATATCTTAATATATTTATTATATAATTTGTACATATTTGATTTAATAATATATTCTCTTAATATTCAAATGAGGCTATGACTGATTTACGTAGTTTAGTCTCAATAATGTATGCAACCTTGGATTAATTCGTTGTGAGAGAAGGTGTATATAAACTTGTAAATACAATTGAATAAACTTTGAAATAAAAAAATAAATTCAAGATAGTTCAATATTCTAATGAAATAATTCTAATTTTATTTAATTAAAATTGTTTTTTATGGGGAATTTTCTTTTATTTGGTTCACTTTTTTAAAAAAGTTTGAATTTTATTTATCTTTACAAAAATGATTGTTTATATATAATGACATATTGTATTCATTTTTATAGGAAGAGAAAATGTGGCAGTGTTAGAGGAGAAATTTTCATTAGCTTAAAATAATATTTACTAAAACTAACAAATTCGCGAAGAATGAAATTTTTCCCCTCCCCTTAAATTATGCCAATCATGGCTGGGCATGTCAGGTGAAAATATTAAAGGTTGTTATTGTTACTCAAAAAATCATAATAGTTAATTATCATATCCCAACAAAAAAAAAGAAGTCAACGGTTACGTTATTTAGAACATGTAACTAACTGCTTAAATTTTTCAAGAATTGTTAACGTTTAAGATGAATCGACACTAACGACATCTATACAAATTTTAAACGGGTCCACCGATACCGATACAAAAACATTTCCCCAAATTTAATATGATACATAAAATCATCGATAATTTTCGATACATTTTTCATATTATTTTGGAAATATTAACAAATACTGAATACTTCTATATAAAATTAGTAATACATATTATATAAAAACAAAATAATTTTATTTGATTTTATCAATAAACATTTTCAAAGTTTTGTAACGAAGACATCTCTTTATCAATAAAAAAAATCTTTAGCGACATTGAATAATCGTTCAAATGGTGAACTGGAAGATTAGAGTTGTATTTAATAAATTACTTAATATTAGGAAGATTAGTAAAAATGCCAAAATTTTAATATTTGGTGCTAAAAAAAATTATCATGGTTTTGCTTTATTCTTAAATTAGTCCATCAAGTAATAATTTTTAATTTTATTTATTTAGGTAAAGATAAAGTGTAAAATAACACGGATTAATTCATTTAATTAGAATAGTACATAATTTAAATAACATTTTATTTAAAAGTTGTAATAATTTATATGAAAATTATATATTTTTATTTCTAATTTTGTATTAAAAATTAGTGAAATCTAATGTGAGATATATGATAATAAAATAATTAGGATTAGTTAATTAAATTTAATCAAATAAACAATTTAGATTTTTTTATTTTTTTTTAATATGGAAAAATAGATTAACAATGATATCATTTAAAATAAAAAGTATGGATGATATATAAAATGTATCGAGTTACAGCGACAATATAAAATTCTAAAAATATCATCGATACTATGGATACACCCTCCTCCTGCTACATACGCCTGCCAACATATTTATAAATTGTTATAATATAAGACCCTATATTTGAAGTAACACTTTCTCTAAAGTGTTTTATTATTTTTAGAAAAAATTTTAAATTAATTATTATTGTATACTCCTTCATTTCTTTTAATTGTAGTGATTAGTTGTTAGTGAGTTATGAAGTAGAGCCTTAATCTTTATTGTTTTTTTAAGATAGTGCTGTAATTTTATCCTTATATACGAAAAAATAGATACTTTCGAGTAAAGTCTGTGGTCAAGTTGGTTCAGTGCGTGTATCACAATTCGATAGTTATGCGTTTAAATTCAGTAAGGATCATGTTTTTTCTAAGCCAACTAGGTGGTTTCCTCATTGGGTGGAAGATATATAGTAAATTGGACCTAATGGGATTCAGTTAATATATATTAAAAAATTAAGATTGCATTTTGATAAATTTTGGTCGTTGTTTAGCAAGTGGACTAACGTCATATAGCCTTAGCCCTTATTTGTTTTATAACATTTAAAAAGATAATAAAATTTTAATTGATATTATTTTTTCTAGCATTGATTTGTTTTTAACATTTCAATTTTATATTGCAAATAAAATATAAATTAATCCGTTTGTTTTATCTCTTATCAAATAAATATGTAAGTTGATATTCTATATTTTCATTTAACAAAAATTTGTTAATTTATAATCTTTCCCAATAATCCCCCCCCCTCCTACTAACAGGAACCGAAATAGTTATAGATAACGGTTCAGGTTTCTATTTTAAAAAAATTAAAAATACGTGATATATAGCGCATTCGCCCTCTAACGTTGAAAATACAACAGAGCAACGCTAGGTTTTCCTCATTTCCATCTAATTGGAATTTATTAATTTGGGGGAGAAAAAAATATGAGGAGCCCTCCACACGTTTGTGGGCAAGCCGCACGTATTTGTACGCATAACATTTCTAAGAAATGTTATTAAAACGTCTATAGGCTTAGAGGAAAAAAGCGGGACCAAAAAATAGCCTATACCCAAGAACTGCTTTTAAAATTAATTACTTTAAAGGTGGGAGGTGGATAATTTAACTTGAAAAGCTTTACTGTAAGTTTATTTATTTTAGAGGTAAAAAAGAAAAATACTTTCGAGAGGAATAAATCCACAAGAGAAATCGAGGAAGAAAAGTAAGAAAAAGGTATGTGAACTAGAGATCCCTAGGAACAAATTTCATCTGAAATATCTATCTTGAAAGAGTTTTCTGATAGACCTTTTGCAATTATTAACCTTTATAAATTGTTTCATGTTTACATCTCCATCACGTCTTTTATAGCTTTGTAATACCATAACGATTTATATTTAGTATACTGTTTCCCTTTATGTGTATATAACCAAACGATAGCATCATGTGCAAGGTTGTGATCTGAATTTCTTATTATATGGGCTAGGAACTGTATAAGACGTTTTTTTAACGTAATATTTATCGGAGTGTGGCTAGATTTCCTCCAGAGATTAGAGTTAGAGATGACTCTGGGATAAAAAATACCATTTATAGTTCTCAGACAATTATTAATAAAGGATTGAATACGTCTTAAGTCAGTCTTGTTAACTTCCCATATGTCACTTCCATATAATAAAATGGGGATAACAGTAGAGTTGAATAGCCTCAACCTCATAAAAACCGATATTTCCTTAGACTTCCAGATTTTCATGTACATATAGAACGCTCTTTTGGCTTTTTGCGTTCTAATCTTCATTTCCTCTTTACATTCGATATCCATACAATGATGTGTAAAAATATAATATTTAAAAATTATAAATGTAATCAGGTCGAAATTGGGAGAAAGTATGGGAGACAGATCTCCTCTCCCCACCTAAAAAATTTCTCTATGAAAATCTATCTTGCCTATGTTTATATAAATGTTTATAATATATTTTAAAAATTATTTTAAAATCGTATTTATTAATTAAAAGGAAAAGATTCAGGCTTTGATGTTATCCAGATGCGATTGACAACAAATAATTTTATATTTTAACACAAATCGTGTTGAATTATAACATTACTAAACGAATTAAATATATAAAAAAAATAATTTATAATAAAATCACAAATCAAAATGTATAATCTATATAACTTAAAAAGGATTTTCTTATACTATAAGTCTTGTCAAGGAATCAAAAAAATAGAAAGTCCTCAGATGTACTAAAAAATATCAATGTATAAAAAAAATGTGAGGTTATTTCTATTTCTATTCCATTTACAGCAGAAAGTGTATTAAGTATATTTTAGATTTTAACAGATATAAATACTATACAAACATAAATTTATAAAAATTAATCTTATAAATTCATAATTTATTTTAGCTTTTAGTGCATTAAGTTAGTTAAAGAAAATTTTGCATATGATTTATAAATTTGTTTGACCATTTAAATAAATCTATAGGCTAGTTGAGAAAAGTTGAGTTCTCGGTTAGTGTTGAAAATAATGTTATCAAGTCTCAAGATTTGGTAAATGGAGGGCCGTTTAACAACACTATTCTTACAAATACTCAAGTTTTCGTAAATTTTATTTTAAGCAAATAAAATTCTGATTCTATAATCCTCCCGCCCCCTCTCCCTAAAATGAGTTTTAAAATTTAACCGCCCTTGCAAAAAGCGCTCCGCTCTACTCCACCTCCCTCCGCGCCAAAAAGTTCCCTTATTCTTAGGAAAATTTAGACTACGCGTACCAACAGTGTTATTTATAGCATAAATATATATTATCTTATCTTCCTTAAGAAAGAGAAAATTTAATATTTTTCACTTGTTCCACACCTGAATATAATTTTAAAAAATGAATGTGATGAAAAATGAATGTGATGAAAAATGTATTAAATGAAAAATATATGTTTAGTCTTGCAGCTTTAATGCATTCATATTTATAGCCAAAACTTATCATGTAATATTCGTAATCAAAAAATATTGCTTTTAGAAATTGGAGTGCTCGATAATTTTTTAAAAAAATTGGTTAAATGATGTTAATCGTACTTTCTTGGTCGACCATAACATATTAATACTTGCATTGCTCATATATTATTATTGGATGTTTCAATAACCTATAAGATAAATATCAAATAAGAGATATAGAATGCTATAAATTAATTCGATTCACAGGAATTATTCCAATTTTTTTTGAATCCTTTTGAAAAATTTTACTAAATTATTATCATAAAGCCACAACTACAATAAGAAAGTATTTCAACAATATTAAAACTCTAGCTTTTATAACTATTATTCATAACTAAATAACATATATAATATAACATATCTCTAAATCTATTAAAAAACATCAAGCAGCAATCCATAATTAAATATTATTGTTGTAAACCCTTTTAAAAATTCTCCAAAAATATAAGAAACTCAAAGGAATTAAAAAGATTAACATATTAATTTTTTTATTATTTATTTGTAACGAGGGAAAATGAGAATCAAAACAAAAACCAAATTAATTAATTATTATTATTATTAAATAACATTTATTATATTGTTTGCCATTTTTTTCTTTTAATATGCTTTTTTTGGAAGTATAGTATAAGTATTATTGTTTTTCTATGAAAAACAATCTTGTGGTTGTGATTGATAAGATTATTATTGTATAAAAAATAGTATGATTTTATATATATTCTCTATGACTATGAGAGTATTACAGGTTGTCTAATTAGTCCATATAAATCGTTTATAAATAATTATTTCACATAAAAATTTTCAATAGATTTGGTAAGTAATCCAATCCATGTTTATATAGTAACGATGTCATGTCATCCAGGAACTTCCTCCTCCTAAGCCAACGATTTTACTCCTCGCGGAAATTTTACCCCCCCCCCCCTTCCCTCCCTCCTACATATTTTTCCTCCTTCCTACCAAATCAAAATATTTGCAGTTAAAAAATGAAATTCAAATAACTCTAAATTAGTAAAAAAGGAAATCTATCAAAACTCTCTTATAACCCCCCCCCCTCTCATATAAATTTATTCAGATGGCCATAGCAACTCAAATACTACCTCAATGAAAATCTGCATCTCCCTATATTTTATATGAAACATGTATTGCATTATTTTTAATCTTAGAAAAATATATTTAGTCGGTAACTATCCATACCTTAATATAAAAACACAACTTTTCTTATCCATTAGTTTGGGGACAAACAATGAAATTCTGATAATTTAACTCCCAAATGCAAAATAATTTCCTATAAAATTGACCAAAGGGGTATAACTTCGATGGTCCTTAAATGAGGACACCTGATCCAATGTCTCCACCCTGAAACTACTATTGGTGATTCCCCTACCCCAATTAAATCTATCGAAATTGTACAACTAGTCTGTATTTGAAAATATATTTTCGTGAGGCCTGATATATTTTTGGCTGGTAAATATATTCAACTATTTTACCACCCCCCCCCCCTCATAAGAATTAGTAAAATTTTATTATTGAATAACTTTGGCTCTGTTTTATTAATTGTTTCAAAGAAAAATTGAAAATATGAGCAATAAGTGAATACTAAATGCAATATTATATTATCTTCAAACCGATTTGATATAATATAATTTTTATCTAATAAATTTAAAAACACTGTTTAGCCTAAACATTAATCCATAAAAAAATAAAAACTAGCGCTCTATTTATAACACTTTTTTAGCTAGATCAATTTAAGTCAAAGTCATATTCATACCGGATGTTAATATTTAAAAACAATTTATTACTAATATGATGTATAAAGATATAGAATATATATACCAGGCCTACATACCGAACTTACACCAGAACCGTTATATTTATCTTAACCTAAATTTGTTTCGGTTCGAACTATTAAAGCATTGATTTTAAATAGGTAAATGTTTGGGCCACGCATTTATTACACTAATTTGTTTAAAAGAAATTTGTAAACCTTTTATCTGTTCAGAGCAAAAACATGCCTAATTACACGGGGCTTTACTATTTAGAATGTTATTAATTAGCTGCATAAATATTTCGTTAAACAAAAAAAATTTAGGTTCAACGTGGTAAATTTTTTTTATTGGATTAATTATTTAAAAATGAAGATATATAATGGTAAAAGGTATAAATATACAAATTTTGAGACAAACTAACCCAACATAAGTCAACCCCTACACTTATCCCCGATATTTCCTTCTCAAAGTTGAGGGTATTATTTATAAAATTACATATATATAATTACTGAACAAGCTAAACTTATAAATTTGAAAAACCAATTTTGAAAATAAATATTTTAAAAAAAATTTTTATTTGCTATATTTAAACGTAAAACATTTTAATAGCCAACTCAATTAAACTGGAATTGGTTAACTTAAAATTAAAAAAAATATATATATCATATCTGCCATCAATTAATAAATCGATCTTAAAATTGATGGGATTTAAAGAGCGAACACAAATTACGAGGATATTATCACTTTTAATGCTCTTCTGAAAATACAGAAATAATATTAAATTAAATGAACCAAATTTAATATACACGGCCATGTGAACCTCGGTATATTGAATATTCATTATAGCTCAGTAATCTTTCAAGGTCATTAGGTGGGGTTTTATCAATTTATATTGGAGAACTTTAATCCACTTATTGTAGGTTTTTGGCTATGTTATATTTTTATAATAAAAATTTTGATATTTCTTTCATTTATTTTGAATTATTAGTTATTTTATAAAATTATTAAACTTTTGCATATTTTTCTTTCAAATTCTTGTTTACCGTGAATATTGTATATATTTTTGTTTTTATTGGCTTAAAATGATATTTACGGGAACAGCCCCTACCCCAACCCTGGCTAAGTCTATGCTATTACTCACCAATTTTAAAATTATTTATTTTATAACTATAATCTACACTTCTACACGAAAACAAATTTTAAGTTCTCACAACATCCTAATGTGTATAGACTCAATCTTCAAATATGGCTCATATTTTCCCCTATTTTTTAAAATAAAAAAAATAATTAACAAGTTGATTTTATTGGCGTTTGTCATAGGGCTTAAGTTATCATATGATTTTGGGTGTAGTTAATAGTTAAATAGTATTTGACTTGTAATAAAATTAACGTAAAAATTTTGAAATCACTCCAATTTTGAAGGCTACGATTTTATCGATTTTATAATCATGATAAACTATGAATAACCGAAAAGGACTGAGTGGATGAATTATCCAGTTATAACCAGATACCCTTTGCCTATCTTGTTCTTTCAACAAAGCTCTTTTGCTTCCGAACAACTTTACCGCCATCTTAGATGTGTCATCGGCTTGAAGTAAAAAATTGAAATAACGTTTTATCTTTTTGTTAGAACCGCCAAAATTATCGGTAAGAGATATTGCAATAGATGATAAGGAGTTTGAGAATAATGAAGTGTTCCTCTTGGGGCCTAGCCGGCCTTTATAGTCTTTGGAGATTTGAGAGGAATTGTGATCTTTAAAATTTATATTATTAGCCCCATATTTTGGGTTTCGCTTTAATTTAGTGTGAGTTTCCTCTATATTTGGGAATGGCTTTTTAGAATAATTTTGAGGTTGGTTTAACAAAATTGAGCTAGTGGTAGTATCAGGTAAAAATTCTGAGTTTTCGAGTATGGTCGGTAAATCTTTATCCGCTAAACAAATGTTAGAATTATTTGGGTACTGAAGCTTTTTCCCTAAGTCATCGTTAATATCATTCGGGATAATATTAGCTTCTTCATTTATGAAATGATGAAGGATATCAACGAATGAATTAAGGTTTCTATCTCTATGTCGTTTCTCCTTTTCATCGGGGTTCACCTTTATCTTTTTATCTAAACCCGGAATGCTTTTAGGAAATTTCGAAAATTTCAGATATTTACAACTTTTTTTAGTTTGGTTAGCCAAAAGTTTATTATTATTACTGGTAGGCGATACTAAATAAGTCACAGCCTGCCTTGGTTTAGAAAAATTATCGTTTGCTACTGAATTTTCCGAATTGTAATTGTTCTTTAAACCTTGCCAAAACGGTGCTGAAACATTGGTTTTAACTGAAATATCATTAATAAATTTAGAAGATTCATCTACTCCTCTTGGAAATGTAACATTACCTATTAAATCGTCCAATGATACATTTTCTTTACAATCGTTTGACAGATTTTGAATTGGCGATTTTACAGAATTAATGGGGGAAGATGGAAGTGAATGCCTGATTTCCATTCACAAATAATTACCCGCAAATGAGAAAAATTGTTATCTCCCGAAAAGTCAAAGTTTTTGGGTCATTTTTTAAAATTAATAAATTTGATGCCGATAAATATAACTGATTTACTTTGGAAACATAATTTTCATGATAATTTCCAAATTACCCTTTGAATCTTATTAGAATCATATGCTTTAACAAATAATTTTTAATAAAATAATACAGAGTCCAAACAAAAATTGTACCTTTTTTTTTTTATTTTTGAGGGCATAAAAACTAAAATAAATTATAAGAAGAAATCAAAAAAAAAGGGAAAAAAATTTTATATTACAAATTCAAATTCCAAAATTAATTATTTTCATAAATAATATTTTTTAAAAAGATCAGTTAAATAAATAATTTATATTGATGCATTTATTGACAAGTATTGATCGGTTTTATTAAATATCGATTTTTGACTTCGTTAATTAAATAAATTATAAATTCGGATTAGTAAATTGATATAATTAGCGTGGTTACTTCAATCTTTCCCTTCGGATTAGATAATTTATACAATTAGCGTCATCTTTCTCTTGTTTTATTTCATTCTTTTCCACCTTACTTCCTTCTACTTTTCTTACCTGCTTCTTGCTGATGATTCTATTCTTTTTTTGCAATATATAACCCAATTTAGGTTAGTTTTAAATCATATAATATTTAATATTATATTGTCTTTTTTTACATTTTTTTTTGCCTTTTATTTATTTATTGGAGAGGGAGGTGAAAGGGGGGGGGGGGGTCGTTACAATATTTTTCTATTTTACAGTCTTCGTTTGCGAATTATTCTAGCTTATTGAAAATTATTAGATTTGATTTGTTATTCAATTCTAATAATGATTAAATAATTTATTTTAATTATTCGTGCAAAATGTTCGTATTATTCTTAGAGAAAATCGTATAATAAATAATATTCTTTTACAAATGTTGATTGTATTAAAATGTCTAAAAATATATAAAATCAAATTTATTATTTTTAGTCATAAGCTTATATTACGTTCAAACTGATTAACAATCAAAAATATATCTCAGAAAAAGTGCTCTCCATTTTGGCAATTAATAATTCTGTGTTATTTATTGTTGTGAATTTCGCCAAATTACTAGGGAATGGGTTTTGTGAATCTACACTACAGTGGCGGAATGACTCATCCTTTTTATTTTATTACCACGAATCAATAACAATTTTAGAATCAAACACAGGAAATAATAATCAAAAAAGTATATTTTTATGAAACTTTCCGAAAGTTAATACAATAGGACTTCGACATTCCTGTATATATATATCTATAACGTTTTAGATTTCTATTATATTTTGATATTTTATAATCATGTTTAACAAATTTGCCTAAATAGCACATTTCCGTGTATAACGTTTACCGCACATAATTATATTTCTAAGTAGAGACGCACAGATACAACTTTTTTGACCGATACTGAAATCAAAACCAATACAGCCGATATCCGTTACTGATACCAAATATTTATTTTATTATATGTGATTTTTTTTGAAAAGGCAAAGATATTAAACATTCATCAATTTTTTTTATATTTATTTATAATTTAATATAGGGGAGACCTGGGTAAAGCGATTGACGGGGTAACAATGTTAACACAAATAACTTTTTAACCCTTGAGCACAAAGATTTTAAATTTGGTGTGAAGATGTATTTTTATATCTAATTTCTTACCTATATTCATCTTTTAAAAAACTTATCTGGTTTTATATATTTTGTCAAAAAACTGTTTTTTAACCAAAAAATATAAAAACCATTCTCTAGTATATTTTGCTTTTAGTAAAATATACATATCCTCAGGATTCAAAATTTGGCACACATGTTCCATAATGTATTAGCTATAAAATAAAATTTATCTGACATCTATAGCTATACTAAAAGTCACGACTCAATAACGATATTTATAATATATGTCACCTTGGGGTAAAGCTGTTATGGGTAAAACGGTTAAAATATATAACTATTCACATTAAATTTTTTATTCATTCATTTATTATAATTTTTATTGTATCAATCAAATAATGAGAAATTATAAAAGAAAAACCATATTCAGCAGAGTTGTAAGTTTAATAGATGAAGCCATAAAATATAAAATAACAATAACACTTCATTGAATTTGTCTGCTAAAAAATATAAAATACCTTATACAACATTGAGAAGAAGATGTAAAAATGGTATTAAAAGTTCAGATCATAAACAAATATTTACAAATGGAGTAGAATCTAGATTGTGTGATTACATATTAGAAAGTAGGTCATTTATGGGATTAATGCCTAAACCTGTAATTAAATTATATTGTTTGTATTTGAATTGAGTATTAATTAATAAATATATTATAAAATTTCAATTGGGCATTACTAATAAAGTTACCAAATTAATATTGAAATCTGAAATTATTTATTCAGAGAAGAAAAAAGATATCAAAAAAGAATTGTTTGTGTTATTTGCAATAAAAACTATAAAAATAGTCGCGAGGGCGATGAATGGTAAAAATGTACAATGTGCCTTGAATGGGCGCATTCTAAATGTACTAATTATGATAATTACTTTTTTTGATTAGTTTGTAAATAAAAATCATAAATATATCTTAAATTTGTAATATTTGTTAAATAAAATGATAAATATATGTCAAATATTATTTTAATCACTTTACCCCAGTGCTTATCCACTTTACCCTGTACCCAGGGTAAAATGGCGAGAATGAGTAGTTTGACATAACTAATCATAGCTCCAAAATATTGATGGCTACACTCATTTTTATCTTGTAGATGAGGAATGGGGCTATACATCGATCTATAATTTGTTGTGTTTGACACTTGTTTAAATATGGTAAATATGCAAAATGCCTATCGTTTTACCCCGGTCTCCCCTATTAAATATATAATAAAATAAATTAAGATAAGAAAAAAAAATTAACAGCACCTTTTTCCTTTCATATTGGTATACCAGTTTATATTTTGTTATCAATTAATGGCTTGATATTGACTATAAAGATATTATAATAAATGATGAGGATCAGTTATCATTTTCGAATGTCCGGGTTTATTGGTCGATACAGATAAACAATAGTGTGAGTAATTAGTCCTTACTGCATCATTGTTTTAAAGCCATTTATGAAATTAAACAGTAAGATAATTTGTGAATTGAACTTGAAATAATCATCTTCTTTTAAATTTTTATTATAAATTGAATTACAAATGACATCGTAATCATATCTATATATTTTTTAGGCTTAGAGTGCATATTCTTCATATTAACAAATTCCCGCATATATCGCTTTAAATTTTTGTTGGCCCTTTAAGAGATGTTATATCGAGGTTCTAGCAGAGGCTTGCATTGGCTAGTCCAAAAGTCAAATTATCAGACTGCTGGCCGGGCTTAGTTAAATAAGCATAAATATAAGTCTAAGCTAAAATGATTAACTTTTAGATTCCGGGCATAAATTTTAATTATATGAGCATGGGCCCGTTACGACAACAAAATTTCTGCCCTCAGGTTCTACTGCAATGAAATTATATAAAAAAAACCAGGGTATTAATATAAAATATATTGTATCTAAAAATAGATGAAATATGAAACTTAGACAAAGAATTTATTAAATAAAATGCAAAATGAGATGATGCATAAATATACCAAGAATATTAGAATTATACAAAAAAATAAGAAAATTCTTAAATAACCCAAAATATTAAAATTATATTTTAAAAAACCAGAAAACATAAAATTATATGTTCTGTGAAGTCTAAAAAAAGTCGTCAGGTGGTTTTGCAGTAAGTTCTACGATAAGGTAGCTAGTATTAAATTTTTGAAGAGGAAAGAGCTTCGAGCTTTCGCACCGCATCTTTCCATGGTAGCCAAATAAATTCTTTGTGATGCAACAACTAGCACACCAAGTGAAAAAAGACGTTGAATTCAATAGATCATCCTTATATCTCATAAATTTGAATAAAATATATTTTTACATTTAATTTTTAATTTAGAATTTATTTTTTTCAATAAAGAATAAAATATAGTATTATTTAGTGTATTTTTATTTATACTTAATAATATTTTTTAGTGTTTCCGAAATAATAAATTAATAAGAATTTATAAAAAGGTGCTGAAATGAATAATGGAATAATCATTTTTTAAAATTAAATTCAGATTCTTAAGGATTATTGTATAAAATGTAACTATCGGTTTTTATTATTGAATTAATATCTATGATGTAAATTTAATGGAATATGCCAATTTTGATTATCGAATTAATATTTATAAAGTAAATTTTGATTGATATCTATAAAGTAAATTTAATGAAGCATATAAGGTTTTGATCATAGAATTAATATTTATATATAAATACGTATCTTTCAACGCAAGAATATCAATATAGCTCAAAGTATTTTCATCCATATCCATCAAAAGAAATTTCCATAATACATATTAATTTTTATACAATTAATAAAAATAAATATTGAAATTTGATCGGTTTTATTATGATCTACCGATTATTTAAAAGATTAATATTGGTTGGAACCGATCACCTTAAAATGTCAACATCGGCACCGATTCACTCTTTTTTTAAAAAATCATATTAACATATTTTTAATAAAATTGAATAAAAACTATTGTAGTTTTCATTTTTTTAAACATATATTGTATTTGATTAAATGTTATTTTAGCAGATGTATTTAATTTAAAAAGAGCGGATTGATTATTTTTATTTTACGTTTAAAAGAAATTATAAAAATTATTTTTAATTATTCATGAATTTTATTTTTTAATTTATATTAAAAGAATAAAAAGAGAAAAAGAGTATCATAGTAAATTATATAAAGGATATCGCCATCAGCGGCGATACTCCTAAATTTAGAATAAAATATCTCTCGTTTCTCCGATGAATTCTACAAGAATTTTATTATCTTTACTTTTGCAATTACAAAAAAACATTAATATAATATGTCCTGGACAAAAAAAGACATTGGAGACCCACAGACAAAATAGTATCGGACAAAAATACCCCATATTTACAGAGAAACTAAACGAGAAAATTTTTATACCCTTTTAGAGAATTTTTTTTCTAAAATTGGGCTATTTTTATACAGGGTCTTTTTGTTCATGGGTATTTTTGACCAGTGTCATTTTGTCCTGAATACTTTTATCGCGTCTTTATGTTCGGGTCATTTATGTTAGTGATTCTTTCTAATAGCAAAATTATCTATCTGCCCACATATAAAGTTTGTTGAAAAGTGTTGTTAAAATTTCAATTTGGGTCGATTTTCAAAAACCCAGATTAAGATTTTAATCAAAATAATATTATATGAGTCTGAAGATTTTGCTCACAAATGCAGAAAGGTTTTCACTTCTATTTTCTACATATTAAGGCTTCATAATATTATTTTGGCAAATCTTAATCCTGCTGTGTTTAAAAGTTACCCAAATCAGGCTTTTTAACAACACTGCTGAAAAGTCATCTAGACATTAGATACAATGACGCTTCCCGTTATTTCTGATCCCCAGGAAACACACTACATATCAAACAAAAGGAACTAAAAGCCTTATGAGCAGGGACCGATTCAAATAGTAGATATAATAAGATTCCATGTAACCAGTGGCGTAGGCATAGGGAGGGGGGAGGGTAGAGATTCAATCCCCCCCACCCCATGAAAATTTTTTTTACAACTTTTATTTTAATTTACTAAATTGATAATATAAATGCTTAAAATTTTAAAAACAATTTTATGTTTTTAATTTATATATAATAATTTTGATCTACAGTATTTGATTATTTTTAAATTTTAATTTATCTTTAAAAAAATGGTCTAGTTTGTCATATTCCTTTTAAAAGAAATCTACTTAGTCAATTTCATTATGAAGAAACAATCATTAGTTTATTTCTATTTCACCAAATGTTAAGCACAGCCACAAGTTTATTTACCTTTTTATTCCGCTATTAAATAGAAGAATATCAAAGCTAGAACGGTATCAAATGTCATAAATTAAAAGATGTTAAGATTTTTTATAATTATAATAATAGTAAAACTCATTTTAGATATTTCATTTATTTAATTTTTTGCTTTTATGTTTCTAGAATCTTCGTTTTATCTTGAATCTTTCAATTTAGAAATTCTTGTATTTTGAACTTTTTATTTATACT
This sequence comes from Gordionus sp. m RMFG-2023, assembly GCF_954871325.1. Taxonomy (NCBI): domain Eukaryota; kingdom Metazoa; phylum Nematomorpha; class Gordioida; order Chordodea; family Parachordodidae; genus Gordionus; species Gordionus sp. m RMFG-2023. The sequence goes on along the minus strand of NC_088777.1, from coordinate 37,344,316 downwards.
GTTTACAAAGCAGATTGAAGATCAAATCAAAAATTCTAAACATTATATATTGGCCTAAGCTTTAGAATTAGGGCTTTCAAAAGTTTGGCAAACTTCTTGCTTATAAGTGCGTCTTAATATCTGATTTATGAAAAAAATTTGAAAATATTACAAAATTAATGAGATTTAAATTACAAACTGAACAGAAAAAGTAACATCTATGTAGATCATAAAATCATAAGATTTAAAAATATCTTGAATAGGAAAAGAAAAACCTTAATGTATTCAGATTTGATTTTTGATAATTTAAAATTCGATAAAATTCAGCCTAAGACTTGCTTTAATTTTTTTTTTGCTTATAACTGGTTTTTATTTATTGGCTATAAATATCAATTTGCTTAAATATTGTTCATTTCTTCTATAATTTTCTTACTAGCATTATGCTAAATTTGGCGATTTTTTTTATTTTGTCAAAATGTTTTTCTTTAAGCATCTACCATGAGAGAGTAAAGAAGTATGAAATACGCACTAATTATTGACATAAATTTCCGAAATACTGGTACCAGATGTTTCACTAACTTTAAAAAGTGATATCATAGTTAGTTTTTGTCTCGTAGTAATGGTGTTTATTTTTTTGTATATTGTATTGAGGTTATAAATTAACATAATGGAAAATTTAAAAATTAATTTTCTTTTTGTTAAATAATAATATATACTAAATTGATTTAATATTTTATTTCTTGTTGAAATAATATTCAAATATTTTTTATATCCAATTAACTTTTACTGAAATATATATATACTTATAAATTGTAATAGATCATTATTTTATTACCACTTAAAAAATATTTTTAATTCTTGTCTACTACTAGCACTAAAATCCCTATAGTTCATAATTATGTTTTTAATGGCTGGCGAAATTGATTACAGAATTAATAAGACTCTAAATAATAACGCTAATTATATTGTTAGAACTTCTATATTCTCCGTTCTGGCATGATGTTAATTTTAAATTTTTTTTATTTTTTACCAATAATTCTTTTACTCTTTAAATCAACTACAGAGCAATAAAATATAAAACCCTACATGAAGAAGTATAAGTTTCAGAATTAGTGTATCCAAAACTAGGCTCACTTCTCGCTAAGAGTGTGGCGTCATAGTTTCATTTTGTTAATAACTCAGTTTCTTTTTGTGCTCATATTTGAGTGAGTAATTGAAAGCATAGTCAGGCATTAAATATTAACCAAGTGATTTATATTTTCCATTTTAGCACGATATCTATTTTGTCAATTTTCTTTTTTCTTTTTTTTATACTATCTACCAAACGGATTAAATTAATATACAATCGATCTAAACATTTATAAAATTTCATAAATGCTTTCAGTCACTTTTTAATCTTAAGGTTGCCCTGCGTGTTCAACCAATTTAACGGAGATTATATAAAGACCACCAATAAATCAATAATATATAAGAATTTCTTGTAGTAGTGACCCGCCCAACCTGGGGGCAAAGTCCTAAAAAAATTTATAACCCCCCCCCCCCAACTATTGGAATATCCCTGGCAAAGCCACTGCATGTAACCGATAGTAAAATAGTGTAAACCATGGTCAATGTGGGTGAGGGGGGGGGGGAGGGTATAGATCCCCTAGCTAAGTAAATATCCTTGATATTGTCCTGCACAACATTGGAAACCATGCATAATTCAAACTATTAATTAATATCACCCCTCTCATACAAATCCTGTTATAAATTCGTTCCTATGCCACCCAATTTTACCTTTAAACTATATACCTTAAATCTGACCATGTATATAAAATCCTATTTTTTATATGAGACATATTTAACATTGCTCTGTGATAAAGAGTTATTTTTTTCATAATATATTTTTGAATGGATTGTATAACTGTAAATTTAAAATGCTGCCTACTAAACATAAATACCTTTCATTTCAAAAAAAGGGTTCCATTTTACCCCAAATTATGCTCAGAATACACTAACTCCGTAGCACAGAACTGTCAAATACGCTTCCCATATTTTCTAAGTTAGATTTGTTATTATTTTATTATTCTGAACACATATTATCCTGTCTTTAAAATATTTTTAATCAATATCCTTTTGTGAAAATTGTATTATCCAATCTTTTATATTATATGATGAGATTATATTTTGTTTTGATTTCAAAAATTATTCTATAATATCAATATATCTCAAATAGAGACATCTTTTTCTAATATATCCTTTTTCAAAAAATATTAAATTATCAATTGATTTTTTGACTAACTCAATAAATGTTATATATTTTAGATGAAAGACCATTTAATTTTTTTTTAAATATACTTTATGAGATATACATTAATAATAAACATATTTTAATTCAGTTATAATGAAAACTAAGAAGCCTGAAAATTATTAACTCTCATTTTTTTTAAATTTATTTTTCTATTTCTATAAAATCATTTCAGAAATATCTTCTCCTATTTAAATAAGTGCGCAAAAAAATCCCACAAATCTGAATATACATTACTATAAAAAAATTAAAAAATGGGGCACTTCCCACAAATTTATTTTGCATGATATTGATGTTTGATCTTTCCTATTTCCAAGTCAAAAAACTTAATTTTAGTATTATTTTACTAAACTAGCGCTTGAGAGAAAAAATTACCTATATTGCAATTTCAATTTCACCGTAACCAATTTATGTTATTTTATCACATTTTCGAAAAATGCCACAAGTCTATTTGACTATTTTTTTTATGCTGCCTATATTAAATTATAAAAGTCAAAATTGAACCTAGAGACATCGAGTCTCATAATTCAAAATACGATAAAAAGTTTACATATTTTAGAATTAGTACTTTCAAAAATTGGGCAAATTTCATGCTTTATATTGCGTCTTAAGATGAGATTCAGGATCATATTCAATATTTGAAAATATAATGAGATGTTAACTATTTTACGTGTAAATCTAATCAAAAAAACAAATAATATCAATCTTAAGATTCAAAAATATTTTGAATCGGAGAAAAAGAAACCTTAGTTAGTTGATTCAACAATAACATTACTAGACATGAAAGGAAATGTTCCAAACATCTTTTGGGGACGAAACTTGAGGAAAATTAGAATGATTTTCATATAATTTGAATTTTATCAGTGACAAAAGAGGGTTAACTTATGGCAAGGAATACCCGAAATTTGTGATCCAGCTACATTTTTTTTTATGTTAAATATTGCTTATTATTAAAACAGTTTTTGTTTTTTTAATATTTTATTTTTTGTCTTCTTTGTTTAATAGATTTCCAGCTTGAATCGCCTCCTCTTTTCTCCCAATTATCATTACTTTATCTAATGTTAAATCTTTTTCCCTTGCTAAGGCTCGTCGTATTTCTATGTAATAACTTGACGTGGTGCCATTTTTTTTATCACCCTTTCATTTAATAAAACTCAAAACCAACAACAGATATTTTTAAATCAAAAAATACATAAATTTTCAACTTGTTCATTTTAATGTCATTTGAAAATTTAATATTCTAAAAATATAATATTTTTCTTTCTTAAGGCTGTGCCCAATGTTTTGAAAAAAACTTCAAAATTCATAAATTTAAAACATGTTCGAAATATTCCATTATTTTATTTACAAAAAGAAAAGAAAAGGTAAAGAAAAATGAAAAATGAAAAAAAACAAAAAAACGAGAATAAAATACGATAATAAGATACGAAAAATAACATATTCTAATGTTAATTACTAGTTTTTCTATAAAAATTACCCAAATAAATAAATTTTGAATAAATTTTTATTCAAATTTATTAACTCCTATTATTATTTTTAAAAAATAAACAATTGTAAATGAAGAAAAATTACGACATATTTTTACATTGTTTATGTTATTTTTTTCTTCATATTTATTTATATTTTTTAGATTTTGGACACAACCTTAATAAAATTAATTTTTTTTTATAATACTTATTTCTTATATTTAATATCAAATATGTACTTTATTCAAAACATAATTGCACATACAAAATTATTTACGAATATATTATATATATAATATAGAAATAGTTAATATCCTATAATATTAAATATTAATAAACAATATTAAACCCAAAAATAAAAGTATAAAAAATTTGAAAAAAAATATTTCCATTAGAGAAGAAAAGGAATTCTTGTGTGAGAGGAAATCTAATTATTTTAGGCTATTGAGTTAGTAAAACAAACTTATCCCCAAAATTGGTATATATAATTTTCACAAGTGATAAATCCTAATCTTTGAGTTGAGAGAAATTAGCTCAAGTAATTACTCTTTTACTAATTTCAATTGACAATTTGTTATGCATCTGCTTTATCTGAAGGACACGAACTAGATTATTTTTTTTAACTTACAAGGGGCTCAATTTAAAAAAAACAGAATTTTTTTTTCAAAATGACCTCTTTTTTAAAGGTATTTTCTAGAAAAAATTCGGGGTTAGGGGAGGGCTCTTCAAGTTATTTGGGAGTGAGCCCCTACTCCTCCTAGTGGTATGTCTATTTAAACATGAATCATAGGAATTATACAATTTACTAATCGTATTCGATTTGATTATTTATTTTAAAAAAATTTTTTGCACATCTAATTTCAAATTAAAAAAAATTGATTCGTTTTTGAATAAGCCCAATATCAATTCTAGTAATGACGATAATAATAATATTAGCTCTAATAAAGGGCAAACTTAATTTAATTTTTGTACTATGTTATTTCACACTTATTATACCTTAGGAGATTTTAAGACCATAGGTAAAGAAATTCATCTTATCAGCCTAGTACTTAGAAAGAAAGACATATATTTTATAAACAACATAACGAGGATAACGTCAATAGACTCCTCGATTACTTATAGCGGCAATTTTATATGTTAAATCTAATCAAATTATCTACCATTACCTTTTCTCAAGGATGTAAACCGACTACATACCAACAGTTATTAAAATTACAACTAGATCACATCCTAATGGACAAATGACTTAACTCAGTTTTAAATTTCCAATTATACTCGATAGAAGAATAAAAATTTTCAGATTAAGAGTGAGAGTGAGATTTCTTCCCTTAAGTTTTTATGGAAATTCGTGCTGCAAAGTCTCTATGGGTCCGGTCTAGATCTAATCTTAAGAAAATTCTACCGGGCCAGTGGAGGGCTCGAGTTAAAAAAAATCTTTCAAGTCTCTGCCCCAATATAATATCTATTTGCCCTGAAAAAAATATCCCAATATAATTTTTATTTGCTCCGAAAAAAATATATAAATAATACAAAATAATGGGTAATTATTTTATTTGACATTTATAATAAACTGTTTAAAAAATTGGTGTCCAAAAAGGAAGTTCCCAGTTTTCTTCAAAAATACTCTTCCCTAGACTAAACAAACGTTTAAGAGCGCGTTAGTGTTTGGACATTTAGAAACATATTATATATCACATTACAAGAATTCGTTATTTAAAACTAGTACAATTTGCAAAAAGAAGTCGAACCATCTTTATATTGTACTTTGTTAATGATCTACATTGTATCTAATTTTTAAGCCCTGCTCAACCTGATCCCCTACCAATTTTTATTTTATATATCCAAAAAATCTCTATTCTAAATTTTTTAAAAAAAATTATTTATCTGCCGGACCCCACCTGAGTTTATTAAAATATAGAAATTGATTTTTTTTTCAATATAATTTTGAATATTTACATTGAACATAATAGAGTTTTTTTTATCATACTACAAACAAATAAAAAATATTGGCGCTGTGTTTCTTGCAAAAGTATTAAAGTATATCAAATTTTAAAATTTAAACCCCGATTTTTTTATAAATGTATAAGACCTGTCCCGGAAATTAATTTGTGGGCCCTGCGGACTGAGCCTACTTTTGCAGACCTATTAATTAGCTAAACTTGTAGCTTTTAACGTTCTTAGAGATATAGTTTGTTTATTTAATAAAAAATATAAGGCTCCGATAATACCCAACGTAGGACCCAACATTTATTTAAATTAACACAAACATTGTCCATCTATTTATATAATCATCAATAAATGTCAATCATATTTATCCAATAGTATTATTTGTAGGAATATCCAATGATATTCCTTATACCAATTTCTTCCAATGATATTCATTATACCAATATTTTCCAAAATAATTTATTATCCATCATATGATTATATATTAATCTAGTTGCTTTTTCTTGACTTTATAAGGGTAGATATGTCCAATATGGGTATCAATCGATAGCTAATCAAATGTTCTACCCCTCTGGTTACACTCTCCCCCTTAATGGACGAGTCCAGACCTTTAAGAATTAGTAATATTATTGCTAACACAAAATATAGATATGGGAATCAAATAAAAGTTTATTATATATTTTTTGACTGTAATAATATGTAGAGATCTCCCAATCCCGGCCCGTAACCAGCTCAAAAGGGTTTCGAGCCGTTTATTTTATAAAATAATTTCTTCGGGCTGTGTCAAGCCTTTTTTTTAAAAAATCTGGCCTGGTAAGTCGTAAATTTTTAAATATGATATCACTCAATTTTGTGGAATAAATAGATATATTTTAAAATTTTTGCAAAAAATAGGTGCTAATAGCTAATATTTTATATTTGTAGTAATTTTAAAATAATAAATTTTTCTATATTTAAAAAATTCAGGCAAGACATGGTGGAAAAATATAAAAAAATTTGGGGGGGGGGCGGGCTTTTCGCGACAGGTAAATTTTTTTTTGTTCGATATCATGCCGGGCCAAACAAATTTCTAAAACGGACAGGGCTTAAAGAATTATGTCCGATGGATCACTAATTCAAAGTCTTTGTGTTCATGAGTTGAACTTGGGGAAGGGGGGAAGGGGGGGGGGGGGGGGTATTAAAAATTTGTTATCAAATAAAAGATAAATAAAAAATATTTTAACTGAAATAATAGTGATCGCTTTTGATCTTAATGGGTTGGACTTGGTCTGGAGAGGGGGGGGGGAGTAGTAAAAACTAAAAATTTGATATGAGTACAAAATAAAAGTTCATTGGAATATTTTTAGATTATAATGATCATTATCACTCTAAAGAGGTTTTCTTATTTACTTAAGTAGGGTGGGGAGGGGGCAGTGGCCCCTACAACAAAAGAAGGGTCCGAAGCAACTGTTTTTTTAAATTTTATTTCATTTTTTGTTTTACCACACCCATTTATAACCATAAGATTTCATGTCTCATAAAATTATTTTCCAATTTCAAAATATGCCCAAAAATATTAACCAAAAAAAATGCAAATACTTAATTAATAATTGTGGTATAATATAAGAGATGATAATGGACTGATCATATTAGAAAAAAGACATGGTGGGCTAAATTTTAACGATATAAAGAAAAGCTTCGAAATAATAGCTTTTAAAGACATTATTAAAATTGTAACGAATAGAAGTAATTCCGGTATTGTTGCGGTATTATCATTTAGTTCTCCACAGTAAACAAACTCCCTCTGTTGTGAATTTCTCTTTTCTTTATCTATACTCTTAAACATGTATCATAGTTTATTGGCCATCCATCTATTGTATACTTGTATACTTTAGAGAGTAACATCTTGCATTGTATTTTTCAATTCGCTTGCATTTAAAGGTGATTGTTCTCTCACCTATATTTGATCTAGTGTTTCTTTTTATACTGTGGTTCCCTGTATAGGTAATCGAGATAGCATATCAGCATTGGCTAGTTATTGACTATTTTTGAATTCTAATTCATATTGGTAACCTGCTAATAATAATGCTCATCTTTGTATTCTGGCAGTAGATGTTGTTAGTATATCTTTTCTTGGATGAAATAAACTCATTAATGGCTTGTGATCTGTTTGTAATGTGAAATTTTTTTCATATATAAATTCTTTGAATTTTGTAACCCAAATATGATGACAAGAGCTTCTCCTATTTGGCTATAATTTTTCTCGGATGCTTGGTTTTGTCTGCAAAATTTTGAAGTATATTGCTGACCCTAGAAATGACTCTAATTGTTTTAAGTTTGTTGATTCTGGTGCTTTTTTTACTACCTCAGTATTTTTTTCTTTAGTTATAATCCCGTATTTTTAAATATTGTGTCTTAAATATTCGACAGTTTGTTTGAAAAATTTACATTTTTCTATCCTTAGCTCGATTCCATTTTTGTGTAGACATATTAGTACCTTTTTTAAATTTGTTTAGTGTTTCGCTCTATTTTTTCCGGTTATTATAATATTATCTAAATAATAATCTACTCCTTTAAAACCTTTTAATAAATTCTCGATGGCTCGTTTAAATATTGCTGGAGAAGATGATAAACCAAAAGGTAGAAAACCAGTTTATGCTTGCAATCATTTTTTTATACCAAAGGTAATGGCTGAAAAGACATTCGTTAAGAATGATATTGAGGAATCTGTGAATTTTACCATTTAAATTCAAGTTAAGTTTTTGAAAAAATGTCTAAGTTTCGAAATATTCATCTTATAACTAAAACGAGGGATGTAATTATTACACATGACCTGGAGGTTAAAGGATCTAAAGATTTGTCCGATTCTGAGAATTAAAAATATATTTTATTAAAATTATTAATACATTATTTATCTTCTTCTGATGATGATGATGATGATTCTGAAACTTATGATTTAGACCTGGAATTTGTTTATTTACCTTATGGTTTACTTTAAAATTTTTCTACTTTCCTTAATTTATCAATTCTATATTTCTTACTACCTCATGGACTGCTGAAAGGGTGTTAAAAAATAATTAACTGTTTTTTTTGGAGGGGATGGTGTACTTTTCAGGGGAATATCTGCTTCCATCACTCAGAAAGTGTAGGGACCACGGAGAGGGGGAGAGGCGTCAGGAAAATTTTTATCAACACAAAATATTGATATAAGAATCAAAAAAGGTAATTAAAATATTTTTGACTATAATTTTAATATTACCTAATGTCATAAGGGGTCCGGAATATTTTTATAAACACAAAATATTGATATGGGCATCAAATAATTAGGTGATCAAAATATCGTTTGTCTGTAATGTAATATATCACTCTAAGTGATAGGATCTTGGCATTGTTGGTCAGAGATATTTTAACGGGCATAAAATACTGAGGGTATCAAAAGAAGATTATATAGGTATCATATATAAGCAATTAAAATAAGAAGAAAATTCTGATTCCCATTATTCTTGACGGGCTATCAGCTATTTATACAATAAAATAGAGAGAGATTATATTATTATTTAGAATTGATATTAAACTATTATGACAAAGATTTATTAGTAAAAATGTTAAAACATTTAAAGTGATACCCTTTAAATTTGTTTTTAAAATGTTTGTGGAATGCGCGAAATTATTATAGAATTATTTATGTATCTTATTCAGCTATACATTTTTGGTTAATATCTCAAAGGTCTGACAGCATCTTTAGCCTCCCTTATCTAATTCACCTATAGGCCTAGTCAGAGGGAATGCAATGGGAAATTCTCTCCCCTTAGTAATTGGCCTATTCTTGTGAATATCATTTTAAGCTAATAACCCCCCCCTATCTATACAATATATCACCATAAACACAAATTTGAAAGAAAAATAAGTAATGTTAATAATTTTTTAAAATAATGACTAAAATTCAAAAAAAAATTAACAAAATGGAAAACCAAAATTAATCTTTAGAAATGTAACATGGCCAAAGATCTGCAATATATAGACCTAAAGGCTTCCAAAAAATTTATGGAAAACACCTACCTCATAATGCTCCCCCCTAGCAAAATATAGCTACGATGAATGCATCCATATCCTCTAAAATCCCTTATCTACTTAATTCTTTGTTTTAAATAGTATTTTAAACATATTTCCAATTAGATAAACCTGAAATGACTACAAGGATGAATGACCCAACTGTGTCCACTTTGTGTTTGGCGTATCCTTTCTTGCATAACAGCCTTCTTGGAGCCGAACAACTTAATGGCCAATTTATTATCTGCCGGTTGAAATATAGATTTTATATATCTCTTCATATTTGCAACATTTTTATCATGGTAATAACTGCTCAAATTGGACGAAACTGCTGAGCCCGCCTCAACCCTATATAGGGAATGTTTATCAAAATCTTTGCTGTCAGGCATAGAGGTTAAGGAGTTACTTTTGAATTCATTTTCATTGAAGTTGCAATTAGAATTTTGCCCATCCCTGATATTGCTTTTTTCGCATGTTATCGGGCCATCTTTAGAATAGTTAAGATTTTTGCTGTTGTATTTTCGATGACTTTTAATAGGCATAAATCCATTGGTAGTGATTGTTGACATGACATTAGGCTTTGAATTTTTATTTTTATTGGTGTATTTTACGATTTCAAACGAAGGTGCGAGATCAGTTATGTAGATACCATTGTCGTTATCTTCTTCTTCGGAATCGAGAAAATTGTTTTTGCATTCTAGCTTACCGTTTGATATTTTGCGTTGATTATCTAAGAAACTGTTTGTAAAATCGTTTGCATTGGGCCGCTTTAAATGTTTATTTATGATTTTATATTTACTTATATGCTGATTGATATTTTCATTATCCATATATAGCAGGTCTATTCCTTTTTTCACATTCACCCTTCTAGCTTCTTTTAGAATGGTCATCCATAATCGCCTACTCTTATTCATTTTTGGGTGATTTGGGATTTTAATTTCATTTACGCTATTATTATTACTATTGATTCTAATATTGTTGATGGCACCGCTTGTTATGACAGGTGAATTACAGGAAAAATGGTTTAGATTGTTTAACGAACTTTTTTCTTTGATTATCACTTTTATATTATCATCAGAAATCTTTTGTGAACCCAAACTGTTAGCCGACCCTATAAGGGAAGTGTTACATTCTTCGTCCAGCTTAGAACTAACGTTTGCAAAATCAGCCTGGCCGTTTAATCTTGATATTGAAGATGAAAGTAGAGATTTGGTAATACGGGAGGTAGAACCTTTAACAGTTATAGGAATTTGAGGTATATCATTTGCCAGCGCCATATTTATGCTCGGGAAATGCGAATAATTTAAATTCGTTGGGGAATTTACTAATATACTATTTTGTATTTTTATGTTTGAAGGCTCAGTTATCTGATAAAACATGAATAAAATAATTTTCAATATTTTATGTGTAGAAATTATGAATAATGATTTGTTTTCATGGTGACACTATCTGTATTGTTTTTATTTTTTCCCCAACAAAATATGTAATTTTAAAGCAATTTTTTAAGAATGATGAAAATTAATGAGAATCCAATAAGAAAATATTTATCACATAATTCGTTTTTATATTATAATATTTTCTTATTAATGTGTCAAGTTAATACTCAAATATAAGGATAAATTAATATTTTTTAAAAAAAATAGTTAATAATCCTTTTATAACAAAATATTCGTCATATTTTTATATTATGTAGCAAGGAATTATTGGAATTTTTTAATCTTCAATTTCAAGTTTTAAGATTATCGTTACAAATAAATTAACATAATTTTTTTAAAAACCTTAAAGTTGTAACATTTTCTTCGGCTAAGGCAAGTGATTATATTTAGCTGAAACCCTCTAAATAAAATTTCTTTTTTTTAAATTATTAAAAAACAATTTAAAATTTTTATTAAGGATATTTTGTAAAATTAAACCACGACTGTGACTATGAGTTTGAGGGTCAGTCCTCACCCCCCCCCCCCGGCAATTTCTTTGATCCCTCAACAAAAACATTGATTGGGGGGGGGGGGGGGGTTAAGTGAATTATAATTTTAAAAGGTTTATGTTATTACATAAATTATGCTTATATATATGTAATTACCCAATTCAGTAATTTATTACAAATTATTTATATTTTTTGCTATAATAAACTGCGTATATGATACCTAATTCTTATTCTCAGTTACCTATTCAGAAACCATTTAAAAAGTAATGAATCTAATATTATTGGCGCATGAAAAAAGGATAACAAAAGAAATACGATAGATATGCAATTTTAAAGAAAGGGCAGAATTCTTCCAAGCGAAAATTTCTAGTTATTACCATGAAAAATAAACTCTAAATTTCAAAAAAATCCGCTCAATATATGTAAGACTCCCTATCCCCATTTTTGCGATAAATGAAAGAAAATATTGGAAAATTATGAGCAAATTTTTAAAATTAAAGTCGCTTGTGTGGTCGCCTATCAAAGTTTATCCATCTTCTTTTTCCAAAATATTAAACTTTTATATAACTTGTGATTACTATTAAGTATTAGCATTTTTATATTGTTGGATATAAAAAATTAAAAACTAATGATTTATAATCACTATAAAATAATAAATTCTTATCCATTTAAGGGCCTATATCTTCAGTAGATAGTTAACCTTATAAAAATATCCATTTATTTTACCAAGGACCTCACATATTTTGTACCTCATCTATTTTTACTAGTTTGCAACTTCTTGTCGCTTTCAAAAGAGATGCAAACATCTCTTCCAGAAATTGAAAGATAGCCTCCCTTCCAACTAATATGAGTGGTTTGTTACTTTCTAAAGTGACTTTCATCAGCTCTAATTGAGCATTGTTTATCTAAATTTACTTTTAAAATTAATATAAAATATTTTTATAAAAATTTTTTTGCATTTGCAAATTTTAAATATTCTTTTAAAATAAAATATATCAATACAAATTAGCTATATCTAATGATCAGGCGTGTAACCATTAAGGGGGGGGGAATTTCACCCCCCATAGCAAATTTGACTGTTTTTCTAAATATTATTTTAAGATAATAAAAAAAATTCCTCCGACCCCCTCCTCCCCATGCCCCATAAAAATTTTTATCAAGCAGAGTTTGTCCTTACTGCTAGTTGCATTAATAAATTATTTTCCTATAGCTCACTACTATGTAGAAATTTACAAAAACCAAATTTCGATTTGGTTCAATATATTGATTTGGAGGAAAATGTGGAGAGGAAGAATGAATGTAGTTGAATATTTCATAATATTTATATAGACGTTGAATCAAACGAAATCTTATAAAATATATAATTTCATTCCATTCTTAGATACTTTTTTTTATCACAAATTAAAGTACGGTTTTTAGATAAAAAACAAGTCTTTGGTAATCTTCAAATTTTATTACCTAAAGACCCTTCTTCGTTTTCTGATGCCATTATTGGTATAATTAAATATTTAGCAAAATTTTATTCCTATGATATTGATACTGAAATCAATTTAATCAGTGAATTCGAATTGTGGTATAAATATTCTACGTTTATTATTTTACCTGAGCATGGCTATTGATGCGCTCAATCGGTATAAGGAGGCTTAATTTCCAAATATTTTGAAGGTATTTAATATTCTTGCATGTTTGCCTATTACAACATATACGAATGTTGAAAACTTATTTACAAAATACTACTTCTCGGCTAAATGGGTTAGCTCTGTTAAATATCCACAGAGATTTTATTCCAACGACAAAGAAAATTCTTGATGAATTGAAAAAATTCCCACGAAAATTAAAAATCGCATTATAATTCTAGTATTTAATAAATTTTTTATATAATATTGTATTTAATAAGTTATAAAAACTTGTTTTTTAAAAATTTTCTAGTCAATATTTTATACAAACTACAATTAGTATTTTCAATAAAAAAAAATTTATATTTATATTATATGAGAATTTAAGCTGAGGCTAGTTTTCAAAGCAAATTTTATAAAAAAAAAATTGACAGTAAAATTTATTTCAATTTTATATTTTTTAAAAAAATTTATTTATAATATACCTAACTTAAAATAAAAATTGGGTTATAACCTTTATTTCTTCTTATATTCATAAGCGCGAATTAGTAAATAAATCAGGAGACCAAAGAAACCGTCTACTCGTCAACGCATAGGAATTCAGATTATAAAATCTAATTTCATATGCCATAGGTTCATTCCCCGAGGAGCCGATTAATCTATATTTTCTTCTTCTTCCCTAAATTATTTGAAATCCCCCCCCCCTTCTTCATATAATCATTTGCATTTATTATATTTCCATTATATCTATTATTATACTTTGTATTATGAAGTCCTTGTTTGTTAAATTTCTTGAATTTTCTATGTTTTGGACATGATTTTATTTTTATACTATCATTTTGTCAGATTTAATTTTTATTAATAAATGTTAAATTTAAAAATTAAAAAAAAAAATTTCTTAAATAATTAATTTATAAAAGTAATTCAAATAAAAGTTAAAAATATTAATATAATTATTATTGAATTATGAATAATTTAAAAGAATAGCTCAAAGATATGACCCGGCCGAAGGTGAGGAAAAAGCTGGCCAAAGGGGGTTTGGGGGCAAAGCCCCCAAATATCCCCCCCCCCTATAGGAAAATCCTGGATACGCCACTGCTAATGATAAACTAACCTTTAATTTATCATTACCCTCTGATAAGCATCCTACAGAACCCCCCTTTAAAGCGATCAATTTTTTTTAGTCAAAAGCCCCTCTGAAATTTTTCAATACTTTAAAATTATTTACATAATTTTTGGTTATCCCCTTTTTAACTTTATAATTAATATATGAAGATCGATTTTCAGATCATCTTCATTTACTTTTACTCATTTTTGCAATAAAAATCTACTTACCCCTATACTGTATGATCCTTGAAAAAGAATCAAGAAACTCCCTCTGCCGTATATATGAAAAAATTTTAAATTATCAATTTTATTTTATTTTATTTTGGCCATGATACAGATAATTTATATTATGCAAATAAAATTACAATTTTTTTCAAAAAAAAATAAAATATTCTATAAATTTGTATTATATTAAACAACTTTAATGTAATAGAAGCAAATGACAATTAACATTTTTAGTTTTCCACATTATATTACATAAACTGGAGATTAGATTTTTTTTTTTATTCTGCCGCATCTTCTTCCAATCAGACTAATGTCCTAGTGAAAACAATGCAGATATGGGTGCAAGAATTAATGCAAGATATGAAGATCACGGGTACCTTTTATCATAAAAAATATGTTAAGCATAGCTATTTGTCGATAAAGCCATTATTTTTTCATATAATCTAATCTTTCTATAAAATTTTTAATATTTTGAGGAGATAAATAAAAATTTCATTCACCTCGTTGAATAATAAAGTAAATAAAATCAATGAAATAATCAAGATTTTTAAGTAAGTGAAGTTTCCAACTGTATATGTGGGGCAAAAATCGCAGCCGTCGTGGGCTGCGATTTTTGCCCCACTTTTACAGTTGCTTCAGGATTTAAATATAATAAATAAATTATCCACATAAAAGTAAAATAATAATAAAACAACCAATTTTTTGGACATGAATAATATTATTACCAAATATTTTTGGGATTGAATACGTTTTAATTTATTTTTTTTAAATTACACGTATTGTAAATAATGAGCAAGTTGTAATTTCAAAATAATACAATGTTAATTATACTAAGTAATTTTAAAAATCAGTGGCCTACTCTTAATGAATAAATTTTAAATATGTTATAATATATATTACACTCCATAAGTCAGGAATCTAAGGATTATATTTATCATTTATTGTCACCTATTTATGATGCCCAAACAACTTCTCAAGGAAGGATCACATTCTATTTTTAAACATTTAGTTGCCATGTTATTTTAATTATAGAAATTTATGAGCTGGAAAACACAAAAAACAAAATAATTTTTAAATCTTTCTTTTTTCATTTGCATATAAATGTTGTTTTATTTTCTTCATATTAAATTTTAAAAAAAAATTTTCTTACTTTTCTTAACTTATATGCTTATATTAGTAGAAATGATATGATGTTCTATATTAAACATTACATTTACATAACATATATTAAAATTTATAATTTTTTAACTTTTTCCAAATCTTTTAAATGAGATTAAGAACAATTTATTTTTCCAAGAAAAATTAACATTTAATGAATTTTTATCCATTATTTATAAATGTGATAGATGGAAAGAATATTTTCAGGAGCTTCTCAACTTTAATTCCCACATATTGCATCTCGACGAACACTCCCCTTGTCAAAACCTTGTACAACCTATAACAGAACAAGAAATAATCACATGCCTCAAGCATATGAAAAACAACAAAGCTAGGGGTCCAGACGATATTCCAATAGAAAGCCTTAAAGCACTAGGAGATGATGGAATACATCTCCTCACAAATCTGTACAATAAAATACTTGGAAATGAAGGGGTCCCCCAAAAATGGAGGCAGAGCTATCTAGTTCCTATCTTCAAAAATAAAGGGGATCCACACAATTGTCAAAATTACAGGGGCATAAAACTAATGTCACACTGTCTAAAACTATACGAAAAAATAATAGAAAAAAGATTAAGAGATGATATAATCGAAATAGGAGAGACACAGTTTGGCTTTATGCCTGGAAGATCAACAACCGATGCTATCCATGCAATTAGGCAAATGAGTGAAAAATACAGGGAAAAGAACAAAAAGCTACACATGGTCTTTCTCGATCTAGAAAAGGCCTTCGATAGAATCCCAAGAAAACTTATCTGGTGGGCGCTACGCCACAAAAAAGTTCCCGAAAAATATATAAGAATAATAGAGGATATGTATATGGGACATACAACAATGGTCCGTAGCACAACAGGTACTTCAGCAGGCTTCACAATAGCCGAAGGAGTTCATCAAGGGTCGGCTCTCAGCCCACTTCTCTTCATTACAGTAATAGATGTATTAGCACAGTCTATACCTCAAACAGTCCCGTGGAATATGATATTTGCAGATGATATTGTGATACTTGCCGAATCCAAGGATGAAATGAAAGAAAGGTTAGTGAATTGGATAAATATCCTAGAAACGCACGGATTAAAAGTAAATAGAGAAAAGACGGAGTATATGGTGATAGGTAGGAGGAGATGAAACGGAGAGTATTGATATAAATGATTGGCAGATATCCGCAATTGAAAGCTGCAAATATTTGGGCTCCACTATACAAACAAACGGCACAATAGAAAAAGAGATAAAGAATAAGATTAATCAAGGGTGGTTAAAGTGGAGATCTTTATCTGGAGTGCTATTTGACAAAAGAATCCCACACAAATTAAAGGGAAATATTTACAGTTCCATAGTACAACCAACTATTCTATATAGTTCGGAAACATGGCCAACCAAAGAATCAGACGAGAGAAGTCTACAAACTATGGAGATGAGAATGCTGAGGATGATTGCTGGGGTAACAAGAAAGGATAAGGTGCGCAGTTCAAGAATACTAAATAGTTTAAAGGTAGTGCCCATTAAGACTAAGTTAATGGTAAACAGACTTAGGTGGTATGGGCACACAATGAGAAGGCCTATGAACTACATAGGAAATAAAGTTGAAAGATTGGAAGTGATGGGCAAACGTAAAAGAGGAAGGCCAAAACTTCAATGGGGCCACATAAAGTTAGAGCCAATATAAAGAAGTATAAAATAGATAAAAGAGATTGTACGAATAACATAAAGTGGAGAGAGATGTTGAAGGAGCTTACCACCAGAAAAGGTGAAAGCTAAAGAGAAAAAAAAAAAAAGAAAAAAAAAAAAATTTATAAATGTGATTTCATTTCTTTAATAAAGAATTCTGGGGGAGGGGAAGATATGGGGAGAATACTATATCTAAAATGGAAATCATTATAAGCCTTGGTCAGAAACAAAAGTTCTAAGTTGGACCCCTCCCCACTCCCAATGCGATTTTTCAAGAGGTGAAAAAATTATAAGCATTAGAAAAAAAAATATTTGTAGTTTTTCTTGAAAAATATATTTATATTGATATTAATAAACACAATCAATTTAAATCGTTCATAGGTATGTGCCAGAATAATTTTTTTCTCGATCTAGCAACCGAAAAAAATTTTCTCAAGTTCTAGGCGAATTCATTAGAATGTCGTCTGAATGCTACTATTCGAGTTAGATCGTGAACAAAATCATGTAGAACTCTAGTAGATATTTAAATTATAAATGAAAATTGAAATTGTTCTATATTCAGCATTAGTTATAATATAAGTAACGATGATAAATAGTAAAAAATAAATTATAATTTGTAATAATAAGATAATTGTTGGACATTATATATTATAAGGCAGATCCTAAAAACAAGTTTTTTAAAAGATTAAAATAGAAAAACCGCCCAAAATATCAACGAGGAAATTAGGGAGAATTTATATGATTCCTTATCACTCGCAAAATCTAATTTGCTCGAAAACTCACTTTCGGTGCCAATTCCATTAGTAGTTTCCACAATGGAAAACTTCGGTAGTGAAGCCCTTACCTTTCTATAATATTTTGGGGTGGAAATTAAACGGATAAATAATATTTTTATTCCAATAAATAAAGACAAAAAAGTGCGCGTCTAACCTTTTGATCCCCAGATACATGTCATCCTCTAGGATAATTGGTTTTTTTTAAAAAATACTAATAATTTGGAATAATTATTGTTTCGTAAATTTATCAACTCCTATGTTTATCGATATATTATAAACCTTCATATTAAAAATAGAAATGATTATTGTTTTTATCTAAATTCATCGACTGCTATGTTTATCGATATATATTATAAATCTGCATGGTTGTAATATTTTTTAAAGAATTTTTTTTAAGTGTTTTAATATATACTTTATTCTTAGAAAAATAATAAAACTCCTAAATAGGTGATAGTTTAAATTCAGCAAATATGAAATGTATTAGGTTGATTTCCAAAAACTTATTTATGGAATGCAGTAATAAAATTTTAATAAAGAATGCACTGAATGAATGTAAAAGGTATTTAAATATTTTGAAATTTGGGGTTTTAATACCATTTATTATTACATTTAAGAATATTTTTTACTTATATAAATTTAGAGTTGTTCTGTGGTAACTAAATTGGGACTTGATATTTTTAGTCCTTGCATACCAAGCTTGAGGTATAAAATTTTTCCCCATCTTCGTGAGTGAGCAGTTCGGTCTTGAAAAAAAACTAAGACGCATATCTATAATAGTGACCAACCAGAGATGGTTATTTCTTATTGTTATATATAAATATATTTTAGTTTTATGCCTCATGGTATAATTGAAAACATTTTAGTTTTATTTATATTTTATCGCGTTACAATTTACTTATTTTATCACTTACTTAAATTCAGTCTAATAAAGAACATTTTTGTTTTATTTTATTTTCATTTTGCTTAAATGCTTGTTTTTCTATTGATTTATTTAAATATATTTAAATTGTTAAGTAAAAGAGATATATAAATATGTTTGTGAATTAGAGAGTCATGTATTATTTATGATTCAGTGATATATTATTTATGATCCAGTGATACATTATTTATGATTCAGGATATAGTGACATGTTATTATGTGAATTCAGATATATATTTAAAATATGATTTATGATACATATGATATTTTTGATACCATTGGGATGCGAATAAATTCACAGAAAACACTACTTGATTTACATTCAAATTTATCCACTTAAATCACCAAGAATTCTCTTTTTAAACAACACTTATTCAGCTCATAGATATGGTTAGGATTTATTGAGAGTTTGGCAAATTAAAAATAGGATTTTCACTTTTTTATTTAATTTATTAATATACTAAAAATTAAATTTAATTATTTTTAAAAGGTTTCAATTTTATTTATAATTTTTTAGTTCAGCTAAATTTAATTAATTAAATTGATATAAATTATATTAT
This sequence comes from Gordionus sp. m RMFG-2023, assembly GCF_954871325.1. Lineage (NCBI taxonomy): Eukaryota > Metazoa > Nematomorpha > Gordioida > Chordodea > Parachordodidae > Gordionus > Gordionus sp. m RMFG-2023. The sequence goes on along the minus strand of NC_088777.1, from coordinate 37,324,658 downwards.
AAAGTCTATTATAGAAATATTTTATAACAATTGTCAAAAATGTTATAAATATACATAGTCTCGCGCTTTTATTAATAATTGAATTGATAAGTTAGCTTCAAAAAAATAAATATTTTAAGATATTATTCTATTAAACGTTCCAAGTGTGGAATGAATTTCGGCATACTTGAATCTATCCGATTGTTATAGCATTCAAAAAATATTTTGGAGAAAGGGGGGGGGGGGGGTTTATACCTTTTAATTATCATAAAACTGGTCACACAAAATACCTTTCTTTTTTAGTGTATTATATTAATATGGTATAATAAACTATTCAATTCGTATTTTATTAATATTGATCAAAAATCATAAAATTTTATTTAAAAAAATATGCATTAGTTATATCAAAACAACCCGAAATCATATTAGAACGCGTGACTAAAACAAAATCTATAAATAACTTTTGAAAGCAAGATTTATCACATTATTCTTTAATTTATTCGACAATTATCATATATTTAATATGGTATAATAAATTATACAAAAATATTAGTTTTACTAAATAGATCAAAAATCTTTTGAGATATAATAAATATGATATAATAAATCGTAGTATTTAGATAATAAATGTCATTCACCTTTGAGAAAATAGATGCCATTTCAGTTAATGAAGACCTTAATTTTTTATGAGTTCGCATCTATCTTTTTTTTAATTAATTTCACTGAAGTGCTCATTTTTTGCTCATGTCTTTTATATTTTAGCCTATACATTTTTTTCCTTCTTATTTTCTATAGGATTTAGATAGGGGATTGATGCAGACCATTCCAGTAAAACGGATAAAAATTTCTTGTTCGATATATATGACATGGTGAATTGTGGTGTTGTTAAACGGCTCATTTTGAGCCGATTTTTAAAAACGGCTAATTCAATATTTTAGCTAGAAAAATATTGCCTAAGCCTTGAGATTTCGCTAATTGATGTCTAGACCTTTGTGCCACATATGAGCAAAATCTTCAAACTTGCGTAATATTATTCTAGATAAAATATTGAGTTAGTCTTTTTTAAAAATCGCCTCAAATCGAGCCGTTTAACAACACTAGTGAATTGTCTTGTTAAAATATAAAATCCCGTTGTGGAAACCATGCATTCATCAAATCAATGATTTCTTTCTATGACATTTGTATTTTTTTAATCAAGAATAGTTTCATGACTAATCATAAATATTTCAAAAAATTTTATCACTGAGATCATATCTTTATGAAATCTAAGGGTTTGAGAATCAAAAGGAACTAGATAACGGCGTATTATAGTACATAAAAAATTGTGCGTTTGCATTTTGCCGTAATTTTTTAATTTAAAAAAAACGTAAAGCATTCCTTGTTTAAATTGAGATTGCCTATAATACCGTCGATTCAAAATTTTAACTTTTAACTAAGTTCTAAAAAAAAAGATTTGTCTTTAAAAGTTATAATATCGTCTGCCTTTTTATTTCATTAATATTTAAATATTCCTTTTTAAGATATAAGTAAGTTATTTTTTTTTGCATTTATATATAATATTTTAAAATGGAGAATAAAAAAGTAATGAAAAAAGCAAAACTGTTAGCGTTTGTTTAACTGTTTGCTAACGCCAAACGATAATTTTACCAATTTTCACGATGCCATTTGAAATGCATTATTGGCTTTTGCAACACAGCGTTTGAAACGCTCAATTTATGCGCACTATTATGAAACCAAAATGTATTAAAAAATATTTATAAACACAAAATAATAACAGACGATAATATTAAACATGAAAATAGATTATGCAAATCTTTATCTTATCTAAATATTTTGTAAATTTAAGTGACGATCAATTTGATTCAGAATCAAGGTTGCTAGTTAAAAAAAAACTTGAATTGTGGATTTTTATTATATTTTATGAGTGGTTGGGCCTCCATACACCCCTTTGAAGACCTTCGGCCCGCTTCCCAAAAGAATTTTATTTATTTAGACATTTATTTTATTTTAAATATATTTCGTTGATTGGGCCTGGGGTGGTTGGTTTTTTTTGAACTTAACGAATCCATCAATAAATTTTAAATATCTGGTAAAACCATATTTCTTAATGATCTCAAAAGTAACGACTTTCCTTATTTCTATTGATAAACTGAAAAGGAAAAAAATACAACACAAATTTCATATTTATTTTGTTTATAAATTTTTTATTTTTAAAAACAAATTTGAATAAATAATGTGACAGAATTTGTGGTGGATTTCGGGGAAAATTTGTAAAAATTTCAGTAGATTTGTGGAAGTTTGATCAATAATGGTATAATTCTCTTTTTTTTAAAAAAAAACTTTACTTTACTCAAAATGGAAAACTTTGCAAAGTTGCACCATGATGTTAAAGTGGCGTTCATTTTGATTTGTATATACTATTACTAAAGTTTAAATACCTTTAATGATTATTGATATAATTTATTGATTATACCCTCAATATATAAGGTATATTAACATCTATAAAATTTATAAAATTTAGAATTTAACACATTTTTTCTCTATGAAATTTGTTATGAAAATAAAATTAATATTAGGATACGCACTTAACTTGATTTCTTGTTTTTATTCTTAGTGCAATCAATTGTCCTAACTTAATTACAGTTTTTCAAAAAAAAATTAGATGTAATAAAAAATAATAGCTATTAATGGAAGCTTTTTTTTAACTCTTATTTTCTACAAAATAAACTTACAATTATTATTTTATTTTTTTGTTATTATAATAAAATAAAATTTGAATATAAATCCGGACTTGGATGGACCCGTATCGAACTCTGTCAAAATTTTATCGGATCCAGAACTGTGAATTATACCTTCCACGGTCCAAATTATAATTTATTTAATACTTGCCGAATTTCAAAAAGGTCAATTTTTTATTTAATTGATGTCGCGCACTTTTAAATGGAAGAAATATTAGAATGATTTTATAAAGAAGAAAATTAAAGTTAGGGGGTTTAATCATTTTTAAAATTAAATGGGTCTTATTATAATTATTTTCATAAAGGGGTGGGAAAGGGGATATATATTTATGCCTATGTAGCTGCATTATGGATAAGCATAATTCTAATTATTTTCAATACCCTTAAATACGTCACTGTAATGTATATCTAAAACTTATTCGATTCAATTTATTTGTAAATATTCACTATTGCTGATAAATATTTTAAATCTATAAATTCCTCTTTAAGAATCCATTATCTCCAATTTTTTGAAATATTTTTAAAGAATTTAATTTTCGGATCGAATATTAATTATGTAAATATTCTATTAAAATTTTTGTAAGTATACTATAAATGTAAGATATTAAAACTATGATCAAGGAACTTGTTCTTAATTCATTTTTTTTAAATTATAGTTTTTGGAAACTGATCGTGTTTCAATATAATCTAATAATCCTAAAATAATAATAGAATTGTGGATTAATATAAAAGGAAGAAGAAGAAAATTAAATATAATTTACCCCACCCCCTCCCAAAAAAATAATAATAAAGAAGAACACATCAAATATATAACTAAAATGGGTTTAATGACCCATGTCTCCAGAATTTTTTATGTACAATCATTTTATCGCATATTTATTGTTTTTCCATTATTGAAAACCATTATTTATTTTTTAAAAAAATTATAATACTATATATTTATAGTGTGGTGTGTGTTGAATTTGAGAGAGATTTTTATAAAAATAATTATTTGGCTTTGGCATGGAAAATCAAAAAGAACTCTTTAACATTGACTAAGTAACAACACATATCCTCTTTTGGCGGACTTTGGAGTTTCATTTATCAATGAAGTAATGGTAATGTGAATGTGATGCCGGAAAATAATATCTAAAAAATTATTTATGTTATAAGTCAAATAGGCGGATGTTCGAGAAAATTTGAACTCAGGTAAAGAGATTAAACACTTTATCCAAGACTAATTTTTTAATATTAAGTAAATAAAAAAAAGAAAGCAAACCCATAGGTTAAGGTTAGACCTGCCATATTTCACACTTTAGAGTAAAAATGTGACTAAATGCTAGCCAAATGGTAAAATTCTAAAATCTTGCAAAATAGTCAAAGGTTAAGCAATTTCATAAAATGTTTTCAATTTTATATTTAAATAAAAAAAAAATTATCTGCAAATATCATTTATAATCTAATTTATAATACAATGAAGGTATTTTTAAAAAAATACCAAATATTGGTGGCTTTATATTGTACAGATAATGTCAGTATTAAATTTGGTAAAAATCAAATCATAATGATGGAATTTCATTAAATGAATGAATTAATTTTGCCAATACGCTGTATTTACCACATGCTGTGTGCCGCTAAAAAGAGCAAAATATTATATTGTTTAACATAGAATCAATAACTATAAAATATTACACATAAATTCAACTGTTAACAAATAATTTAAAGAGCTTAAAAAATGACTATGTATGAATTGAATGGATAGATGTTTATTTTATTTTGTTATAACATCCACTAATCATTTTTAAATTATATTTTGAAGATGTACTAGCAGAAATATATTTTGGTTTGATCTTAACTCTAAGTGATCGTTTGGATCAAAAAAAGCTGAATCAAATGATAAATCAATTTACAATCATTAATGGAAGATATGATGAACATCATAAAAACTCAACATGAACACAGAATATTTATGTTAAACATTGTAAAATCTTAGTTGGTAGGTGTCCTGATCCGACATTGGTAAAGTTGAAGCAGAAAAAAAGATAGTTCTATATTTTCTACAAACCATGCAATTTTTTAAAAAATGTATAACTTTAATATAAAAAGTAAATTTCTTGCTCCTAGCATATAATATAGAAAAAAGGAATAGCTTTAAAGTCAAAAATAACGATTTATCCCAACAAATAAATAGATAAATTTTTTAAATCTAATATGTAATCTCATTAATCTATGTAAGCCCGTTTTCCTATCATTTTAATGTTAATATAATTTTTATATATCAACTTTCCTATCTTCCTAATGTATTAGAATTTAAGGAGACTACACTACCTATTGTTAAATTTTTTCAATAACCAAGCTTCAAAACTAAAACTATGAATTTTATAGTTTCAATTCATCATTCAAATGTTGTCAGAGCTTATTTTTGGTAATGAATGTATCGATAAAAAAAAAAATTTTCTTCAATTTGATTCAATTTATTAGAAGCATAATTAATGATCATAGAATATTTGATTTTTTTAGAATTCATGATTAATTTCCAAAGAAAAGCAACTGTTAAATAAAATAGGCTCATCGTCTAAATATATATAAATTTATATTTAATTTTATTGTTAGTCTATTGGGGACAGGTCACTACAAATGAATAGAGCCAAATACATTCTCGATGATATTAGCCACAAACTTCGCAGGGATAAGAGGAAATATCTTGAGAATAGAACTTCAGGAATAAGTAACCTTTTCAATAGAAATGATACATATAAGGCTTTCAAGTTATTGAAATCCTTTACTTCCTTCAAGAAGATCTATATTTTAAACTAAAAAATCATAAGGCTTGATGCCATGATAATATATATAACGAGTACTTGAAGACTGATCCAACGTTATGCGGAGATCCTCCTCCCAATTATTACCAGAATTTGGCACGAAGGGACTTGTCCAAGTGATTGGTTTATGACTATCCTCAACTTCCCTAAAACTAAGAACCCTAAATATCTTTTAGACTAGAGAGGGATCTCATTAAATTCGATAGTTTATAAGATATTCGTTAATATCATCCTAAACAGACTAAGACGATTGTGGAACCTGATTTTGTTGACTCACTGGTATCGTTCAGGAAGGGGCATAATTTACTTGAAGCTATTCTTGCGCTTAAAGTCCAAATTGAGCCTTTATACGTAAAAGACAATTGATTATCATCACTCTCGATTTTAAAAAAGCTTTTGATTCTTATTATACTTGTGGAAAGCTTTGGAGGAAATAGATACGTACATTGTTACTAAAAATGATAATAAATATCTATAAGAACTACTCGATCCATCACGCAGGTTAAAAATCCTCGAAAATTCCTGTAAAAATTGGATTGAAACAGGGATGTGACACTTCTATTTAATTTTGATACGAATTATATTATAAAGAAAGTTAAACATCTTGCTCGGAACGATGACCTTTGGGATATAAATATACTTGCCTTTGCCGATAATATTTGCCTGATGGGAGAATCAATACCCGAGCTCCAATTCCTAGAAGATAGTATTATCTTAGAAGCGTAGGAGATTTCAACGTCACGGCTTATAAGAATCAAGGGCATTGTTTTTTATTAGTTTAAAATGGTATATATGAAAACTGGCAAAATTTTAAGGAGGGGGGACGCTTTCTCCCTAAGAATTTTTTTTATAATAGGATAATCAAACTACTTTAATTGTAGAATTATTTTGTTTTGCTGTAAGGTTTTTAATTATGAATATCTTTATTTTCTTTTAATTAAATATATTTGATTATTTAAGTGATAAAAATAATGATTTATTATTGGTTATCTCATAATAATTAAAACATAAGGCCAAAAGGAAATAGAACTTTAATAAAACAAATTTAAATTTAATTCCTTGAGATTTTTTTTGAAAGTAATGGTGTAGAGAGGACCTCTAAGAATAATATTTCGGCCCTAACTAAATTTCAACTAAAAGTAAAAATAAATAACGGATCAGTTTAGGTAGAATTGTATTTATGTCATTGCGTTTAGCACCACATTTTATGTAAAAAAAGTTATACATACATTGATATAGATATTGATTGTACTAGAAAGCATGTTTCCTAAATTAAATCAAGAAATATTAAGGGTGAAAAATATACCATTAAATTTAATTGGAAAAGCAATTCAACCCTAAATATTAGAAACTAGTATTGTTAAACGGCTCGATTGCCCAAAGATTTTGCTCATAGATGGCACAAATGTTTGAACATCTATTAGCCCAAATCTTGAGGCTTAGGCAGTATTTTTCTGATCAAAATATTGAGTTAGCCTTTTTTAAAAATAGCTCAAATCGTTAAACAGCACTATTAGAAACGCTAAATATTTTGCAATTTTTTTTAGGTTAGTATAAACGATTGTCACCATAATGAGCAAATTTCATTGGTAATTTTAGATTTAGAAAAAGTGATGTTAGGGCTATGACAATGGAGCCAAAATTAGAAGGAAAGGGATGGATCCAAAAATTTATCTTTATTTTTAACAACGAAACGTTATTGCCTTGCTGTAACTACATTCAAAATTTTATTCTTTCCTAAAAAATCTTAATATACCAAATTATTTTAAAATATAAAAAACTTTTTAAAAAAATATACAATATTTTATCTTCTATTCCGATAAAGACTATGATATTCATTTTTGAAAAACTTATATTAAAATATAAGAATTACAATTTTAATAAATAATTATATAATATCTCTTTTTTTTCATTTTTAATTTAAATATGATTATTTATAAATGATAGAAATTATAATATAATTTATGTAATATGCTTCTGTAAATATATTATTTATAATTTTGTATTATAGCAGACAAAATAAATAACTGAAAAATTTTCTATACAAATATTTACATAATATTAGAATTTTAGAAAATGGTTAATAAAAATGTCATTAAAAAAATTGATAGCGGTATACTACAAAAATCGACTTGCAAAAAGTATTCGCCAAAGTATTTGATTGAAATAATTTTCCCAATTTCTTTTTGTATTTATATTAAAATACTCTTCTTGAAGTGAATTTATATTTGAATATATAATTCAAGACACCGAAATAATATAACTATAAGTAAACTTTATATTTTTCACTAACTAAAGCACGTTTTGCCATAAAATAATAATTATTTTTAGGTCTGAGCTCGACTTACTCTAAATTTTCAATTGAAAAATATAATTAAATGCATTTTTATACAGATACATACAAGACACCGAAATAATATAACTATAAGTAAACTTTAAATTTTTCACTAACTAAAGCACGTTTTGCCATAAAATAATAATTATTTTTAGGTCTGAGCTCGACTTACTCTAAATTTTCAATTGAAAAATATGATTAAACGCATTTTTATACAGATACATAAAAGGAAGATTATTAATTTCTTTACCCTAACCCCAGAGAAAACATTCCAATTTATTAGTTGAATTTTTAAAATCCTTTTTAAGGCCTACCTGACTCTGGATTCTACTTTCTATGTTTAAAGGCCGAATATAAAAGTTTAATCTTGGTCAAATTGCATTCTCGAGAATACATAATGCAATCACAACAATATTACATTCTCAACGATAATGTATCAGTAATATATTCACGATGATGGATTCCGAAATGCATTCGAGGGTCATATTTTTGTTGTAATATATTAGAATGTATTACCAATATGCTCCGGAAATAATTTTCTGTAAAATATTACATTATAATATTTCTCGAAAATGCATATTTGATTTTGCAATATTGGCCACTTGAATATCTTCGAAGCCGAAATTCACGGCAATGCATTAGTAGCGGTATTGATGAAACCTTAATATTCCTATCTGTTAAATAAATCTAATAAAATAATACTAAAGATATTTTTTAAGATCCCTCTTTAAAAAAATTATTGGTACACATGTGCCTATTATCATAAACTATTTATTATTTATAACTACTGAGATTGGTAGGTTCGAGTGACAACGACAAGTTTAGAGAATAGTTTGTTTTTTTAGACTAATGAATTCTTTCAGCCATGTATAAACCTAGAAACTTTTTATTTTTTTAAATTTTTCTACCTAAATATAAAAAAACAATGAAGAATTCCCCTAAAATAAAATAAAAAGTTTGGCTTTGCCATATTTAATATATAACAACTAATCTTAAATTCAAAGTATAAATTAAATTATCATTTTATAGTTAATTGCCATAAATCAATATGAGCATTTTGCTCTTGACGAGGGTTCTAATATAAAATATTCATATTTATCCGATTTTTTTGTTTTGAAAAAAACAAATAAGCCCTCCTGCTTATGATGTTTAAAGTTCAACATTAAAGATATTATGACTAAGTCCTACTATTTTTAATAGGGAATTTTATATTTGTAGTATTTGATTTTATATTTTATTGTTAATTTGGTAGATTATGAGTTAGTGCATTAACTGAATACTAATATAAATCCTCTTATATTGTGTGTATTATCTTTTTATTTGATTTTTTTTTAAAGTTATCTTTTTTATTTATTAAATTTCTGCTAAACTAATATTAAATATTTGTGTCTAATTTTAATAAAAAAATTAAAATTGGTGTATAACAAATATGGCCATCATCAAAACAATCAAGTTTCCAAGATTAAAAACTCTCGAGATTATTTTTACAAGTTTGGATTTCTTAAGACCCCCCTCCCTTCCTTTTTCCTAAAATTTTTTAGAGGATTGAACTGATCCCAACATATATTTGAAATTTGCTAAAGTAAGTATTCAAAATAATGCTAAGGAAATGTTATTTCATCACTTAAAACGAATATTTTACAACTCTAATCATTTTCTTTTAAATAAATTCTTATATAATTCAAATGATATTTTATAAAACATTTAGTTCATTATATTTATTATAATTTAGTTATAATTTTTTGCTTACTTCTTTTTATGAATTTTCAAGTATTTGAGATAATTTTTTTGATAATGTGTTTTGTGAATTAGGGAGAAGAGAATTTGTTTTGATAATTCTTTGGGATAGATCACTAAGAGACATAATTTATTCAATTTTATAAAAAAAAAATTTTTAAGTAAATATTCTATTATTAAAAAGAACAAAATTACCTCCTAATAATTATTTAACACATTTATGGCAAAATCGATTCCATAATTATGGTAAGAAAAAAGTATTATTTCTCTGGTAAAAATATTTGTAATAAATTTAATATATATTTTTTGTTAATAAATGTTTAATAGTTTATCAAAAGAACAAATTTTTCAAAATATTTATAAAAAAAATTATATTTTTTCTAAAAAATTTAAATAAAATTTTTAAAACATATTATTAGTTCCAAAAAAATTCATTGTTATAAGATAACTGCTTAGATTTAAAAATAAAATATTGTGACCTTTATTATTATTTTTTTTAAATCAATTTTTAAATTTTATTTTATCATTTTTCCATAATAAAAAAAATAACAGTTTATTGGATATAACGGGCAATTGTTTTTTTTTAAAAAACCCAATACAAATTCAATCATCTAAAAAGAATTAGTTTTATTGTTCAAAAATTTACAAATTATTATAAAAAATATTTTAAAAAGCTTCTTGAAAAAATCTCCTACCATTAATAAGAATAATTTCAAATGCTCTAAAGAATTAGAATGGAACCTTCCTTTTCCATCTCTTTTCTTTCATTCCTTTCATAGTTAAACGCTGCTTAGAAATAGTGACTCAAAATTTGGTTCATTTCCTTACTCATTTTAAATTAATTTATATTTTAATTTTCAAATAGTTTTGTACGATTTCAAAGATCTACCTTATAAAAAAGTAAAATTAATTACTTATAAAAAAAAAATTTTAAATAGATAATAACTCATTACTAAAGATTTCATTCTTAATAGTTCACTAGTAATAAAATTAAGTCTCTATTTTTTCATCAAATGAAAATATAATTAAAAAGTCAACCATAATTATATTTAAAAAAATTTTTAAAACCTAAAAACATAATAATTTTTGAAGTAAAAAAAATTAAAATATACTATTTTAGATATAAAAAAAATTTTATTAAATAAATATAAGGTTTTTAAAAAAAACTTAATGCTTTTAAAAATCGATAATCTTTGTAATTTTACAGTATTTTCTAAGTCCAAAAAGCCAAAGAAAGTCCAAAAACAAAAATACAATTATTGGGGATAATAGGGAAAAATTTTTTTATACAATATTAATAAAGTCTTCATAACAAGAAATATGCAATGTCTAATATTTAAAAACTATAAGTTCTTGTTTAAAAAAAGATGGTAAAGCAATAGTTTGAAAAAAATTAAATTTTTTGAACTCAAGAATTGCTTTCAATAAATTATATAGAGTTGGAAAATAATACAACCCCCATCAAACTGCCGTCTTACATTTCGGAGAAGAAAACCCATTTTAAAAAATATTAGGAAGAAAAATATGACTATCATAACGGGAGACCTAAAAATTCACAACCGTAAACATAAAATATAATCGCTTGAAACATGGATCAAAACCAACCAATCACCTAATTAATATATTTTAATTATATCTTTTAAAGCTCAGATATAAATTTCTCAGAAATTATTTTTAGTCAAACGATTTATCTACTATTCACTTGCAAATAAATCTTTCGTATGAATTTATTGTTCAAGAATTTAAAATTTAAAGTAATTAATTTCTATAAATGTGTATGGTTAATGGGATTTCCATTCAGAGTTATGGACCGCACATGAACCTTGACCCCAAATATTTATGTTCATGAACGCCGACCGAATCGGGATCAAACTAGGACTGTATCTGAATTGCACTCGGACAAAACATAAAAGTATTTTAAACATGATTGTTATATAAATCTAGGGGGTGATTTATTATGTATGCATTTTTTTGAAAATCTAATATTCTAGTGTTTGTTATATAATCTTAAAGGCGTATCAGGTAAATTCAGCAATTATATACATTTTAGCGAAACTTTGATCGCGAACCCGTTATAGCAAATTTTCTACCGCGAATGTATTTGCGCACAATCATTATTGCGAGCGCATTACCCCCAAACAATAAATATATTGCGAATACATTTATTTAATGGAAAACAAGATATTCAATGTTAATTTACCCACAAAAGTTCCTTAAATCATAAACGCGTGTCATAATACCTCTCCCCCTTTCCATGCTAAGATATATGTTTTAAAAAGCTTTTAAAAACTTGATCTCTCTCAGATGGAGATGATTAATAAAACAGTCGAAAGATATTTTTATTTGAGATTCATGTTGAGATATTATGTTATAATTTTTATCCCCCCCCCCTTTTCCCTCTCCTAGATTTACCCTAAAAATATAGATATGAGAACAATGTGAACACATCCTTTAAAAAAGCTTTCATTTGACCCCATGTGGAAATATATGTCATAAATATTTTACCCTTTCCCTCTGCCCCACCAGGCTCAGACTTGAAACTAAGTAACAGTATAACTATGAACTAAATATATTTTTTTAATTAGCTTTCCTTTAATACTCTTATGGAGATTTATTTCAAAGTAGGATTTTATATCGCCCTACTCTACCCCCTATCAATGAGCTAAATCAAAGAGCCTAGCGGGATATTAGCACTAAAGAAAATTTTATATTCGTTACATTTAATATCCTTGTCGAATATTATTTGTAATTTAAATCTCTCCGAGATACGTTGGCTTAGATAGAATGATAGGTAATTTAAAAGTACCCAAAATCATTTTATTGGCTTTTGATACGCTTGTCTATAAATTATTTGGAAAAATGTTTACCCCTACCCCTTCATGACATAAACCAGAAAATATAAAGTAATGATTAATTTTAAAACTCAAAAAATTATGCATATACACTAAAAAATAAAAAAAAGTAAAAACTTCTAAGCGATATATTATATTTTCTAAGAAATTCAATTCTTGAAAAAATTAAAATTTCTATTTAAAAAAAATTATCTTTTGGGAATTCAATGAAAATTACTATAAGTAGTTTTAATTCTGAGTAATTAAGGGAAGGAAAATAATATATTTTGAGCACTAACTTGCATGTATTGTGTTGTAATTAAGTATTACATATTAGATTAATCTTCAAAATTAATGCTTGCCCCAAGTTTGGCAAAATTTATGCTTAAGGCTACATCTTAATATTAAATTCAGATTCCTATCAAATTTTTTGAAAATATAAATAATATTTTATATCTAAGTAAACAGCAAAGATAAAAAAAAATATCTATAAAGATAGTATAATCATAAGATTCAAAAATATTTTGAAATTGAGGAAATCTCTTATTTCACTTTATGTAATTTATTTTTGAATCGCCATTCAAAATTCATTAAAGACTAATGAGTAATGTTATATTTTTTATTAACTTATAACTCTATTTTTGGATAGTGACCCGTAAAACTGAATGTTATAAGTATTAAGTACTCATCAATGGCGCAACTCATATAAGGTTTAACTAATGAACTCAGTGATTAATATATTAATAAAGCCTGAGTTTCTTATCATGCTTCTTAATAAGACTTCGTGGAAAAGCATAGGATAGGAATATTATTCCAGTAAAAAAATATAACAATAAGTTCATTACAGGCCTCACTCAGATACAAGGGCCAGGCCGTATTTTAATTTAAAATAAAAACTGAAATCATATTTTCTATAAAAATTAAAACAAATGTAATATATTTTTAAAAAATCTGGATGGAGCCGAAAATTTTTTTAAAAAAAAAAATCCGAGCCGGGCCGTGCAAATAGTACTTCTGCAGATCTCTGATATATATTGATGTTACATATTAGTAACGATTTTATTTTTGTTAATATATTTTTATTGTAGATAATGAAGGTTAAAGGCTATCAAATTAAACTTCTGGTGCGGAGACTGAATTCAACTTATGTGCGCCTGGTATGGGTCTGAAGTTGAATAGACGCTTTTAAGAGACTGGATAAAACCTTTGCCCGTTGGGTATGGGTTTGAAGATGAAGAGACGATTGCTAAAAGAATGATTCATTTTTCTCGATATTTAAAATTTTTACATTCTCATAATTGTGAAAAACTTTGTAAGCACATTTTGTTTTCTCATAATTGCGAAAAATTTTGTAAGCACCTTTATGTTTTACCATTAAAACAGTCTTAAATTTATTTATTTTTTATTTTATTTTTAATAACAATGATTAGTATTTTAAAGTAATACATTTCTGGAATGTGGTATAATAATTAAAATTAAAATTAAACCACTATTGGTTATTATCATTATATTTTCCAATTAATATAGAGTGAGTTATACCTTTCTTATATATTTCTAAGTCAAGGGTATAACTACAAAAAAAAGCTATATTCTATTTTTTAGGTTGGCCATCCTCGTGAACCATATTATATAGTGTAATTTATATAATTAAGAAAAAGAACAATTATGGATAACTTCTAGCAAATTATAGTGTAAATTAGTGATCTGCATCGGGCCTAATTTTTCAAGCCCGGCCCGAAATTTTTTTTAAAAAAGTTTTGCCGGCCCAGCCGGAACCCGAAATTTTTTTAAACGGTCCGGCCCGAACCCGAATTTTTTTCAAAAATAATTTACCGACCCGGCCCGAATAAAAAAAAATCTGAGCGTTTAGCTTGAAATAATATAAGCAATAATTAATATTATATTCATTATATAAAAAAAAATCATAATTTATCAAAAAATATTACAAAAAAATGATTAAAAAAATAGATTTTGTTAAAGAATGAAAATGTTTTAAAATTATAGGAAAATCAATTATTATTAAAGGTGTCTTTTATTATGACGAAAATTATTTTATTTAATTGCTAAATGTTATATTGCCTCATTAGTTCTATGTGATATCTAATGGAAATAAAATTATATTAACATAACGTTATAATGAAAACAAAACAAAACTATTATAAAGTAGGATGGAAGAAAAAATTAACATGATAAAAATAGTAACTAGAGTTCTGGATAAATAACTATTTTGCTTAGAAAAATATTTTTTAAAAAATCTATGTAAGAATCAAGGTTCCGTTATTAAAATTATTAAAGTTCAGTTTTTGTGAGTTAACCCTTTGCAACTAAAAGGGGGGGGGGGGGAATATAAGTGGATAGCAAACTAAATGAATTTATTATTGATTTTGATATATGAATTAGAGATCTGCAATGGGCGGGTTTTTTAAAAAAAAAGCTTTCTCACTCGTTGTTTTGAAATTTTTTAACCCGCCCACCTAATGTTTAAAAATTATTTAAATGGCTGTGGTTTGGCTCTTTATTTATTAATTAAGTATATAATAGGCAGTATACATAAAACTATTATTTTTAATAAAATATCTGTTATGATCATTTCACCTAAAGATATTAAAAATTTACACGCCCGCTCGCGCCCATTATTTAAAAAAATTTTTAACCAGGCGGCCACCGGTTCAATGTTAAAAATATTTTAGAAAACTTGACCACGCCCGACTAAAGTATGAGCAGTGTGGGCGGGGGGCTAAAAACCCGCCCATTGCAGACCTCTAATATGAATACCTATTTATATATTGCTAAAGATAAACTATTAGCTATATAATATATAAATATTTATTTTTAATAATAATAAAAAATATATTACCTACCCAAAGTTAAAAAATAAATTTGACTTGCATACAATAATTATAAAGTTCTATATCCCTGATACAAGAATTTTTGAAAAATATAAGAGGGCTTCACCAATTATGAATTGTAGTATTCTATTTCAAATAGGTTATATTCTATTATTCTAAATATTAGCAAAAAATTAAAATTAATTTAAATATTAATTTCTTGTATATTAATATTTATCTCACGAAATTTTAAAGTTTATTTTCTTACATTTTTTAAACCTAAACTGATGAATATAAGAAAATTTTATCAACCAAAAAAATTATATTTAATTTATCTCTACTAATAACTATGATTAGAAAATTTCTAGAATGCATGAAATGTTCAGATATTCAAATACACAGAATTTGCTGAATATAGTTATTTCTGAGACTTCTTGTTCTACACAGAAAAGAAACTGCAAAAGACTGCATGACAAGATGGAGCCTTCAACATAAAGCTGTTATAGAATTTTGTGGATCCTGCCCTTGGAGAAATATCAGAATCACCTGATATATATTTCATCTGATGATACATTATTAAATTTAATATGGCTGATTTTTTTCATTGGAATGAATGAATAAATTATTTATTACACAACAATTTTGTGCAATATTAAAAAAAATGGATTTGGCTGAAGTTATGAGAATCGCGAATATTATTATATTGAGATAAAATTAATTTCTCGAGATTTATGTGATTGTTGAGGTTAGGCCTACAAAAAAACGAATCGAATAATTTATTATTCGTATTCATACAATAAAATCATTATTCGATTCGATTCGAAAATTTTCCTAAAGCTTATAAAAAATATATAATTTTTTGCAAAAAAATTATAAACAGATGTAATGTTTTAAGATGACACTTTTTAGGATTCTCTAAACTAATTGTCATTAGTATATAAAAATTTACAGAAAATAAACGAAATAAAACCCGATGATTTCATATAACGTTTTCCAACAAATTGGCCAAAAATGTCTCATTTTTAATTAGAATTGCCTATAAAAATATTTAAATTATTTCTTCAATCAATGAAATGTCTTTTATTTATAAAATGAAAATAGTAAATGATTACGAAAAAAAAAATTTATTAAAATTTTCTTAAAATGTACAATAATCTCATTTTACAAACATCAAAATATAATACATAAAAAATATAATTATGCTAGATCCGAATTTGATAATAACCAGTTTTTTAAGCATAAAGTCTTTCTAATAGTTTCCTCCTTCAAGGACATTCTATTTTTAATTATCATAATTGTTCCTATTGAAAACAACCCCTCACATGAAGCCGAAGATCCCTGAATTGACAATATAACAGTTGCCATTTCAATAACACACGAAAACAATCCTCATGCAATCTCCACCATTCTAGCGGACTTTTATTAGAACTGATTCTTAATTCATTAAGATATGTTTCCACCTCTCATATTGATGCGATGTTATTTTTGAAAATTCTATCCATGTTCGACTGTACTATTGCGCTAACTAATGTTGTATTGATATTATATTTCACTTTGTATTCATTATATACACCCTTAAATTTTTCTAATAGAGTTGTTGTATCTATGTTGTATGATATTGGTAGTTGTTCAAAAAATTCCATTTTCAGTTTAGGATCTAATATTGTTGATATTATAGTATGAATATTTGTTAAGTTATAATAATTTTCTATTTTCTCAATCGCACTGATAGCGTTTATAAAATTGAGATCAAATGAATTTAAATGTTCGATTAACGACTTGTTCATAATACCAAAAATGATTAAAAAGAAACCATAAAATAAAATAATTATATTTTAGTTTACTTTGATGGGACGTTTCCCTTTCCATAATTTTATCAGAAAATATAAATATGTATGATTTGATAATAAGAAATAAAAAATAAATGATATCCACTAGGAAAATTTAAATACTTCATTTTTATACTTACAATAAAATATTTACGAAAAATTAAGAATATTTATAAATAAATAATTTTTGAATAATACGAATAATACAAATAGCACAATTATTCGATTCGAAGTGCTATTGGTATTCGTAAAATACGAATTGAATCGAATCGAATTTCGAAAAACAAATAATTTGTTTTAGGCCTAGTTGAGGTGAAAGCAAAATTATATAATTTTGAGATTCACAAGACTCGACTTTCACCGACAAAGAATGGTTTCAATATTAACAATTGAGGTTTACTATAAAATAACCATTTTTATTCCACTTTTGGATTTAATTTTGACTCAATAAACGATTTGTGATTTATCATTTAGCTCTATCCATAACTCCCTCTGATCTGAGGATGTATCAAATCTTGATAATAAAAAATTGAATATATTTAGCTAAATTTAATTCATAGGATATAAATGTATCTGATTCCAATAAATTTCAGAATTTAAATGGTATGAAAGATTCATTTTTGTAGATAATTTTCTAAGAAAAACAATGGAAGCATTGCTTACTTTAAAATATATTTTATAAGTTTTCCAAATATACTAAAATTACTGTATTTTAGCAATGATAGCGATTGGTACAAGCACAAATGAGAGGGCATTTACAGAACCTGTATCAAAAGTACGGCATCTTAAAATAGATTGTGTAGACTAGCTTTGCTCATCAAGATGTAATCACCAACACAGAACAAATTATTCAAAATTTGGGGCAATCGCAGATTAAATTTTCATTTATGAATATTTTGATTACCTTTTTAAATCATTATAAAATGTTAAATTTTATATTTTATTGTGATTTATATACCGGTTTATATAATTAAAAAATATTTTTTAACAGTATAATATTCGCTCTCAATATTTTGTATTTTCAAATATTTTATTATTTGTATTCAAAATTGTCATATTTTCAAATATGATTAGTTCTATTAAATTTTTAATGCTCCAAAACAAAATTTCCATATAAAAAATTAACGTAGAAAATTCTTGACTATGCTGGCTCATATTAAAGATAGTCGCTGGTAAATTAAATTTGTCCCCACTTTGATTCCTATTTTAATACATTAATTAGCAGTTCCAGTTATAATCTATGGCCTTCTAGACCCGCCTGGACCTTGAAAAAATTTCCAAAGCCTAGACCCGTACCGAACCCGGAAAAGATTTTGTCGGATTCAGATTCCAGAACCCTGATTTCATGAATAATTTTTATTAATGCTGAAAAATTTTTCTTTTCTTCTCTTCTCTTCTCTCAAATTAATTTATGATATTTTCATCAAAACGATGACATAGTAAGCCCAGTCAAATATATAAGAGGAAAGGAAACATTTTAACTACCAAAAATATTTTTGCTTCGATTTTAAAAAATGTGAATCAAAATTAAGAATTGTTTTACTTTAAAACTTATAGGAATACAAAAATAAGATATAGAGTATTATTCAAAAATTACATTATCTTAAAAGGCCAAAAAATCTATATTAGAAGACCTTTTCGTCACTTTTGTAGCCTTGAAAGCAGAATATCGTGACAAATAAAAACCTTTCTATAAAAATAAACGAAATTCCTGACAATAATATTATAAAAGAGAAACAAATTTGAAAAACAATTTTAAAAATCAGTATATAATTTATATAATAAAAGCAGAGTGCTGCTACACTTTTTCAAAAACACCTGGAGCTTTAAAAATCAGGAGCGGGAATTAGTTCTTTTTAGGGCTGGAGTGGAGGAACGTTCCTCCACCGCTCTTTTAAATTTAATAAATTTGATTATTTTTTAAATATTAATAAATCTATATATTTATTTATTAAAATTCAGTAAAAATGAAATTTTATTTTATTTAAATTTATGCAATATATAATGTTGAGCCGAGTTTTATATTGGTTTTTCATCTAATCAGTTTTTCTTTCTTTTTATATTGAAATTTTTTTGGAAGATCTTGTAATTGATATTAATATTCATTTTATAGATATATTATAAAAAATAGATTCTGATATTATGGATCCAGGCATCATAGAAGAAAAAATCAAAATAAAAAATAAATTATCTATTTAAATAACTTTATTGCAGATTTTCAAATGTTTATAATGATGAAAATATCATTGCTGCTATTATCCATCCTGCATTCAAAATAAATTGGGAATGGATAAAATGTACACAAAATATGGAACTAAAATACAAATTAATTAATTTTTTAAGAAAAGAAATTCTTGATGCAAAAATAGCTACTAGTTCACGGGAACCCTGTAATAATTTGGAAGATTTTTTTGGATTCCATAAAATTGATCATCAGGAAGTTAAGATATTGGACAAATATTTTTTAGATAATGATATCAAAATTACTATTTTTAATAAATTTCCTGAATTAAAAAATATTTTTATAAAAAACAATACCCCGCTTCCCTCTAGTGCTCCTGTTGAGCCCCTGAGTATTGCTAAACAGATTTTAGGGGAGAGTCGTGGATGTTTGATAGAGTTAAATTTAGAAAATTCAATACTTTTAAAAGCTAATAAAAGATTAGAAATATTTTGATATATCATTTAATATAAATAAAACTTTCTTAATTAAAAAATATGATCTTGTTTGGTGTACTAATCAAAGGAGCGGATATGGAGTGGCATTCCATTACTTGGAGCGAGAGCTAGCTCCTTCTAAAAATGAAGTGGCGGGAGCGGGAGCTAGCCCTTTTTGATAAGGTAGGAGCAGGAGCGGGAGCTAGCTACTTTTAAAAAGGAGCTTTAACAACTCTGAATAAAAGTAATGTCTATTAAGAAATACAATCATTTTTATACATTGTTGGGAATTCAATTCTCTTTAAAAATTTCCTGGACATATCTAACACTGCGTCTTCATAGGCGGAGGTCAAGATCAATTTTCCTCCATATATTTTAAAGGGGATAAAGAGTATGCTTTAAAATGATACTGAGTAAATACTTATGCTTGTCTGTTGAAATTGACAGCAAAGAATCTTAAATTTATAAAAAAAAGCGATTCCATATCTAGATAAAATATTTTTGTTTCTACAGAAAATCACACTCAAATTTCTTATATTATAACTTAAATTGATAAATTAATCATCTTACATCTTTGTCTAATAGTGCAATAAAAATTGTTTTTTATAATAGCCATCTGATTTGATCGGAGTATTACGTCGCCTTGTAAGAAATCTCAAACGACTAAGAACATATATCATACTAAGATTTTTGACGGTCCTGAACGAAAATAAATTCGATGTCCCATTAAAGCGCCCCAAATTATCCGAGCTATTATAAAATCTCACGAATTATGTAAGTTATTTAAAATGGGGTTTATAATAAGTAACTTTGAATATGAATTAGTTAATATTATTATAGTAAAATATCAAAATTTTTAATAAATGACTGAATTGTGTAATATTAATCATTCTTATACTCTTTAAAAGTATAATTAGATTTTAGAAAAGGTGTTAAAAGAAACTTTTCAGATGAATCAAGATACAACCACATCATCTAGAAATATATCTATATTTAGATAAATGGGATTTGCATACAGATACATTTTTTTACAAATTTATCTATGTATGGATAAAATATTCCGCAAGATACGTTTCTATTATAATTATTAAAGTGTGAATAATGCCTAATTCAGGATTCTAGTTGCAAAAATTCAAATTTTTAAGTGAGCTTTGAATTGATATCTCGCCTACATATAAAATATATAATTAATTAAATGATAAATAATTGTTAAATTTTAATAATACATGTACCAAATATTTAATTAAATGATAAATAATAATTGTTTCATTTTGACAATTCTTATATAAAATATAAGATTATAGTGAAAGCATTATATTTTAATTTAAGGAAATTAAAGCAAATGTAGTGACTAATTTCATATATTATGTCATTGTTGAGTCAAAGGCAGAGCTTTATAAATTTGATATTTGTCTACCTCAAATCGAAGCAAGACAAGCCAAACGTTCCAAAATTAATATAGGGTCAGTCGAAGAATATTATAAAATAATATTTTTTATCTCCCTATTATTACTCAAATAAATGAAAGGTTCTTGATTAATCAGGTAGCACTTACAAATCTGCGCCGCAGAATCCTTCTGAATCTATTTCAAATCTTGATACAGAAAAAATTTATTTGGCGGATTAACAAAAAAAACATGCCTGAGAGTGAGAAGTACTATTTCTAATAAGCTTGAAGGGGTATTAGCCCTTCTTAATATATATATAGGGAGGTAACTAAATACTGATGAAATCATTGAAAAATTAGCTCAATGTCAATCCCAAAGATTTGGATTTTACATAAAATGTTTCTTAATTATATTTTTTCCCCATTATTTAATACCATATTTTTCATGAATACTTTACAAGTTTATATGTTTGAAATAATTCTTAAGAATATTTTTGTGCATTAATTTATATTTACAACATTTATTTTTTTTTAATATAATTTAAATTTATATATCAAATTTTAAATGATGCTTATAAAATATATATTTTTACTAACAAAGTTTTTTTCGTGACATTTATTTTATAGTAATTCATAATTCATGCGCCGATATACATTTAATATTTATCATTCATTTATATTTGAAGAAATTGTCAATATTTTATAGTTACTAGTCCTAATAAATTTATGAAAAAGATATTCTTAAATAATTCCTAGAATAATTATTAACACCCCCCCCCCCCCACCTTCATAGCAAATTCTTGTGTAGGTGCCTGTTAATAATTGTTAGATTTTAATAATAAAACATTCTCATTCTTTTTGTCATTACGGCACCCCCGTTTAGATGTAAAGACATTTTTAACAACACTAAAAACTTTCTGCTGGAGCCCTTGACAGCAGAGTGGGGTTATATTTTATGAATAACAAATGATTGGATAATCTCTAAATATACTAAAATTCCTACACTCGTTTCAAAAAAATCTAGAACTTGTATCTATATACTTACTCTGACTTTAAATAAATAAAAATAATATTTGGTGGCCCCTAAAATAAACTAATTTTCACCGCTCCCCGTTCACATGCCTGCTCATGAATCAGCATTAATATATAGCTTACAACTTTCTGTCATCATTATCAATTCCCTAATACCGTGTATATTGTGCATCATGGTGATTATTAATATAAGTATACGTTGTTATATAATATAAATATTCTTTTTAAATACTTATTTTCAATTTTTTTTTAAAGAGACATTTAAACTTATAAGAAATGAATCGTGATGATTATTCAAAATATTTGTTTTATTAATCTTATTTTATCTTTGAAAACTAATTTTAAATATGAGAACCATTTATTTGTATATTACCAATAAATTGAATTGTCAATAGGGGTTCGAATTTGGGATCTCTACCATCATATGTTATGATGCGTTGGCTTAAGGCAGAAACGCGTTACTAAGGTCAGTTGAAAACCTTTTTTTAAACCTATTTTAACCTTAAATATCTCCGATTGAGACCACTGGAGATTTAATTTTCGGAATATATTGTGTTATATTCTCAGTAAGAGCTACTCCGATATATCTTTTTCGAACTAACCACCATCTCAATTTTTTATTTATAAACCTTATTTTAAATTTTATAGCCTTCTTTGGTTTTTAAATGATATTAGAAATATATTATTATTTTCAAAATCTATAGATGAATATTTTTCTTTTGTAAATATTTATTTTTAAATATTTCTTAAAAGAATGATCAAAAAAATTTCACTGATAATATGAATAGGGATGGTCATTCTATAACAATTATAATTATTATATTTGACAATTCCAGACATCAAGTCAATCGCGTTATGAAAATATTTAGTGATTCCTATAGAAGAAAAAATTCTAAAAATTAGACAAGGCTTGAAACAAAAAAATAATAAATTTGAACCAACTTTTCTAAAACCGTCATTATGTGTCTATTCTTAAAATATATTCGTTTATTTTCTTCTTTTATTACTCCAAAAAAATTGATAAAACCTTGACATTGTTATAAATATTTTTTAAATTTTATGAGAATTATTTCTATCCCATAAATAATTTATAAAGACTTCTATTATATAATTTCTTGATCTTTTATATTACTCATCAATTATTAAAAGGCTTTCAACGATATTATATCGCATCATCATAATATAATCAATGCCACGAGGTCCTCACCCATCAAAATTAACGATCTTCTGACCTATGAACTTAAAATTATAGACCTATTGGAATCCCTTTTGAACTTAAAGTTCTTCACTTCTGCCTTTCAGCAAGTCACTTTATCATGTAAATCTGGTGAGATTGGCAACCACTCACCCTTATGTTTATCTATGTCAGCCTTCATTTTTTCTAATTTTTCCTCCCATGAATTGTACACACTCTAAGCGCTCATCCCAGGCTACGACCTAATCTTAGCCCTTGACACCTGGAACAGAAATTGCCCCAATCTTATATCAGACCAACTCCACACACAAAAATATTTGGATTTTATTACCCGTTCCGTTGATTAACTTCTTACGATCGGTTACCTTGAGGTCAACAGTAACTTTTTTAAAGCGAAAACTGGCTATGATAGTTGGGATACCCAGATTTAACCTTGGGTTTTTCGCGTAAATTACAATTAAAATAAAGGTCACCACCTATTACATTACAAATCAGACGTCAACCTAGCCCCAAATAATAAATAAATTAGCTTTGAGGACATTACCTAATATAGTCCAAGCCGGAACTTCACGTGTATTAATTATTCAGCTAGAACAAATCTCCGACTTTGCTATGACCCTGCTGAAACCTTAAAAAAAATTATTCCGACCACCAAAATTTAATTTTAATGCCTATAATCACAGCACCCTAAGAATCTTTGAGCACGAGATTTCAATTATTTAAAAACATAGAAAAAAAAATTTGGCACAGAAGATCCAAGCCAGGGGATTTAATTTTACCTACAACAGAGAATCTCTTTAGAGATCCCTTTCCAACTTCGATCATCCACTCCCCCCCCCTGGATGACCCCCATTCTAAATTTAATTATTATAATTATATAATTTCGGTATTTTCTAAAATAAAGCTTATGTTATTTATAATTTCAATGCATAAATTTATACAATATAAAAACTATACTATATTTTATTACCACAAAATTAATATATCATATCTTACAGGTATACCATTATAAATTCCTTTAACGGCAACGAACAGATTTTTTTAAAACTCAGATAATCTAGCATATTAAGGTGGAAGAAAAGAGCAACTAAAACTCTATTTATCAACAACAAAAGCCATGTCTGTCCCATCTATACAGGTTTCGGTCTACAGCATTTTCAAGATAAAAATACACCACTAAAGAAAACAAAAAGGATTTATCAGATGATATTTTAATTGTACGTTTGTAATAACGAATCACGATTTTATATACAAATAAAATTGACCAAAGATTTTGGGTTAATTTTAATAGTTGTTTTTCGCATTCCACTATATTTATCATAACATATATAAAATAATCATGACTAACTCTTTATGAAGCTTTATTAATGGTTTTTGAACTTGAACGGATTGAACCTTTATAAAATTTAATTTTTTAACCTAATCCGAATTTAGACCTATATGAATTTTATCTTCCTGGAACCTTAACGGAATAGAATCTATATATCAAAAAAGTTAGAGACTGTAAAAATCCAAAAAAGTATGCATTGTCTTTGCAGAATAAATGACCATATTGAATTAAATGACTTTAGGAAAGGCGCAGTTTTAAATCTTCAAAATAATTATTTTAAAAATTTATAAATTAAAAAGAATATACCAGAAATACTATCATCCCACTTCATTTGGTGTGTCTTATAAATAAAGTGTCTTATGAATAAAAGATTTTCATTAATACCTATTGAAATGTCTCTGTATTACTGGTATGAGATACTAGTCTTTGGAGGTTATTTTACCGTATCTATGATATAAGGAGATGCCCTCTAATGGGAGTTTTGTAAATTTTTGATGCAATAATGTTAATTGTAAAACCTTATAATATTTAAATTATTTCATCCCACAATTACCAAATTGAATCGTAAAGTGATATATAAAAAATGTCTGAAAATGGAATATAGTGAAGCTAAAATGTGAATTAGAAAAATAATTCATGGAAAATAAATAAGAGAAAATTTAATTTTGAGTTATAGATAAAAAAACATTTTATTAAATACATATCCTTTTATAACCAGATCCGTTTTTTATAAAATTTCTACAATAAATTATCGGTAAGAATATAATGATAATTTAGTTTTAACAGTTCATAAAATAAATCCTGAAATCGTGAAGTGTTCCTTTTACCATAGCCCCGGGCCAACTAATGTAATCTATGTAATAGTTGTGATACATGTAGGTTATGCTTTTATTGTCAAATTTTTCAACCACTCTAACGCCGCTTCCTAATTGAGTATAACTTAACTGGAAATATAATACGTTTCTTTTTAAATCAAAAAAAGTAATCATAAAAGCATTTTAAAAAAATCATCATTTTTTATTTATTTATTTAATGTACTATTACTTTTTTTAGTCTTGCAATCAGGGGTGTCACTAGCCTTTACAATCTCAGGTAGCTCAAAATAATTTATAAAATTATTTTCAAAACTAACTTTTTTTCTAACATTATCTAAAATTACATTCTCTTTTTTTTAGCTTATTTACCTTTGTTTTAGTAATATAAAAAAAATCAAAATTTTGAAGAGTCTTTTCAAATTTTTTAGGGGCATGAGCCCATGCGCTCTCCACCTAGTGACGCTACTGCTTGCAATCAAATATTAATAAATAATATTTGTTCCACACATCACCCAAATTTTTACTAATTTCTACAGTGATCATATTTCCTCGGTATTCGTGGGAATAATTAAAATATCATAAATCGAAATGCATAATCGTTATAAATTATATATACACTACCGGCCATAAATGATTGCCCACCCTGCATTTTCTTAACATTTTTCTTAAAATAAGACAAATAACACACAATATGAGGTTTATCAAATTTATTTATAAGTTTACATATTATTGCATAAAAATTACAAAAAATAAAAGACATAGCAATTAATTAAGAACAAATTTTGGTCTCATCAATATGACCACCTATATTTTTAATAATTGCTGCAAAAAATTTTGGTAATCTTTCGATGAGATTTTTTTAAACATTCGGAAGTGATATTGTTCCATTCTCTCTGTAATACTTCCCAAAGGTGCAAATGAGAGGTTAGAGGGCTTTTTCGCGCTTGTCGATCAAGGTGATTCCATAAAAGTTCGATTGGATTGAGATCGGGAGACTGGGATGGCCAAGTCATCAACTCGAGAATACCGTGGTGTTGTAGATTTTGTAAATAATCTTTGCATAGCCTGGATGAATGCTTTAGGTCATTATCTTGTTGAAATAAAAAGTTATTCCCGATCAAACACTTTCCTGATGAAATCACATAGTCCTCAAGGATTTGCCGGTATCTCACCTTGTTAAGGATTCCTTTAATTTAAGCACCCCCATACCATAACAGACCCTCCCCCGATTTTAGAACTGAAGATTTCGAATTTTGACTCATCACTCCATAAGACGCCGTACTAGTTGGCAGATGTCCAAAATTAATGTTTTCGTGCCCAGTCTAATTGCTTGAGTTTATTTATTTGCTCAAGAGTGGCTTTTTAACCGCTACCCTACCATAAAGTTCAAAGCTCCTAAGGCGCCTTTTCACAGTTGTGACACTTATCGGATTTTCACGAGTCAGATTAATCTCCGCAGCTATCTCTGAGGCGACAAGGCGTCGATTGTGTTTACTGATCCTTGCTATATACCTATCTTCGCTTAAAGTCGTTTTGCGGGGTCTTCCAGGCCTCTTTGGATTCGATATTGTATTATTGTTGCGTAATCTCTTAAGTATACAATCTACTGTTCCTCGTGCTAGAGTTAATTCTCTGACAATTCGGATTACTTTTACCACTTATGTGTAAATTAATTATTTTGCATTTAGTTGGAATAGATTTCTTTTCTTTTAATCATTTTGGTCGAATGTTCGTTAAAATTTATCTGAAAGTTTCTTTAAACAATGATTTTAAAACAAAAAAAATCTAAGAATTTTTTATAATTAAAAATAGGTATTAATAAACAGATTAGAATGTGATAAATGACTTTCTTCCAAAAAATAATGGGCAACTTAAAATTGTTGCTGAAAAAAACTAATGAACCCTATTTTACCAAATTGGTCATTTTTGACATGTTATTTTTAAAGGCTAAAATTTCATAGAAAGATTTATAGAAATTCCGAGTTTTTTATTTCTAAACATGTCTAGACATCTTAAATTAATTAATCAATTCGCTTTTACCCAAATAAGTTAAAAAGTTTTAAGTTATTAATTTTTTTATGTAAAAATGCAGGGTGTGCAGTCATTTATGGCCGGTAGTGTATTTGATATTAACATGCTTAACTTTAACTTTAAATAGTCTCTATTTGATCGAGGTTACAAAGTAAGTTGGATTATTAAAAGTGATTTGGTCTTAAAAAAAATAATTTTATCATTTAAAATACTAAATAAAAAACGAACTTTATATAAAAGAAATGCTAGTTATTAAATAAATCGTTTAAGGTTGACAATGAACAGAAAGTAATTAAACTTTAGGGATATTCATTTTTTTTATCTTCCAATAACTCGAGAATAAAATAATTATTCTTCGAGAATAAAATAATTATTCTTCGAGAATAAAGTAATTATTTTTCGAGAATAATTACTTCTTTTATAAATTTTAAATTATTGTAATATTACTTGAGCCCCGTAATTTTTCGGTAAGATGCATCTAATATATAATTTAATGTCGTATTCCAAGAAACACATTTGAGGTCGAGGAGAAGAATTATTTTCTTCACCCCATTCGTATTTGAATTGAACGAACATCTACAAAAATAAATAAAATTTTCTAGATTTAACTATAAATAAAAATTTATACAAAATTAAATTAAAAGTGGTTTCGTTTCTTTTAAAAATACAGAAAAACTAACATCGCTGATAACTCTCACAACCGATTGGTTCCTAGTATACAAAATCGCGTTCATTCTGTAAATGGCGTCTGCGGGGATATGATAAGCTCCCTGAATTTTGTTGAATCTATAAATTTGTCGCACACTCATAGGAATAAAAAGAGTGTTGTGTTTTCGCCCCAGGTGCAAAGTTTGCGGACTTTTTAATTATTGATAATTTAGATACATAAATATATATTGATGTGCTAAAAATTTCACTTTAAAACAATAAATATAAATGATGTAAGTAAATAATTTAAAAATTGAATAATTATAATTATTTTTTTCTTAAATTTTTTATAATGATTATTCTCGAATCAGGCCTAAACTAGTTATTTAATTACAACTTTATAACCAATTTGAAATTATAAGGTACAAATTTGTCAAGTTTGCATAAATATTTATTGAAATCTAAAAAAATAATAATACACTTGCTTTTACAAATTTTCTAGATATGCTAATTCTGGTAACACGAATGGTGTCCCTATTCTCCCAGTCATCATTATAGTCGAGCATACATATTCTTTGCCTTTATAATAATTTCAAGAATATATTCAAAATCATGAAATTTTTTATGAGTCGAAAAATATAGTAAAACCATAGTCAAAGTTTGATATATTAAATTTAATAATTTAGAAGGGAAAATAATTTCTATTATTTTTTTGTAAAAACTTGTCAAAATCAATCCACTTATAATAATTTTCATACAGATAAAGTAATCTAAGATATCATTATTTAGAATGGTGTTTTAAAAAATGCCATGATTAATCAGGGAAAGTCGGACACCAAAGATTTAGTGAGTTTTATGACTGGGAATAGATTCAATGTGGTAGCACACCTTTGTGCATATTTCTAGCTATTATAGCTTGGCATTGTTAAAATGACCGTTTAAAATTATCTATCCGATTCTATAAAAAATGATATAAACTCTATATAGCCAATCCAAAAATTAAAAGACTTTGGATAAATAGTTTCTATATTTGGCAATTAGTTGCTGAATGGTGGAAGGTTACTTGATTTACAATGAGTTCTGGAATAATTAACAGCTGTTCAAAATTGCCATTTTTGTCCATTCTGAATAGCTGTAAATTCTTATCAGATTTATCGTTGTCAGTTTACTTATAGGTAACAAATCAATAAATTGAACAAATCACGCTTTACAATCTTTATGGATATATCCGATAGGTTCTATCTCTTCTATAATTTTAAACTAAACCCTATTCGATATTTTGAAAGAAGAACATATAATAATCGCTCAAGATGCTAGAATAATAAACTTAAATTAGTAATATTGGAGACAAACGGGAGAACACTGGCATCAATGTAAAAGTTTATAAAGACCTTAATAAATGCAATTCCAAATTAAAAATATTATATTAATTTTATGAAATCCTATCTATTTAGATATCCTATCTGGAATCTAATATTTAGAAAAAGATAACTGGTCACAAAAGAAGGAATTTAGTGATTTACCTATGGTGCGAAATTTTTTTTAAAATCCTATTAATACTATTCCATTTTTATATTCGTCGTTGCTATTTACTACCGAATGCGAGCTCTGTTATCACCTTATGACATTTCATGCAAGTTTTATAATGGACCATAGGTCTGATAATGACAGCCAATAAAAGAAAAGGAGTATTCAAAGTCGTGGTTGAGATGAGGAGGCAAAGGGTTACTCGGGGCCAATATTTTGGAGTTTTTTTATAAGCGATTAGAAATAAATTTGGAGGTCAAGTTTGTGGCTGAAGAATGTTTTGGGAGGGACCCACCTTCCCTGGCTACGGCGCTGGAAAGGTTATTAAAAGAGATTTGCTAGGATGAATATTATAGACATCATTTTAATCAGTCATTATTTTATTTTATTTGAATTATATAAATTATTTAAAATTAATAACATGATTTACCTACCATTTTTACACTATATTAAATTTCAAAAAATATTTGCATCTCAAATTTTTACAAAATAAATTTCATCTCCATTTATTGCCCTTTTTAGGGTGTCCATACCTATTTTTAAAAAAAATATAATATGGCCCAACTTCAAATTTTTAAGGCTACATCACCATTATTGCTAGTCAGTTTACAAACTCAAAAAAAAATATGCCAATAGGCTAATAAATATTATCGGTCAGTAAATATTTGTAATAAATTTCAAATATTATTTTGTTTTTAAAACATACTTAGGATATTTATTAAGAATACAAAATATAGTTATTTATTATGAATACAAAAAATAGTCATTTGGAATAAGGTATCTAAAGCTAGATATTTAATAATTAATAAAAAATACAAACATTGATTAAAAAAAATAACGAGATTATTAAAATGTACGAAGACAAAAATGCTTTAACTAATATTTCTAATTCACAACTGGTCTACTTTAATTAATTAATTTTTGATTCCTTTAAGCGTTAACCCGTTATTTTACAAGTTCGATCAGCTTATTTGGTTTAGTGATTTGGTAATGAATAAAGGTAGGTAGCAAATAAGAGGTTATTGATCAAGTTCGAAAAATTTTTTAGTCTAAAATAATTTATAAATAAATTTCAAAAAACTTTTCGGAATATCTTTGAGTTTTGAATCGCTAACATTCGTGAATCCGGAGAAAGATTCCTCTCTATTATACTCCTGAGAATCAATAAGTTTGATTATCAATAAAATAGTAGTGATTAAAGAATAATTTGGTTCAAATATTACAAACATTTTTTTTCTAATTGTGCATGATAAGGGGCATTTTAAATTTCAATTATTGAGCATTTTTACAAGTTGGATAAGAAATATCGTTGCATATTTTAATTTTCCTGTAAAAAATATTGTTTTGTAGTTGTTATAGTTTAAGAGAACAATTGCTAGAAATATCAAACATTTTTTGTAAATTGGAAAATATTACAATAAAATTATTTTGACAAAATCAAATAGTATATCAAAAAAAATGAGGGCGGAGTGTCGTATTTATATCGTCAACAATTTATATTTGATCTAATAAATATTATTTAAAATTTCCTCAAATTAGGGCATGAGGCTCTTAATAGATACAATTTTTTCCTTTTTTTAAACTCTTAAGTTTCATTCATATTCCTTATTTTTAATATTTAAAAAATCGACCTTGTACTAGATTTATTTTTATTTAGCTTTAGAGCCAATTTAAGATTTTAAAAAAATACTTAAAATAGAAATTTAAAAAAAATTGATCACTATCAAATTATAAATTTAGACACAGAATATATAGGATATTTGCGATTATTTTAAAACTGATTAAATATTACATCACTGAAAAATATTAAATTTTCAGAAAATTACTCTTAAAAAAGGTCAATTTAATAAAAAATTCTCAACTCTAAAAAATTTATAAAAAAAATTGTGGTCAAAAGCTTCTATAATATTATTAAAGTGTTCTATCTATTTCCGAAATTTTACAAGTGGATTTTTTTTAAATGGCAGGTCTATACATTTTTTTTGCAATAGGATTAGGTAGAGGAATAAATTTTTTCTTGTTTTTTTTCTTTCTTTCTTTTTTATTTATTTCTTTCTCTCTTATTTTTTTTTCCTTCTTATCTTTTTATTTTTCTTTATTTCATACAAATCAACGGTAATTTTGAGATTCTTTTATTTATCAATAATCAAATGTTTATTTGTATTTGTGGGTGGAAAAAAAGGAACTGTTTTTAAAAAAATTAATATTTGGGACAGAATTTCATAAAAAAATTAATATAAGAATAAATAAAATAACAAAGATAATTATTATTTTGCATAATATAAATTTTAATTTTATAGAAAAACAAACATTTGAGAACATGATGTATCAACTACTAAAAATTCAATCGTTATTTGGCAATATTCTCTTCGTCATAATGTCCTTAATATTTCTTGCAGGTTCAAATAAAATTGACAAGATTAAATCCGATTATTATGTGGGCGATACAAAATTATCTAGTAAGGAAGTGACGAAGTTAAGGAAGCAATACATAGATTCAAGCAATGAGGATGATATTCCCATATTTTTGATTACCGAGGACTTGGTCAGACATATAACAAGAAAGCCTCCTACATTTAATCACAGTATTAATTCTAATAGTAAAGCGGTTACGATTTATCAAAATGTTCAGTACACCGTGCCAAATACCACCGACTCATTCCGAAATCGAATCACTAGGCCGAAAAAAAATAAAACTAGAAGTAAATATATTAAATCATTATACTCTTTTTAAAAAAAATAATAAGTATATATCTCATTATGGAATGAATGATCAGAAAAATAATCGTTATTACAACTTAAAGGTGGCAATCACGCCTGACTTTCTGAGTTGGTTAACAACTAACAGAAAATAGGCAAAAACCAATATTTTATTAGAGATATAAATATATCATTTTACTCTACCATTTGATTAATAAAATTTAAAAGAATTTATTTAAGATTGGACATGGACTCCTCTCTTAAAAACTTAAAAGAACCAGAAGCGCAGTTATCTATATGCATTTACTGGGTTTATTTAGCGTATTAAATTTTTCAAATTTTCATTCCTTTATTAACATAGTTGGAAATAAAACCTGTTAAAATTTTAAGAAAGCCGGAAGCAGAATCCCTTTAAAAAAATTAAAACAGGAACCAGGACGTCATTTTATCTAAAGGATAATATCTGATTTTGTAACTTGATTTTGAGGCTATTGTTATGGAAGGCAGGTGTCGGTAAATTGAAATTTTTTTTATGCCAATATATACACTATTTATTTATTTTTTGAAGCTAATCATACCCCATATATGTGTTTTATAGAGAATCAAGCAGAGCAGATAAATAATATATAATAAAACGATTTTAAAAATGCAAAAATTATACTTTTATAGCAAAACTCTAGCCAAAATCAGGCCTTCGCCTACATCTAATATATATCAACCCCACTAGCCTATATCAGGCATTAGCCTATATGTAGATTCTTTTTTATTTTAATCAATTTAAATGTCATTTTAGTATGGAAATATTTATTGACATGGTGTTCCCGTAACGATAATCTGATAGTGCCACATTGCTTTATCAGAATCATTTATTATAAGAATGAATAGTGGATCTGATTTAATAGGTTTTTTTATCAAGTTTGAATTTTATTTTGATTTAAAAGACCTTTTTTTCAAGTGGCTTGAATTCCAAAGACACATTTTTATTTGTTGCAATAGATTTATCTTGTTCAATATTTTAATTTTAAGAATGACATACTAAAATATAGCCTTTTTTTGGTAAGTAAATAGCGAGTGATCCATTTATTTTTTAATAGTAAAAATAAATTTAAAAAATCCCATAGGCCGTGTCAACGCTCGGTTTATTTCTAAACAGTTGTCTGTTTACATTCTATATAGCTTTTCTTAACCGCCAAAAAAAAGAAAGAGGTTATTTAGATCTATGGAATCCTTTCATTTAATTTATCTAAAAAACTTATAAATAACAAGTAATATTTATTTGGGAGGGTCACCTTTGATCGTAAGATATTAATAGTATTTTCGTCCATTTCGATCAAAATGGATGGCATCATTATTGATGAATTCTAATTTACAAATATTAAATAGACCAATGAAAAAGGTGGACGAATTTACGATTAAATGACTTTAATCATAGTTAGGCAAATCGTTAATTTATTGTAGAAACTTAAAACAAACCAGAATAGGGTGTCGCTGAATAGTCTAGGCTAAACAGAAATAAGTTTCAAAAATAATCCGAGCGTGGATATGGTCTTACAGTTATTTTAACTAAAAATTAAAATCGTTATGTAATATATTTATTTAATTTGTTTTCAAGTTGGAAAAAGGGAGAATATAGTGAAAGATATTTGCACAACTAAAAATTAAAATCGTTATGTAATATATTTATTTAATTTGTTTTCAAGTTGGAAAAAGGGAGAATATAGTGAAAGATATTTGCACTTTGATCATCCAAAACTCAACTCACGATACTGTCAGGATTTTCCCAAGGATGGAATTTTTTACTAAAAAATTGTAAATCTATTCATTTTTAAATATTTAGTAAGCATTTTATAAAAAATTCATAGTGGTGATGTCAAATAGTAAGCGAGAGGACGGGTGAGAGAATTTATAATATTTTTCAGGGGAAATGAACAGAACGAGCTTATATTATAAAAAAAGATTTTATTACGGAGAGAAGAGGTAAACAAATTTATTAGATGAATGGGCAGGTGGGAGGGTTGATTTTTTATAAACCAGAGCAGACGAGCGAATGAGTTAAAAAATTTAAACATTAGGTGAAGGGGCTTTCAGGTTAAAATCAGCCTATTAAAGTCTCTAGGGCACGCACATTAATCTCTTAAATTAAAGCGCTTCATGGCGGAACGTAAAAATGAGATAAAAGTAGGTTTTGATAGAAATTTGGTCACTCAGATACTATTGAGATATTGTTTTTGTTAATTCAAATATCCAAGCCTTAATAGAAGCTTTCAATAATCAGTTTTTAATACTAGATTCTAGATAATACCTAACCAGAGTTGTTAAAAGATATTTTTCAGCTGAATCTAGATCAATACATGATATTATATGCATTCAGATATAGACACAAATACATCGCTACAAATGTATTTGTATGTAGATACCGATACAATTTTCCTCAATATATATTTTTATTAAAATTCAAATTTTGAAGTGAGTTAAAATAAATTATTGCGTTGATATTACAAAATACATAATTTAATGATAAATAATACTTGTTAGATTTTAGTTTTACATATACGAAATATATAATTAAATTAATAATTATTATAGATAATAATTGTTAAATTTCAGTAATAGAGCTCTCAAAATTTTATCATTTGTGTCCCCGTTTATCTGTAAAGACATTTTAAGCCACATTAAAAGTCTTTCTACCCGGTGACTTTTCAGGAGTGGTGTTATATTTTATGAAATGCAACTTTATATTGGAATCTTTAAATATGCTAAAATCCCAACACACATTTTTAAAAAATCATTCAAAATTTGATGAGAAAAATTTATATCATTATTCATATCCTGTAAGGGATACCTAAAAAAAATATGATATTATATTGTTTAATTTTTTTCAGAAGTTGTCAGTTTACAATCCGTTAAAAACTTTGATAGTTCATCAACTAAAATTTAAAATTTATTTTGTTGTCGCCATTCATTGCGTAAAATAAAATTTGTCAGGTTTGTTTATGCATAAAACTCGGATATAATGTTCAATTAAATTCAAATACTATTTTTTTAAATATAAATAGATAAAATAGAATTATATCAAGATGTATCTTAAAATGTATTTAAAAAATACAGATACCACTAAAAATATATCTGTTTATCTTGCTATCGATACCATATGTTTGTATAGATACTTTAACAACTTTACCAGTAGTATATTGGATGAAATGATTTAGAAAACTAATTTAATAACATATTTCAATAGAATATAGTCACATTTAAATGTATCAATTTAAGTTTAAAGAAAGTGGAGATGGCGCGAATTGATGAGAGCATTTACGTTACATTCAATTTTGAAAATGAATTTCTTCGGAAAGACGGTAAGTCAGGTATACATGAAATATCAGCTAATAGCATGCATTATGTCAATACATTGTTCAAGATTGCGCCCAAGGCTAAATTTTTGATAGACTCGGATGTAAGAATTTTTACTGATTATAAGTTTTCATGAAAATAATTTTTGAAGAAAAAAGAAAGAAAAATATATTCATCCGCTACTTTTGAATTCTTTATAGATTAATCCTCGGATTAGATAGTAAGTAAAGGATTTTGCATGTAAACAATTTTAGTCTGGGTAAAAGATTTTTATATAATAGTATTTGAGTAAATTTAATTTAATTCTAAGTATAGTCATTAAGTTAATAAAATTTTTATAAAAAATCCGGTAGTGGATTTGGTCGGGTATTTGCAAAAAATGAATCCGATTCGGTGTCAGGTCATGACTGTAAGGGATCTAGATCCAGTTTAAGGTATATCTCATTGGAAGGATTTGAAAGTTTTTGGATTACAAACGAATTTCTTAAAATAACATATTTTATATATCTTCTTATTCCAATAAAATTTATTTTTTTTAAGCCAAAATTTAATTACAACTACTCTTTGGAAATTTTTTTGCTAGCCCTGTCCTCACTCCACTCATATCAAAAAGTAGTTTTGATATTTAAAGAAAGACAATTTAATTGAATCAAACAGCGATGCCGTTGCCTGAAATTGAGGGACTATCAAAAAATTATAAACCTATCAGGAGTATCTACCCTTTTTTGATGTGATCAAAATGCACATGTATATAAATTTCTAACGAGTTAGCTAGTATTTATCATTGATATTATATAAATTGTATTTTAAAGATTACAAATTTTTATTTGAGAGAATACGCCAAAAATAGTAAAAACTATAGTATAAATGTTGTAACAATAGAAGGATGACATGGGTTAGATTCTATTCTAAATAGTTTCTTAATTAAAAATATTCCCATATTTTAATTTTCCCCATCATAGACTACTTCCTAAAGAGTTTATTTAAGAGAATTTTTTTTTGAGAAAAGTAACGGCTATGAACAAAAGCTCGTGATGCTATGTCTAGGATAGTTTTAAGGCAGCATAAGAAACTCGCAACTTAATATAATATCCCTAGAAGTGGTCATCTACAATATACCCCTGAGATAAGCACTATACTTGTTTAAATTTCCCATGAGGTGGTAGGCTTTTTAATGGAAAACAAGTGAGTCTGAAATTATAAGTGGCATGAAACGAGCCCTAAAATAAACTTCAATTATTTAATAAACATCAGGGTTTAAAAAATTTCTCAATCATGATAAAATGAGGGATAAAGACAAATGAAGGACTACCATAGAATATTATTATCCGGAGAACTTCATATGAAAGATAAAAAATTCCATTATTGTAACCCCAACGTATGTCCACACATCGGGAGATCCTTGTTTACTTATAAATCATTGATGCCAGATTGAATCAGTATTATATTGGCATTTAATATCATTTGCCACCTTGATATGTAGATAATGGCATTATCCATGGTGGTTACATTAAAAATGCCCTGTTCGTAAAGCATATATTTACTTTTTTCTTTCTTTCTAAGGTTGTACCTAAATTGAAGCCTGCCAAACAAAAATTCAAGTAGGGAAGACTAGAGTTAGGTAAACCCCGGGGTTTGGCTAACCACTTAATCTTATTTAAAATTAAATAGAGTAGAAGGTTTAAATTGTATCCTAATATAGCTTTTATTAGTAACTATAGGCAAAAAATCTTGAAATAATTAATTATTAAAAATTTATTTAAAAAATAAAATTTTGATGTCAAATTCAAAAGATTTTTACATGACAGAATTTTAAATTTATAAAGTTATTTAATCATTTATATATAAATTAAATTTTATAGCAAAGTTTTATCCATCTTTTATAATTTAAGAAAGTTTTGAGTATTTATTTTGTTTAGATATTATTTCAATCATGATTACTAAATTTAAAGCTAGTGGGACTTGCTAATCCCACGTCAATATTCTGTCAGTTAATATTAAAAAAAAATTTATGGCTGTGTATGATTGGTATATAGGATTTATATTAAGAAATCATAATCTCTTCTTAAGATTCTTATATTTATTCATTTGAAGTAGGCCTATCGAAAATTATTTATAAATTCAATTTCTAAATTTATGAATATGAATAAAAAAAATTGACGAATAATAAATTTAAATTATTCGAATTATTAATTAATTTTAGAATTATTAGCAAATATTATTAATTAATTTGTTTTTTTTTAAATGAGAGCCACTCTAATCAAATACCTTATTTTTCTGGCACTTGTAATATAAATTTTTTTTTTCTCATCGTTGTAGTGACTTCTTGTTTAAAATTTCATAAAGCAAAATTAATTTGTAAAATCATGCTATCAGTAGGAGGAAACAATAGCGCTTTTTTTGAGCGTCTATTTTAATTTTATAGACTTTGTACTACCAAAAATGGCAGGTCACTAAAAGAACAACTAGTATACCCTTTGTCTTTTTTATCAATTCATTTTGAAATTACAATAACTATTCTTATGATTTTATTTTACATTATTGAATTTTGCAATTAAATATTGTATACTAAATAAAATATCTGAAAAATATTAACTTTTTTTAAATAAATCGAATAATTCGTTATTCGTATACGAATACATTATTTTCGTATAACATGAATACTAAATCATTCGATTCGGAATTTACGAATCGAATATGAATATTTTATTATTCGATTTTCTGGACTTAATTGTTAAATAATTTTTCCATTTAATGAATTAGGTAAAAATAATGGCTAACACTAGTAGAGAAAACCATAGATTTGTGCTCTGTATGATCCATGTAGCGGAAGAAAAGATGCATGAAAGATGTCTTATGCCAAAAAATTTTGGAGTTATGGTAAGTTGATTGAATCGTATTTTTACAATGTTCATTTTAATTATTTAAGAATTAGGGGGTGTAATCAATCCAATTTATAATATGGGGGAAATTGTCTATAAAATAAAGAATAGGATATAATGAATATAAAAAAATATACCAATAAAATAAATAATTATAAACAAATGAACTATTGCAATTTAAAAGG
Source organism: Gordionus sp. m RMFG-2023 (assembly GCF_954871325.1). NCBI lineage: Eukaryota > Metazoa > Nematomorpha > Gordioida > Chordodea > Parachordodidae > Gordionus > Gordionus sp. m RMFG-2023. Next base: position 37,285,842 of record NC_088777.1, on the reverse strand, counting down.
AATCATTATTATATATTTATAAATATTACTCATCATTTCGAGATATATCAGATCAGACTTCTCAGCTAAATAAACTAATAGCCTATATTTTTAAAATTAAGAATGATTGGGCCCAATGTCGAACTTTTGATATATAGGTTCGGTTCTGTTAAAGTTCCAGGAAGAAAAAATTATAAAGGTTCAGTTCAGGTTAAGAAATTAAATTTTATAAATGTTCAAATTTGAATTTTGTACACATATATAGCTCGATAAATAGTTTTAATTATATTTTCTGATAAATATAGGGAAAGAAATACAAAACACAATTTAAAGTTAACCTATAATTTTATTGTCAATTTATATTTGTATATAAAATCATGATTACAATATATGATTAAAATAACATCTAATATATCTATCCTGAGAAAGCCGTTAGCATCCCTTGATCACTGTAATACTCAATTTCAGTTGAAGATTTTTATGACATATGCATATCCATCAATGAACCAAATCTTGTAATTTATCTTTCGGATGCTGACAATTCTAACTTTTCTTCTGTAAAGAGTCTCCGGGTAAAATAAGCAAAATGACTGGCATCAAGAAATTTAAAAATATTTATTCTATCAATTATCAGATTTTGGGGGACTATATACTATGCTACCATGAAGCAGGTTCTACTTCCTCAGGATTAAATCAGAAGTTTGGGCCAGATAGTGAGGATGTAGTGTAGCTCTCACGATCTGGCCAAATACTTCGATATTATCGTACCCCATCCCTGAAATTGCTGCTTCTGTATCAAATAACATTGAAACAACACTTTCATTCAACACTCTAGGACAAATGTCATACGCTATCTCTTCATGTATCATATTTATTTTTTTAACATTATTGGTAAACTTTATATTTCTCCACCCTTACCTCCGCCACACCCTTATAGTCACTAACTCATACAATCTCTTGCCACATATCCTTCTTTCCCACACTAAAAACATACCGCATTATACTCTCCATTTTCTTCCTTAAAATTGGACATAATTATTTCTTTGCGTCTTTCACTTTCTATAGCCTGCACATGAGTATTTTGATCCGTTCTCCTTTGTGGAAAACCCCCTCTTATATTATATTTGCCTATGCTACACTCCTCCTTATTATGATCAAATCTCCCGTACCCGATACATTTCAATTTATTTTGCTTCCGCCAATGCGGGACTATATCACCATATTTTCCACACACAAAATACTTTGTTTCTTGACAATCTCTGAATATATGGCCTTGCAGTTATAGCAATTAATACCCCCCCTCTCTCTCGCGATTAAATCTCGGTCTCATCTCCTCTCTATTTTTCAACGAATTTTCTCTTCCTTTTTTAAATAAAACTACAAATAACGTAAGAAAAAAATAAATAATAATAAAATATTGTTTGATTATCAACATTTCTTTCAAGGCCAAAATAAAAATAAAATAATTAAAACTACGATATAAAATATAACACATTATCTTGGTAAAATTATACTCTTATATAAATAAAAACTACGTTATATAATTTAACATTATACAATCTAAGTAAAGCTATAATCTTACATAAGTATGAATAGGACAATATCTTTGTCCAATATTGCTCTTTGTGGCAATAGAATATATTTCAATTCTGAAAATGTTCTCCCGACCAAAACTTGTATTGCTTAGCTATTCACGTTTCTTAAACTTTGTTCCTTCCCAATATGCAATAATATTTGTGCTATTAATAATTCGTTTATTGGCATTAAAAGGATTTATTAAAAGAATTCATAATGGGACCTATTAATCGGTCTTGTTTTAAATTGTGATTTTAACTTTTCTTATTTTCTTCCATTTGTAATAAGAATTCAAAATCGTCCACTGGGTCATGAGAATTATTAACTTGAACTAAGAAGTGATTTGATCATTATACATTCATTATCAAATGCAATTACATGCCAAGTTTGTATAAGATACTTTGAAGCGCTGTTATTTTTTTATCTGATATAATATTTGATATTAGGGATCAGGATATAAACAAACCGAAATCGTCCTTTGCTCTATTATTTGCATTTTTAAGGAAGAATTTAGCAAATTGTTTTAGTTTCTTTATGTGTTGTCATTAACATTTATAATATTAATATGTATTGCATATTTTATAAATATAAGTAAACATACATTAAAATAAAACAAATAAAGAGCCAAAGTAACCAAAGCCCTACCTAGGAAAATCGCCTTACGGCATATTATATTTCCCGGCAATTTAAAAATATAAATGAAGAATTAAATCCTAAAAAAGTGTATTCCTTAGTTAGGATATTGCAGCGAATATGAAAGCTACTTGGAGAATTTTAATATACAAATCGGCCTTTAACGATATTCAATTTCATGAATGTGCCGCACCAATTACAATTATATTTTCAGATCTAGAACGAGTGGAATTCGCATGTCCATTATTAAAAAAATTGTTAAAACCTTTTGCAACAAATACAAATTTGCAAAAGATCTTAAAAAGCGCCTTTATTGAAGAAACTGTTTGTAATATATGACAGAGGAATAAGTGATTAAATCTTAGATGAAGAACAATTTTAGATAAAAAATTTAAAGTTTTTAAATGTAATTAAACTTGCAGCTATGCCGTTGAGAATTCAAGGACACAAATGCATGTCCCAAAAAATGAGATTTATCTTAAAACAATATTATTTAATTGTACCAAGAACGAATTTTTCGTTGTCAGAAGAGAAAAAAAATTACAAACATATTTGAAAAAAGAAAAAAAATTATCTAAAATGGCTGCCTACTCATTTGATACCCAATATCTCACAAAAAATGAATTCAATGAAAATATGATAAAAGAACTATGATTCTGTAAGGTGGTGATTATCAAGCCATCTTAGTTGATATAATAAATCATTGCTGTAAAAACAATATCTTTGATAAATAAAATATGTGACATGTGGTAGAATCCATAACCATTAATCAGATTTGGGCATAAAGCTAGTGGAAGGAACATTCCACCTTGCCCTTTAAGGGAAGTAGCAAATATCTTATTAACCCTTCCTAGTTCAACTTCTTTAGAAAAAATTGTTTTGTTTGGGGTAATATTCATTCAAAGAACTAAAATCGACCAAAAACTTTGAGTATGGGAAAATAGTACTATTAAACAGCTTGATTTTAGCTGATTTTTAAAAATGGCTAGCTCAATATTTTAGTATTCCAAGATTTTGCTAATAATGTCCATCTTTATGCCATCTATGAGCAAAATCTTTAGGCTTGCGTTATATTTTTCTGGATAAAATATTGAGTTAGCCACTTTTAATAATCGACTCAAATTTATTTAGCAACACTTGGAAAAATAGTTAGTGTTTATGGCAATTTTACAATAATTAAAAACATTTTATTCAATTGAACCAGAGGACAACTCTACCACAAAAGGTGAAAACAAAACAGTATTTCAAAAATGAATTAAAATATAACCAAATTCAATATAATGCATTTATTTATGAAAATTTTTTTTTTGAAATCATAATATAAAACTAATATTCATTTTATTAAAGCAGAATTGAGACTACATCCCAAAAAACATGAATAATTATATTTTAAAATATTAATTTGAATATTTTATTATAAAATATAAAATTACTTGGATTTTGATGTATGGGCTTTTATTTTGCCACCTATATTTTTAAAAAAAATAAGTTCTGCTTGACATATTTCCAAGAGATATTGGTAAAAAACATAATCTGTTAACAGCTATTTTTTTGGTTATATTAACAAGATTAGAATTTACATTTTTTTGTAATGAAGAAATGGATGTGTCCCAAATTAAGGATTTATATAAAGGCCAAGGTACAGAAGCTAAAACAGTTATTACATATAGTTAATAAAGTGAATACTGTCATAAAAATATTTAATTGGGTTTGATCAGTAAAACATTGGTCATTTTACCAAATCAATTTGACAAGCCAAATACCTAAGAATACTTTATAGTTAAACATTATATTTATAAAAAACCCAGACAATATAATTTTTGAATGAACACATATTAGCCATTACAAATTTAAGGTTAATCAAAATAGAATTACTACACTTTAACTCATAATCTTTATTTAAATATATTAAATTATTGTATTTATTAATAGATAGAATATACCCAATACCCAAAAGGACTCAAAGCTGAACACTATAACAAGGCAAAACTTCAAATTTCTTATTTTAAAAATCATTTTATAGAATTGCTAAAGTGGCCTGATGTTAAAGTTACTGGACAAAAACATAAATTATTTGTCAAAGTTTATGATTGTTAAAAATTTAAAGATTTTGTTACTATATATTTATATAAAACCTAATTTTCACAATATAATTACTAAAAATTTTGATGTATGGTCACTGCATATAAATATGTTATATAAATATCATTTAAAAGGCAAATTAGATTCATTTTTGATATCAATCAATAATGGTTTAAATTTATCATTAAGTAGTTTTTTCAAATTTTGCCTTGAAATACTTTTATTTTCATTATTTTTTTCTATATATTGAAATTGACTATTTGATTCCTGTTTAGATTCAACATCATTAATAATCATTTTTAAATTTGTAAATAACAGTGTATTATCCCTATAAAATGTACATATTAAACGCAATAAAAAATATTTAATAAACTTGGATTGCTTCAATTGTTTTATAATGTCAGATTTAGTCATGATTTTAGTTATCAAATTACATATTCTTTCATTATCATAAGAAGAATGGCTGATGTGCTTATATAATTCATCCTATAAAAAAATTTTGATAATATTCTTTAAATAGATTATACAGTTAATAAGTCTAGAAATTTTTCAATTTGTATGTTAAAAAATTTTTGATCATAAATCAGTGATTTTACTTTATTATATTGTAAGCGTAATTGCATATTGGTATAATACATCTATAACTAATAATGCATATTGGAATAAATATATAACAAACTTTTCGATTCGCTTTTAGATTATTAACATGTTCAATAGAATGTTTTATAGATATGTTTTTCTCATTCAGTTTTTGACATATAGTTGCATGTGTAATTTGCGTTTTAATATTATTTTCAACCTATCTTATTTTTATGTAAATTAGAAAGTATATAAAAATTAACATGTTTTCGTGCCCTGTTGTTGTATAATATGTCTATTTTTCGTTTGTGAGCATTCATTAATTCAATAAAATAGTAAAAATTCTACATAAAATATCTATTGAGATCTGGCAGCTATTCCCGTCATACTTGACGGGAATAAAAATCTATAACTATTATATGAAATTTTTTTTTAATATCTTTTTTTTATAAAATAAAGGAGAATCTTCTGTAGATTTTATTAGATAAAATGTTAAATATATGAATGTAAAATATATGAACATAAAATATATGAATTTGTATTCATAAATGTAGGGATATGGATAAATAGTATTGTATATCATTTCCTGAGGTCACATATTAATGGTGAGATAAAAGTATTATATTGACTTTTAGTGTTCCTATCCTATCCTATCAAACACCGGGGAGACATCCCACAATTAAGTGGGCACTGAAAATTTACCCTACTGTCTGGGCCCGTTTAATTTGAGAGAGCTTATGGCATCTCTCACGGAACAGCTGGCATCCGTTAAGATAGACAGTAAAGATAAATTAAGTGTTAGTAAGTAAAAGTGAGGCAAAAGAAGGAGGAGAGATAAAAAGAACAAGAAAATAAGACTGTATAATGTTTTATTTTTTGTTATCTTTATTTATTTTTTTTTCTTTATTATAAATTTTATTGTATTACTATAATATTTGACAATTGAAATGAATATAAGATAATGAGTATAAAAAATTATTGGTAAAATAAGGAGTGAAGGATGGTTTTTTGATTATTTGGAATTGAGGGGAAAAAGAAGGGATTAATCTAGGATGGCTTGATTTAGCCAGAATTTTAAGTCTGGTTTATTTTGGGATATATTGATTAGAAATAGGTTGCTAACGTTATTAAGTTTCAAAATATAAAGAATTTGACCATACCAGGAAATATGGTATAAGTGGTATTGTTTCTTTCTTTTTGAATTGAAGTGTTTTTGAGAGATAGCATCTGAAATGGTACTATAGTGGTCATGTCTTAGAGTATGACATAGGAGTTCAATTTTTCTGTAGGTTAGAAGTCTGTAGATGGGGAGAATGTTACATGTATTTAAGAGATTGAAATTTGAAATAATTAGTGGATATCTTATATTTAGGATATTTCTTAGAGATTTATTGATGAAAGTTTGAGTTTTATGTAGATTTGATCTAGAATTATCCCAAGATTCTATCCCATATGTTAATGAAGGGATAATATAAGATTTAAAGATATGAACTTAAAATTTATTAGAGATGAGATTGGAGTGCCAGAATTTGTTGAGGGAGAAAAAAAATTTTGAGGCTTTAGTAATAGCAGATGAAATATCTGGTTTAACTGATCCTTTGGAATTAATTGTGATACCAAGATAATTGAACGAGTTATTGAAAAGTAAAGTTTTATTATTAAAGGATAATTGTTGAAATTTGGGCGAAGTAGATAAGAAAATAGTTTTTTTAAATTAATTTTTAGATTGATTAGTTGAAGATTAGATGATAATGTTGTTAAAATGTGGTTAATATAGTAGTCTTCTGTAATGATGCAGATGTCGTCTGCGTAACAAAGCCAGTTGACTTTTGAGAAATTGCAGGAATGAATTAAAAGATTATTAAATTTAAAAAAAGTGGGGACAAGGACAGCGTCTACATGACAGGATTTTCACTGGAGGCAAACCCCTTTCAAAAACCCTTGCCTACCCCCCTAAAAAAATACAACCGCCTTCGGTGGCGGTGTTTCCCTACTATCATTTTTACTCTTTTAATTTATTGATACTCTTTTCAGAGAATTTATAAAGGATAACTTAAATTAATCAATCTCTACTACCAACTATCGATATTTTGTGAATATAAAGAATTTATTTTTTAGATAATAAATTCTTTTAAAACATCTATTATTTACAATGAATTATTTATTATGGCATTATGAGCTTGCTGAAATATCTAAACCTTTTAAATTACATTTAAACGGATAGCAGAAAGTTTTATTTGGAAAACAATGTGTATGATTGTTTGCAATATATAAATTTGGTCGTTGAATTGTATTACTATTACAGCAATAATTTTGTCCTATTTCATCTCAAAATTTAATAGATAACCCCCAAAAAATTTATCCTACACCCATTAAAGCAGCTTACCCCCTACCCCCCCCCCTCGAAAAAATATGATGCAAATTGTTCCTACCCCTCCCGCTCATGTAGACGCTGGACAAGGGGCAGCCTTGTTTGATTCCACATTTGGTTTTGAAAAAAGGAGAGACGAGGTTATTATATTTGATGTTAACAAGGCTATTTTCATATATAAACATTATAATTTTGATAAAATGCGGATTGATTTTGTATTTAAAAAGAGTGTGCCATAAAAATTCGTGTTTGATTGAGTCGTAAGCTTTAGAGATGTCTATGAAGATTATGAAGGTGTCAATTTTAAGAAGATGAGCTTTCTCAAGTCTGATCTTTAAAGCTGTGATCAGTTACTGTATTACGACCCTTTCTAAATGATGCTATAGAAGTATGAGTGTTGATTTCAATGGTTTTTTTGATGTGATTGAGGATGAATGTTGTGAGGATTTTGTAATAAGGGGAGTTTAAGGTAATTCCTCTATAATCATGGATGGAGGAGGGGTTGGAGATTTTTGGGAGGTTTATAATAGTGGAATTACACCAGTTGGGGGGAAAAGTGACTGAGTTCCATATTTTATTTAATGTAGGAAAAAGAAGATTGGTAATGGTTTCTGGGAAAATTTTTAAAAGTTCGTTATGAGTATTGTCTGAAGTTGCTTTAGGATTTATAAATTTTTTATTATTGTAATAAATTCGTTCTTGTTTAGAGGAAAAGGGGGGTGTGATAGAATTTGGGATGAGGAAATTATTTTGGGAGAAGGGAATTTGGTGTTAAATAGGGATCGATAATGGTCTGTGAAGATATTTAATTGATCTTCTGGGTTTTTGATTGAAAAGTTACCAATTTTTATGTTATGAAAATTTTTTTCATTAGAAGAAGTAATAAATTTGAGAGTTTTAAAGACATCATAAAGGTTGTTTGAACGTTTAAAGTCTGAAATGAGATTGAGTTTAGATGAAATGTAATTACGTTTGTCTTTTTTTATAGATTTTTTGATTTGATTTAATTTGAGTTTGATGGAAGCATTCTTTTTTAATTTTCTTCTATTTTTGGCAGGTAGAGATAGGATTAGTTGGGTGGTGTGGGAACTAATCCAGTCTGGATAAATTGTTTTGATGTTTAGGTGGGAGTTGGCTGATTAAATGATAGTATTCTGAATAGATTGCCATGAGTTGTCAGTGGGAATTGATTTTAAATCATTGTGGAATTTGGTGGCTAATGAAGGAATAGCTAAGTTATTTACATTATAAGATTTCTTAATTGAGGGGGAAGGTTGATTGATCTTAGATTTGTTAAGATTTTTCAATAGGTAAGGTTTGATGAATAGGTTCAGGAAAATAGGACGGTGATCTGAGAGAAAGTCGAAATCATTTAAGATGGAGAAATTACGGATAAATGAGGACATTTTCCTACTGGTGATAAAGAAGTCAAGTTGACTTTTATAAGGCGAGTTGTATTTAAAGGTGAAATAGTTATTTTTTTTGTTTGAAAAAGGTATTGATAATTTTCAAGTTGAATTTATTACATATTTCAATTATTAATTTGCCGTTATTATTAGTAATTTGATTTAGAGCTGCATGACCTACTATATTATCAATGTTTTCATTGCCTATTTTCATATTAAAGTCTCCTCCAATAATTATGAAGTGATTGGGGTTAATTTGTTTTAGGTGACTAGTCAGGGACGAAATGAAGGAAGGATATTCTGAAGGTTTAGCTGGTGCATAGATGTTTTTTTACCTTTAGAATTTAATGTAATACTAGCAATTCTATCATTGAATGGAGTGAAGTTTGAAATAAATTTCAGAAATGAGTCTTTGATGATGAATGCAACACCATTGTGGATAGGGGAGAGGTTAGAGTTGAATATTATAAAACCTCTTAATTTTTTTTTAATATTATTGATAATAAGAGATTCTTGTGTTAAAATAATGTTAATATCATATAGATCATGGAATTTCCTAAGAATAGTTATTTTTGAAAGTAGGCCAGGAATATTGTAGGAATAAATTGTAAGACTTTTGGAAATTGACATTATATTAATTTTTGAAGCAGAAGAAAATGAGAAAATGGAAACAGATGATACTGAGAATGTTGAGAAACAAAAAAGCTAGACGATTTAATTATAAGGTTAAAAAATAACATGTTGAGTGTAGTGTTATTGAAAAATAAAATTGATTAGTTGTATGATATATAAAATAATAGATTAAAAATTGTGTAAAAAATAGAATTTAATATAAAAGATGATAATAAGGTTATATTAAATAAATTTATAATGTTATAGGAATTTTTGTTAATAGGTAAAAGAATAAGAAGGAAAAAATTTATTGATAAATGGGTGAGATCTTTGGGAGAGGGGAAATAAAGAAAAGTTATATATGAGAATTGGAAATTAGAAATAGATTAGGATAAGAATATATAAATATTTGAATATACTTGATTATCTTCTTAATTTGGTTTATGTAAAATAATTTATATATGTATAAAAATTTGACTAGGTCTAGCTTAGCTCTGTTGGTTGTTGTTATATTTGGTATTCTTATTCCACCGTTAATAGTTTGACTCCTTTATTATATATAATTCATAAAGTCTTTATTTTTATTATTTGTAGATCGCTCATTTTATTTTTGTGTTTACTATTATAAGCTTATTTGTAACATTATTAATTTAGTATATAAGGGATTATATATGGCATAACCGCAAATTTATTTTTTATACCCTTATGTCACATTTTACATAATATATTGTTACTAGTAGATAGCTTGTCAAAAATGACGGGGAATGAAAATTTTCTTCTTATATTTATGATAGATGTTACCTGTTATTTGAAAATTATATCCAATTTTATTCTTTTAACCCCCTTCCCCCTTTAGGCCAGGTTCAATCCATTAAAACTAAGACTAAATACTATGGTTTGAGTAAGAATAAATTTAAAGCTTTTACTTGATAATACCAATATGTTAAATTTACTGATCATTTATACATAATATTTAATATTAAAAAAAATTCCCAGGTAAAATACAACATAATAATTTTGGAAATTCATCCAAGCTGAATGAAAGATCATAATAATTTTGGTAGATGAGAACTGAAATAAAACATTTAAATAATCATAATGAATTTAAAAATACAAAAAAAATCAGATTTCCATTGGCCTTGGTTTTTTGATCAGGCCGAGCCCAGGCTTGCAAAATAACTTGTTTTAGGCCAATGTCTGACCTATAGTTAATAATAAAAAAATTATCAAACGTCCAAGCTCATAATTTTCCCCAAGCCCAGCCCAATATAATTTATAAAAATATTTTCCAAGCCCAGTCCAACTCATAATAATTTTATAAAAATTTTTCTCAAGCCTGGCCAACCCATAGTAATTTTCAAAATTTTTTCCCAAACCTGGAGATAGGTAAATCTCTAAAAACCATATATATTTTTTATTCTATCTTTATCCAGCTCACCCATACTTCAGACCAAGCCCAACCCATTTAGACTAAGAGTGAATACTATTTTTTTGAATAAAAATAATATTTAAATTAGCTTTTACCTGAGGGCCATATAAACATTCTGTGTTAAATATTACACCTATGCCTAATATTAAAAAAATTCCCAAGCCAGGTCCACGCACTTGGGAAAATTTTCTCAAACCTGCCAAAGACCACAATAATTTTGGTAGTTGAGAACTGAAATAAAATATATAAAAGGTCACAATGCATTTAAAAATACAATCAGAATATGAATTTTGCATGGGCCTTGGTTTTTGATCAGGCCTGGCTATGTCTTCAAAGGAAATTCTCAGGCCAATTTCTAGCCCATATTTAAAATTAAAAAATTTTTTGAAAAATGTTTAGCAAGATACATCCAAGTCCAAATTAATTGTGAAAAATATTTCCCAAGCCCAGGAAAACTCAGAATAATTAATTTTTTTCTTGGATCCTAAAAAATATAAGAGGTTTATAAGAATTAAATCTGTCTAATATATGTATATATTAATTGGGAAAATTTTCAAAATTATCATCAAATGAAGGGGAAATATCTGATTTACCTATCATTATATGAAATTCATGAATACACATTAAAGTATCATTCTGAAAATATGTTCATCCTAATTTAAATTTTAAACAAACCACCACCTTTCCAAATGATTTATTATTTAGTTACAAATTATAAAATTAAATTTAAGAAATTGATATTAAATTACAATAGAATAAATAAAAGGATATTTTAAGTTATCAAATAATAGGAGGTTAACTACAATCATAGTCAAATTATATATAAGTAAAACAAAAATGTTATACATTTTACCAAAAATGTTATAATAAGTTATGAATAACATACATTCTACAATTATGAAGTTATGAGAAAATATACAACACTATATTATAATAGATTAAATTATTTAATGGTAATTGAAATATTAGTAAGTGGACAATTTTTACAAAATTATTTTATAATTTATTTTATTCTTCAAAATATTACACTGCTAATAATCTCTGCAATTTCTCTTGGAATATCTGTCAATTTTCTCTTAAACCATACAATAAATATATTACAATAACTCAGATCGTAACATTAAAAGGTGCTGGAAAATAAGGATCTACTATATGTCAAACAATATATATGGTTAAAAGAAAATATTGATGATATTACCAAATATTCTGAGTCAATTTTAAAATTGACAGACAAATATAAAATATTAAAAGACAAAAATATAAAATAGTTTTTTATCTTAGGAATCTAAAAATTGACATCTCGGAACAGTATTATTTTATATATGTATAAAAAATTAACTGTATCATACCTTAATGAAATTGCTATCCCTATGTCTAATGATTCTGTACATTATGTTACTATTATTTGTTATTTATTATTGAATAATAGCTAGATCTATATAATGGCAACAAAGAAAATGAAAACCCTACTATAGTTATTAATAAAAATATTCCTATTCCTACTCTTAAAAGATATTGTATCATTTCTATTATAATTTTATTATATAACTCAAATATAATCATTTATAGTCAAACCGTTTAATTGCATATCGCTTAAGTGCAAACACTTTTAAATGCGAAAAAACCCCGCGATTTTGATAATAATTACTATGGCATAATGTTAAATTACATTTATAATTGCGAATCGGTTAATTGCGAAATTTTTCAGGTCCCATTTATATGACACTAACGTTAATTTAATCGGATAAGTAAAAAAAAATTATCGAAATAAATTATTCGTGATTTTTTTTACATGTGCACCTTTTACTTTTTTTAATACAAAAATGGTAATTTTATTATATATTATAATCATATTTAAATTATTTTTAGAGTAAAACATCATTAAAAACATTAACCCTTAAGCAAAAGGGGGAAATCATTGAAAAATTAAGCACTACCTCAAAAGCACAATTAGCTTTAAGTTATAAATGTCATATTTCGACAATTTATAGATAAGAAGCTAATAAATTAACTATATATTCACAATTTCTAAAGAATAAGCCGCCTACAACTAAAAGAGTTCGAATGAGTTGTTACCCAAAGACAGAAGTAGCTTAATTAGTTTGGTTTACTCAAATGCGAAATAAAAATTGCAGTCTAAATGGGCCAGTGATGTTAGAAAAAGCTATGTTTTTTAGCCAAACAATCAATGAAGGTAATTATAAATTATATATATATAATATGATTATAAATTATAGGCATTCCTACTAGCAGCTGGTTGCAGAGATTTAGGAAAAGACAGAATATAAATTTTCATAATGTTTGCAATGAAAAAGGGAGTGCAGATATTATTAATGCAAATGAATGGAGCAGAAATATACTCCCATCTAGTGTTGTTAATCGACTAAATTTAGTCGACTAACAGATGACTAACTAATAGTTTTAGTCAAAAAATTCGACTAAAAACTTTAGCAACTAAATTAGTCTATTAGTCGACTAATTTGGTCAACTAAAACGAGTAATTATTCGAATAAAAGGACTAATTTAGTCGACTAAAACGACTAATATAGTCGACTAAAACGACTAATATAGTTGACTAAAAGAACTAATTAAGTCGACTAAAAGGACTAATTAAGTCGACTTAATTAAGTCATAATCGTTATTTTTGAACTTTTTTAATAATTTTTTAGCTAAAATATATATGTTGTAAAAATGTAAAAATAAAATTTCGGCGAAGATGTACCATAGAAGAGTGACAATTGTCATAATCGTTATTTTTCAACTTTTTTGAATTTTTTTAAAACAAATAGGTAAAAATATATATTGTAAAGATGTTAAAATAAAATTTCAGTGAAGATGCACGATAGAAGAGTGACAATTGTCAAAATAGTTATTTTTTAATTTTTTTTAAAGTAATTAGGTAAAAATATATATTGTAAAGATGTTAAAATAAAATTTCAGTGAAGATGTACCATAGAAAAGTGACAATTGTCATAATCGTTATTTTTGAACTTTTTTGAATTTTTTCAAAGCAAATAGGTAAAAATATATATTGTAAAGATGTTAAAATAAAATTTCAGTGAAGATTTACCATAGAAAAGTGACAAATGTCATAATCGTTATTTTTTAACTTTTTTTAAAGTAAATAGGTAAAAATATATATTGTAAAGATGTTAAAATAAAATTTCAGTTAAGATGTACCATAGAAAAATGACAATTGTTATAATCATTATTTTTGAATTTTTTCAAAGCAAACAGGTAAAAATATATATTGTAAACATGTTAAGTTAAAATTTTAGTGAAGATACCACAGAAAAGTCACAATTGTCATAATCGTTATTTTGGAACTTTTTTGAATTTTTTTAAAGTAAATAGGTAAGAATATATATTGTAAAGATGTTAAAATAAAATTTCAGTGAAGATGTACCATAGAAGTGACAATTGTCATATTCATTATTTTTTAACTTTTTTTAAGGTAAATAGGTAAAAATATATATTGTAAAGATATTAAAATAAAATTTCTGTGAAGATGTACCATTCGATACTACGGTGCCCCCTTGGCCGATTACATAATCCATCAAAGAGGAAGGAACAAAAAGGATGAATTAGAATTAAAATCTAAAATTATACAGCTACTAGAACATAATAATGGATTGACGATAAAAAATATAATGGATAATTTACCACCTCATCTCAAAATGAGTGATTCGGGAATATCTAGATGCCTTAAATCAATGGGATGGAGTAGGAAAAGGGTTGGAAAAGAACCTGATAGACGGAATTCCTCAGATGTTATAAATATTCGTAAAGAATATTGCCTAAATATGATGAACGTGCCATTTCAAAATATATTCTATTTAGATGAAACAGACTTCAATTCCCTCGTCATTTCCCACTATGGATGGTCACCTTTGGGTAAGAGGCCATCCGTCAAACTTCCTCCTTCAAAGGGGAAAAACGTATCGGTTTTTTGCACCATAGGAATTAATGGTTTCAAAAAATACATGATTATAGACGGGGCATTTACATCAATAAAATTCAAAACTTACCTGGGTGAATTATCATACATTTTACCGTTGAATTCTCTAATAATAATGGATAATGCGCCCATTTACCGAGCTCATATAATAACAGAAAACTATCAAAATATAGTATATCTTCCACCTATTCCCTTCAATTAAACCCCTTGAGAATTTTTAGGCGTTTTGAAAAATCAGTAATGTTTTATATATCCCAAACCCAATAACAGAATTCATATAATTGAGGCAATTACTAGCCTATTACTTAATTTCACTAATTTCAATTTCACAGCCTTCTATTCACATACGATACGATATATCGAAGAGGGAATCCGATCTATTCCTTTGAACAATTAATTTAATAAATTATTACACTAGATTATTATATAATATAGATATATTTTTTCGTTATGTTATGTGCAATACAAATAGAAAAATAAATATTTTTTGATCTTTTATTATGTAAATAAAATATACATTAAATAAAGATTTCACAAGTCATTTTCGAAACTTTAATATAACAAAGGTAAATTTGATAGAAAATAAAATAAACAATGAAGAAATAAGTTAAAAATGATCATATGAAAAAAGTGTTTATAAAAAGTTTCGGTATAATATTATATTTTATTTATTTTTTTATAATTTTTATTTTTTTAATATTAATTTAATTGTTTATATTTTTAATAATAATTTTTCTCCAAAAAAAATAAATAAATAACTTAAAATATTTTTATTCTTATAATTATCGTCTAGCTGGCACCAAAGGGGAGGGGAATAATTTTATTATTTGGATATAAAATTCATTGTTTTTTAAATAATTTTTTTTTTTTAAGAAAATTCGGGGCGGGTCGGGTGGGCTTTAGAAATTTTTTTATATAAATTTATCAATTTTATGATTAATTTTTTATGTAAAATATAAATATTTTATTTTATTTATAGAAACTAGATACCATATAATAAATATCGTTTAATTAGAGAAATTATATAAATCAATTTATGTATTTAAATTAATTCGAGCCGGGTCGGTAAATTTTTTTAAAAAAAATTTCGTTCCGTCCGGGGTAAACTTTTTTAAAAATATTTCGGGCCGGGCCCGGCCTAAAAAATTAGGTCCGATGCAGATCACTAATTCAAACCTATTATTTGAATATTTTGTTTTACAATAATATAACCTTCTTATAGCAATTATATTGAAGTCAATATAATTGCAAAATATTAGAAGTTAAATTACATAATTATAAAATAGTATAGGGGAGACTAGGGTTAGGTAAACCCCGGGGCTTGGAAAACCATTTAATCTCATTTTAAAATTAAATAAACCTGAAAGTTAAAATTTTATCATGGTACATCTTCACTGAAATTTTATTTTAACATTTTTACAAAATATATTTTTATCTATTTACTTTAAAAAAATTCCAAAAAGTTAAAAAATAACGATTATGACAATTGTCACTTTTCTATGGTACATCTTCACTGAAATTTTATTTTAACATCCTTACAATATATATTCTTACCTATTTACTTTAAAAAAGTTCAAAAATAACGATTATTACAATTGTGACTTTTCTGTTGTATCTTCACTAAAATTTTAACTTAACATGTTTACAATATATATTTTTACCTATTTGCTTTGAAAAAATTCAAAAAAGTTCAAAAATAACGATTATGACAATTGTCACTTTTCTATGGTAAATCTTTACATACATTATAACTTAATATGTTTACAATATATATTTTTACCTATATGCTGACTAAATAGATCAACTTAGTCGACTAAATTAGTCGTTTTAATCGACTATATTAGTCATTTTAATTTAGTCGCTAAAGTTTTTAGTCGATTTCCATGACTAGAAAGAACTCGACTAATTAACAACACTACTCCCATCTCTAATTAAAGGTTATCAGAGGTGTAATATTTACAATTGTGATGAGACAGGACTATACTACCGAGCATTAGCAAAGGGTACAGTGGAATTTAGTGGAACTCAACCACTGGGCTTCAAGCCAGACAAGTAAAAGGTCCCAGTTCTATTTATCATAAATGGGGATGGATCTGATAAAAAATTATATGTTGTAGGGAAATTTAAAAACCCTAGGTGCTTTAAAAATAAAAAATTATCAGTTAAATACTACTACAATAAAAGCAGCTGGATGACAACGTCAACTCTTGAAGATATTCTAAAAGAATGGGATTCCTCATTAAAGAAGAAAATTTTATGTAACAAAATTAACATTTAATATAAAATTAATTTTTTTACTAGCAAATACTACATCCCTAACCTTTGGAAATGGGTGCAATTAGATCTTTTAAATGTCATTATAGAAAGGGTATCATGAGAAAGATGATAACATTAATGGAAGGAAATGATACCACCTCTTTTTATAAAAGATTCACACTTTATGATAGCCTCTATCTTATAAAATTCGCATCGGGTGAGGTGACAAGTATTACGATCAGGGTTGCCAGATATTCTTCACTTGAAAACGTGAGTTTTTCTTTTATAATAATTAATGGGGGACTTTGCCCCCCATATCCCCCAATTTGCGGGCCTTCGGCCCGCTTTTGCCCGGCCTTCAGCCGGGGTAATTGTTGTAGCATACTCTCTAAGTTAATATGCTATATTTAATATAACAAGATTTTAAAGACAATGAAAATTCTTTATTGATTTACTAATAACAATTATGATATATAATTTTCTCATGTTTATAAATATAGCATATTAATTATTATATTTTATGGATGATTTTAAAAGTTTTAAAAGAAGCAATAAAGATTTCCCATCGGCACTGTGGAGATAGGCTGAAAACTCTTTGCATGAATAGTTAATTTTGTTTAACCATAAGTTCAGCTTCCAATGATGACGTTCTTTTCGCCAAGCATTAGACTGAATATTTTCTCTGATGAAGCATTTGAATGCGGAATAGAAAATATAAAATTGCATATTTTCTCTATCAATGGTGAGTTTTTATTAGAAAGAAAATCCATCCATTTTTCTTGGGTATTCATATGATAGTTTTTTGACCATAATAGGAGTAAAATTGTGAATATTCCTTCAAAGAGAATTTCTGTATCTATGTTTGGTATTTTATAATCACTAATATTTTTTTGTAATTGTTCAAATTTTGGACATTATTTTAATGTCTTAGGGCTAAGATATTTCCATATATTATTTATAATATCATAACGTTTTTCTACATATTCTATATTTTTTATAAATAGCTTTGATTCATTTTTGAAATTTATTGCCTTTTCTACATCATTATTATGTTGTAGAATATTTTTAGAAATATTCCCATAAAAATTTTGTTGAATTTTTAAATTTAATGAATTCTTTAGTTTTAGAATAAGATCATGTATATATATTGCTAATACATCTTCAGATTGCAATTTATGTTATTGACTAAAGTGCCAACGTTAAGGAAAACACCTATATATGCCTCTGCAAAATCATCTCCAAAAATTATTTTCAAAATTGGTGGGGTTGCTGATAATGATAAAAAAATATTCATTAAGGGGTTGAAAATACTTAAGCATCCGCTTAATCGCTGGGATTAATGTAAGCCAGGGTGTTGGAACATGGCGAAGTGAATCTGACCATTCTAAATTGCACCATTCTACCAATTATTTTATAAATGTAACTCTTTTTATCGAGTTGCTAAATTCATTATAGCATTTAATTAATATGCTCTCAATATCATATTTAAGAAAAATTATGGCCTTTTTAAACGAATTGTGAAGAATGTGGCATATACAACCCATTGGTATAATATTATTACTATGACTTTTCAATTCTGTCCAAATACTTTAATTTTTCCCAAAGCTTACAGATGCGTTATCTGCAAAATAGGCAGTTACATTAGCAATATCAAGTTCAGTGAATTTTAAATTTTCTAGCAAGCATCTAGATATGTCTTTAGGGGTTTCACTGTGAGACGAAAAAATTTTAAGTAATTAAACATTTATTCCATTCTTTTTGTTGAAGTATCTAAATAATAAGGAAAATGTTTTTTAGATCTTTTATAATATTTGCCCTTAATTTATTTCATTTAAAATTTTACGAGTTTTAATATAAGATTTATAAAATCTATAAAAGAAATGTATAGTTATTTAAATTCATATTATAATTATACTTGATATACTTTCTAAAAATTGAATTTCTGTTATGGGTAATTGATCTGAATATGATTGGTTAGTTGGACTATTAACAAATACTACAATTTTTTAAAATATTTTTAAATAAAATTAATTTAAAATTTTATATTTGTTTTTAAAAATATTTTTAAAAAATTTAAAAACGTGAGAAAAAGTGTGAGACTAAATGTGATTATTTTAATTTACTCAAAAAACGTGAGAAAAGCGTGAAGTGTGAGAAAACGTGGGTAAGTAAAAAATTAGGTATGAAATCGTGAGAATCACTGCTAAATCGTGACATCTGGCAACCCTGATTACGATCATAAAATGCTTTATTGAAGCTAATTTTTTTGACAAGTCTATGCCATTTGGTTGGGAATCAGAGGATGATATAGCATTAACTGACAACGAAGAAGATGAATTGGATCCCATATTTGTAGAATATGCATTGCACGATGATGATGCTGGCTGCCATGGAATATTGGATGATCAGGATATTTGTAATCAGATAAGATTAGAATTGGAAGGTTTAATTACTTTAAAAGATTTAATTAATCTTATTTTTTTTATAGGTTATGAAAGCTCTGATAATGATGAGGGGAATCAAGAGATATCAAATCATTTAATTACAAAAGATTAGGCTCTTAATGGTTACTATACTTTTCTTGAATATGCTCACCATCATCTAAAGGACCAAGATTCACTAAGAAAGCTAGAAAATATAATAGAAAAAGAATTATTTACACCAGAGTCTAGCCAAACTCTTACCACAAAATATTTTTATTAAATCTTACATTATTTTATAATTGTGATGCATGTATGTATAATAAAATAAGTTCAAATAAAATATTATATTAACAAAGGATTAATAAACTTTCATTCCAGCATGGCCTGTTTATACATTTACATTTATAATATTAGATATAAGTTCATTTTAAAAAGATTAGATAATATAGTAGGTAATTAAAGTTCTGAAATGGTGAAGATAATCTATAGATCTTATGATTTAATCTAAAAAACCAACTATTTATGGATATACCTCTTTTGAATAGGCAGAGATTTCAAATCAAATATGTGAATTAAAATGACACTTTTAATAAACATAAATTTTCAAGCCTAACCTGCTTTTTAATATTTATTTTTTAATTACTTACCATTTAAAATTAAGGTATGTAAATTAAAATAAGCACCATCTCGTCAGTTTATAAATTTGTAAAATACTTAGCTTAAAGATTTTTATTTTCCTGGATTGCTCTATGATAAAAATTGTAAATATCATTATTGGTTATATTATTTAAAACTTTTTAAATAAAAATTGCAAATTAAGAAAACCAGCAAAAAAAAGTTTTCTTTTTTTATTAAAATAAATATAATTTTAAGTTTGAGATACAACAATTAAAATTGAAATAAATGTGATATTGTTGAGTTTAATAAAATTAGGGCAGGCTGGCTTTTTCAATGATAAAATTCAAAATTTATTACAAACCTGTCTTTATTATATTGGATATATATATACAATAAATTTATATAAATTGTTATATTTTTGTAATTGAACAATTTTCTATGAATTTGAATTGCTTGTAGAAGTGTTTCACATTTATAAGCTTAGGTTTGCAAGAAAAATTATTACCCGGGGAATTAAAACATATGTTACATATTAGATAAATTTTAAAAAATGATTTTTTTATTCGTTTTATAACTTATTTAAATTTAAATATATAGTTTGTACATTAACTAAAAAATGTAATTATTACAAAGTTTGACGGTTTATATGCTTAAAATATATATGATAAATATTTGCATAAAAAACACAAACTGATTTTTAATAAATAAATTTTTTTAATCGTATAATTGCTAAAAATCGGATAATAGCGAAATTTTTAAATATTTTAGTCCCAAGCTTTCGCAATTAAACGGTTTTGAATGTATATATTTTATGGCAAAATTATCTTTCAAAATAAAAGTTATTACTAGTTTTCCAACTGTTTATTAAATATTGAATCATATATTTATTTATTAAGTATATAAATAAAATTTAAATATAACCATTATCAAATAATAAGTTCATATAAAGTTTAATAACTGAAAGTAATATATAATAATAAATACAATTAAATATTTACATTAGAGATCTGCAAAGTTAGACCCGGCCCGTACCCGGCCCAAACGGGCTTCGGTCCGGGCCTAATTCTATTTAAAATATTCGGGTTCGGGCCGGGCCTAATATTTTTAAAAAAATTTCGGGCCGGGTCGGGTCGGACCTTGGAAATTTTATTAAATATATCTATTTATCAATTATATTGAATTTTTTGTGTGAAATAAAAATTTTTGATTTAATTTATTGAAACTAAACGCTATATAACATATGTCTTTTATTTTAAGTATTTATAAAAATTAATTTCTATAGCCGGTAAATATTTTTAAAATAAATTTCGGGTTGGGCCAGGCTTGAAAAATTAGGCTCGATGCAGATCACTAATTTACATATCCTTTAATAAATAACTAATAATTGAATCATATCAAACATTTTGAATATTTTAATTTTTTTAATGTTGTTATTAATGTGAAAATTATAAGGATTTTTTTAAAACATTTTGGACACAGCTTCAAATTTTAGTTAATTATAATTCAATAAATTTTTTGGATTTAAAGAAAAGTTATTTGTAGAATAGAATAATATTTCTTAAAATTATAAAAATAAAATTTGGTAACTATTCTATCTCCAGTTTTGGAATAATAATAAAAATGATTATTTGAGAAAGGAACTATTAAATATACACATGAATTTCATATAAAACCTACACTTATCATAAAAAATTATTTAAATGCTTTTAAGACCTTCATAAATATTCTTTTAACTTCTCCCTTAACAATCAATCTTAAATGCTATGTATACCTAATAAATTAAGACCCTGCATGTTGACCCTTACCAATAATCTTCTAAATAGCCAATGGATACCACCACAGAGTTTTTGTGACACAATCAGGTTGACCTCATATTTGAGATTTATATCTATGATAGGAGGTCTTTGTTTAAAAGAGTATTTATGAAGGTCTTATAAGCATTTAAATAATTTTTTATGATAAGTGTAGGTTTTATATGAAATTCATGTGCATATTTAATAGTTCCTTTCTAAAATAATCATTATTATTATTCCATAACTGGAGATAGAATAGATACCAAATTTTATTTTTATTATTTTAAGAAATGTTATTATATTCTATAAATAACTTTTCTTTAAATCCAAAAAAAAATGTTTTAAAAAATTCTTAAAAGTTTTACAAATTAATAATAACACTTTGACACATTTAAGTTTTAAAAAAATTAAAATATTCAAAATGTTTATAAAAGTATACTTTAAAAATAGTTTTGATAACAAAATTGTTTTACCCCTAAATTCCAAGAGACATACTGTGACATTAAAACTCTCCTTTATTCTACTCAATTTGAAGTTTAAATTTCTTTGAAGCCAATTTTAAAAGACTTAAATATTCTAATATATTAACATTTCCTGTAGGTTAAATATAAACTATAACAAAAACCTTATGAAGGGATATGTGATAAAAGTGTTTTCGCCCTCTGGTTGTGGGTACAACAGAGCCACGTTAGGTTTTCCTCAAAATCCATCAAACTATACAGTTAATTAGGGGAAGAAAAATGAGGAGCCCTTCACACGTTTGTGGGCAAGCGCACGTACTTTTAGGCGTAACATTTCGAACAAAGTTGCTTAAACCTCTATAGGCTTAGTACAAAGGAGTGGGGTAAAAAAAGAGCCTATGCCCGAGAACTACAGTTTAATTTAATTACTTTAAAGGTGGGTGATGGCTGATTTTAAGTTTAAATTCTTTAGTGTAAGTTTTGATGTATCACTATTGAGATTTAATGTTCATAGAATCTGTAAATAAATATGATTAAAATAAAAAAATTTGCCTGAACAGTAGATATAGTGTTATTTTTTTTATTAATGATTCAACCCATACAATACAGTAATCATAGTCTATGTTCAATTTAATGTAACCATTACAGCTTCAAAGGGAATTGAGTGGGATAAAATTATTTAGTATAAAATTGGATGATCCTCTTCTCTTATAAATTGCAAAAGGATGTAGATATATACAATCAAGACTGGAATGAAATGTTCAATAACATAATTGTGTGATCTTTTGGTTCTTATATTTACAAGAATAAGGAATTCAATATATCTAATTGTGTGATCCTTCACTTAACTTTGGATCTGATATAAACTCAACAAATTAAATTAGATCAAATGTAACCATTCCAGTTTAGAAGGTATATGCGTAAGTAAACTTATAATTGCAAAAGGAAGTGTAGAATATTATAATAAATCTAATTGTATGGTTATTTTATACTTACTGAGTGGAATAAAAATATTCAATATGAGATATTCTATATATAATCAAGAGTGGAATGAAATGTTCAATAACCAAATTGTGTGGTCTTTTAGATCTATCTGATATATCAACAAACTTAAAGTAGATCAAATGTAACCATTCCAGTTTAAAAGTATATGTGTACAAAAAAATGATGTATTTATCTACATTATAGTTAACAAATGCTACTTCCTTAAAAGGGATTTATAGATGCATTCATTACAGTTCCAAAAACATGTCCATAATTAGGGTTCCACAGGTACCAAAACCTTTCATTAGGTGTAACTAAGGGATTTACAAATGCAAGATTATTACAGTTCTATACCTGTCCATAATTAGGGTTCCACAAGTACCAAAACCTTTCTTTAGGTGTAACTATCTATGTACTGACCATGATTCAAATGTATATAAGATAAGAAAATTCATGTTATAATTATAAATTGTATAAGCTGGAAGTACATAATTAACAAGATATCTTATCTTGAGAATCTTCTGATAAGTGTAAAGCTTCTTGATAATTCCATAACTTTGAATATTCTTCATAGGACTTCAATTAATGTTTACATGGCATACTCGCCGCCGATGTTATAATTTGATCTAAAAAAATAAATATACATTATAATAATAACTTCTAATATAGTATTGAATCTTGGTATTCTATATTGTGATTGAGGATAACAAATATTTCGTTTCACAGAAAACTTTGAATATGAATGAGAGTGAATCAAAAATATAATTTGAATAAACAGAATTAAATCTCTATTCAAATCAGTTGTTTGCTAAAACAACATCTTTTGAATATCCTTATGAAGTGAAGATGGTAAAATGTGTTATAAAATTGAATGAATGTTAAGGTTGTTACATGATTACTATTGGATTACCCTATAATCATTTTTATTGGACAAATTTTTTTTAAAAGACTATTGGTTAAATTTGATTGACGTTTTTTGAGGATTATTATTATTATAATAAATGAGCATCAATATTCGATCCATTTGTTTTGTTCTTTATTTTTAATATGTCGAAAAATATAACAAAGTATTTTATTTCTGTCATCGTCCTTTTGTGTGAAAATAGAAAATACACAGATAGTATTAATATATTATTAGTTTGCCTCTCCACATCTAAGTTACGCCCCCAAATTTATATAATAATATCAAACTACCCTTGAAAAAATTCTGATTTTTGTTTATAAAACACCCTTTGATCCCATAAATAGGAGATGTAAAATGTGATCGTTATTTTATTTTACTTTAAAATTAAATTCAACTATTTTATATTGATTATACATTGAATATTATTTACTGATTTGAATTTAAACAATTAAAATTAATAAAATTAGAACCAAAAGAGTAGAAAAAATAAGAAAATATTTTTATGAAATGACTGAATAAAATAATTATATACCTAAACCATGTCTCAAATAAACAAAATAATGCAATATCCACCTTCACATAAATAGGTGCGGAAAAATCAATTTCATATTAAAATAAAAGTAGAAGAATCGGACTTATTCTGCGGGAGAAGAATTCCGTTCTCTATTCAAAATTAAAGGCGAAAAGCCGATCTGACCTAGCAGTAATGGTGGTATGTCTCAGTTTTAAAAGATTTGATATAGTTGCATAACTGAATTATTATGGACCAACCGAAATTTAATTTGTCTTGTAATTAAAATGACTAGGATAAAATAAAAAAGGAGCTAAGCTTTACCTAAAAATTAAACTTTAACGTATATACTTTAAATAACCCTCTTATACTGTGAGGTGACTAAACACAGATTAATAAAGAATAAATTTATAATTTTCTGTATATTTTTGATTCCAAAAAGGCAACGTGTAACCAATGTGTGATAAGAAAATCCCTTACCCTTTTATTGCAAACTTGTCTGTTCTCATCGTGTCTACATGACAAGATTTTTATTAGATGTAAATCCTTTCAAAAACATGTGCCTACAATTAAAATTTTCGCCATCTAAGACAACATTATTTTCTCATTATTAATTACATCTTTTTTATCAAAATATTATGAATATAAGAATTATTTATTAGAATATGAATTCAATTAAAAACTCCCGCATTTATAATGAATGCATTATTTTTGATATGAATATCAGTTTGTAGAGAATGTCTTTAACCCTTTAAAAAAGTTTTATTAAGATAATATCCATGATTGTTTACAATATATAGATGATGATTAACAATATCATTGTATTATAATAGGTGTATAATAAAATTTTGCCCCATTTCATTTAAAAATTTTGAAGATAACCACTCAATATATTTATCCTACCTCTCTTAAAGGCGCTTACCCCCTACCCCCTTCAAAATATTGTATCCAAACTGTTCTTACCCCCCTCCGCTCACGCATTTTAAGCTAGGAAACATTTCCCCCTATAAACTCTCCTCTTCCTCATAAATGTATAAAATAAATCACTATAAAAAAGATTTGATAAAAAAATAGTTACAACATTTTTAAATTATGACTTTATATGATTGATTGTAAATGTGTTTTAACTTATTTATATATGATACAAATAAAATATATTAAATTTATAATATCATCGATGGACAAAATAATTTATTACATTTAAAGCATTTTTATAAAAAAAATTGGTGAAACTATAGAATAATTTTTGTAAAAATATAATATACCGAAAGGCTTACAATAGTGGACCTATAAAATATATAGAAGGAAACCCCGTCAAAAATACTTTCTCCACTTCTAGCAAAAATCTGAATACGCCTATGGAAAACGACTAAAATTCATGCGATCGCTGGTTCCCTTGTCCTCATCCTTGAAATGCCGGCCCATCGACCGCAGTTAACACCTCCCAAGTGATTTTTATGAAAGATCAAATGACATCTGGGATCTGATAAATGCGGGTAAATGTGATATACCAATCTTTTTCTTAATAATTTTTATTATGAAAATAAAACTAATATGACAACAATTATTAACCTTTGTTTGGAGAATAAATAAAAGTTTGTTGGAAATGTGTTTAGGAGAATTAAATACGTTGCTATGACCTAAACCGTACACTCACTTATTTATTTCCTAACATTTAAACATTTTAATAAACTCCGTCCTTTCACCTATTTCCCACTCAATCTAAAGATGAAAAGTATTTTACATATCTATTATTAACAAATTCTCTCTAAGTATTTAAAAATATTAAAATATTTATCGCATAATTAAGATTTAAAACTATTTTAACCTTATTGAATTACATTTTAATTTAATAATGCGAAATATAACTAAAATTAATTTTTCATTTGGTTTTATTTATAAGTCTAAAATTGACCAACGTGCTTGATATGATATGATTACTCAACACTGAATTTAAAATAATGATAAATGCTTAGTAAAAATATATGTATAA
This sequence comes from Gordionus sp. m RMFG-2023, assembly GCF_954871325.1. NCBI lineage: Eukaryota > Metazoa > Nematomorpha > Gordioida > Chordodea > Parachordodidae > Gordionus > Gordionus sp. m RMFG-2023. The sequence continues at coordinate 37,259,275 of NC_088777.1, read as the reverse complement.
GTGAAGGATAAAGAACTGAAGAATAAGATATCACCATAAGGAGTATAGGCTTAAAAGTTAGAATAACAGATTTTGACAAATATCTCTGATGAAGATAGTATCCTTTATATCTTTAAACAATTTTTATTATATAATACTTATTTCAAAACTAATTTTCATTGAATATTTTATTTTAGAAAATTTTTTCAATGACAAATCAAAACAAAAGAATATAAATCAAATGAATGATGCTAAGCAGAAAGAACTTGAAAAATTAAAAACTGAAGAGAAGGTTGTTATAATTGCCCCTTCTGTTCCAAAAGATGCTACAAAACATGTAACTGGGAAACAGAAAAAATAGTATTTCATATTCTTTAGAATATTTTGATCATCATACAAATCCTTTTAAATATGTATTATTATTTTTAATGTCCTTTTATATGATATAATAAAAAATAAATCATAACACATACTTGCATATATATATTTAAGTGATGATAATTGTTAATTTACTTACTAAAAAATTTAAAATTAGATATATGAATATGATGATAAATCGTTTTCTACCTTTGGTTTTAAAATAAATGTTAATGGTTAAAAAAAAATTAAAACTTAATTCAAGCATAATATATGTTTATACATTCTCAAATAATTTGTTCCTTAAAACCAAGTTTTCTAGTTTTGAAATCTTTCAAATATCCACTTATGTTTCATCTATTTACTTTTTTTAATATACTACATCTACTCGAATAAAGTAAAACTTCCTTTTAATGTCAATACCCTTTTTATCACAATTATTGGAACTTATAAAAATTAATTCCAAAGATAAATAAAAATTTTACATAATTATGGCTAAGGTTTATTCATATTTGCAGGGCACGACCCGGATTTTTTTTATTTTTTACAGCCCGGCCTGGGTATTTTTTAAAAAATTTTCAAGCCCGGCCTGGCTTTTTTAAAAAAATTTTTAGGCCCAACTCTGCTTTTTTTAAAAAAATTTCAGGCCCGGCCCAGCTTTTTTTAAAATAAAATTTTCAGGCCCGGCTTGGGTTTTTTTTAAAAAAATTTTGGGCCCGATCTGGGTATATTAAAAAAATTAAAATACTGTCAAGCCCGGGGCCCGGGCCTGCAGGTCTCTGAAAAACATACCAAGAAGTACAACATCTGAAAGTAGATTGAAAGGTTTGGATCTTTTGAATATTCATAGGCATTTGACGACAAGTAAGGATGAGATATTTGAAAAATTAGCTCAATCACAACTAAGATTGGATTTTACATTATAAATATATAACATATAAAATGCAATTATTCCTTAAAGGCTCAAAAAATTTAAATTTCTATTTTGGGTCATTTAAGTGATTCTTAACATATAAAATTTTTATAATTCACATAAATTTAAAATTGTGTATTAGAAATAGTTATTGGTCCTAATAAATTTATGCTTGATATTTTTATAATTCACATAAATTTAAAATTGTGTATTAGAAATAGTTATTGGTCCTAATAAATTTATGCTTGATATTTTTAAACAATAATATTTCTTAAAAAATTTTATTATCCCCCCTCCCCCAGACCAAATTCCTGCATACGCGCCTGAAAATAACTATTTATGGTATTATTCATCATTTTAATAAAAAAATCATTTCTATACTATTATTCCCAAGTCTAGAGCAATGATCAGAAAGTATAAGTTTTGTCGAACAAAATAATCTCTCAACACTAGGACATGAGGGCAAGACAGTATTTAATTTTATTTACATATTTTTAATATAAGAAAAATTTAAAAAACACTTCAAGATGATTTTCTATTATATCATCCTTTATTTCAAAAAAATTATCAAAATTTAAAAAACGCTTCTAGATGATTTTCTATTATATCAGAATCCTTTATTTCAAAAAAATTATCAAAATTTAAAAAACGCTTCTAGTGATTTTCTATTATATCAGTATCCTTTATTTCAAAAAAATTATCAGTGAAAGTATTTTTTATGGCTGTAACTAGGGCATCTTTGTTTGGTTTGAGACTATTCAGCTTTACCATGAGCATATCATGTTGATTTTTAGCATTATCGGAATTGATATATGGCCAGTTTAGATTAAAATTGGGATGATTATAAATTTTAATTGCAAGTACATCGTATGTCTAGAATCCTATTATACTTTTTAGAGCTAATGCTACAGATCTTCTTTTTAAAATCTTAGGGTTAAAAAATTTTGTATAAAAATATTTATCCTAACTTCTAAGTAAATAAATTGTTAAATTTACCAGGTTCATCTATAATTATATATCACCTGAAAGAACTTGTCATTGTCACAATTTACAAAAAATAAGTCAATCATCTATTGTCATTCTTGCCCCTATTTCAAGATATTAAATTACTAAATATATTGCTAATATTTTTTATACATGATAAAATTGAGATATGTTTATAATTTAGAAATGATGTTTAGTCGTATTAAATATAATATATGTGATTCAGATGAAATGGTTCAGCCCATTCTGATATTTCTCTAAGGGCACTCAAAATAGGCTAATTATATCCAAAAAAGCTGTAACAGCTTGATGAGGTTCCGTCTTATCAGGATGCTTTTTACAGTTTCTTTCTTCCAGTAGTACCTTAGTAATAAATCAATTTAGCAAATTCTGTCTTTCGATATCTAAACATTTCATACATGCTAGAAATTTATCATAGTTATTAATAGAGATAAATTAAATGATTTTTTTTGATTGATAAAATTTTTATCCATCATTGTTTAAGGTTTTTAAAAGTGAGATAAAATTTAATACAAAGAAAAAATATTTTAATTTATTTTAACTGCAATTATTAACAGATTATGAAAACCTTTTATATTTTTTGAAAGATATTTGCTACAGTGGGTGGGCTACGCGCATGTTATAAGCTTACCTAATGATATTTAGAAAACGAAAATGTAAAGAAAACGCGCTATTTCGGTCTTTTTTGATTTAAAGTCCATAAAATTTGCCTTGATTTTAAAATCAATAAATTATATTTTTATTGAAGTTTACTTTCTGTAATACGTGACGAGTTTAAAAATTATTTACCTGCTCGTCCGTTTTATAAATTTAATTTATTTTCCTGTCCCTTAGATGGGCGGGCGTGGGCTAAGCTCGTTTCTGCAAAAAAATGCTTAAAAATAAGGATTCTGACAATTGTCACTTACTATGGTACATCTTAATTGAAATAACAAGTTTCTAATACATAATTATACCCATTTGCTTAAAAAAGGTTAAAGATAGCGATTATGAGAATTGTCACTTTTCTATGGTTCATTCCCTTAAAATCTCAATTTAACATGTTTACAATTTTTTTTATTTGCGTCAAAACAAATTTAAAAAATAAAGATTATATATGACATTTGTGTTTTATATGGTTCATCTTCATTGAAATCCCAATTATGTTTACGCTTTATATTTTCACACCGAATACACAGTGATACAAGTTTGGCTTAAAAATTCAACTTAGTCGACTAATTTAGTCGCTCGAGTTTTTAGTCAAATTTTTTGACTACGACTATTAGTCGTCTTTTAGCTAACAAAATTTAGTCGAATATGAATTTATTTTTATGATCATATTAATTGAATAATATTTTTAGGTACGGAATTGATTCAATGTTAGTTTTAAATTTCTTATAGCCCTAATAAATTTATTGGAATAAGATATTTTTTGCTGGCATGTCCTATGTTTTTCCTCGTCTTATTTTATAAAACGCGCAAAAAACTCAGGCTTTATTAATATATTAATCATTGAGTTCATTAGCTACTGGGTTGCGCCAATATTTATTGTCTGAAGTCCTTATGTAAAAATTCATCAAACACTTTTGCCAGTTACTAACCAAGAGTTATAAGCTATTAGACTGTCTTCATCGAATTTTGAATGGTAATTTAAAATAAATTACATCTAAGTGAAGTAAGGGGGTTTCTAAAATTTTATGATCTATATAGATATTTTTTTATCTTTTCTGTTTACTTAGATATAAAATATTAGTTCAAAAAATTTGATAGGAATCTCAATCTAATATTGAGTCGGAGCCTTAAACATGAAGTTTGCCAGTAGGTTAGTGCTACAGCATATAATATATTTTTCTCCTTAATTACTCAGAATTAAAACTACTTAAGGTAAATTTTACTGAATCCCCAAAGATGATTTTGCTATGTAGAAATTTTAGTTTTCTTAGAATTGAATTTCTCAGAAAATATAATATATTGCTCAGAAATATTTACTATTTATATTATTTAAGTGCATAAATTTTTTGACTTTTAAAATTAATAATTACTGTGTCTTAATAACTCGGAAAATTGAATAAAATAATTCTGAGAGAAATTTAAAAAAATTACTTAGCAAAATAATAATCTGAGAAAATAAGCAAAAATTCTTAGCTTTTATTATTTTTATCTTGATTAAAAAAATTTAAATATTTGTTCAAATTTACTTTTAATGGCATAAAGCACATATTAAAATTTATGTTGGGGGGGGGGTTGAATTTATTTGGGTAAAAACCTGAACCAAGTATCACTTCCGTACTTACAACTATGCGTGAAGCCTAAAAAGATATTGGTTAATTTATTTTTTATCATCAGATAAAGGTTAAATGCTTACTTAATAGATAACAAAAGATGCATAAAACGTTTCGCGTTTATAATTTAAGGACTTTTATGAGTAAATTAATATTCAATCTATTGTTTTCCTTTAAATAAATACAGTCGCAATATATTTATTGTTTGGTGGTAATGCACTTGCGAGTTTTAGAAAATAAAATGTTACAAGAGAATAAAGATTTGATTAAGGAAAATCAAATTAGGTCTGATATGAACTTAATGAGGTTATTAAATATATCCGAGCAGGCATAAAGATATTTTTTTCAAAATTCCCGATCAGGCTAATAATTGATTTATTTTTTACAAATTATTGAAAAAATAATTCATACATTCTCTTAGCTCCCTCAAAAAAGTTAATATACCATCCACCCTCGAACCAGTGAACCTTAAAAATATAAACGCTATATGCCCTGATGGTATATCCCTCATTCCCTGGAGTAACGGTCTCCCATTGACCTAAGACTATACTTGCGTTGATCTTGCAGTAAAGTCCAACCTCTCATTTTCTGCCATGGAAAAGGCAGAAGTCCTTAAAAAACAAATGTCCTGGCCTCACCAACAGAGTGCTCATACTATTCGTTACCAATACCATAGGCATGTTCGGATGAAATCCTCAATTAGATTAAAACCATAGGAAAAAAATGACAGATCACTGGGGACCCAACGAAGTATTTTACCTTAGTCAGCAAATTTCTCTCGAAATCTGCCGGTCCAATTTTTCAAGCATTCACCTTTCTCTAGGGCGATATATACCTGTTTTAATATTTTTTTAATATAATTTTAATAAATTCTTATTTATTTTTTTTAAATGTATTTTTAATTTGATATTGTTCGTATTTATAAATTTTTTAAATTGAAACGGCTTTTTTTAAAATTTATTACCTTCAAAAAAAAATTCATTTCTTTAACATTTTTCATATAATTTTAAAATAAGTAAATTAAAATATTTTCACTCACCTTTAAATAAATAACTTTTCCTAAATGAAACAAATAATAGATAAGCTAAAGTGTTGCAATCCACTAAATAAACAAAAATTTTAAAAAGAATTTCCTGTTGGGTGCTTAATAAAATAATGATTTATATCTTCAACAAAAAATATGTAATTCGTGCCACTACCGTTAAGTAAAATTTGTCCAGACATTCCCAAAGAATTTATATATCCAATAACCTATAATTAGTAGTAGGCCTTTGAATCTATCAATGTAACATTACACAATTGAGAATCGCCAATTAAAAGAAAACGTTTAAAGAGAAAGATATCCTAAAAATAAAATTTAAAAGATTAAAAAGCAATAAAGAGTTAGAAATATCTGATTTTGAGTATGATAGTCCAATTAAAGATGAAATTTTTATTATATTCAAAGATAAATCACTAACAATATCAAATTCTTATACTTTTGCCTCGAAGATTAGTGTCAATAAAATTCAACGAAACATTATATATGGCAAAAAATAAAAAAGGATGGTAAAAGAAACTGGAATTATCTCATTCTCAAAATATAATGTAGAAAAAACACTAAATGAAAAAAATTTAAAATTGTCAAGGATTTTTAGTTTTGATAAAATAAGCTGACTCAGTAATTGACGAGAAAGAGCCAAACCAAAAAGACTAATATCAAATAATCTTAAGGGAACATTCAAGATGTTTAAGGAAAAATATCCTGATATATCAAGATGTTTTAGGAAAAACATCCAGATATATCAATTAGATTCTCTAAATTTGTCTAACTTGGGCCAAAAGATAATATAACTAATCACATGAGGATACTATAAATATATAAGTAATACCAATAATTAATTTTTCTATTATTAATTAAATAAGATTTATATGTATTGTATATCTTTTTTAATCAGCCACTGTATATAAATAATTCTAAATTTAAAAATAAAAATATTTTAAAATATATGTCTTATCTAGGTCTAAAGTATATGTTAAAAGACAGTGGATCAACTGCAAAATTTAAAAAAATTACCATAATAAAAACTCTAGGGAAAGTGACAATTTATATATAAATGGCTTGGTTATGGTTAAAAAATTTTAAGGTTCATTCCGGTGTTTCGTTCTAGGTCCTTGGTTAGGGAATTTCTAGTAATATCCTCGTTCTTCTGTCAAATTTTTTTTTTGTTATAATATGACTTATATAAAAATTTCTCTCAATTAGCCACTTTTAAGTATGTTTGTCCATTCAAACTATGATATAAAATTGAGTCAATATAGCATAATTTTTTTTGAACATTCATTAATAAATCTTGGCCATCAACCTGAAACCGGAGTATTCGAAATTTCAACCATACTACCTAAATAGTAATATTTATAGTTGACACTTCTTCACACTTTAATTATGAGAATGTATTTCTAAATACAAAAAAAAATCCCTCAATTATGTTGCCTTTGATCATGAGCTGAATTCCCTCATGGATATATTGAACCACGTTTTTTATACAGCATATTTTTTTAAATTTTTATTCAGTCACCAAACATATTATATCATTCAATCTATCATTTGATCCCCATAGTTGTCGGTTTAATCAATAAATATAGTTTTTAAAATTTAATAAAACCTGAGTTTATTTATTTACATAAAGCAAAAATACATAAATTCACTATATATATATATATATATATAATGATAAATTCTTATAACTTTTAGTTATTTATTTAAAATTACAGTTTATAAATAGGATAATAAACATTGTACAAACATCTTTATTATAGTTCAATTTATTCTTTTATAGATTTATCAAGTCTTGTCTGAGATCTTTTTTGTCCTGTAATTCTGTTTTCTCCAGGATCAAAACCTCGCTCCTCAGCCCCCATTTGACTCCACCAAGGAGTTGGACAGGAGTATTCAAGAGAATTAATTAAACTTTTCATTTTTTTTAATTTGTTTGAAATTGTATTATCAATATTAACTCTGGCTTTTTCCAAAGGTGTAATTGTATAGTTTTGAGGTATTTTTTTTGCGTTATCTAAATTAACTCCTTGTAAATTTTCGGGTTCCGATATTGCAATTGTATCATAATATTGTGAAACCATTGTGATGAACTTATCATAATCTATCCACGTATGCCAAGATTCGTCAATTTTGAACTATAATAAACAAATTATTTTATTGAATTTTTTTAATATTAATCTTTTAAATGAAAACTTAATTTGGCTGGTGTTAGTGTAAGAAAAATGGTACTTAATTAAATTTCTAGGGATTTAATTAATAGTCCCAATTTTTTACAAAAGTCTTAAAAGTCAAAACTATTTTTAAAAAGTACTTAGCATAATATAAAGTATAAAAAATTATCGAACCCTATTATCGGCCAATAGAACACAATTAGAATGTTCATGTTCGCAAGCTAATTCATATCTTGGTATACTATTTTTGTTATTAATAGGGTGATTCAAAGCTTGAATTAGGGTTAATCCAAAATTCAGGACGTCTGTATGCCATGGAACATCTTTCATGGTTAGTTCGTTTCCAGATGTACCGCAAAATGTTACCCCCTTTTATGAATATATATTATTAAATGTAAATATGAATGTTGTAGTTTTGTATTATTATGATATATATTTGTAATATATTATAAAATGTCAATCAAAAACAATATATTTTATTTATTAGTTATTTTATCGAGAATTGATATTCAAACACTTGGTATTTTTTTGTTTACTTTTTTACTTTTGATAAATATATTATACGAGAAAAAATTAATGTTCATGTTTTATGGAAATGAAAAGAAAAACTTTTATGAGATGAAAATTATTTTAATTTGATGTTAATAAATTGATTCAGTCGGGGATTTTATAAAATGAAGAATAAAAATTGATTTTTTGAAATATATTGTGAAACGAAAATTTTTACTGTGAATATTGTTTTTATGGAAATTGAAAAATAAAGAGTATATTTAAAAGTATTATTAAATGATAAATATAAAAATGGTGCCATGACCAGGATTCGTGAACACTTATTAGGGAAAAATAAGAAAATTAAAATAAAAAAAAAGTGAATATTTTGTGAAGAGAATTTTAGATATTATAAAGAAGAACAATTTCTAGGACCGAGTTCCTCAAAATAATAGTGGATTCCGGATAAATAAAGGTAAGAAATTTTTTTTGTATTATAAATTACATGACGCAATAGTAGGATTTTTGGATTAAAATTTTAAATTTTGGGTAATTAATGAAAAAATGGCTTTCTATTTTAATGATAATTATAATAAGCATAGTATTAATAAAATGTCAAATTTTAAGAATAATTTTAATAAAATTTTTGATAAGAAATTTAATATTGGATGTGACCAATAGTGTGGTTAAAGCTTTCATTTTTTTATATTGTATATATTATTAATTGGTTTCAGACAATTAATTAATAAAATTCAGAGAAGATCAGTGAATAATAAAATAATTAAATTAGGTGATCTAAATAGTAATAAATCTTTAGATATTTCTGAGGATATCAAAAATAGTTTACATTTAATTTTGTTAGAATTAAAAAATTTAAATAGTAAAAAAAATGTTGAAGATAAATATGAGAAATATTTAGATACTGGTGAAGTATTTAATGTTCCTCAAAATATTGACATATCGGAGGATATAAATAAAAAATTAAATTCAAAATATTTAGATACGGGAAAAGTATTTAATTTTCATCAAAATATTGACATATCGGAGGATATCAACAAAAAATTCAATTCAATTGTGATTGAATTTAAAGAGAAAATTTCTGAGGTTTTAAGTAAAAAATCAGAAGAAATTTTGAAAAATAATAAAACAGATAATACTTTGAGACAAAGTATCGAGGAATCTATAATTTTACGTGAAATTAGAGAAATGAGAGAAAATATGAAAAATTTATCCAGAAAAGTTTCCAGCTTAAAAATCAAAAGTAAAATGTGATTGAAAGTTGTAAACTTTGTGGAAGAAAAGGACATATCGGTAAAAATTGTTATTCAAACCGAAAAACTAATGAGAATTTGACTGGAAAACCAGAAAAAAATGACATAGTGTGTCATCGATGTGGTTTTGTAGGACATATAAAAAGAAATTGCATGGTGAAAGAAACCAATTTCAAAAGTGGATTTCCGCAACGAACAGGTAGTGATAAATCCAGTGGTTCGAAGTATACAAAATCCTCAGATTATAAATGTGGATGAAATTAAAACTTACAATACAGACCATGATAGAATGTGTTTCAAATATGAAGAAATGGGACACATTGCCCTACATTTTATTCAAAGTGTGAGTGGGTTACAGTGACTATATGATTTGAAAGAGAATCATATAAAAATTGAAAAATCATATTTAGAGAATAATAAATATTTTGATATATATAGTTTTATTAAAAATTTTGTGGATATATATAATAAAATTGATAATCATTATGGGAATGATGATTATACATTGAAATTTAACTCGAATAAAAAAAGTTGTAATGTGGGAAATTTTTATTGTCATTCTGATGAAATAAAAAATTTTAAATTAACCAATAATCTGAATAAAAAGGATTATTGTAATCAAACAAGTGAGATGTTGTAGTTTTGTATTATTATGATATATATTTGTACATATATATTATAAAATGTCAATCAAAAAGAATATATTTTATTTATTAGTTATTTTATCGAGAATTGATATTAAAACACTTGGTATTTTTTTGTTTATTTTTTTACTTTTGACTTTTGATAAATATATTATACGAGATAAATTTTAATGTTCATGTTTTATTGAAATGAAAAGAAATTATTTTAATTTGATGTTAATAATTTGATTCAGTTGGTGATTTTATAAAATATTGGAGATGGAATGAATTGATTTTTTGAAATATATTGTGAAACGAAAATTTTACTGTGAATATTTTTTTATGGAAATTGAAAAATAAAGAGTATATTTAAAAGTATTATTAGATGATAAATATAAAAATGAACACATATTTTTTCAAAGTTCGGTTAGAGTGTAGATCGTGCTGAAATTTTTTTTTACTATGATAATGATCCCAAGAAAGTCAGAAGACCAAGGTAAAATTTAAAATATCATTTTTTTAAAGATGATAATGAAATGACTAAATATTATAATAGCATATTATATTACAAGTGATCATTAATAAAAGATTCTGTACCATTTAAAACTAGATTTATGCAATCTTTATGATTAAATATTTGCTACAGTATAAAATTTCCGTGTTAAAAAATTTACCAAAAATATTAATTTAATTAACTATGCCTGGAAGAATTAAAGCCATAATCTTTATTATATCACCCTAAGTCATTAATGATGTTGCTTTTATAGAAATGCAAAATTTAATAAAATTTAACATTTTGAGAGTGATCGGTATTTGAAAAGTTATATCACTCAAAAATTCTCCGCCACCAACTTTATCTGGGCAGGGTCGTCAGGTCAAAATTTTTGAGTTGGAGAAATTTTTATAAAGGGCCCCATACCCTCTTACGGGCCTACGACCTGCTTTTGCCTGGCGCTGAGTCCCACTTGTGACATCAATTTTAATTTATTTATTTATTTTATAATTTGAATTATACGAACTTAGATAGCCTATATTACTTAAATTTTTTATTTACTCATTCTTCGTGGAAATAAGCATAACTAATATAGTTGTGCTTATTTGGATACCTATTTTTAAGTTTTGAACCAATTGAGAAGGAAAACATAAATTATCCAAATATTAATAAAATATAGCAAACATTTAAAATGACTCTTAAAAATGGTATGAAAATAATTTAAAAATATGGCCTTACTACATTTCATTAAACAAATCAAAATAAGATGTTTATAAATTCTTTAAAAAATGGCTTCTTCTACATTTTTTAAATATTTCCCAATATCCTTGAGATAATTATAAATATTGTGACAGGTCATGCCATAATTTTGCTTGAACATCAATTCTGCCTCCAATGTAACTAAATGAAATCTATAAACGTTCTTTCTATAAAGTCCTCATCAGATTAAAAATGTGTTTTGAATGATGTAATGAAAAAATATAATTACATATATTTTCAAGATTGCAACAATTATCGTTCACTTAATTTTTCTGCTTTCATTTATATATATATTTTTTATTGATGTGTATCATAAATAGACAAAATTCTATTTTCTTCAAATTAAATATTAAAATCGATATTCTGTATTAAAAGAATCAAATATATTTAAAAAACTATCCATTGACAGTTTCTTGTCAAGGGCCATAATAGTCAGTCATAAATAAGGTTTAGAATCATATCTTGTTTCCAAATAATTTTAGATTGTTTTTAAAAAGGCTACAAATAAAAATTTTGTAATGATTTTGTCATTACATTTGATAAAGTAACTTTTGCTGTAAATTCATAAAATTTATTTTCTATTTTCAACTCTAAAAAGGGAAAAAGTTTATTCATTATTTTATCTATATTTATCAAAGACCTGCAGAGGTATTATTGCAAGGCCCGGTCTGGCCCGTATTTGAAAAATAAAAATTTGGCCCCTGATTTTTAAAAAAAAAAATTTTGGCCCGGATTTCACGGTCAAGGTATGTATTTTATCTATGACCTTGCGTAAAAGGAATGAGTTTGAATCAACACACTTTCAATTTTACTGGTCGATCCATTATTTCCTGTTCCTCTTGTAATTTAATATACTCCCTTATATAAGTATCAGTCATTTACTCTCTCTTCCTGGCAACATACGTAATTGCCTGAATTTAGGAGAGAGAAAAATTGAGATTAAATGATACTTTTCAAAAAATAAATTTTTCCCTTAAAAAGTTAATTATATTATTGAGTGTATCTTTGTTACTTTTAATGATTTAGGGCCAGGCCTGCAGGTCTCTGATAATGATATCATTTTCTGATTTAAATTGAATATTTGTTATATTAAGTGATTTCCAAGATATGAAATAAAGGCTCGGCCAAATCATGTTTAAAAAATGATTTTAAAAGAAGAGGAAAAGATTGTAGACCTAGAAACCCTGAGACTATATCAAAAATGCTCGATCACCTTCCGTTTTTTCATATTTTTGTAATTATATTATCATCAACTTTATTTTATCAGTCACATTACATTCTTAATATAACTATTTCTAAATCATTTTAAATGTAAATTACAATTCTAAGATCCAAAGGAAAGCAACATATAATAAAATTCGGCCTCTTATTGTTGGTAATCGATCTTGACATAAAGACCTTATAAAAATACCCCGATGCATAGCCGCTGTGAACCAATTTAAGAAATTTTTATGCCATGCACATATGTGAAGTAAGGAAGTAATGGTATTGACAGTTTGAGACTAAAACTCGATTAAAAAAAATATTTATCGTTTGATAAATAATAAATAAATTTTTTTAAAATTGTTTTTTAATGACAGCTGGTGGGTCAGTGGGTTAAGGTATCAAGTCAAGGGTTAGCAGTTCAAATCCCAATTTATTTCTCGAGATTAACCTCGTATTATTTTTCATATTCCAACACTACAACATATATAAATTACTGCCCTATTTTAATTTTTACAAAAAAAAATCAAATACTTCTTCAGCAAATAATTACCCACAAATGTTACGCAATATTTCACGCAAAATCATTTTATTTAATTACCCCAAATCAATTTCAAAAATTGCTTTCCTTATTTATGGGTAACATTATAACCTTGCTTTGTGTTTCCTTCAATTTCGCTTTACCTTCATTACTCAAAATATTCCACATAATTTACTTGGTTTTAGTACCTTGGTCAGTATACATATACATATATGGTGGCCAAAACGCACGTACTAACTATCCCATCTTACGCCACTACACTACCGTATCATCTCAATTAGCACATATTGCATCTTTACTATAATTTTCATGTTCACATTATCCAAAAAAAAATTCCACGGTACTTTTCCTAAATAATAATTTTTTTCTTTTAACAATTTTCTCTATAAACTATTTCAATACGAATCTCTTCCGTAATTGATCTCTATGCCTGACCCTTTCACTGTTATCATCAATATTTATCGTTTGTAAATAAAAAATAAATTTTTTTTAAAATTGTTTTTTAATGACAGCTGGTGGATCAATGGGTTGAGGTATCAAGTCAAGGGTTAGCAGGTCAAATCCCATAGAGATTTATTTCTCGAGATTCTATTTTTCGTCATCACAATTAGTCAAGTATTAGAGAGATGGTAGCTAGCCTGGATACAAGAGTAGAGTTAATATATATTTAAAAAGGGGTTTAATAAAATTTGGTGATTAAATTTTAAAATAAACTCTCAATTTTATATTAAATAATTTAAAGCATCCAAGTGGTGTAATGGATAAAAGAAATCATCTGAACTCGCTTTTATGTGTTAGATTCCTGGCGGGGCTCTAAGCATTTCAGTTTATTTGCTAAAATTTATTTTGAATTGCATAAAGCGCAAATTCCACATTTTAAAAATTCATGTTAGGGGAGGGAAGGGGGGGTGATAAATTTATTGGGGTGTGGGAAAAATTAGAAAGAAAGTGTGAATTTATTTCTTCATCATATCAGATAAAGGATTTAAGTCAACTCTTACTTACTTAGTAGAAAAAAGGAACAATACCCTTAAACATTTCGCTCTGATTTGCAGTAATGCTCTCGCATTAATGACTTCCAGGAAATATATTAGTGATGAAAAAATCGCCATAAATAGGCAATGAAATTCGCTATAGATCGCGATAAAATTTTTAATAAATTCGCTCAAGGTGTTTGCGGTTTAGGTTTCGCGGAAATAACTATGCGATATTGTCTTCGCTGTAAATGTTTCATGGAATTGGTTACGTGATATCTTCACTCCAAAATTCCTTTGCAATCAAAGTTTCACAAAAAATTATTCTTCATTAAAAGAAACTTATTTTGTTATTAACCATTAGTATTACTAAATCTTCAATTAACTCTTTGGTGCAACAGCTTCTGTAAAAATTTTTTTTCATATTAATAGTACAATCTAAATTTGGCTTGGACTATAAAAAAAGTTGGAAAATTAGTTTTTAATTTAAATATTTTATTGATAAAATCTTATATATTTAATTTATTATTAAAATTTACATTAAGAAACAGTAGTCATTCATTTATGTATTGTTTGATAGTGTTACAAATATAAGATCTAATAAATTGATGGAAAAATATAATTTTTAACCTTAGAAAAGGATATTAAATAATTTTCACTTATTAAACTTCAAATAAGTTTAACTAATATTCAAAAGGTATTAATAGAAATTAGCACTACCCCGAGAAATTGTGTGAAATATTTTCATAGACCAGGCCAAGGTTTGTGAAACTTATAATTAGGCAAATTTATGTCATTTTCCTTTATAAAAAATAAATAGGAGCCGGATGACAACTTGTACAAAATATATTATATGGGCTAGGCCAGAATAATAACTACAGGCAGAAAGACCCGATAGAAAATTTACATAGGCCAGGTCGGGCTGACCTCTAATTTAGTAAAATGTGATTTGTAATTGATAGATTGATAATTATTATGTTTAGCTCAAAAGAAAAAAAAAGATTTAAATTCACAAATTTCTACAGTTTAGGGTGCCTCTTTTGGGTATGTATTTTTACAATAAACATGAGATATTACATAAGTATAAGTAATAGTGTGGTCAATATATTAAGATATCGTAGGAAGCATGGCGAAAAAAATGGTATTAGTGCTTCTCTGATTTAAGCCATTGTTTATAATATACATGAAAAATTTAATACATGGGATTAAAAAAACTTTGATCTCGATGAAATCGGGTCGTCCTAGAGCTATCAAATCGATATAGTTTCTAATATCCTCCTCGAACCTATTAACATAATCTTCTAACACATATTTTTCCTTATCTTTTATGGCATTGTTGCTATCTAAATCAGTTAAATCGATTAGATAATCTTTGGCGTTAAAATTCCATTTTTTGACAAGGGTCATCCTATAAACAGTTCTAGTTAGACCTTTTCGTTTTATATTTAAAGATAGGAAAAAAAATTGAAACAACAAATGTTTAACAAAATAATATGAATAATTCACACAATATTCTCAAATAAATAAAGGTTAATATAAAAATTTACCTTTGAAATCAGAAACAGCTTTTAGGCTTGCTATAAATCGTTCCCAAAAATCTTTGTGAAGTGGTCTATCAATTTTTTTCAGGCTTTCTCTGTCGTGAGCATCTATGCTCACGTACAATTGTGTAACAGGGTCTAAATTTCTTTTAAATAAATTTTTTTTTTAAAAAAATAAATTATTATTAAAGTATATCTTCTTTATTATACCAATTTTTTATAAATTCAAAATTATGATCCTCTGAGAAACATGAATCTAGATCGGACAACTAAAGGTCGTGATTAGTTATGTAAGAGAATAAATAGATCAAATAGAAGAAATTTACAAATAGTAATCAAGTGATAAATTAACTAATTTCTACTTTTAAAGCTTCCATTTTTCTCTTCGATAAATAAAATTATGAATAATATAATAAAGGTATAATATTCCATTTACTTCAATATTAAAACAAGAAAAATTTAAAAATTATAGCATCTTTTTAACCTCATGTATATTTTTAAATAGCACTTTTCACAAGTCAATCGTTATCAATTTTAGAGTCAAAAAATGCTTATTAAAGCTAAAATCATCAATTTGCTTAAAAGAAAGACTATTAGATATAGGCTACAACTATAATAAATTAAGGTAATTTAAAATTTTTTATACATAATTTGATCGGGAAACTGAGCGTTAGTAACGAGAAAAGTAGAAATTCCGGCTCTATGTAAAAGTTGGACGTAGTTATTTATTTTGGGATACATTATGGGTTCTCCCACGAGCGATAAGGCGCAATGCCTAGGCGTAAGAGCTAGGTTTAGCCTTTCGGGAATTACCCCTGGCACTCCCTTGAACTGCTTTATCATAGCTAAACAGAAAAAGTATGAAATAAAAAATTAACATTAAATAAATCGAACGAAGGCGAATGAAAAAATGCTACCGGTATTATTTATTATAGTTATAGATTTTTAACTATTAAACCTACTTTTTATTAGATTAAGCTTCTAAACAGCGATATATCAAAACAAAATGTCAAAAAGTGAGTTCTTAAAACTGGCCTTTTGAAAATGTTTTGTCATAAGCTGTTTTTCTAATTCATTAATGGCCCTCCCATTAGAAATATTACATAAAATATAAGTTTTGAGTTAATCCTTATAAGAACCGGTTTTAAACTAATTATATTATCTAAAAAAAATTATAAAAATATTTTCAAAATAGGGATTTATTGTTACTTTAAAAATTAAAACTAAAAGAAATGATATGACAAATTCAGCATTATGATAATTATAATGATTATAAAAATATAACAGGTTTAAATTTAATAAAAAAAATAAAAAATAGAAGGTTTAATTACTAGAAATAATAATGATAAATAAAATATAATTAAAAATATTTCTTTTTCTAAAACAATATTGAACCAAGGATTGATAAAAAGTTTCATCTATATCCAGCAGAGTTGTTAAAAGAT
Source organism: Gordionus sp. m RMFG-2023 (assembly GCF_954871325.1). NCBI lineage: Eukaryota > Metazoa > Nematomorpha > Gordioida > Chordodea > Parachordodidae > Gordionus > Gordionus sp. m RMFG-2023. The sequence goes on along the minus strand of NC_088777.1, from coordinate 37,242,211 downwards.
ACTTTTTAAATGGATCTAGATGCAGATACAGATACATAGTCTCAAAAGTTATCTAGATACAGATACAGATACAGCGTCTAAAAAGTTATCAAGATACAGATACAATTTTTAAATGTATCTGTATACAGATACATTTTTTTATGCTCTTATAGGTTTGCATAAACCTTATTATATTGTGAAAATTCATGAAATGAGCTAAAAATTTATTGACGTGATATAACATTTATCAGAATATAACTAAAATTATAATTTTAATATAATATATGAAAATATATGATTAAATAATTATTAGATTTCAGTAATAAAATATTTTCAAAATTTTGATCATTTAGGCATCCTCGTTTATCTGTGAAGACATTTTTAGCAACACTAAATAGTCTTTCCACAGGGGCGCTTGAAGGAATTGTAGTGTTATATTTAATAAATAACAATTTTATATCAGTTCTTTAAAAATGCTAAAATCTCTACATTTATTTTTGAAAAAGTTATTTAAAATTTGTTGATTATCAAAATTTAAATCATTATTAGAAATTATATTTGCTGTAGGGTACTGAAAAAAATCTGAAATTAAATTATTTGTTTTTTTTGGCAGGTTATTTGCTTGCAGCCAGTTGATGACTTTGATAATTTACCAGCTAATCTTTGTATCAATTGTTTTCTTTTATAATGGCTGCATGCCATCTATAATAAAAGCAATAATTAAATCATCTAAAGTACCTTGAGTTAAAGTCAGTCTTTTAGCAAAAATATTATTGGAGGATGAGCCTTGCCAATATTTTCTTTAGTATTTTATTTTCCTTCCCCTTTTTTATTTTTGTTAACAAGGTTGGATATTTTCTCTTAAAATTTTAATTAGAATTTTAAATATATAATATCTATACCCTTATGTGCTTCACGATATTGCACGTTGAAGTCATACTGAGGGATATTTTTGTATTTTTAGGTAGACACGGCAAACCTATTACCATCAGAGAATTTTTTGTTTTCTTTGTTTTGAGATATTATTTTAAAATATGCTCAATTTGGCCATGGTAAAGTAATAGAACTTGTTGCTTCCTCTTCTTCATCGATATAGATCTAAATAAATATATAAACTTAAAAATTTAGTTATAAAATAAAATTTACCATTTCCATATTGTAATATTAAAATTTGTATGGTTTATTGATAAACTCGGACATAATATTTAAATTAATGAATATTTATATATATTTTTTATATATAAGTTTTAATATTTTATGTATATATAATTCTTTATTATAGTATTAATAAATATTAATATATATTTTTATTTATAATAAAAAAAGGGGTATATAAAATGTATCTTAAAAAGTATCTAAAAACAGATACAGATACCTCTAAAAAAATATCTAGATACAGATACAGATACCTTTCTAAAAAATCTATCTTGATACAGATACAGATACTACATTTTTATATCTAGATACAGTATCTAGATACTTGTATCTAGATACTTTAACAACTCTGATATCCAGTCTAAAACCAATGTTCTGGAGGAGATGAAATACTCTACCATTCCTTTAATAAATAACTATATTAACCGTATGTGGATGTGATAACGAGAAAGAAAATTAGTTACTTTTATGAAATAACAATTTATCGATTTAGCAAGTGATTTATTGTACTATTATAATATAGATAATATATTTGGACACTGAAAATTCTGATCCTAGACAGAAACTTTAAATAAATTAATTGAAAGAAAAAATAATAATGAAGCATGTCTCCAGTTAATCAATGACAAATTATTAGTAGGTATAAGTAAGGGCAAACTAATCAACACATTCATATTTCAATTTAGTATCAAAAAGGCTAAGAAATTGAGGAAAGTTGATTATGATAATAACTAGTGTTAATAATTGATAATCAATTTATTATTTTTAAAATTTTTTTAAATAAAATCCTAATAAATAAATAATTTTACATTTGTGTTGCGCGATAATCTCGTTAAAAATAAAGTCAGGCTCGTCCATTTGCCATTTCCACTCTGTGCCCACGGGATTAGAATGATGTCTTTTAAGGGAGGTGTAAAAGTTTTATGCATGTAATATATATACTATATTCCTAATCAGTGTAATTTTAATCATTTTTAAATACCCATATTTTGATCTAAATATTTCCAAGTATCCACACTTAAAATATGTGAAGAAAAAAAATGAAATAAATATCGTATTTGAACAAATTATAATCGATGAAAAATTTTGAGTACACAAAAATTAATTAAAATGAAAAGCTTTAACAAAGAAAAGAATAGATTTTATTGTCAATCAAAGTTTTTAAAAAAATACTGAAATGGAAAATAATTTCTTAAAAATTGGTTCCTCTAATAAAATGATTATACCACTAAATATGGTCCTAATAAATAATTATATAACTGATGGCGAATTAACTAATGTCTTTTAAAATATAAGCATGAGGGGGGGGGGATCTTAATGAAATCAACTTATGCATTTTTGGAAACGTTTTTTAATAACCTTCTTCTACCGCTTTGAGGCTTTTGAGAGCAATTATTCTATTTTCGCTAGATACTTCTTTTGATGCCATTAAATTTTTAAATTAAAATTAACTTCAAAAAATTTTTGAAAAGAAAATCATGCGGAGACGATATCCAAAGCATACCTCCAACAAAAAACGCATTTATTAGCGCAGGCGAGGCTGGGTGTAGACTCAACACATCTGGAAGAATCTATCCCATAAAATGAGTGTTTGTAACAACCGCCTCTCCCCCTAAGAGCCGATTTGGTCCATCTACAAAGCTTGACCCCGGAATGAGTACCTACTATCCTGTAACCTTTCATTGAAAAAAAATCAATACCAAACAAAAATAGCGATAAGTATGAATAAAAAAATAAGTAAAGTATAACTGGTATAACGCGCAATATCAATTTAATTTAAGGTGAACTTTTTTATACCATTATTAATCTGAAGCAGATTAAAAGTCTAATGAGTAGTAGGAATAATAGGGATAAAACTATGATTGCCTTATAACTTCTAAAAATCTATTTATTGAACTTTGACCTACATTAGATATTAAAGATATGTTCATTCCATGTCAAATCGATCAAAGACAACTCTTTCCATTTTTACTAAATTTAGTATGCAAAAAGGTTAACAAAACATATTTTTGCTAGCTGCTATATTTTTGGGAATATCAGGGGTAGAAGAATAAATGTTTTCATGTGTGTCGATTTTCATTTAATAAATAATTGATTGAAAACTACAAGCTTTAATAAAATTTAAATACTACTTGCTACTTTTAGAAAATAAATTTAAAAAATATTTAAAAAATTTTTTGGACATTTTCTGCCCAAAGCAATTTTTAAGAACTTTATATAGAAAAATTGGTAGTTCCGATTTCAATAAAAATTAAAAAACCATACTTTTACAATTCCTTGTGAATACGAGAAAAAATTAAAGATGAGCTTTTAAGACATTAAGCAAAATCAATAATAACTAGTAAAGAATGAGATATTTTTTATATTGTAGATGGAGTATCATATTTTTCCTTGTTTAAAATTAATTGTTTATATTTTAAAAATTCAATTTTTTATTAAAATTCATATTCAAATATAAAATATTATTGAAAAATTAACATTATAATATAGAGAAAATAAAATATGTCATATATCAGTTTAAGTTAAAAAAAAAAGATTGATAAAAATGTATATTTTTATAAAAAGAAAAAAAACATTTTTTTAAAAAAAGAAAAATATCAAATGGGGAGGTCGGGCCTATTTGATAATTTGATCTAATTACAGATAGGCGATTTTCTGCTTGAGTTTGTAAAATGGAGAAAAGTATGATTTTTTTATTGATTTGGATATTATTTTGAATAGATCTAAAGTCGCTTGTCCAAAAGAGCAGGTTGATGTAGCTGCTATGGAAACAAAGTGGTTATCACACATTAGGTGTGAGTATTTTATATTTTTTAGAGATTCGGCTCTGTTAAGGGGATCATGGGAATTATTAGATGGAGCCATGGGATCAATGCAGGTAAAATCCCATATTAAATGCTTTCCCATAAAAAAAGGTAAGACGGTTTTGTCAGGGCGTTTTTTATCGAAAAGGGATGTAGGTTCTAAAATACAGGGAAAATTGGCTTTATTTAAAAAAGAAGCTATTATTGCATTTATTTTATCATGTCGGCTGATTTTTGATATAAATTTACAGTGGAGAGCGTGTCTCCCATACGCGTCTGCCGATTGATTGCATTTAATGCAAATATAATGGTTTAGGAAAGGTACGCCCAAGCGTAAATTGATTGCATAACGAAAAGCGTCGTTATCTATTAGCTGATTATTTAAAATGCTAAGATATGAATCTAAACATTCATGGCCAGAGTTGTTGAAATTAAGAGATCTTAGGAGGGATTTACATTGATGATCATCGCTCAAGTTGAGGTAAGCTAAGGAACGAGATTCCAATCCTTGATCCCAATCTTTTTGTTTCGTTGAATATGGTAGGGCTGTGTTTGGTAAGACATTATTATTCTAACAACGTAAGGTTTCATCTAATAAATTATCTTTATCGATGGTAATAATTTGCGAGGTAATATTTTTTACTGATAAGGTTGATGAGATGAAGGAAACAAGGGCTATACTTAATGCAGATCTTAGGCCTAGTCCTCCGGATTTACAAGGGAGAGTTGCTTGAAGCAGCCATGAAAAGAATTTCAAAAGAGAAGGCACCAGAAGTTTTTAAACAATACTAGATTTGTGGTATTAAAAGGGCATTTTTGAGAATGTAATATGCATGATGGATGGGTAATTTTGTGGAATAGCGATTGAAGGTGATTATTAAAAATTAAAAACTCCCTCTGCACCTCCCAATGGGGCTCCTAATATACTGTATTCTTGTAAGGGTGTCCGTCTAAAGTTACCTAATATGGTGTCTGTTGGAGGCGGAGAAGGATAAATTTCGCTTTTATTTATATTTAAGGATAAATTAAGTTCATCAAAGTGTTTGTTGATTATATCTAGACAATTTTGGATTGAAGAAATGGTCCCCGATATAGTATAATCGTCAAGGTACCAAACGTGTAGATTAAGTTTGCATAAAGAGCAATATATATCACTTATTACTAGCTGATAGTCCTTTAAGAATGACGAGGAATGAATCTTCCTTTATTCATTGATGGTTTGAATAATAAATTTTACCTTTATTTGATGATGGATGAATCAGAAATTTTCCCATTTTATGAGATGTGATTCAGAAATTTATATCTATTTAGGGGGTTCTCTAAAATTTTTCATTATTTTTGATAAAATATATTTATATATATTTAGTAAATTTAATTTAAGTGCACAATAAATAATCTTAAAATAAATTTTTGTTCATTTATATTTGTAATTTATAATCTAAAAAATATATTCTTGCTAGAAGAGAGTTTTGTGGGGCAAAGTTAAATCGAAAATATGTAATGCAAAACTCATCTAGCAGGAATGTATTTCTTAGATTATAAATTACAAATAAATTTAGTTTAAAAGATTTTATATTGTGCACATAAATTAAAATTACAAAATATATAATTCATTAACATTATTTAAAAAAGAGAATTTTAAAATAACCCTTATCTATATAAATCTGAATAACACCTCATAAGATAGGAAAATTTCTGATTCAACCATCATCATATAAAGATGAAATTCATTCACCCATCACTGAATAAAAAAGAAAATTCTGATTAGCCATAATTGTTAATGGGCTTATCAGCTAGTAACTTATATTTTTAAAATGGGTCTTAAAAGATCCCTAAAATATATGCAAACTTAAGGCAAGGTCACATAAGGCATAATTTTTTTTGTTATTTATGCCAAAATAATCCTGGATTAATATTTCCTCCATATATATACTTCACGATGGCTTTATTTATTTCCTTGTGTCCAACAATTTTTGAAGCATTAAAATCAAAATTTCTTTCAATTAACAATTCAGCGATTATCAGTTGTAAGAAAATTATTTGATAATTTAAACATTGATACAGTGAAAATCTAAAATCTAAATTCTTTCTTTTTATTATCAATCAATAAAAGTAGTTATACAGTATTTTAAATTTAGAACTGCACAGCTCAGCCTGAAAGCTGCTGGGCTGGGCTAAAAAAAATTAAGAGCCGAGCAGCTCATGCAAAATATTTTGTTGAATTTCGGATATAAAATTTAATTATATTTTCTTTAAATATTTTTAGATAATGGCCCGAGGCACAAAGTTAACTATATATATATATATATCTATTAATTTTTTTACTTTTTATAGTTTTATTTTGTGCCCAGACTACCCTATAAAATTTAAGCCAGGCATGAGGGCTGCACGGTGCATGTTTCTAAGGCTTAAAAGATGGCATAAATAATCCAATTGATTGATAATAGAAAGAAATTAATCAATAAAGGAACTGTCCCATATTTCTATGTTAAGAATCTTCACAACGCGATTCAAAACCTAACCCCCTGCACTCCAAAGCCATATTCATTGGCCAGGCATCGAAATATTGTGATAGAACCCTTTAATCCTATATTATTTAAAATATCTTATAGGAACATTAGTAATCCTTCAAACAAATAAAATATGTCATGTAATTTAACTAGTTTTTATCGATTTTACTTATGATATCGTAAAGACTTTTCTACAATTTTTTGTTGTAATTACATAGAATGGTAATAATAATATCTGTTTAAAATCTTATTATAACCGTAGTGACGCATGAAATTTTCATATATTATCGTATGCAAAGGAAAGTATACGCTTTATTTTAATGTTTATTATTTACAAGCGTGTTTTTAATTAGTCATTAATTAAATTAAAACCGATACACATAAAAAAATCTCATTATTTAAGATTCTACCTCTGGCTCCAAAATTATAACTAGGAGGCTAAAATTGTGCCCAAATATAGGTTACCCGAACCTTAGTGTATGTAAATTTGATCGTGATATTTGACATGGAAGGCCTTAATACGAGTCTTTATGTCAATTTAACTTTGAATTGAATATGAAGAAAAAGAAAGGATGAAATATTAAAGAAAACAAATAAAAACAGTTATGTATTTATTATTTTATTGTGATATTTATATTTATATATAACGATTTTATAAACAAATAATAATTAATATTATTTTTTAGTAATTTATTATTGTATTATTATGAAAGTTTGAAATAAAAAATGATAATCTTAAGAAATATAAAATAATTATCAAAAATAAGTCTAAAAGAAAAATAGACTTATAAAAATGATCATTTAATTTCTTTTAAAATGTTATAAGTGTCAAACTCAATAAAAAAGATATTTAAAAAAAACAGTCTTACCACCAAAAATTGTTTAAATATAAAGATAAGATTTCACAAAAGTAACCTTGCTTAGTGAGGCGTGATTTAGCTTCGGGAGTTAACATAGGTTTCATCTCAGCATACGGATTAGAGAGGTTTTTATCTAATTCAGCCTTAGATGAGTTTATTTTCAGGGTACTATTGACATCCGTCTAAGTTGAAAGTGCGAGATAATTTTATTTTAAAAAAAAGGTAAGACAGGTGTTGAGTAGGCTAGAATAATCTCTGATGTTTGTATAAATCAGCATAAATATAGTTTGGCCACAAAATCAGAATTAGTTAGGTAGATTAGTGATAGATAAGAATTTAAATTGTATAATAAAAAAAAGGGAGGTATTAACTAATATGGGAACTAGATTTGGATAGATAGATACAGTAAAACTTAGTTATAGTCAAAGCCCAGGGGAACCTGAAATTTAGTTAACTATAGCGAAAGTTAATTATATCCGATTATCCAATATAAATTCTATCATAAAGTATACAATGTATAATTTAATTAATAATCCTTTCATTAATTGAATAGTTAATTAATTAATAAATATTATTTATAATTATTATATTAAAAAAATTAAATGTAAATAATTAGTTAGTAAAGAGTTAAGAAGGTTAACCGAATAATTTAACATTACCTCAGATAGAATTCTTGGTTGGACTTTCAAATTTGATTAAGAATAACGAAAGTTTATTATAGAGGTTTATTGTATATCAAATCCAGATAGCAAATATAAGATTAATAAGAAATGTGCAAACCCTTTTTATATTATAAAGGTTATTGTTTCTTTAAACTCCTTACTTTCCCTCTTTAATTTTTATTGTGAGATATTTTGTCCTACCTTTGAAGATGATTTTTGAATTTTTTCCAACATAGATCCCATATCTTCCAGATCGGTCAAAAACTCCTTCTGGGAACTTATGTTGATGGGTGATTTGCAAGACATCGTCTTACCATTTAACGTATCTATCTTTTGGTGGTTGACGTGGCTAACGGAACTTTTATAATTTATTTTGAAGAACTTTTTGTTATTTTCACCTTTGGAAGAATGGGATTTGGCTGTTTATTTTTTTTAAAAAAATAATATTTTGAGAGTATAAGAAAATATTTATAGTAGTGTAGTGTGTGTATATATATATCAAAGATCTCCTGCCCGGCCCTAGACACGGCCTATTTTTAAATACACGGGTCGGGCCGTATATTTTAAAATCGAATATTTTAAATTGTCATTATTAGCTATAAAAATTAAAAAATATATTTTAAAAATATCAGGGCTGTGCCGTGCAAATGGTACCTCTGAAGGTCTCTGATATATATATATGTTAGCGGCAATGTGAAAATTCCGGCAATGTATACATTGCCGGAATTTTTTCGGCAATGTGAGGTAGTGGTAGGCAATGTAAATGTGAGATTTCGGCAATGTTATTTTTGTAATATTATATTATTAATAATTTTGTTTTTATTATTAATAATTTTTTTAAGATTAAAATTTTATTTGATAATTTATATTATTTTTTTAGATATAATAATATGTTTTTTAAATATATTATTTGATTGATATTTTTTTTTAAATATATTGAAATATATTATAATATATTTTAATTTGTTATATTAATTTTTTATATATTTTTTGATTGATATTTTTTATTATAATGGTTTTTTATGTTTTTTATTATAATGGTTTTTTATGTATTTATTTTTCAGGTAAATTTTTTCTTGATATATTTTTTTTTATTTTTTGCTAAATATTTTTTGTGTTATATTATTTTTTTAAATATATTTTTTAATTGATATTTTTTTTAAAATAATTTTAGATATAATATTTTAATTTGTTATATTTTTTTGTATATTTTTTGATTGATATTTTTTTTAAAATAATTTTAGATAATATATTTTAATTTGTTATATTATTTTTTTATATATTTTTTGATTGATATTTTTTAATATAATGGTTTTTAATGTATTTATTTTTCACGTAAATTATTTCTTGATATATTTTTTGATATCTAAATTTTTTTTTATTTTTTGTTATATTATTTTTTTAAATATATTTTTTGATTGATATTTTTTTTAAAATAATTTTTAGATAATATATTTTAATTTGTTATATTATTTTTTTATATATTTTTTGATTGATATTTTTTAATATAATGGTTTTTTTATGTATTTATTTTTCACGTAAATTTTTTTTTGATATATTTTTTGATAGCTAAATTTTTTTTTATTTGTGTTATTATTATTTATTTAAATATATTTTTTGATTGATATTTTTTTTAGAGATAAGATATTTTAATTTGTCATAATTTTTTTAAATATATTTTTTGATTGATATTTTTTTAAAATGATTTTTATATAATTTATTTTTAACGTAATTTTTTCTATTTTATATCTTTTGATTCCTAATTTTATAGGTAAAAGTGACAAAAGGTATAATCGTAATTTTTGAAATTTTTTAAGTTTTTAAAAGCAATTTTCAGTGAAGATATATTATAGAAAAGTGACAATTGTCATAATTGTTATTATTGAACATTTTTTAGTTTTTTTAAAGTAAATAGGTAAAAATATGTTTAGTAAAAATGTTAAATTAATATTTCAGTGAAGATGTACTATGGAAAAGTGACAATTGTCATAATCGTTATTTTTGAACATTTTTTAGTTTTTTTAAAGTAAATAGGTAAAAATATGTTTTGTAAAAATGTTAAATTAATATTTCAGTGAAGATGTACTATGGAAAAGTGACAATTGTCATAATCGTTATTTTTGAACTTTTTTGATTTTTTTTAAAGTAAATAGATAAAATTATGTTTTGTAAAAATGTTAAATTAATATTTCAGTGAAGATGTACTATGGAAAAGTGACAATTGTCATAATCGTTATTTTTGAACATTTTTTAGTTTTTTTAAAGTAAATAGGTAAAAATATGTTTTGTAAAAATGTTAAATTAATATTTCAGTGAAGATGTACTATGGAAAAGTGACAATTGTCATAATCGTTATTTTTGAACATTTTTTAGTTTTTTTAAAGTAAATAGTTAAAATTATGTTTTGTAAAAATGTTAAATTAAAATTTCAGTGAAGATGTACTATGGAAAAGTGACAATTGTCATAATCGTTATTTTTGAACATTTTTTAGTTTTTTTAAAGTAAATAGGTAAAAATATGTTTTGTAAAAATGTTAAATTAATATTTCAGTGAAGATGTATTATGGAAAAGTGACAATTGTCATAATCGTTATTTTTGAACATTTTTTAGTTTTTTTAAAGTAAATAGGTAAAAATATGTTTTGTAAAAATGTTAAATTAATATTTCAGTGAAGATGTACTATGGAAAAGTGACAATTGTCATAATCGTTATTTTTGAACTTTTTTGATTTTTTTTAAAGTAAATAGTTAAATTATGTTTTGTAAAAATGTTAAATTAATATTTCACTGAAGATGTACTATGGAAAAGTGACAATTGTCATAATCCTTATTTTTGAACATTTTTTAGTTTTTTTAAAGTAAATAGGTAAAAATATGTTTTGTAAACGTGTTAAATTAAAATTTCAGTTTAGATATGTTTTATATTATATAGACACTAACAGGAAGATTAACATTAAAATTCCTAAATTCGCTATTATTTATATATTGAAAATTAAAGATGAATTATTTTCCTGCAAATCGTCAATGCCTTGATTTGATTAATCTCGAGATTTCAGCATGAATACATTAATGACCTCAAATGATAAAAAATTTTACTATTACGATTACACCTTAATCTTCATAGCAGCCGGAAATGTTTTTTAACATAATTTATAATAGTAGACCGATGTATAAATAAAATATTTTTAGGATTAATTTATTTTTTCCTAAAATATTAACTGCGAAATATTTAAATATGAATCCTGCATCGGTTATTTGTATATCAACTAACTATAATATCTTTGACTTATTTATTTCAATTCTGTGAGTAAATATATTTTAAATATTTATTCACTTTAGTGAACTATCTAAAATTACAAGTTAGAGCTATTGAGATGTATATCTATCACTAAATACATTTTCATGAATATATTTATAAACGAAATAAATTTTAGCAATTAACTATGTTGCAATATAGCGAACATTAAATACTATTAGCCCTTATATTTATTACTAAGATTATGCGTCAAACATTTTAAATTCATCTGAAATTTTAATTTAACATTTTTACAAAACATAATTTTAACTATTTACTTAAAAAAAACTAAAAAATGTTCAAAAATAACGATTATGACAATTGTCACTTTTCCATAGTACATCTACACTGAAATATTAATATAACACGTTTACTAAACATATTTTTACCTATTTACTTTAAAAAAACTAAAAAATGTATAAAAATAACGATTATGACAATTGTCACTTTTCCATAACATCTTCACTGAAATATTAATTTAACATTTTTACAAAACATATTTTTACCTATTTACTTTAAAAAAACTAAAAAATGTTCAAAAATAACGATTATGACAATTGTCACTTTTCCATAATACATCTTCACTGAAATATTAATTTAACATTTTTACAAAACATATTTTTACCTATTTACTTTAAAAAAACTAAAAAATGTTCAAAAATAACGATTATGACAATTGTCACTTTTCCATAGTACATATTCACTGAAATTTTAATTTAACATTTTTACAAAACATAATTTTAACTATTTACTTTAAAAAAACTAAAAAATGTTCAAAAATAACGATTATGACAATTGTCACTTTTCCATAGTACATCTTCACTGAAATATTAATTTAACATTTTTACAAAACATATTTTTACCTATTTACTTTAAAAAAACTAAAAAATGTTCAAAAATAACGATTATGACAATTGTCACTTTTCCATAGTACATCTTCACTGAAATATTAATTTAACATTTTTACAAAACATAATTTTAACTATTTACTTTAAAAAAACTAAAAAATGTTCAAAAATAACGATTATGACAATTGTCACTTTTCCATAGTACATCTTCACTAAAATATTAATTTAACATTTTTACAAAACATATTTTTACCTATTTACTTTAAAAAAACTAAAAAATGTTCAAAAATAACGATTATGACAATTGTCACTTTTCCATAGTACATCTTCACTGAAATATTAATTTAACATTTTTACAAAACATAATTTTAACTATTTACTTTAAAAAAAATCAAAAAAGTTCAAAAATAACGATTATGACAATTGTCACTTTTCCATAGTACATCTTCACTGAAATATTAATTTAACATTTTAACAAAACATATTTTTACCTATTTACTTTTAAAAAAACTAAAAAATGTTCAAAAATAACGATTATGACAATTGTCACTTTTCCATAGTACATCTTCACTGAAATATTAATTTAACATTTTTACAAAACATATTTTTACCTATTTACTTTAAAAAAACTAAAAAATGTTCAAAAATAACAATTATGACAATTGTCACTTTTCTATAATACATCTTCACTGAAAATTGCTTTTAAAAACTTAAAAAAGTTCAAAAATTACGATTATACCTTTTGTCACTTTTACCTATAAAATTAGGAATCAAAAGATTAAAAATTACGTTAAAAATAAATTATATAAAAATCATTTAAAAAAAATATCAATCAAAAAATATATTTAAAAAATTATGACAAATTAAAATATCTTATCTCTAAAAAAAAATATCAATCAAAAAATATATTTAAATAAATAATAATAACACAAATAAAAAAGAAATTTAGCTATCAAAAAATATATCAAGAAAAAATTTACGTGAAAAATAAATACATAAAAAACCATTATAATAAAAAATATCAGTCAAAAAATATATATAAAAATAATATAACAAATTAAAATATATTTTCTAAAAATTATCTTAAAAAAAATATCAATCAAAAAATATATTTAAAAAAATAATATAACACAAAAAATTAAAAAAAATTTAGCTATCAAAAAATATATCAAGATAAAATTTACGTGAAAAATAAATACATAAAAAACCATTATAATAAAAATATCAATCAAAAAATATATAAAAAAATAATATAACAAATTAAAATATATTATCTAAAAATTATTTTAAAAAAAATATCAATCAAAAAAAAATAAAATAATATAACAAATTAAAATATATTACCTCTAAAGTTTTATTTAAAAAATAATATAAACCAAAAAACAAAAAAAAATTAGCTATCAAAAAAAATCTACGTAAAAAATAAATATATCAATCAAAAAAAATATGTAAAAAATAATATAACAAATTATAATATATTATTTCAATATACTTAAAAAAAAATATCAAAAAAAATATATTATATATTACCTCTAAAGTTTTATTTAAAAAATAATATAAACCAAAAACAAAAAAAAATTATCTATCAAAAAAAATCTACGTCAAAAATAAATATTTAAAAAAGTAATTATATTAAAAAAAATATATAAAAAAAATTATATTTAAAAAAAAAATATCAATCAAAAAAAATATATAAAAAAATAATTATATTAAAATAAAATATCTATCAAAAAAAATATGTAAAAAAATATATAACAAATTATAATATATTATAATATATTAAAAAAAAATATCAATCAAAAAATATATTTAAAAAGATAATATAACAAATTAAAATATTATATCAAAAAATAAATTAATATTAAATAAATAATAAATTAATATTAAATAAATAATAAATTAATATTAAATAAATAATAAATTAATCTTAAATAAATAATAAATTTATAAATTTGTAAAATACACATTGCCTAAAATAACCAGGCAATGTTCACATTGCCGAATCTCACATTTACATTGCCTACCACTACCTCACATTGCCGCTAACATATATATATAAGAAGAGAAAATATTTAATGATTAGGTTTGTATAAATAGGCAGGTAAGTCAATCAAAAAAAAGTTGATTTTCAACCCGATCCCCTTCAAAATTAGTTTTGTTTTAAATTGCAGTAAATTTAACTACCAATTAACCCAAAAAATTATCACCAAACTTCGTAATCCGCACATTCACTGAAATATTACCCCTTAAAGTTCGGGAAAATGAGACAGTTATAAATTTCATAATGAATATAATAAATAAACCCTAGTTTAGCTAATAATATATATTAATTATATGGAAAATATTAATTATTAAGGTAACATAATCCATTTTAGATAAATTAAGAAAGATTAAGCAATGAACTCATATATACATGCTCGTTTTTAGTATTAAAATTTGTACAAATTTAATTTTATCTCTATTTATAAAAGATTTCCGGGGAAAAAATTGTAATTTCTAACTTCCAATTTCGGTAAAACATAAGATACTTTTTCACAAAAATGTGTGATTCCGCCCTTTAAGGACGCTTATCTTTGTATATGCAGAGTTGGGTGTTAAATTTCTCTCTCTTTTAATTTCATAAAATAAAATATATATTGAATCTTTGTTAGATATGAATATTCACTATAATATTTAAAGGTGAATTCTCAAAAATAAAACCCAATTAAGAAACAAATATTCCATAAAATGAGTATTAGATTTTTTAAAGACAATTAATATAAGAAAAACCATTATAAATGACGCTGTATGTCAAAACATCGTTTATTTTTGATTGGGGAATTGTAACTTCAGCTTCAGATTGATTGCAAATTATATCGATCAGTGATTCATTCCATTTGGAGAAATCATCTTTCAAATCTTATAAGAAAAGTTTGAAATTGAAAAAAAAAATAATTGCACATAATATTAAACTAAATAAAGTTTAAATACTGTAAATCTCTTTATCAAATATAAAATTAAACTTATGTATTTATTTTTTAAAGTTCAGGAAGTTTAAAATATATATAAAATCCGGTAATGAGAATGTTTAGGTTTAAGTGTAAAAGTTATTAATTAATTAACATTATATAATTTTTCAAGTTCATAGTTAAAAAAAATGTAAGAATTCATTAGTGATTTGAATTTTAAGTGTATTGAGTTATATGGGAGTGAGGAAGAGATTGTTCATAAAAAGCAAAGTAGGGGTTCGAACTAATATATGTAAAAGTCATGGGTAAGGAATCATGTGCTTAGAATCTATCAAGGTTCATGATGCTTTTTAAACTTTTTATAAAATAAAAAATATGTTATAAAAAAGTTAAAGATGTGATTTGATTGGTTTAAAAAAAAGGAAATAATATAGTGCTTAGTAACTTGCCAGGAAAAAAGAAAATGCCTAAATTTTAAAACTTACATTTAAATTAAGACATTTAAACAAGCTTCAGTAAATTAATAAAGATAAGATGGGGTCTTTGATCGGTTATTGCCACTTTCAGGGGGGGGGGGGGTATATTATTTTATTTCTTTTATGTTATTTTTTTAAAAATTAATATATCATTTTTTATTTAAGATATTTTAAAAAAGTTTTTTCTACAAAATTTTTTGCATTTTTAATTTTTTTTGGTAGATGAAACTTTAATTTGTTTTGGTGATAATACTATAATTAAAGGAGGAATAATTTTATATTTAAGATTTTTTATAAAGTTTTTTCTACAAAATTTTTTGCATTTTTAATTTTTTATTTTTTTTGGTGATTGATAATATAAAGGAAAATTAATATATCATTTTTTAAGATATTTTAAAAACTTTTTTCTACAAAATTTTTTGCATTTTAAATTTTTCTTGGTAGATGAAACTTTGCATATTAAATTTTTTTTGGTGATAATACTATTATTAAAGGAAGATTCCACAAGTAAAGATATATTTAGCAACTTTAGGAAAATTACTTTTTTTTGTTGATAATGCCTACAAAGTTTTTAAAGGGGGCATAGGGGTAAGGTAAAGTAGATGAAACTTTGAATTTTAATTTTTTTTTGGTGATAATTCTACAATTAAAGGAAGATCTTATAAATAAATAAAATTTTAAGACTAGTTATTAAAGAACCAAATTATTTTTAGCCTTTATACAATTTTAAGTGCTTCGAAGGAATTAGATTATGAGAGGAATGCAATTTCTAGATTGTTGTTGTAGCACTTAGAAATATTTCATTTGTTTCCCGACATATGCCATCGATGATCCATATAGCCTCGGAGATTAAATGCCGACCACGATTATATTTACGCTTCTACACATGAGTTTCGTCAATTTAGATAACGCCGCCGCCCCCTCCTTGATCTTTGAATGATTCGAAGCTATATGGAACACACATACCTTGCAAAATTTTTTCCACCTACATAAGTGAAATAAAAAACCATATTTTACTTTAAATTACCATCTAGAAATTGCATTCCTATCATAATCTAATTCCTTCGAAGCACTTAAAATTGTATAACGGCCTAATAATTTGGTTCTTTAATATTTTTTAAAGACACGAGTCTTAAAATTTTATTTATTTATGAGATCTTCCTTTAATTATTGATAACCAAAAAATTCTTAAATGCAAAGTTTCATCTACCAAAAATTTACCTTACCCCTAATGCCCTCTTTAAAAACTTTGTTGGCATTATCAACAAAAAAAAGTAATTTTCCTAAAGTTGATAAATATTTTTTTATTTATGGGATCTTCCTTTAATTATAGTATTATCACCAAAAAATAATTTAAAATGCAAAGTTTCATCTACCAAAAAAATTTTGTAGAAAAAACTTTATAAAATATCTTAAATAAAAAATGATATATTAATTTGAAAAAAAATTAACATAAAAAAAAATAATATACCCTCCAAAAGTGGCAATAACCAAATCTTTTTAAGAATTTGATATAAAAATTTTGATATGATTTAGCGGTTCAATATTTCCTGCAAAAAAGAGTAAATTTACTTTTTTAACTTATTAGTTTCTTCTTTGTAAACGGGATACCACCTACAACCAACCATATCATGACATGAGATGTGTTTAAAAAAAGAGGAACGTTGCATTTATAGCACCATTCAGTTTTTAATTACCTATTAATAATTTTATAGCTTTAAAAAACATAAAATTTTATTTTTTTATTTTTAGCATTGGAATATTTAAAAATAATAAATGTTATATTGGATTAATTTTCTAATATAAATGATCTATAACTTTTGTAATAAATTGGAATGATTAAAAATCTATTTCATTTTAATATTTTTGGGGTTTCATCAATAAAAATATCAGAGCCAGGTAGTGTTGTTAAACGGCTCGTTTTGAGCCGATTTTTAAAAACGGCTAACTAAATATTTTAGCCAGAAAAATATTGCCTAAGCCTCGAGATTTCGCTAATATATATCCAAACCTTTGTTCCTTCTACAAACAAAATCCTCAGGCTTGCGTAATATTATTTTAGATGAAATATTGAGTTAGCCGTTTTTAAAAATCGGCTCAAAACGAGCCGTTTAACAACACTAAAGCCAGGGATCCAAACCGAACCTCAACCATTAAACATCTAAAAACCAGTATTTTTTATCAAACCTAAACTGCTAAAAAATTTATAGCCGAACCTGAACCGAACCGCTAAAATGCCTATTAACCGATTCGAGACTCTGGATTTTATGCATAAAATAATGTGATTATTACTAATATATTGCAAAAATTTTAATTATATTCGAATTGTTTTAAAGATTATTATCAATCACATCTGATTGATAAGTTTCAGACATTATATAAACTTTAGTATATTGCCATTTTACAACATTTTTTAAATATTATAAATTAAAATGTCTAGAGAAAAATCAAATTCAATTGATTGCCAAATAAATATGAAAGGCCATCATGGAGCAAATCTTGAGTGTCATATAAAAAGAAATCACCCTCTAGAATTCGATAAAATTTACAAAATATCAAATAAAAGCCTAATATAATAAAAAAGTTTAAGATGTCATCAAGCTAAGAGACGAAAGAAGCATTAAAAGAACAAAAAATATCAAACTAAATAAAAATAATAATAATCGAAACTTGTAGTTAATAGGTAACTTTTAATGGCAGACCATTCAAATTAATCGATGATAGCGGTTTTAATAAAATTCTTGATCCTATATTAGAAGGCATGGGTAATATTAAAATTAATTCTCAAAATATTAAATCTAATGTTGCAGGCCTTAAGTATTGGGCAAAATATAATCAAAGAAATAAATGATGAGTTATATCTAAAAATTGACTGTGTTACTCGTCTAGACAGACCCATTATTGGGATTAATCTTCAGTATATTCAAAAAACAAAAATTGTTCTGAGAATCCTAGCAATGAATAATGGCCAACTGCATAAAATTTATAACTCCTTTTAATAAAAATATTAAATGATTATGTATTCAAAACATTATAAATATACACTATAACAATTGACAATGGGGGAAATCTTATTAAGATGATAAAATTATTTATGGAGGATAGTGATGATACAATCAAATGTCTGAAAATGATGAAGAAGAACAAATACAAAATATAGATAATTTGAATGATATTTCTACTAGATTCGCAAAAGTACTTGATGAATTAACAATCAATCTTAATAATTCTCAATATAATATTATATTGGATTGTTATAGATGGTTATCAACCTAAGACATGCTATAGAGATTGAATGAATTAAAAGATATGTGTGAGGAATTATCAGTATCATACAGTGAACTTTATTTTACAGCTTTGGAATGGAAAACAATTATAGGGTTGAAAAATATCCTAAAACCAATTAAAATAGAAACCAAGAACTTATAACTCGAGCAGCTAACTTTAGGGAATTTTTATGGCATATAGCTAAATTAGAAATTTCTATTTTTACTTCATCCTTTGTTGGTTCAATAATAGATGCTATGAATTTTAGAGAGAAAATTTTAAAAAACAATGACTTTTTGTCATGCCTATATCTAGATTTAAGGTATATTTTAAAAATATTGTATTATATCTTATATAAATTTAATTAATAATTTTATTTACCTTAATTTATAATTTTATTTAACTTTATATATTTTTCAATGTTATTATATAGATATCAAGTGCTTTCTGAAAGAAGAAAAAATCAAGGTTAGAGAGCATATTATTAAAATATGGCATAACATGGAATTAAACGTTGTTATAAGAATGGAGGATTCTAGTGAAGGTGAATCAACTTAATGTATCTTCATCTGAAAAGGATTTAGTAGTAAGTCTTCTTTAAAAAAAAGATGGTAACAAACAAAATCTGTTATAAAAATTGGTGAATATTAGAAATATTTTAGTTAATTTTTCTAAAGAACCTAGGTTAAATAAAAATATGAATATTTTAAACTAGAGAAATCAGAGTAATCGATACTCAGAATTATGTAAATTGTCTAATAATATACTGGGAGTGCCGGCTACCCAAGTTGTTTTTCAACAATTAAACCTTATATATATAATTTGAGTGAAAAGAATCTTGAAAAAATATTAATTGTGCGGCTTAATAAAAAAAAAATTTAAATAAATAAAGTTAAATAATGTTCATATTAAAATTAATCATTGCTATTTGTTTGTTATATTTATAAATTAAATATTATTTTATAATGTGCAATCAGAGTTGGGCAGTACCGTGAATACTTGTATCTAAGATACAAGATCCTTTTGTATCTTGTACTCATTATCTTATATTTTTAATTAGATACTAGTATCTGTATCTAAGATCCTTTATTTTGAAAAGAATCTTGTATCTTTTTCATTTTCTTTAAAAAGATACAGATACAGATTCTTTTTAATATTCATATTTAAAACATTTACATATCACATAATCTAAATTTATTTTCTTCATGAAATCTTGTATTATTTTCTTTATTTTTTCCTGCTATATTTTAAATATATTGATAACCAAAATTAGTTGGAAATTTTACAGATCACAAAGATAGAAAGATTAAAAATAACAACACCAAAACTAAATAAGTAAAGGTTATATTTTATATGAAATATTTTTTAATCTGTAGAATGTTTAACATTTATAGTAGTGAAGATGAAATTATGGAGATAGGTTCTCCTGAAACAAATCCGAATCTTAAAATTCTAGATGGAAAATTTTATAAATTAATTCATGTGAAAAAGGACAAGGTACAAGCCGAATGTCAAAATTGCACAAGTAAAAAAGTTATTAAAGGTTGAACAAACTCCTCTACAAACTTTGTTAAACATATTAAAGTATATTACACATTTTTATTTTATAATTATTAACATAATAATACCTATACTCCCTCTTAGATAATTGTTATTAAAATTTTTATAGAAGATGGTTGATTATCAAATTAAAATCATTTTGTATATATAATTTTTAGAGGTGTACCGATACCACTTTTTGGAGGTCGAGATCCGATATTCAATTGATATCGGCCGTACTGATCCGATATCATATCTAATTTTGTATTCTGTAAAGATACCAATGGTTTTAATTTTTAATATACTTTTTATTAGTATAACATCTATAATTTAACTATACCATAATGTCATTTAAATATATTATAATGATTAGTTATAGTTTATATTCAATTCAATTGCAATTCTAAAAGTATATAAAATATTTTTATTGTCAAATCACTTTTATATAACAAGTAATAACATTAATCTATATACATATTAATTAATAAACAATTATAATATGAAATTTGAAATAAATATTTAAAATAATATTTAACATTAATATAGCGAAGATTTCTTTTAAGTAATACCAATATTTCCAATTTATCAGAGGTCAGCTAGTGGCGATAGTAACAGTCTATATAACCAGCTTCACTAAAAACAGATTCTGAAGAGATTATCGCACACTTACAGAATGCGCAAAAAAATAACAATATGGTAGAATGTTTATTAATTAAATATTATTATTAAAAAAATATACATAAAAATGGATTTCGATTTTATTTATAAAAATAAATGATTTTAGATATAACTATTTTTTTAAATTTTATAACATTTTATTTTTGTTAAAGAAGCCATTTTTATATTGGATCAAATTTTATAATATTGACCGATAATTGATATTTTAAAATGGGTGAAATATCGGTTTGATAAAAAATATTGGCACATCCTTAATATATTTTATATTTAATTATTTTAGCATCTTATTAGAGTAAATATTTAAGCTACAATACAATTGATATATAATATTAGATAATTTTAAAAGGCTCTTAATAAAATAATTATAATAAGGTAGAATTTAACTTTATTAGTTACTTTTATTTATTTATGATATAAGTAAAATTATATTACAGTATTTATCTACAAAATTTAATCAATTTAAAATGCATTAAAGAAAATTGTTATATATTTAATAATTAAATAATATAATGTTGTACATTATTTTTATATTTTTTATATATAATTAAGGATTTTGCAAGAAATATATTAAAAAAATTTGAAAAGAGATTTAAATGATATTTATATATATATATATTACAAATGCAAGATTTAATAAGTCATACTAGAAAATAAAACTAATTTAAAAAATACATAAATATCACAAACAAGTAATGATAAATACTTATTAAATATAATGAATAAAATAAAACTAGTATAATTTTTTTTAGAGATTCCATTTAGCCATATACTCCGAATATATATTTAAAACAACACAAAAAATAACCTGCAAATTCTAATAAATCATTTGATTTAATTTTTTTTCTTATTTGCACATTTTCAACTCCCATTAAATATACTACTCTCCCTTCCCTGTTTAAGCTATTAAAGGACAAAAGTTAATATTAAAATCCCTGGTTATTATAATTAATTCATCAATAAATATTTTATTAATTATTACAAATAATCATTATTATATGTGTAATACTATTTTCTTCACATATAAATAATAAAAATTGTATTTTATAAACTATTCTAATTTAATTGGTAATGATAATTTACAAGTATCTTGTATTTAAGATACTCTAATTTAGTAAAAGATACAAGTATCTTTTATTTTGTATCTTTTTGATATTTTGAACAAGATACTAGTATCTGTATCTAAGATTTTTTTATAAAGAATCTGTATCTGTATCTAGATTCTTTTTCCGGAGGACCTGCCCAACTCTGTGTGCAATTAATAAAAATGAAGGTTTTATGTATGTGTTTTTTATTTTAATGATGAAATAAAAAAAATTTCCCTATACATAATTCGAATATATGTTTGAATAAAGTGTCTAAACCAGTTTTTAAAGGATCGAACCGAACCGATATTTTTATTCTTTACGAACCGAACCTGAACAGAATCGATATTGGTTTCGGTTTGGACCCCTGATCAGAGCATTAAATATAAATCTAATATTTTGTGTTTTTTAATTTGTTACCTAGAGGGTTAAGGGTGTTAAAATAATTTGGTTAAATTAAAATGTCATTTTAATTGATATTTAGCTAATTAGTAAATTGACATCTTACAGATATAGAATATTCGTTTGAAAAAAAAATAATATAGGAGGTTTAAATGTTAAAACGAGAGCTATATATAATATGGTATGTAGGGTTTTATTACCTATATTTAAAAAAAAAATACCTCTATATTCATCGCCGGGGAAAAATGGCATCAGTGGCTTAGCCCCTAAAGTCGCTAGATTTTGGTGCATAGTTTGTCCAACCTTTTTTTTTTTAAAAATAAGTTTAGATGTTTTGATTCGTTACAATTTAAACATGAAATTGTCGATTCTTTTAACACTACTATTTATTAAAAACAAATGAAAAGGTTAAGAAACTGTTATGCCTCGTGGTTAATACATTAAACATATCAAATATACAATAATTTTTTTTATAAATTAGAGCCAGTTCCATATTTTTGAACCCCCCCCCCTTTCTATTAAATTTTTTTTAATGCATTCTATATAGGGATGTATTTGATCCCTAAATTGTCATTAAATATCCAAACCCCTATACGACCTACTACACCTTGGAGTAAAATTTGATTGGAACATATAACAGCTTCAACGCAATTAAAGTAATCCGCACTCACCTAAATCTTGTGATATGTAGAAGCCTTACTATCACATAGATGGGATAACGAAATCGATAAACTAATTGCTAATGCATCACGAACTTTACCCAAAGCTGAAATAAACTATTCAACAATTGAAAAGGAATCCCTATCCATTAACTTTGTGTAAAAAGATTCAGACAAAACCATTACTAGCTATTTTTGGAGAACAGATTATTATAAATACCATGACATCTGATAAACTATAACAATGGGGGGGGGGGTAGATTCAGCATCAATTTCAAAGCAGGGACATCCAACTTAAATGTCGACGCCGTTTTATGATTACCGTTACAAGATATGAATCAAATCGACCCCGTAGAAGAGACGGATGTCAACCAAATAACCTAAACCCAGCTAAACATGTTACCATTTACTAGACAAAATGGAATCCCTAACTAAGCAAACCCGAAATAACCCAGATAAAACATTATATATGGAAAATATAGCCCCCGAAGATAACCAGACAGGAATTTAGAAGACATTGAGAAATACGTAATGAGTTATCAGTAGATGAAAAAATAATTGTCTGTGAAACCAACCAGATTAATTATTCTCCGACGGTTACCACACATGATATTACAAGAAATTTAAGGTGGACATCCCGGAATAATTCATATAAAAAATATGACAAGAAAATATTTTTGGTGATCCGATTTAAACAAGGTTATAACTATTGAAGCCTTTTTATTTTATACAAATTTTAAATTAAAATATTAATAACTTTTAAATTCATAATTTTTATATTCATATTTTTTTAATTTTCGACTGATGAATATGATAGTTCAGTTCGAATAATTATTCTAACAAAACCTGTAAAAAATGTCAACAATTCAAACAAAATACTCAAAGGTTACCAACCAGCATCTGGCCAGTATCCATCAAAATAGGAGAAAGGGTACTTATAGACATGGCCGGGCCAATGCATAAATATCACCGTTAATAATAATCGATTAATATTTAACGACCCGTAACTCCAGCTCTTCATCTACATTGAACCCAAAAACATTCACCAACAATGGGCTCAAAATCATATGGCAAATATTTTAATAAACTGGCACCACCATAGAATAACTTATATCTGTGCGTCTTCCTATTCGCCACAAAGTAATGGGATAGCCAAACGGTCTGTGGGAACCTTCAAAAATGCAAAGGAATTACCGAGAATCGAAATTCAAACTCAACTGACCACTTCACTACAAAACAAACCCTCCTTATATCTAGGGCGGGATATCCGCCTCCCGATATATATCCTCCAAGTAAACACTCTTCACATAACACAAGTCGATTTACAAAAGGGAGACCTCGCATAAGCATAAACTCCCCCTGATATACAAAATCCGATGGGAAAAAGATAGTATTCGACATTCAGGTCCGTGTTGTACTATGTAAAAGACCACCAAAACCAACGAATAACTGTCGCAATATCCGACCCCGACATGAGCCGAAGGTGAGAAGGAAGGAGATGTACTCGTTCCCCCCAAACTCGTACGGATTTTCTATCGGAAACGGCCACTCGTACCTTGGGTGATTTATCGCTGTCAGGTTACCTCTCACTGATAGTTAGCGCGAATTCGCGGCAAATTATACACAATATACTGCATTTTTGTATTCACCGCAGCGAATTCGTGCAAACTATGAATGAATAGTTACCCTGTCATGATTAACATGAATTCGTGGCAGAGTATACAAAATCTGCTGTATTTTAGTGCATTTTTATATACTTCGCTGCGAATTCGTGCTAGTGAATGGAGGTTTATGGCCCTGCCGTCAATATTGATGAACACCAGTAAACAACTAAATAATGGCAAGTCTCAGATAGGTTAAATTTACTTACGGTCTACAGAATAGAGACTCCATCGCCATCCACCAGACCTAACATAGGGTTTTCTTTCTTTCTTTGATGTAAGATCTCTTAAACCCTCCTACCCAGTATGCAGACCTCCCCGATTGTCATGAGGTCACACACCCCAGCCTGCTGATGGGAGGATAGAAAGAAGCTAACGCCCTGGTTCGCAATAACCTAGACGTTCAATCGCGCCAAAAGCCGTAACAAAATGGAAGACCTTCCGAACCCACTTACTCCATATCCAGTTTCCTGTGTCTCGAGGCCGTTGAAAAGAATATCTAGGCATAAGATCTACCATCCTATACTACAAACGCTTGCATGAAAACCCAGTAGCCAGGTAAAGAACTTCTTCAAGACCTGATGGAGGAAACAAAATCATCTCTCCACCTCGAGAAAACCCCGCCGTAGCAGATTGCCAAGCCGGAAGGGATTTCTGGTAGTTCTTCAACTTTTTTCATCTATATTTTTTTGGTAATCGCTAATGCGATCTGAGTTTTAGTTATTCATTTTTTTATGGCATTCCTCTCTAGGTTATTCTTCTCGCATTATATGTCCAACAAAACATGTTATGGAATGTTTTTGTCTTAAACTTGTTTTTAACAAAACAGCACTTGAAATAATTTTTTAATTTTATTTATCGCACTTTGTTATCAAATTTTATTAAAATACCAATACGCACAAATAGTTTTAATATTTATTTTTATCTCATAATCTAGCTTCCCCATCTAGGTTACGCACTGAATCATATACATTTCGTAAACGTTAAAGAGTAATGTTTTTGTTTTTTATATAGCTTTATTAAATTTTCCATAAATAGGAACGAAAAAAAAGTCTTGATAAAAATACAGTATTTTATTTCTAATTACGCAATACTCATTAGATTACTTTGATACCATAAGCATTAAATTTAACTAATTAATTTGATTATTATCGGAATAAAAATGATAAGAAATCGTAAACCACTCAACCTAGAAATCTACATATACCCTTTTATAGTGGTGTGGTCAATAATTACGTGTATAACGTCTATAACTAAAAAAAATCAAATACGAAGCCACTCATATAAAGTGGTGCCATGAAAGCAGCTGGTTTTAAAAGACCTGAAATAATGGTATAGTAGGAATAATTTTAACTTAATTAAAAATAGGAATTGTCTTGTAACTAGGAATTCGTTTATAATTTAATTAAAGTGAGTCGTATTCAAAGTCGTCCTTTGTAACTAGCAGTTCATTTTTTTACATTTTAAATTTGTAATCGATTACTAAGATTCCGACTAACCAGCCTTTTCCCCCGTCCTCGAAATGCCCAACCTATCCACTGTAGTGGATCTCGCCCGCCTTTCCATTCGTGTAACCTTCTTATCGGGCTTAGATGCAATATTGTATTGACATAAAAGTAAAAATAAATGAGTCAATATTTTGTAACTTAATCATTTGGAGCAAGTTATTTATCTATTTTTACAATTATGTAAGATAAATTTTTTATAAGGATTATGAAATGACGAAGTTATAGGTTTACTACAAGAGAAGCCTATTTTTTTTATTTCCACACTTTGTTCTTTAACTCTGTCAAAAATTATTATTTTTTTTTATTAGAGACCTGCAGAGGTAGCATTTGCACGTCTTGGCCCGGCCCAGATTTTTTTTTTTTAAATTTTTGGTCTGGCCTGGCTTTTTTTTAAAAAAAATTTCAGGCCCAGCCCCAATTTTTAAAAAATTTTTGATTTTTATAGCAGCTAATAATGGCGATTTCAAATATTTTGGTTTTAAAATATACAGCCCGGCCTGGGTATATTAAAAAAAAATTAAAATATGGCCAGCTCAGGCTTAGGGCTGGGCCTGCAGGTCTCTGATTTTTATTATGTAAAAAATTAATACTATTTATTTTTACAAATTGCAAGGTGTTACATTTGCTTCTGTGGATGCTTCATTACTGAATTTAATATTTTAGTTCATTTGAGAACTTTAAAAATTTAATGGCTAAGTATTACTTTATACTTTGTTAAAATTCCCAGTGTATAATGAGTTCCCACAACCAAAGATGGTGAATGTAACATTCCTCAAGACATGTCTATCTATTCTAAAATCGTCAGGTGCTTGATTCAGCCATTCACAGAACCATTTGGCATTGTCAGGACTCTCTCCGTCAACATATGTGGAGATCACTATGATGCATAAACTTTTCTAATATAAAATAATTTATTGCCTTTTTCATTACTATTTGTTACCTATTAAATTAGTGGTGATAAAACTTTTGAATTTCTATTCAATCCTATCAACTACATATTCTTTTATTATATAAACCATAAAAATGAAATAATTTCTATAATTAAGGTCAGAAAGACTAGCTAAAATGTTATAGATGATAGAAAAGAAGGAGGGGAAAAAATAGAGAGATAAATAGATATAAAGGAAAGGAGAGGGTAAGAAAAAATATAAGAGATTTTTATAGTATAAATACTATGTTATCACTGTATTCTATGTTTTAGGTGTTACAATAAAAATATTCCATTACTATAATAGATATCTTATTTAAAAGTATCAAATAGATTATTTTAAGATTTGTTAATTATAAAAGAGAAAAAAGATGCATTTGATTATTTTAATTTTTATAACCTCTTCCAAAATTAATTCTGGCTCATAATCATTTAAATCCACAATAACTAACTCATTAGAATTATTGATTGGGATTTTTAATATCTCGTTTCTAACTTTTTTGATTTTGTAATATAATTCTTCTGCAAATTTCTAAAATAAATACACAAAAAAATAGATTATAATTTTATAATTTCAAGTAGAGTAAAAAGAATATATAGATATCATATTTTTTTTCTGTAAATTAAAAAAAATTTTGGTAAATATTCTATCAAGTTTAGAAAAGGATGAAGTGAATATCAATATTTGTTAAAGCTTAAGAATTTTGGCATAATCAATGAGTAAGCTAAAACAGAAATCTAAGAAGTCTCTCCACAATATTTAAAAGTACAATAAAATGTCAAATATAGTTTTAAAATGTCACATTTAAAAAAATACTAAACAAATATAGTTTGAATACAATAAATTAATTTTGGTAAATATTCTCCTAAAAAATACTATTACCTTGGTTTTTCCTGATTGAGATCCATAAAATATTTTAATACCAGATGATGCAAAAGTTTTTTTAAAATTATTAATTACATTCTGGTTTATTTGGGTGACTTTAACATTTGTAATAATGTTTTCTGGCGCTTTAATATCAACTATAATGGGTACAAAATAATTTCTAATCTTTTTATATAGATTTATCACAATTATCTTAAAGTGGAATTTTTATAAATATAAGATTCATTATTTAAAAAATTTACTTGTTGGATTATATATAATAAGAATAATGAACACACTATTCTACTTATGCTAATAAAATTTATATCAAACACTATTTCACTGAACATGTGGTTTGTGAACAATAAATGAATGTCAACCTACTAGCTAGCATTAATACCTGTCATAAAGTCAATATTTAGGAAACTCTTTCGAAACAATAAAAAATTGGGCGAACCTCTTAGTTAATGAGTAAGGAAGAGTTCCATTAGGCCGTAGACACAAGCAAAAAGATCTTAAAAGATATTTTTTAAACTCATTCTTACTATAATAAACAATAGTCCTAAAATTTCGAATTTAAAAATATTTAAATGGCCAAATTTAGGTAGTTAAAAATTTTTAATTAATCGTGATTCAAAATAAATTTCAACACACTATGAAGCCGACTTTCAAGCAGACTCATCGAGCTGACTCTGAAGCCGACTCATTGAGACAAATCATGAGGTTTGAGCCGCTCAATTTGAAATAAGTTTTGCGACAACTTATGTTTGGAGTCGTAATAACTCGCCTTTTAAACAATACTAGATCTAAGTTCGTTTCAAAATCTTAATTTGGAAAGAGGTCTAATCCCAACCAATTTTTTTTATATTAGACTGTTAAAAATCGCGATATTTAAATGAAATTGGAAAATTCCATGCGCTTTATGTTAATAAATAATTTTTGATTTTTTCGTGAAATTACGTGGGAGCTAGCTCCTTTTGAGAAGGAGCATTATCAATTCTAACTATTATTTTTATTTTTCCATGTTTATAGTGCAATTGACTTGTTATATATTCTTATAAAATAAATTTTAATATTATAATCAGGTTTGTGTATTTGACCGGTCAAAAAAGATTCCGTCGATTGGCCGAAAATTCAAATAAATGTTTTTTAAGACAATATTAACTTTATTTTTTATATAATAGTAAAAAGAATCTATAATCGATTTAATATTTTTTAAATTCATTGTCATTCAATAACTAATGTTTAGCTCTCCGCAGCGTCTACATGGGAGGGGTAGGAACAGTTCGCATCCTATTTTTTGAGGGGGGTAGGTTGCTTTAATGGGGGTAAGATAAATCTTTTGGGGGGCTATCTATAAAATTTTGAGATGAAATAGTACAAAATTTATTGCTGTAAAAATTAATACTTTTATCATAGAATTATTATAATACAATATTCATCGACCAAATCTGTATATTGCAAACAATCATGCACATTGTTTTCCAAATATAACTTTCTGCTTACATTTAAAAGGTTTTGATATTTCAGCAAGCTCATAATGCCATAATAATTAATTCATTGTAAATAATGGAGGTTTTAATTGAATTTATTATCTAAAAAATAAATTCTTTATATTCACAAAATATCGATAGTTGGTAGTAGAGATAGATTAATTTAAGTTATCCTTTATAAATTCTATGAAATGAGTATCAATAAATTAAAAAGGTAAAAATAATAATAGGGAGACACCGCCGCCGAAGGCTGTGGAATTTTTTAGGGGGGTAGGCAAAGGTTTTTGAAGGGGATTTGCATCCAGTGAAAATCCTGTCATGTAGACGCTGGCTCTCCGTGGGAGTCTTGTTCTGATTCGTAGCCAATATTATCATTTCTTTAATATTTTTCAATCAATTTCCTGTTGTCGTGATCTTCAATCGATTTCTGTTTTAGTGAGAATATTAACCCAAATCGACCAATTTATTTCTGAAGAAACTAGGAATTTTTAGTAAAATGTCACTTCTGCTAATGATCATGGTGAAGCCCATTCCATTTATTTGATGCTGGAATCTTATTGTTTCTCATGGAAGTTACTACTTTCAACATTATTTGTTATTAAACATGCCCCTTATACTTTCTAAAATTTATGGTGTCACTTGAAATATTTTGATCAACTTGTATTATATTACACACTTAATTAAATTCACTACTAATAAAATGCTCCTCTTGATATTATGGACTTAATAAATAAGCAACCATGTGATCACATTTATTAATTTCTTTTTTCAAACAAGTTTTTAATTTTTTTTTCCAGAGTTTTAGAGTATTTGACAAGGTTTGATAAGGTCAAATACTCCTTTGATCAATCTGTTTATAATATGTGTTAGCGTCAATGTGTTTTTTCCAATGTGTTATTCTTCCAACCTTAAACATTTTTTTGAACGCGTTTTTAAAAATCTGATTTTACCGGAAATTATGCCGTCATGTTTGGAATACATACCTTATGAATTTCAGATAATTTTTCCATGAAATTATAAACTTTATATAATTTATAATATATTTCCCATAAATTATTTATATAAATTATAAATGACTCAGGGTTTACAGCAAAGTCTACAATTCATAAGATAGGTATTCCAAACATGATAGAATATATTTCCGATTTAAAAATTTTTAAAAACATGCTCAAAAAATTATTTTAAGTTATAAATATAACACATTGCAAAAGAAACATACTGAAGCTAGCAATACAGGTTTGCATTGTCTGAAAAATTATCCAATCCCATACCAAACAACTTAGGTTCGGCACTTGGACCGAATCCATTACATTTTAAATATCAAGGCAATATATTATATATATGCCAATTATTTAAAAATACAAACATAGGTATTGATACTGAAATTGGATCCATTTATAGCCAGGATTAGAGGTCTGTAATGGGCGGGTTTTCAGCCGCAGGTCCAATATTTTCAAAATCCGGCCTCGCTTTTATAAAAATATAAAATTTCTAAAATTCCTCACACATTATTACTCTAAAATTCCTTACCCGTTATTAGTCAATTTATTACACGCTTGCCCATTAATTTTTAAAATATTTAACTTACGCCGCCCATAAATAAACTAATTTTTTAAGTATCCAATAAAAGAAATGATTTAGTTTCAGTGCTACATCCCTAAAAGTTTAAAATTTAGGAAGATGTTATATTAAGCATTAAAAAAATATTCAATTTTGTAGTAGGGATAAGGAATTTATTTTATCTAATAACATAAAATTAATATTTATTGATACTAAAAACCTTCCAGCAATGCTAATCCCTTGTTCAGAAGAAGCACCGGTTGCTGGAATTGGCAATTTTTTTTTACCTAATAATTTAGTTGAATTCTCTTTGCTTTTGTGAAAATGGGGAAAATCATTTTCATCCAAGTTGATGTTATATTCTTCCATGAAAATCAAATTCAACATGTTTTCGAAATATTTTACCTAATTCATTTCTTCCTATCCTCAGTTATCGGTACTTTGATATTAAAAATGTTGAAATTTCAGGGAGAATATTTTTTTAATGTTTACTACTTAAATGTTTTAAAATAACAAATAAAGATTATAAATTTTTTAACCTGCCCGCCCACCAGTATTACTATTTTCTTAACCCGCTCGCCTGCCCACTTAGATAAGCGGGACATCTAGCCAGGATGCTTTCTATTGGAGATCGGCAAATCACTACCCGGCCCGTACCCCCGAAAAGGTTTAAAAATAATTTTGGTTCGGGATGGATCGGGTTTAAATTTTTAAGTATGATATCTTTACATTTTGTCAAATAAATTGATATACTTTTAAATTATTGCAAGAAACAAGGCGCTATTATTTTTTGTAGCTATTTTTTTACGAAAAAAAATAAATTTTATATATTTAAATAAATTCGGGTCAAGCATGGCGGACAAATAAAATTTTATTTTGGGCTGGGATTTTTGGGACAAATAAAAAAAATTCGTTTGGGATCTGGTCGGAGGGGGGGGGATAAATGTTCTTAAAAAAAATTTGAGCCGAGCCTTGCTCAAAAGATTAGGCCCACAGATTACTCTATACCTAATAAAATTCAGCAAAAACACCCGATCAGGATTCTATCTTATTTGGCATCTTATCCTTTGATCTGTGGTTTTTTAAAAATGAGTAATTATTTTAAAAATAATATCTTACTTCATTTCAATTATTTTTTAAAGATTTTTGTCGACGTTTGTTTAAGATAATATTAAGATATTAGTTAAATAAAAATTTTGATTATTTCATGTTATAAATAGATTTTTATAGTAAAAATATGAATAGATAATTTGTTTTTAAAAAATGGTCTTTACTTTATTAATAAATCTTCAAAATTTTAAGGTTAACTCAATAAATATCTCAAATTTACAAGCTTAATATAAAAATTTGAATGAGATATAATTTCAAAATGAAGGTGAATTATGCACCAACCACTCACGCTATTTCTTTCCACCTTTAACACTAAAGGGTCAATAGGGTTTATAAAGGTGGTATGCATTATAATTTTATATTATTATTTATTACATAATATAGCTAAATCATCTTTATTTAATAATTCAATCAAATAATAGTTTTTTTGCGAATATTTTCAAAAATGTCACATATTGGAGTGTTCGGAAATTTTTCGAAATAAGACTCCCCAGCGTCGCAGACTTTCCCTATATAAAAAAAAATATGATTCAATTAAATAAATTATAATATAAAAATTTAAATAAGAAAAACTATGATGAAAAATAATTCCTTCCTTTCTTTTATTCAAAAAAAAATCCATAAAATTGTATATTTACTAAAATTTATATCCAGAGGTATGGATTCCAAGTATTTTACACCCATATCCTTGCACATTTTTTGTACGTTAGTTTCATTTGAGGGGAAATGATCGATTTTTAAAGATTCGATATTAACCGCTTTACTGATTTGATCTACTCCATCCTAATATTCGTCGTTTTTTTTACGTGGATATATTAAAATTTTCCATAAAACTTTATTTATTCAAAGGTTATTTTTAATTAATTTATTTATTTACCTATGGGTCATAATTATAAAAAATATGAGCATTGATTATCCGTTTCTAAGTTAATGTTACCTACCACGAGGTAAATTTCTGCACCTAATACGATAAATATTGTTCTATAAAAATTGGCTCGTCCACCCTCAGAGAAAAATCGTTTGGATAGTATAAACCTTTTTAAAGTTATATTTATTTGGCCTGCTCAATAATTTTATACAAAATTAGTTAGCTCACCTCCATAATATGTCGTAAAAAGCTCATTATGGTTCAATATAAGATAGAA
Organism: Gordionus sp. m RMFG-2023; assembly: GCF_954871325.1. Taxonomy (NCBI): domain Eukaryota; kingdom Metazoa; phylum Nematomorpha; class Gordioida; order Chordodea; family Parachordodidae; genus Gordionus; species Gordionus sp. m RMFG-2023. The sequence continues at coordinate 37,208,777 of NC_088777.1, read as the reverse complement.
AAATAAAACTTGGGAGCAGTTCTAGTAAGTAAATTCCGGCCCTACATATTTTTTTAACAATATGCAAATGCTATGTAGTGATAGCATATCGACCTGGTCAGTCTTTTCGGTTTTTTGATAGCCAAATCTTTAGCCCATATGTGTCATTCTGCCATAGGTTTGATATACAATTTAATCAGAATGAAATAGGTTAATAAATGATTAGTAAAATGCTCAATTAAAGCAATATTTAAAAGGCCATTATGTGTTCTGCAAACTAGGGTTGGCAAATAAACATCAATTTGACTTAAATCTTTTAATAAAATTTTATCAAAATACCAAGACAGAGACTTAGATTATTTTAGAATTAAATAATTTTTATATGAAAAAATTATACTAGTAATCATTACTTATTAGATAAAAAAAATATTTGATGTATTTTGTATTTCATTGTTTCTATTTTTTACATAATTTAATTGTATAATTCTAATCTCAATGTAGTGAAAAATTATTATTATAAAAAAAATATAATTAGTTTGTTAAATGGACTGTGAAGTGTGAACTTTCCTTCTAAAAAAAGAATGTTAGGGTTGGCAGTTCAAAAAAATAGACTTCTAAAATTTAATAAAAATAAAAACATCGGGTTTTTTAAGAATTTACCATAAAAATAATTTTATCATTATAATTAAAATAATGAAATACAATTTTTAAAAAATCCTGTTTGTTTTTTAAAATTTATAACAGAATTATAATCATATCTTCCAAAACTAGATATTAAAACTAAAAGATTGATTTTATGGCTAACTTTGACAGTGCATTGCAACTTTTAATTTTTTAAAAGAAAACTAGTTTTCTAAACGATTCCTAAGTTTGGAATATACTCCATATGATCTACTGAAGCTGGATTGTTTTACTGTGAATTAAATGGTTCTCCTAACCATCACTCATTTTTTTTATTATTTAATCGGAAAACATAATTTTATTAAAGGGGTCAGATAGCTTCGAATTTTATTATGATTGATAGATAAGAGATTGACTGAGGATATAAAATTAGCCACATTCCATTGCCACTTCGGTTATGTGAAAACATACTTTATGTTTAGAAAATAGAGTAAGAAATATGCCGGTGAAAGTATTATAATAATGTTTCAGGATGGTTGGTTATAAAATCAACGATATAATAATAATTAAATAATAAACTATTCTAATTTAGACATAATTAATCTTTTTTTAAATTTTTCAAATAACCAAACATTTTAAAAATTATTAGATTGCATATCTGATTGTGTAATATTTTGTTATAAACAAGATTTATTCTCAGAAAAAAGGTTATTTAAACCATATTTATCATAATATAATTGAAGATCAAAAAAATGTAGGAGAGGGAGAGTTTTAAAATTTTTGGTACAGACAAAACAATCACCACAAAACTAATAATCAAGATTATTTTAAATTATGGGTATTAATTAATATTATAATTTGGTTAATGCATCAGGGCAAATAAATTGGGGAATAACGCAGCTAAAATTAAAAATAATAAAACCCCTATTATTTTATTAATCAAAAAAATAATATTTTAAATTTTTAACAGTTTTATTTGAGGATATTTATAATAATAAGTATATTTGTTTTAGAAAATTAATGATTTTCTTTGGGACTCACTGATATAGATTAGTTATTTTTACAGTTTACATATATCATCAAATTTTTGATTGAAAGTAGGATTTTCATTTGACAAAAGTGGCTCATGATTTATCAATATATATTTTTTCAATAATTCGGATCTCTTGAAGCATTAAGTTGTAAAAAAAAAATTATGATGTATGATATTTTTCCAAAAATCTACATATCAAACTGTAAAATTTTTTTAAAAAAATTAAGCGTATAAAAAATAAATTTAATTTCTAAAAAAAAAAAATTAAAGGGCCAAGCCCATGAATAATTTAATATTTTAGTTAGTTTCACCGATTCCATATATCTTCTTTAAATTTAATTAATCATAAATATGGCAAAAGATTTTTAAAATTATGTGACATTTTATGCTTTTTTGTAGTGCTGTAAAGTAACGTCGATGAAGGCAAAAAAAGTAACAAGTAACGCGTTTTTTTTGAATAACAGTAACGCAAAATGTTACTTTATATTTTTTTAAAATATATTCTATTTTGTTATATATTTTTCAATTTTATAAATAATTTAAACCGAGTTTTTAATTCAGATCAACCACCAAAGTTTCCATTTTTATTTTATTAATACATTTTGGTTGCTGAAATTTATAGTCAAGACTTTTAATCAAATTATAAATCAAGTTATATTAATTTATATTCTCTAATATTATCATTATAAATAATATATGTCAAGTTAACAGTACTTATTTTTTCAGTTGAGGATGATTTGACTCTGCCCTCACCCCACTAAGAAACATTTTAAATAAAAAAAGAAAATAAAGGGCACTAAGTTTACATTGTAAGCGTAGATTGTGTCCTAACAATCTAGATGTCAAGTAGCTCATATTTAAAAAACATATGAATTCAGATTAAATTCTAATAAAGATAATAAAAATTGATGAGGATCTGAAAGAATTTTGTGAAGATGGACTAATAAGTTACTTATAAATACAGATCCATCTATAAATATTTTAATAAATTCCCTCAGTTAAAAATTTTATTTATTGGTGTTTAGCACAGTTGTGTTGAGCACTAAGCGCTCTTGTTTATCTCCCTCCCCCCCTCCCCTCATAACGTCGGGGAAAAAAATTTTAAAATATTTTTTTTATTGTGAATAATTTTATTTATAAAACGGAAATAAAATAATATGTACGATATCAAAATGAAATATATTTAAAAAAAACAAATAATAATTTTCAATTATAAATGATCACATGATTTAAATTAAAAATTCTATTAACTAAATTATTAAATAACGGGAGGGGGGGGGGCTATAAAGAAATATTATAAATATTTTCTGGCATAGTAGAGCCGAGGATGGAGAAAAACTATGATCTGCATAAGAGGTCTGCAAAGTAATTTTTCGCAGCTCGAGCCCGAATTTAAAATACTTTTTTGTCCGAGCCGGAGCACATATTTTTTAGTCCAACCCGATCCGAGCCCGAATCTTTACAATTTGAATATTATAATAACCTAAAAAAAATTATGTGTATTTATTCAGCGCCATTTTAAGTAAAAGTTTATTTGACGGCCATAATCTAATCTATATATTAAGTTGAATTTTATTGAATTAAAAAAATATTATAAAATAGTTAAAATACAATCAAATTTAAAAATTATAAAAAATTTAACTATATTTTCATATATTTGTTACCAGCACATCGACTTTTTCCCATATATACGTTTAATTTCGGAAATACTTTATTGCGTATACCATCAGCAGTATCCATTAAATTTCTAGAAATTGTCGTAGGATCTGGAATGATGCTTTTTTCCATATATCAAGGAAATTTTGACAAAATATTGGCAATAAAGCCTTCCCAGTGAATTGTATCAAATGATCTCAAATCACGTCCATAAAACATGGTAAGCATCTTTGTACATTCTTCTTTTTTTTTAATTTGGTACAACATTTGAGTTTTTTGCGATCAGTACTAAAAATGATATCAATTGTTAAATTGTGTCTTTTTACTCTCTATTTTAAATACACATTTAGACCTTTTAAGTTGATTTGTGCCTAAAAAATTTAATAATATATATTTTATATATAAATATACTAACCTCTTGTTATAGAATTAAAAAAATATATATTTGCAAAAATTGCAACTTACATAATTAAGTTTTTCTCATATATAAATGAAAACTTTTTCCAGACCTCAGATTTGCCATTAACATACTTTATATTCATTTCTCTTAATCTTTTTACCAATTTTTTTTAATCTGGCATCCATTGAAATAATTTTTTTTAATATGAAAATATGAGAGATATTAATAAAATATATTTTATTTAACTTGATAAAATATGATGAAAGTAAAGTTTGTAATAATACCGATAACTATGCAATGTAATAAAATATAATCACATAAAATAGTTTGGTGTATGGTTGTTATGTAAATTATAAAATAATAATTGAAAATTACGTGCTATTCTGAATGACATTTTAAGGATAAAATGTCATAAATAAAAAATGCTATGGTTTTATAATTGACATTATTAATTATAATAATTATTTATGATATTTATATTAATATTTATTTTTTGGGTTAGTTTCGGTCGGACAGTTCTTACAACCCAACCCGAGTCCGAAAAATATTTATTTAATGTCCGAACCCGACCCGAGTCGCCTGTGCAGTTCTCTAATCTGCATATCTCGAAAGGTATTTTTTGAAAAACAATTTTAAATTTAATAATATAATTTATATTGTTAAACAAATTAGATAATTTTAAAAATTTTAATTAATTTTTTACAATTTAAAAGAAAAATCGTTTAATTTGGTGAAGATAAACAGCAAGCTTTTATTTTCTTTTGCCGGTTGAGTCTGAATTGAGTTATTTATATTTTGATAATATAATCATTTGTATTAATTATAATTGTTTAATTATATTTTTTAAATATCGATATGTATAACAAAAATTATTTGTATTTTATGTAATAATATTTTTTTTATATACAGTTATTTACAATAAATTTTTAATATAATAATTTGTATAAAATTTATACATTTATACATTTTGAATTATTTTATTGTATATTATCATTAAAATAAATAAATAGCAATGCCATATATAATACCTAGACTGACGGTTCATTCATTAAAAGTGTACATCAATTGTTACACTAATCATTATAGGAATAAATTAACGAGAGGCTAATTTATTCCTATATCTGATGCAAACGTTATTAAAGAATTACCGGATCATCGAGATAATAAGGAAGCAAGTTATCGATTTAATAGTAGGTTTTAACATGAGAATAATTACTATATGTGTTACCAAAATGGCAGGTCCCCTGATTTGCTTTTAACGACTCTTAAAATGCATTTTAATGAATGAATCGTCAGTCTAGGTATTATATATGTCATTGATAAATAGTTAAATAAAGGAATGTTATTTATATTAAAGTATTTTAATAATAAATAAAATCTATAATTAAATTTTCTGTAAAATTTTGTTATATGCAAATAATTAAAATAATAATTTTTAATATAGAGATATATTGAGTGATCATAAAAAATGTGAGCTTTTTCTTTCTACACCGAATGGATTGAATTAATTTACAATTGAACACTAAACATTGATAAAATTTTCAGAATAATGCTTTCAGATGCCTTTTAATCATAAATTTGGCCAAAATTTTGTCATTAATATTTTTTCATCTGTGCTGGCTACTACATTAGTGGTTAGACACTAATAATGCATAAAAGATTGGTAAATTTTAGAATTAGTATTTCCCATTTTTTAGCCTACTTTAAGAAAGATGATATAAAGGTAACTACTAAAAAATTAACATTATATAATATTTTTTAGGGACCTAGCCGAGGGCCGGAGGAAAATTTTGAAAATCAATTTAAAAATAGATATAAAATTATTACAAGAAAAGACTTGTGTTTTAATTTGTAAAGTATTTGACATAATCTATAGTTTATATTAAAATTATATATAATTACAATACATTATATTAAATTTTATTAAAAAATATAGTTCAATGCAACTAAAAAGAACATATTTAAAAAAATTTTAAATTTTGACATATTTCTATTTTTAACAAAATAGCGAATGTTAAAAAGGAAAAAAGTACAAACATTCCTTCATTTAAAAAGGAAAAAAGAAAGGGAAAATAATGATTAGACGAAGGGAAGGGGAAAAAGGTCTAAGTCATCTTAGCTACTCGGAAAAGGAACAGATGAAGCATATCAAATTAGATTTTATAATCTGAGTTCTGATGTAATTAAATTCTTTCTTTTGAATCCTTAGTGTTTTGTTATGCTTTTTAATGTGCCTGGTTCCCAAAGAATGTTTGTGTTGTAGTAACATATGATATGAATTTATATTCATCTGGTATGTCAGCATATTTGTTAGTTTCAAATCTTCTGTGTATTTTAAGAAGTTATTATTGATGTTGGAGGATGAAAGGGGATCAATAGGAAAGTCCCATGCTAAAAATCGATGCTTCTCCCAAGGAATTCGTGTAATTCTATCGGCCCATCAGTGAAGAGACCTGGGGGTCATAAAGTTGCAGGAAAACCCGTGGCTTGTAAATCCCGTTTGATGAGAGCATTGCATCTATATGTCGGATTGAACGTAAGACATCTTAAGATACACAGAAGACTTTAAAACCAACAAATATACTGATATACCAGATAAATATAAATTCATACCAATGTTACGACAACACTAACATCCTTTGGAAGCCAGGCGCTTAACTTAAAAACTTGGCAAACCCTTTAGGATTAAATTAGGAGATCCGAAAGAAGGCATTTATTTAAGTTAGCAAGAGTTCAGATTAGCTTATGATATATATTATTTTTACATAATTTTATTTTCATATGGGTAAAAAAATAAATAAAAAAATTTTTAAGAGGTAACGAGTAACTGTAACGCGTTCTCTTTTCAAATGTAACGAGTGAAGCGCTTCTTTTTTGATGTAACGTTTATAGCATAATTTTTTGTAAACTTTAAATTAGATGTAAAAGAGGGTAAAAAATCTAAGAGGAAGAATAGCAATTAGTTATTACTCATATTAAGATAAAAATTTATATTATAAAAATGGTTTTTAAGGTGGCCAGTATATCTTAAAATTAATAATAGTCAAATGGTTTACCTGTTGCATTAGTTTGATATTGGAAGAATGATTAGGAAATATGAAAGAAGATTTGTGGCAATTAGGACACACAAATTTGTTCATGTTTTCAACGACGCCCAAAATATGTACACCGGATTTCTTGCAAAAATTTATCTCCTTTCTTACGTCTAACAATGATATTTCCTTTATGTTAACATTTTTTAGGCGACAAATATTGTTTTTATCGATTTATTATTTTCTTATTTTTCTAAAAAAAACTTTCCCCGTTTTTTCCATCTTATTATCACTTATTCATTAAACTGGTTATAGTGCTTTAGTTAGAATGGTCCCAATATTATAATTCAAACATAGTTTAAAGGTTAGGTTAAAAAGGGTTTCCTTCCTCACTAATATATTTTTTTAAATAAATGCATAATTAAAATTATTGAAAAAAAATAACTTGGGGTGTGGTAATGATAATAGCACCACTATTAACATTTAGACAAGGCTTTAAGTAGGAAAATATTGACATGTGCTCATCTGATGTGCCCGGTGGAGTGTCTATTATTAGGAAATCTATATCGTAACCCCAGTCGACATCTTCCAAAAACTGTTTTATCATGGCTTCATTTTTTAGAAATAATTTTAAAAAATATATTTCTTTTTCTTCATTAATTTAGGAAACTCCCAAACAATATTAAAATAATAAATAAAGATTATATAAAACAATCAAACTGTGGATGGCCAATAAAAAATTTTAAGTAATAAAATAGAAAATAATTTTTTATATGATTTAAGATTAAGACAAGTAAATTTCATTGTTATTTAACTTTATAAAAATGCCTTTAATTTATATTTTAATTTTTCAATTAAAAATTCCGAGCCAGGCCAGACTTTGACCTAAAATCATTAAAATTATGATTGGGCTAAATGTAAATAAAATAGGCAAACCCGGGCTTTAAAATTAATATAAATTTTAGACCAGGTTCTGGGTGACCATATTGACTTTGCATGGCTCTACCCTGGTATACTTTGAAAGAAAAGTGAAATATATGTATCGCGGAAACCCCTTATAACAACTTAAAGGCGATTATAATCATTCTGTCAAAATATTTCAGGTGGGGAGAGGAACAAGGTCGAATTTATTTATTTCCCGTTTCCCCACTTGTTATTTTTCTCGCTTAATTCTTCTGCAGGAGGCTAGTAATATAATAGTATACGAAGATTTTTTTAAAATTATTATATTAACATCTCACATTATATATAATTCAGGTCGAAAGTGCAAATTTTTACCATTTTTCTTAGGGGCCCTCCATATGACGGCGTCGTCAAGGGAATCCAGCAACAGGCCTATCGACATTACCAATAAATTTTCTTGCACATACTGTATTTTATATTTGACAAAGATAAGCAAAGAAATTCCTTAAAATAGTGACAATTTGTTCAAAATTTATTAAGTTTTCTAAAGCCAACTTCTTCTATATAATACCATTTATTTTTATTCCTTAATTTACTTTACTTCTTTTTCTTTAAATTTCGAATTATATATCAATCAATTATGGGGAAATAACCAATAATGCTAATTTTGCTTTAGGTGCCCCCCCTCCCCTCAGTAATCACTTTTGAAGGTTGATAGGGAAAAGTAAACATAGAATTTAGCTTTTAATTAATTTATACAAAATTTAAAAATAATACAAATTTTTAATTAAAATAAAAAAAACTTCTATGAGTCCCTAATTGTTTGTTTTATTTCAAAAAAATATACCACCACCACCCCACCCCCCCCCCATTCCCAGTTGAAAATTCCTAGCTACGGCTCTGTATATAATTAACACATTTCTTGAATATAGAAATATAAAACAAAAAATATTCATTATTATGAATAAAAAATATTTTGATGCTTTAAAAGATTTAAATCTCACATCTTGGTCCTTTAATAAAAAAATTTAAATCTCACATCTTGGTCCTTTAATAAAAAAAATCAGGTTTATTTAAAAATTATTATATTTTTCTCAGTCCCCATTTCCACCAAATTTTTCGCTATAAATACTTTTTAAATCTTAATAACTTGCTTTGTAATTTATTTATTGTTGTTTCTTCTTCATAATAAAATTAATTCATAATTAAAAGTACAAAGAAGGGGGTAAGGGGGGGGGGGGGGTAACAATATTTTCTTCAATTTGTAAATATTTTTTTATTCTATAAATTCATGGCTAAAAGTAGATTTTTTTAAAGATCTATAAGGGTTAATCAATATTTTGCATATTAGCCACTAGATCTGGTTAGCATTGAAAGCAATTCATTTATACACATTTGTAACACTAAATAGTTATGATAAAAGAGAAATATATTATTTTGTTTATATTTAGAGATAATACTCTCAAAATGTTAAGAGATATATTTCAATATAATAATCAAGAAATATGATTTTATATATTAAAATCTTAAAGTTAAAATCTGAGGTAAAGATATTAAACTAATTTTACTATTGGAGACCAGCCATTTGCACTTTGATGCACTTTTTGGTTAGATATATTCATCATTTGAGGGATTGATGGCCCACACAGATCAATGTCTAGAAGGCCAACCTATTAAATAAATATAATCTTTTAAAAGGAAAATATTATTTCCTATTTAAGAAAAACTCAAGTTTATATGACAAAATTTAATGACTTTTAAATAATAATAAATAAAACATTGATATACATTTTTATTTGGATCATGATCAGCTAAATATCTTGCAAAATTTGCTGCAAATGAACTTTTACCTACACCCCCTTTTCCAGACAATACAAAAATGATGCTTTGAATATTGGTAAAGTTAGATAATATCTTGCTTAGATCTGTAAAAAAATATATTATAATTGTATATACATTTATATTATTAATTCATTATGATATAAATTTTACCATGATTAATTATTAATTTAGTTACTATTTTTAAAAAAATTACCTATTTCTTTTTTAAGTTCACCACTTGAACATATTTTCATATTAGGACATCCTTTGCATGAATCTGTTTTCCCTGCATCCTGACTCTGGGTTCCAGGGCAATCTGAGGTATAAATTTAATTATATGATTTGGATAGAAAATATATTACCATGAGGTACATTATTATTTAATTTTTCCAGTTCAAGTTGTTCCAGCGTTTAAAAATTCAAAATAGTTGGGTCGATTTGTAGAAACAGCAGTTGTACTTACGCTGCATTTATAGTACCGCATTATCTCCAAGCGTTACATTAAACGCAACACTATTACAGCTCATTCAGTTTTTAAAACTAATTTAAGGTAATCTAAGATTGGCTAAGATAGTGATAATTATATATATATTTATCGAGTTCGCTATTAATTTTTTAATTGTATCGCGTATTTTTTTATCAACGAATAGCAACATATGTTTTTCAAATTAACGCTCCATATTTATTAATTTATATCTATTTATTAGTTTTATTTTGAATAATGCTGGGTTAAATAACATATGCTTTAATAAAATGTGTTTAAATTTTATTTTTTTGAAAGTTTAAACTGAGAAAAAAATATAAAATTAAATATTCGAAATTAACAAATAATGTTTTTTACCAATCATTATCTCTTCCCTTGGACATATGTCAATTTAAAAAATATAAGCGATAAAATAAGAGTCTTTACATCAGAACCCAGGGGGTCCTTTTTAAAAATATATATTCAAATTAGTTTTTCAAAATATAATTATCCATGTTTTTTGAAAAATTATACTCCCAATTTCCTTTTTATAGAATGAGAACCTTTTTATAGTTGGTGATTGGAATATGGGTATATTATGAATTATTATATTATGAAATTATGTTAAATAAATTTTTCTTTAAATAAAAAAATATGTCATTTTAATTTTACTATAATAATCTCTTTTTTTTTAATTTTCTCTCCCACTCCCATTAAATTGTTTCTATTTAAGAAAATATAACTATTATAATACATGATACTATATTAAGAAACGAATTAAACAAAGGAAATATAAATAACACTTAACGTTTATAAAAGTATAGAGCATATACAATACAGTGTTGTGCAGATTTAATTCAAAACATTTCCATATTTTTTAATTCGTTTATAAATTTATTTAACTTGTAAAAATTGATAAGAATATATAAATATGTTATTTAAATAATTTTTTGCAAATCAAATAATTTTATTTTCAAATAAATTAATAAATATGGAAATGTTTTGATTTGAATTAAATCTGCACAACACTGTATATGATTTATTGAAACATATTGACTATTAAATTAAAACCCATCTATATAAAATTATTTTCTTTGCAAAAATAATTAAAATATAGACAAAGCATTATTGAAAAATCTTTTATTATTCCTTTTGTTATTTTAATTATTTTTGCAAATAAAATAATTTTATATGGATGAGTTTTAATTTAATCGTCAATACATTAAATCATCACAACACTGTATATATAATTTTTAAAAAAACAAATACAGTCAAAACCACTTAATTGCATGTTTCTCAAGTGAAAATATTTTTAAATGCGAAAAAAATCCGCTATTAGAGATAGTCATTGCTTGGATGATGTTATAAAAAGCTATGAATGGATATGACATCTTATCCACTATGCGGATGCTAACTTGAAGGACCAAGAATCATTAAGAAGGTTATAGTCATTATAGAAAGATAATTTAAACATTCATAACAAATTATTTTAAATTAATTAATTTTATAAAAATTATTTATTTGTTTATATGTATATATAATAAAGGAAAATAAAATATCAAGCGTGTAATTTTAATTTTGCAATTCATAAATTAAATATAAAAGTTATCAAATAAGAAATTAAAAACATTTCCCAGTGAGTAAAATTGGATTATCTACTAATATTGATCACTGATTGATTCTGATTTATTTAGCAGACTCTTAGAAGGAAAATAAAATATCATGTGTGTAATTTTAATTTTGCAATTCTTTAATTCAGAGTTATTAACGCTCATTTTTAAAAGCTACAGTTCTTAAAAAGAGCTAGCTCCTGCTCCCACTACTAGATTTTTAAAGGGAGCTAGCTCCCGCTCTAAGTAATTAAGTGCCACTCCCATTGGCCACTCCATAGCCGTTCCTTTGATTTTCATTTTTTCTAGAAAGTACACGAAACAAAATCATATTTTTTATCAAAAAAGATTTATTTATATTAAATGATATATCAAAATACCTTTTATTAGCTTTTAAAAATAAATTTTCTAAATTAAAATCTAACAAACATCCACTCCTCTCCACTAAAACCTGGTTAGGAATACTAAACAGGCTTAATATTAGTGTTGTCAAACGGCTCAATTTGAGCCTATTTTTAAAAACTGGTAACTCAATATTTTATCCAGAAAAATATTATGCAAGCCTAAAGATTTTGCTCATAGATGTCACAAAGGATTGAACATTTATGGTCAAAGTTTCGACGCTGTGGAAATATTTTCCTGGCTATAATGTTGAGCTAGCCGTTTTTAAAATCGGCTCAAATTAAGCCGTTTAACAACACTACTTAATAGAAGCACTTGAGTGAAGCGGGATATTGTATTTTATAAAAATATTTTTTAATTCAGGAAATTTATCAAAAATAGTAATTTTGATATCATTATTTATAAAATATTTGTCCAATATATTATCTGCCTGATGATCAATTTCATAGAATCCAAAAAAATCTTCCACATCAATGCAGGGTTCCCGTGAACCTATTTTTGTATCAAGATTGTTTTCTTAAAAAATAAATTATATATTTTAGCTCCATATTTTGTGCATGATATTTTCGTCATTATAAATTATTGAAAATCTGCAATAGAGTATTTAAAAAGATAATTTATTTTTTATTTCGATTTCTTCTTCTATGATGTTTGGATCCATAATATCAAAAACTATTTTTATAATATATGACTTAAATATTTTTAAAGAAATTTTCAAAAAAAAAAGAAAAATGTATAATATTTTAACTGATTAGATGAAAAACCTATGTAAAACTCGGCTCCACATTTAATTGCATTTAAATAAAATAAGATTTCATTTTAATTTTAATTAACAGATAAATAGATATATTAATATTTAAAAAATAATTTTATTTATTTATTAAATTTAAAAGAGCAGTGAAGCGGCGCTCCTACACTCCAGCCCAAAAAGAAGCCATTTCCCGCTTCCGCTCCTGATTTTCAAAAGGAGGGGAGATCCAGGTGTTTTTGAAAAAGTGTAGAGGCGCTTCAGGATCGATCTTGTCGCTCCTTAACAATACTAGAAAAATCTTCAAATAGGAAATTAAAAACATTTCTCAGGGTAAAATTAAGGTATCCATTATTCATTCATTTGATTTGTCATTCATTGACAGATTTATATAGCAGAATCTATTTATATAAATTATAGGATTATCTTAGTTATTATGCTTTTAATTAGGGTGTAAATATTATATTTCTTGACAACTTTTATGTTGTTTAAATTTTTATATAAAATTTTGTTATAATTATTTACAAGAATAACTTTTAAGACTTTTTATTAAGTGTTTTATAGATGTAAATATACATAACATGGTAAAGATATGAATTTATTAAATGTTTCTCTAAAATTATAGATTGTGTAAAATTTGGAAAGAAATCTTCATATGAATTGATTTTATCTTAAACTTATCAAATAAAATTTTCTTTAAAAAAACATATGGTAATATCCAGATTACACACAAATTGGGAAAAAAATTTTTAATCATTTTAAATTTTTTTTCATAAAGCAATATATGTATATAAAAGAAGCCAAATTTGATAGCTTTAATGCATGGAGTATATGTAAATAATGTATTATTAATAATAATATTAAATTAGCTTATATTAACAAAAAATTATATCTATTCTTATAATTGCGAAAAATCGGATAAGTGTGAAAAAATAAATTTTTTCAGTCCCAACGCTTCGTAATTATCTGGTTTTGTTGACTGTAACTGAATTCAAAAATAAATTATATAAAAAAAACAATAAAGAGATTGGTTTATATACGTTGCCATATAGAACCATTTATAGCAATGCAATTACTTTAATGAATAGCCATTGTAATGGCTTGTAAGACCAGAAGACCAAGGCAAGGCTGATACCATCGGGTTTTTTGTTGTTTCTATAGCATAAATTATTAGGCCTTAGGTTATTTGGGATGCTGGCCCTTAAGAGCTTTTGAGATTTCATTATTAATGTTTGTACATAGTGGGAGGCGGCCTTTAAAAAATCAACAATGTAAAGAATAGGGTTTCATGTCAATTCAGCGAAACTTTTATCTCGAAACACTTTTTTGCCAAACTTTTATCGCGAAACACTTTTTCGCGAAACTTTTATCGCGAATGTCGTTTATCGCGAATGGATTTTATAGCGAAACTTTTATCGCGAATCCATAATAGCGAATACTATTCCGCGAATGCAATATCGCGAAACAAATATAGCGAATTTTTTATAGCGAAACCTTTATAGCGAATACATTACCGCGAATATAATATCGCAAAACAAATATTGCGAATTTTTTATAGCCAAACCTTTATCGCGAAACCTTTATAGCGAATACATTACCGCGAATATAATATCGCAAAACAAATATTGCGAATTTTTTATAGCCAAACCTTTATCGAGAAACCTTTAAAGCAAATACATTACCGCGAAACTTTTATCGCGAATCAATAAACACGAAAATTTTATAGCGAAACCTTTGAAGCGAATACATTACCGCAAATTTTTTATCGCGAATCAATAATCGCGAAAATTTTATCGCGAAACCTTTAAAGCGAATACATTACCGCGAAACTTTTATCGCGAATCAATAATCGCGAAAATTTTATAGCGAAGTTATTATCACGAAACCCAAATCGCGAAGACAATATTGCGACAATTATTTCGCGAAGCATATATCGCGAAGATATTATAGCGAATTTAGTATCGCGATAATTGCTAATAATGAATAATTTATTTTGAATCATTTTTTTATAATTATATTATTTGAATTATAATTTTTTTTAAAAAATAGGTTGAAGATTGATTCACAATGATAGTTTGTAATTTTCCTTTAACCTTAGAAAATTTATATAATGATTAATAAACTTAGATCTGGTTTATGAAATTTGTTATTGGAATACTCTTCGAAGTTCTTATTTTATAATAATCGCGCATAAGGAACTCAGCTTTATCAATATAGTAATCATTGAGTTTATTAGTTAAATCTTGATATTTACTGGCGAAATTGATATCTGGTAGCATTCCTATTTATTGTCTGATGACTTAATATTTATAAATTTATCAATCAGTTTTGGCCAGGGTTAGCAAGTCAGTCAATTGACCAGTCAAATAACTAGATTTTGACGGGTCAATTGAAAGGGGGAATATTTGACCTGGTCAAATGGTCAAATATTCTAAAAGATCTGAATATAAAAATATGTTTGAAAAAGAAAAAACAATATAAATACATGTGATCACAATGCTGCTATTTATTGAGTTCCTAATATTAAGGAGAGCATTTTACTCATAGTGAATTTAATGAAGTATGTAATATAATAAAAGAATTAGGCATACAAGGTGGTGATCAAAATATTTCAAGTTATATTATAAATTTAAGAAGTAAAAGTGGCATGTTTAATAGGAAATCATGGGGAAAGCAGTAACTTCCATAAGAAGCAATCAGATTTCAATCTCAAGCAGTGGAATTAGCTTTGACTACCATGGCCATTAAGAGAAGTGGCATTACTAACAATTCCTAGATCTACTTCTTCTTCAGAAAGAAATTGGTCGATTTGTGTCAATAATTTTACTAAAACAGAAATCGATTGAAGATTTAGACAACAAGAAAATTGATTAAAAAATATTAGAAAATGATGATATTTAATATAAAAAAAATATTTATTTAAATTTAACCATATTTGACCGGTCAAATGCACAACCATGCACTAATCATAAATAGAGTAGCTGAATAAATTACTCTTTAGAGCGTCCATTTTGAATGACAATTCAAAAATAAATAACATCTAAGTGAAATAAGGGATTTCTCCAATTCAAAATATTTTTTAATCTTATTATTTTACGATCTTTATAGATATCTTTTTATCTTTTCTGTTTATTTAGATATAAAATATTATATATATTTTCAATTTTAATAGGAATCTAAATCATATATTAAGATGTAGCTTAAGCATGAAGTTTAACAAAAATTCTGAAGCTTTTAGCCAATATGTAATGCTTCATATTACAAGAAATATCGGACAAGGACATCATATGAAAGCGAATAACATATATTTTTTGAATACTATTATCCACCTAGGTTCTTTGATCTAGCTAATTTATAGGAAGATTTGGGGGAGGGGGGTTGTATAAGCTTACTCTGAAATAAATATTGATAGAGTAATAAATTAAAGCTGATTAAATTTTTCTTATTTAATTTATAGTCACTTTGTTTCAAGTCTGAGTTTAATTGGGGGAGGGTAAAATATTTATAAAATAATATATCGGAGTCTCATATTAAAGCTAATCTTAAATAATTTTAAAATATAATAAAAAAAATAGCTACACTAAAAATTAACAAATAATTAATGACATATTTGATAAATTATAACTAATAAAAAAAAGTATTGCCGAAATTTAAAAAAAAAAAATTTTCTAGCCTGGCTGGTGCCATTCCCTATGTTATAAATTATATAAGAATTCTACGAATTCTCCGATTTGTGATATAATTTAAAATTGACCAAAAATATTTAATTTTTATCTTTATTTTTATTATAACATTTAATTTTCAAAAAACTATCATATAACAAAAAAACATAACAATATATACAAAAAATAATTTATCGTTATAAATCATTTTTTAACTTTTTTACCTTTTAAATTGATCTTTACTTTTACATTTAAATCGATTTTACTTTTACATAAAATATTTCATTATCACCTCGAGTGATTTTATTTAAATTATTTCCACAATATAACATTTCCTTCTCTTTTAGTTTCCCCCTTCATCGTATCTATCGATCATATCGTATGTTGAAATTGTCACTAAGATTTTTATCCGTTTACGTCCATGTATCTTTCAGTGTTCATTACCCAGATTTAGCTAAAAAAATTTCTTTTTGTTTATATATATATTTGATAAATCTTTTTCGGTCTCAGATAATATTTCCGATTTTGTTCCTTTTGACTTTGAACTTGACCTCGAACTTGACTTTAATTTCGATTTTATTTGACTTCTTCCCCCTCTAAAACTCATTCGTCCGTCGTACGATTAGTTTGTCATTTTCGCTATATTTTTTTTTATTGTTGCATAAGTAATTGTTGATTTCATCTTTTATCGTTGTCTTGCTTTTGTCAAGTTTTATCGTTAGCTTGTTTTCATTACGTTGGTTTGTTATGATCG
This sequence comes from Gordionus sp. m RMFG-2023, assembly GCF_954871325.1. Lineage (NCBI taxonomy): Eukaryota > Metazoa > Nematomorpha > Gordioida > Chordodea > Parachordodidae > Gordionus > Gordionus sp. m RMFG-2023. The sequence goes on along the minus strand of NC_088777.1, from coordinate 37,191,693 downwards.
TTTCGTCTCTTTGTTGTTTGTTTGTTTGCTCGTTTGCCCTCCATCGTTATTATTATCATTATTATTAGTCAATCAAGAATAATTAGGAATAATAAGAATCGATCCAATCGAATATAAGAATATAAGAATCATCATAAAATGTTGATAATAGAATCGCGTTTTAATATTGTTTAAATTTTTTATATTATAGTATTAATTTACATGTTATATTAATAATTTTGATCCATGAAGTAATTAAAATTTTATATTACGTACTTTTTTTTTATTCTTATTATTTTAATTTGAATTTAACTCCTTTATTCTTTAGTTTAATAAATTTTTTTATAAAAATTTTCTTAAAATCAAATTTCAAACTTTTAAAAATAAATTTTATTCTCAACAATTTTATTCTCTCCTTCATTAAGAATTCTTTTATATGTTCAATTTTAATTTTGTCATCCTTTCTCCTAATACTACTCCTATTTCTTTTAACATTATTCCTACTTTTACACGTAATATTTTTCACTTTTTTAAATTTCTGCATTTCCTAGAATCTTTATCAATATTAATTAAATTATTTATATTATCACATTTTTTCTCTTTTATTATTATTTCTTCAAATTTTACTATGTGATTAATATAACTACATATAAATGTTTCTACTATATCATTTTTTAATATTTTTACCGACGTAATTTCAAAATTTATAGTATTCATTTCTAACTTTTCTACAATTTTTGTTTTATAAATGTCTACTTTTTCTGCGTTAATTCAATAAAATTGTCTCTTGTTAAATTCATTAGTCGTTTTCCACTCTTCATACGACTTACTATTAATATCACTACGAAATAAAGAACTATATACTATTTCTACATCAATTGGCTTATCCTCCACTATTGGTTTTTTTTACTTCTATTTTTACATTGATTGGGGTTTTTTACTTTTACTTCATTATTTTTTATACTATTATATTTATAATTATTATCATTATTATTGTTGTATATGCAAATTCGAATGTTAAGTGTGAAAAGTGATTATTCATAAATAAATGGTAGACGAAGATAATATTTTTGGGGTAATTTGTCTATGTAAATAATCTTAAATTGAACATAATATTTTTCTATAAATTTTATATATATATTCAAATATGCAAATTTTATATATTTAATTCTTCGAAAATTGTTTAATTTTTTTATATATATATATATACATTGTTAATTCAAAAAAGTTCAGAGTTGAATAATTTTGGATTCTGCGAAATTTATGTTATTATTTATTAACCGAACGATATTTGGATTATTAATTTACAGACGATATTTTGATTATTATTTTGGATTTGATAGAAGTTGAATAAAGAGTAAAAGTAGTGAATTAGTATTAGAAATTATTAATAATTATATATTTATTTATTTATTATTAGTTCCATAGATATTCAGTCTCTCCCACTAGCCTCAGCAATAAATATCAATCCCATATTGGTACAGTGGTGCCTTACAGCGATTGATCCAGGCTTTAGAAGATCAAAAGTCAGTCTAATTATACATTGGAACAAGGTAAAAAAAAATAATAATAAAAAATATATATAAATTTTTGATAATTTCGGTTCTCTTATTGATGTTATATAAATTTTGGATCTTGGTATTGGTTTTATTCGTATGTTTATATTTATTTAATTGTTTAAGATTAGTTAAAATTATTTTAATCAAGTGGTTATTGAGTACACTTTAATGTATATTACGCAAATAAATTTATTAAGTTTAATACTTGAAAATATAAGTATAATTATATTTTTGGTGCTAATTTTAAGTTTCACGTTAGGTTTAATTATAGGAAGAAATACGACTTACGTTAAGATAGAGATTAAAGAGTTAGAAAATATTAAGAATATATTAAGAGAGGAAGATAAGAAAAGATATATAAACAACTTCATACGAACGGATAATTACAGACAGATAATTTGCTATAGTTGTGGTCAGCCGGGCCACATGTCGCGCCAGTGTGAGATAACGAAGAATCTAAGATGCGCGAGGTGTGGTAAGAATGGCCATGTGGCTATAAGCTGCAGAGTAAACAATTCAATTGTAAGGTGCAATAATTGTGCCCAAGAAGGACACACACAAGAAAATTGCAATAAATGACTAAGAGAGAAATATTTTAATTTTTAATGATAAATTTTGTAATGATAATAATTTTTCTAAGGTTGATAATTTTAATTCAGTTAAGAATAAATATTTTAATTTTAATGATAAATTTTGTAATGATAATAATTTTTCTAATGTTAATAGTTTTAATTCAGGTAAGAATAAATATTTTAATTGTAATGATAAATTTTGTAATGATAATAATTTTTCTAAGGTTGATAATTTTAATTCAGTTAAGAATAAATATTTTAATTTTAATGATAAATTTTGTAATGATAATAATTTTTCTAAGGTTGATAATTTTAATTCAGGTAAGAATAAATATTTTAATTTTAATGATAAATTTTGTAATGATAATAATTTTTCTAATGTTAATAGTTTTAATTCAGGTAAGAATAAATATTTTAATTATAATGATAAATTTGGTAATGATAATAATTTTTTTAACGTTGATAATTTAGTAGAAAATAAGAATAAAGATTTTAATTTTAATAATGATAATTTGGATAATGTTGATAATGCTAGTGCAAGTAAGAATAATTATGGTAATAAGAACGAGAAATTTTGCGATGATAAAAAGTGCTTTAACGTTGATAATTATAATTCAAGCGATATTAATAGAAGTGATATAAAGATAAAAAGTAGAGATTTTGAAATATATAGAATTAAAAAGGCAACTAGGGTAGACGTACTAAAAATGGAATTAGAGAATTTTTTAATGAAAAATAGATGCCCTAGAGTAAAGATAAACATGGAGGAAGCAGAAATTTGTTTTTTATTAGATACAGGAGCAGAAATTAGTTTAATAAGTATAAAGGATTTTATGAGATTTTGGCCAGAGAAAGAGTTTGTTACTAAAAAGATAAGAGCCAAACAATTGGATGGTAGCATGGTGAAAATTTTAGGGTATTATAGGGTAAGGTTACCAAGAGTTAATAAAAGTATAAATTTGTGGATAACGACGTTGAAGATTGAACCGATTTTAGGATGGTATGATATAAGAACGTTAGGTCCAGTTTATAATTGGTGGAAATTTTTCGACTACTATCCCTGTAAGTAATGAAGAAAATAGTGAAATGATAGATTTCGATAGATTTAAGTTACCTATTGATAGAGGATAAACAAGAATTAGTTCTCGATAAACTTAAAAATCGAACACCAGAATTTTTGATTAAATATAGAAGCAACTTAGAAGAAAATAAGAAAACAAGAGATACAAAGATAATAGAGGTAAATTCAGTCGAAATTAAACAAGAAATTAATAATATGGTAGATCAGAATGTTGTTGAAGATATGGTTGACAAAGAAATAAAGATTATTTTGAATAGGTATAATGAAGTCTTTAAAGAAGAATTAGGTACTCTGAAAAATTTTGAAGTAGATATACGATTAGAAGAAAATTATAGACCTAAGTTTTGCGGCATAAGAAGATTACCGTTTTCTTGGATAGAAGAGATAGATAAAGAATTAGATAAATGGTTAAGAGACGGAATAATAAAACCAATAGTGCATAGTGAATGGGCAACACCTTTAGTGCCCATAAGGAAACCAGATAACAGTTTAAGATTGTGTATAGACTATAGAGTAACAGTTAATAAGTGCGTAATAAATGAAAAGTATCCACTACCTAGAATAGAACAACTGCTAGCGAATTTAAGAGGAGACACCCTGTTTTCAAAGATTGATTTTTCGAATGCGTATTTGCAAATTAAGGTGAGTGAAAAGACAAGTAAGATACTAACGATTACAACTCATAGAGGTTTGTTTGCATTCTGTCGATTACCTTTTGGTTTGAAAATATCAGCGCCAATATTTCAAAGAACGATGACGGCGTTATTTCAAGGAATAAAAGGAATAATGTATTATTTAGATGATGTTTTGATATCTGGTAGAACAGAAGAAGAACACAATTCGAGATTAGTTAAAGTGTTAAATATTATAGTAGAAAATGGTTTAAAAGCTAATTTGAAGAAGAGCGTTTTTGGAGTAAAAGAAATAAAGTATTTAGGACATGTTATAAAGGGAAATGAGATTACGCCAATTGGAAAGAATATAGATAAGATCATGAATATGAGAGCCCCGAATAATAAAGCGGAGGTACAAGCGTTTTTAGGAGCAACAAATTATTATCATCGGTTTGTTCAAAATTTTGCAGAAATTGCTACACCGTTGTATGATTTATTAAAGAAAAATAAAAAATTTGAATGGGGAGAAGCACAGGAGAAAAGTTTCGAAAAGTTGAAAATAAAGATGGTAGAGAAGCCTATTTTAAGTTGTTTTAATGAGAAATTAAATATTATTTTAGCAGTAGATGCTTCTAATGAAGGTATAGGAGGAGTTTTGTTGCAGATGATAGATAATGTGGAGAAACCTGTTTTATTTTTATCGAGACGATTTAATAGCACTGAGAAAAATTACTCAACGATAGAAAGAGAGGCTCTAGCAGTGAAATTCGGGCTTACGAAATGTAAGGAATATCTGATAGGAAAAAGGTTTTTATTGTATACGGACCATAAACCGTTGGTAGATTTATTTAAAAAAGAGAATAAGGAACTTATGATTTCACCCAGGTTGCAAAAATGGCTAATTTTAGTTGGTAATTTCGATTTTGAAATAAAATTCAGAGAAGGTAAACAAAATTGCTTACCGGACATTTTATCAAGATTGTTTAATAAAGACATTGAAGACAAAGAACCAGTAATCAATAGTTTAGAATATATAGAAGAAGAAGAAAATGTAAATGGTAATATTATAAGAGCGGTGAGAATAGATACAAGCGAAAAACCTATAACATTTGATATAGTAGATAAGATATCCCAAAAAGATGAAGAATTAATAAGAATTAAAGCTTGTTTAAAAGGAGATATAGAATGGAAAAATGAAGATAAAGCGTTTAAAAAAGTTAAGAGTGAATTAAATATAGAAGACAATTGTTTATTGAGAGGATATAGATTAGTGATACCGAATAAATTAAGAAAGGAAACCTTAAATGTAATACATTCAGGTCATCAAGGCATTGAAAGAATGAAAAATAAAGCAAGAGAATATATGTGGTGGCCTAAGATGAATAAGGAAATAGAAGAGTTAACAAGGAGCTGTGAAACCTGTAACATGTGGGCTAATGTTCCAGCAAAGAATAAGGAAGATAAATGGCCAAAGACAGACATTCCATGCGAAAGAATACACGTAGATTTTTTAGAATATGAGAAGAAAAGATTTTTTATCATGGTAGATGCAGGTTCAAAATGGATAGATTGTCAGCAAGTTTCAGGTTTATCAACAAGAGTAGCTTTAGACAAGATAAAGGATTTTGTAGGCAAATATGGTTTGATGAAGACGATAGTATCAGATGGAGGTCCAGCGTTTAAAGGTAGAGCATTTGATAAATTTTGTGATAGGTGGAATATTAGACATTTATTATCACCACCTTATTACCCAAGAAGCAATGGACAAGCTGAACGAATGGTAGCTTTAGTAAAGAGTTGGTTGAAAAAGGCAAAATATGGAGAAGGTCAATGGTGGTTATCATTGTTAGCATACAACAGTACGGAAACAGCAAAAGGAAAGTCACCAGCTGAAATATTTTTAGGAAGAAAGACGAGATCAGAATTAGATTTTTTAAAGGAAAAAGTGATAAGGAGAGAACAAGCAGAGAGTGAAAGATTTCCAGTAGGAAGTTTGGTGTGGGTATTGTTGTTTGATGGTCCTATTAAATGGGGGAAGGGGGTAATAAGCAAAAATATAGGAAAGAAAAAAGTAGAAGTAAAGATTGAAGGACAAGAAGGAACCTTTACAAGGCACCTGAAGCAAGTAAGGTGTAGAAGCTTAAGGCCTTAGAGAGAAATGAGAAATATACGAAGAATTAGAAAGGAATAAATTGATGATAGACATAGTAGGAGAATCATAATTTAGAAAGGAATAAATTGATGATAGACATAGTAGGAGAATCATAATTTAGAAAGGAATAAATTGATGATAGACATAGTAGGAGAATCATAATTTGGAAAGGAATAACGTGATGATAGACGTAGTAGGAGAATCATACGTTGTAGGAAATAAAAGGGATGTTAGACTTAATTAGGAGAGTTATATTTTATAAAGAGTTAGAGAAGAAAGTCGAAGAATATATATATATATGTGTATAAAGTATTTGATTTAGATGGCCTCCTATGTTAGAGTGGGTAACAAAATAATGAAGATAGAGATCCGAGAGGTTGACGGTTCAGAAGAGTCCAACAGATGGGTAGAAGCCGCTAGGAACGAAGCAAAACAAAGATATGGAGATTGGCTACAAGAGACGCCAACGAGAGGGGTTCACAGGATAGCACCATATAACACAAGAAGGAGAGTGGAATGTTGGGCTTGTGGGGGAGGACACAAGTTACGATATTGTCCCAGTGTAGAGTTGACAGCGAACAATAATACGAATTTACCGATGCGAAATATGGTTGAATCAGCGAACACTTCGGGGGCAAGGGAGATCTAAAGGAAGGAGGTGTTGTATATGCAAATTCGAATGTTAAGTGTGAAAAGTGATTATTCATAAATAAATGGTAGACGAAGATAATATTTTTGGGGTAATTTGTCTATGTAAATAATCTTAAATTGAACATAATATTTTTCTATAAATTTTATATATATATTCAAATATGCAAATTTTATATATTTAATTCTTCGAAAATTGTTTAATTTTTTTATATATATATATATACATTGTTAATTCAAAAAAGTTCAGAGTTGAATAATTTTGGATTCTGCGAAATTTATGTTATTATTTATTAACCGAACGATATTGTGATTATTAATTTACAGACGATATTTTGATTATTATTTTGGATTTGATAGAAGTTGAATAAAGAGTAAAAGTAGTGAATTAGTATTAGAAATTATTAATAATTATATATTTATTTATTTATTATTAGTTCCATAGATATTCAGTCTCTCCCACTAGCCTCAGCAATAAATATCAATCCCATATTGGTACAATTATATCGATACTTATTGTAATTGATATTATGATTATTATTTCTATTGTTAAATCTCGCATAATTATTATATTCCTTATTATTGTAATGTCTTTCGTAACAATTTTTACACTCATAATGATTATTATAATTATTCCTATAACTTTTGGTTTGCACTTTATCATTTAAATAATTATGATGTAATTTAGATGTTTCTTTTATCTCCTTTTCTGCCTTATAGCCAGATAAATATTTTAATATTGTCATAGTTTTCTCAAAAGTTGCATCTTTCCCTGTTGGAAACCTTATTGCTTCCATTAATACGTCCATCTCCAAATATAGACCTTCTGGAAGATTTTGAAGCAATACCTTAGCACTATTTTCAACTTCATATATCAAAAAAAATTTCTCCAATTCATTTATATATTTATTTACATCATTATCATATTTTGGATAGTCCATATTGATTAATTTTATTTTAATTTATTTTAATTTACTTTAAGTTTTTATATTTATATGTCATATTTATTTTATATCTCTTACATTTTTTAGAACTTATTAAATATGATCTTTAAGAATCCATTTCCATAATATTTTGTCCATGATAGCTCCTGCCACCATATAAGAATTCTACGAATTCTCCGATTTGTGATATAATTTAAAATTGACCAAAAATATTTAATTTTTATCTTTATTTTTATTATAACATTTAATTTTCAAAAAACTATCATATAACAAAAAAACATAACAATATATACAAAAAATAATTTATCGTTATAAATCATTTTTTAACTTTTTTACCTTTTAAATTGATCTTTACTTTTACATTTAAATCGATTTTACTTTTACATTTAAATCGATTTTACTTTTACATAAAATATTTCATTATCACCTCGAGTGATTTTATTTAAATTATTTCCACAATATAACAAATTATAAATATTTTCGCCATTATTTCCACTTTATTTCGGAGTCTTATAAATTATGTTATCAAGTATAAATAAGGAGATCTTAATCTTTAAAAATTATTTGTTCCGCCTGGATAAAGTTGTCATACAAACTATTACAGATGCATTAACCAAGATATATTTAAATGTCCCGTACGACTTACAAAAAAAAATGGTAAGATAGAAGATAATAAAGAAATACACAATCATCCAGAAGATCCAATCGAAATGGAAACCAAGAAAATAATCAATTACATTAAGAATGAAGCTTTGAATAATACTATGGAAACTTCAAACTTTATTGTGGCTAAAAACGTATCTCAATTAACTGAATATCAATGGCACTACCATCACCGAATCTTATTATAATTCACCAAAAGCGGGGTTCAAACAGTTTTGCACCTCCGAATCCTAGCAGCCTTATTGAGCTGGCAATTCTGCATAAATTTTCAATTACTGATAAGTATGAGGATTTCATACTTCATGATGATGGTCCGGTAAGATTTTCTATAAATTTTTTGAAAAAGTATAACTAAATCCTTCATTTTTATTACGATAAGCTGCCCGATAAGAAACACTTTATTAACTGCTTATTTATTTATCATATGTACTAAGTTCTCGACCGTGTTATCATATTTGGAACAAGAAAAAATTTTGACTTCTTTGCTTCATGTGAACATTGGTTTTCTGATGGTATTTTTAAATCGTAGCCACCTTTATTTACGCAAGTTTATACAATTCATGGGATTAAAAATAATAATGTTTAAGCACTCATATTTATATTAACCAATAAAAAGGATTACGAAACTTATAAAAAAATATTAACTATTATAGGTGACAATTTAATATCAACTCTAAAAAAAATTATGACGGATTTCGAAATGGCCAGTATAAAAGCTTTCAATGAAGTGTTTCCCAGTTCACAACACAATGTTATTTCCATTTTGGCTAATCATTTTGGCGAAACATTCAAAAATATCCAGAAATATCGCAGAAATATAAAACAGATGTGGAATTTAATTTACAACTTAGAATGATGGTTTGCTTGGCATTTGTGCCACCATTAAATGTAATTGAAACATTTGAATTACTAATAAACTCCGATTTTATTCTAACAATCAATTGTTACTCCAGCCTCTAATTGAAACTTTTGAAAAAGCTTACATTGGTAAAACATTTAGAAGAGGCAGACTACCTGCTTTGTTTAATATTGAACTATGGAATTGCTACCAATCAACTCTGAACGGGGAAGCTAAAACCAACAACGCCGTTGAAGGGTGGCATTAGATGCTTCAGTTCCCTCCTAACAAGTCACCATCCAAACATGTAGAAATTTTTATCAAATTATCTATATATCTATTTTTAAAATGATTTAAAAAGTATAAAGATTTACTAATAAACCTTATAATTTATATTCTAAGCTTAAAAAACAACAGGGGTTGACAGAGTTAAAAATTGCTCAATATAATTCTGGTGAAACACCCTCTACCCCGAGACAAAAATATCTAAATCTACATGTGAGAATAGTAACAATTGTTTCTGATTTCGAAAATCGATCAAGATTAGAAAGAAATCGCTATTAATATAACATTGAACGTTTAATTTTTTAAAATTCTTATCTACAATAATAAAAATTTTGTTTGTTTTTATTTAATAGTCTCAAATTTTTTATATTTGCATTATTTTTTTGTGACATTGGTATAAAATTTAGCTAGCTACATATAGACTCATTCATTAAGATACAGATTTTATGAGAGTATTTACAAATTCTTTTATATGTGACGAAGTCTTTCTCTATCACATCAATCCCACGATTAATATTTCAAAAATAACTACCTTCGTCATGCATTATAAAATTATATTTTAAAATTCATATTCCTAGCCCTTGAGTCATATAGTTGTTTTCCCTTATAAATATGATCACTTTTGATGAGCAACATTATTAGTAAAATATTATTATAAAATAATTTTCAAGGATTACACTATTAAATAATAAGGGCAAAGTTTAAAACGAGGAAATTACATTCTCCTTATATAAAAGCATGTAAAATTTTTTATATTGGGGTGTTTTTGCACGATGTCTTTTTTTTCCCTTGGTTATTTTTAATCAGTCTTTGTCCAAATCAGTGATTCTTTTAAAATTTTACACTTCAGTTATATATTTAACAAATAAACTATTGGTTTAGAGGATATGATATGGCTATGCTCTTCTTTTCGTTCACATATTCAATAAATAAAAAAAATCATTTTTTTAAAAACTTTTTATAATGAAATTTATTTTGTAAGGATATTTATTCTATATGTAAATTAGATATCAAAAAATATGGCTTAAAGGAATATATTAAAAAAAGAAAATACTTTGTTATACCATTTCCTATTTTAACTTGAGAAAAGGATGCGGAGAATATAATGTATTCACTTTAACAGGGGCTTGTATACCCATCTATAAATAATATCAACCTCTCAAAACTGTTAACCTCATACCAAATATAAATAATTTTAAAAAAAATTAGAATTCATCCCTCTCCAATTTTATTCAAATAATGATAATTATTTCAAAACTACCCACTCATTTCAATGACCCTCCAAGTAGAAGTCCCTGCACTCCATGAGTTCGCAGTTTATGTTAAGATATTTATCTAGCTATAAAAATTTGAAAAAAAATTGGCTGTATTTAAATAATCACAATCCCCAAAATATATCTCTCTCCCGCGAAGAGTGGCATTAAAAATTAAAAAATCTCGCTGAATAATGATAAATCTAAATTTTTTTATAAAAACTAGATTTAAGAAATTTACATAAGAAATGTATATGAGATGTCTTACCTTTCCCTTGTTACAAAGAACTTATAGGCATTTTGAGTTATTTTCTCTAAAACATTCACCAATAATTCTAAAATCCTTCTTCGAATACTAATTAGCTTAAGCCTATCTAGGCTTTATTTTAATTGAAAGCGGTTTTAGATGAAATAATTAAATTGCTAATGTAATTATAAACGATTTATTATTAATTATAGAGAATATGGTAAGAATAACCATTATCAGCTTGGATTTTACAGTTTGTAAAATCGTTTTTAAATAAGTGTTCTGACCAGTGGCTTAGACAAGGGAAAAGGGCTAAATCTCTAACTGGGAAATATGATTAATGACAATTTTCTTTTAAATTTCCATATTCTAAATAAAATTATCTGAGAAAATTCTTATTTAAAAAAGAACGTAAAAAAATCTTACAAATCTAGGAATAAACAATACCATCATTTTATTTTATAAATTTTCACAATTTTTTTTTACAAATTATAATTGTAAAACGGAACACTTCTCGGGGAGGTTAGGCGCACTTAATATTACTTTATTAAACAATAGCTCAACCTATTCGTTTGATAAAAAAAAATTAGCTATCTTAATTTTTTTAAATCTTACCATAACCAATCCATCTCATTTTGATATAACATTTTCCAAAGTATCCACAAGTTTCATCTGTCAGAAAAGTTTCCAAGCTTAATTTTCTTTTGGCTAAAATATCGAGTTAGCCTTTTATTTTTAAATCCTCATATTATGAAATTAGGAAAAAAGTTGATTTTATAAATAATGATAGTAATATTTTTTTTAGATAATTCATTTAATTTTTTTATTATAATTGCTTTCTTTAGATTCTTTGTTCAATCTTAAATTTAAATTTTTGAAATGCTAATAATTTTTTGGTTCATACTTAAATGTGTGTCATTGTCTATTTCGCTTAATAAAACTAGTTTTTGTTTATTGACTGGAAAACTGATTGATGGAATAATAAGTACTAATCTGGCATTTCATATGGTATGAGCTCACCCAAAAATATTTATTTGTTTTCGCATGTTGCCAATCTTGGTAATTTTATCTTATTTTGTCAGTAATGTGTTTTTCTTTAAACTATCTACCAAACGAATTGAAGAATCAATGTAATAAATTTTAACCATTTATTAATTTAAGTTCCAGATTTAGTGCTTCCAGAAATTTGGTTGATTTTACGCTTTAATGCGTGATATAGATTTTATTTGTCTTATAGTAAGGTTATCTTTTTGTGTGTGAAAAAAATGACTGAAGTATTAATAAATATTAGCGCAAACCAGCTATTTCCCATTCTATCATGAATAATGCAAAATTTGGCAATTTTTCTTATTTTGCTAATAAACTTTTTCTTTATACTGTCTATTAAAAGAATTAAATTATAATTATTATGGAACATCGATAAAATTTTCGGAATAAATTATTTCAAGTGGCTTAAATCATAGATATGCCAAAATTTTGTTACTAATAGTTTTTCCTTTTACTAGCTACTATAATCGTTTCAGTACTCAATCGGTACTAATAAAGCAAGAAATATACAATTAGTTCGTAGAACTATTCATCTGTCAAATTTAACAGCGATGATATTAAGAGATATAAATCTTGTCTACTCCACTGTTCTGATACACAAGTTGAAGCATATAAAGAAATTACAATTATCAAACTATTATGGTAATTATAGATATAAATAGCTTAAACCTTTGATTTTGAATGATACGATCAAGTTAGGATATTTTGAAAGAATCAAATAAAAATGTAAATATAAGACTAAAAAATATGTAAAGATTTATTTTTAATTCTACATTCAAATGCTGGCTCAGAGATAAGTTTAATGAATATGATTAGGCGAAAAAATCCTTCTTCGGTCTCATTTGATTTATTAGAGGCCGAGTTAATGGTAAAGCAGAATTTTGACATGAATTGCGAAGAGTTAAAATTTATTTTCATATATAATACTTTTAAATAAAATAAATTCCTTCCTATAAATATGTAGATTTGCATCTAATTTTTATATATTTTGACTTTATAAATATGGATAATATTCAAATTTAAATTTATAAATTCAGATTAAATGATTTATTTCCATAATTTATTACAAATTTATATAATCCAATAGAATATTATGAATTTTTTTTGATTAATCATAACTTTGCAGTTATTTCTATTTATTAAAATGCGAAAAGAAGAAAAAGGAGAGGTCAAAATATTCAAATTAATTAGTTACTATTATATCAGAAAGTTATACATTATCTAAAAATTATAATCAAAAGATATTAATTATCAGTAAAATCTTCTATAAATTTTAAAAATAATCTGAGAAAATAAGTAAAAAATTCTCTTTCAGTATTTTTTTTATCTAGATAGGAAAAAAATTTCAGAATATTTTTAAATGACATAAAGCACACTTTAAAATTTTTATTATTTTTTTTTGGGGGGGGGGGGGTTAACTTATTCTGGTAAAATTTCCAAAATGTCCCCTCCGTACTTACAACCATGAGTGAGTGAGACCAGAAAGACCAATATATTTTCTATCACATCAGATAAAGGTTACATGTTTACTAAATAAATAAAATGTAATAAAATATTCTTAAAATATTCGTGTTTATGATTTAAGGAACTTCGGTTGGTAAATTGATATTGAATATATCAATTTCACTTATATAAATAAATTCGCTATAACAAGTTCGCGGTCAAAGTTTCACTAAAATGTATTCGATATAAAATATTCTAGGTTTAGGTTTCGTGGAAATAAATTCGCTACAAGTTCGCGGTCAAAGTTTCGCTAAGGTGTATTCGCTATAAAGTATTCGCGGTTTAGGTTACGCGGAAATAAATTCGCTATAACGAGTTCGCGATCAAAGTTTCGCTAAAATGAATTCGCTCGGAAATAAATTCGCGATAATGAGTTCGCGATATTGTCTTCGCTATAAATGTTTCGCGGAATTGGTTTCGCTATATTGCCTTCGCTATAAAATTCCTTGCGATAAACGACATTCGGGATAAAAGTTTCGCGAAAAAGTGTTTCGCGATAAAAGTTTCGCTGAATTGACCTGATACGAAAGAATAGTGTCCTTTGCACTGTTATAATGAATCATCGATAAGATATAATCAATGGGGTGTGATACTAAGGGAATATCCCATACTTTCTGAAAGGTGGATGAGGGTCTGCTAATATCAGGTTGACAATTGCCCATCCATGTGTGAATAGCGCTTTTTAGATCAGGATCATGGCCAGTAGGGATTAAGCTAGTGATGTTTAATCTTGAGGAGATAAAAAGATGAAGAGAGAGTAGGGATAGGGAACGAAAACCAATCCCGACATAATTGTATGAATAAAGCCTGGGGGCCACAATTTTTCTGAAAATTTTATATTTACCAAAGCCTCCAGCATTGTGCGGATATGCCACTCATACTTGAGCAGGAGATCTTTGTAAAAGGAAAAGTATATAACTATTTATTTCTAAGACAAAATTAATAAAAGCGATAAATATAATTATAATTAACTATAATAAGAGGATAACGGTTAAATAATGATGTTTAAAAGGAAAATAGTAAATAGAAACTAGGAATGAAAAGGAAAGAAAATATAAGGAGGCATGTAAAATTATTCGATGAAAAAATATAATTTAGGTAGTTATTGAGAACGGACAATCGAGGTAGCAAACCGGGAGATTCCATAGGCTGATCAGTTTTTTCGCAAACCCTAATTCTTTAAAAAAAGCATTGAGATTTGCTCCCTAAAATGGTAAAAATAGAGCAGACCATTGGTATAAATGAAAAAAAATCAATGGAACTGTATTTTGTGATTTTCCGGGTTTCCACGAAAGCGAGAACATCGACGTTGGTTGGATGATGCTTTCGACCAATGCAGGTTAAGTCCAAACCATTTGACCAAAGAGAAAAGAACATTCAGTCCTTCCCATCAGTTCTAATATGATGGTTAAATCAGCTTAGAAGGAAGGCCTGAGGATTTAAATGCAAGCTAAATGATGTCAAATTTGGTATGCTGTGCAAAATTGTCTCGATAAAAGCGTCAATTCCTACCCTTGCTATCTACACTGGTTTCACAATGTTTACATTGGTTATGTGGAACCATTGCAGTTGAGCATGAATCCAATAGAAAATCTTAGCTCATCTGAAAGCTGCTAATCGAGGTTGTTGGAAAATATGGTTTCCATAAACTAGCAATCGGATTCTAAGTTCAAGGGGTGAAAAACTGTGAGATTGCGAATCGGTTCGCTAGCATTAAATCAGGCTTTCTGGTAAAAACAGACTGAAATTTATCAGCTGCTTCCCGCTACTCAGCACTCCTATGTATCTTTCGATTTTAAAGAATGTAATGGGAATATTTATTAAAAATAGTCATTATTTTGCTCATAATAATCGCTTAAGTTTTTATAAAAAAAAAATTCAAATATTTTTATGAAAATATATAAAGAATATATACGTATTAATAATATATAAATGCAAAAAATATATAAATGCAAAAAATATATAAAAATGCAAAATTTAAAATAACTATAAGTTGATAAAGTTGATTCAAAATTTTATTTTCGAGATTATTTTTAGTTTATATTAACGTTTTATTTTATCGTAATTAACGTTTTATTTTATCGTTGCAATTTATGTTTATTTCTAATCAATTTATTTTGACAATTGATATATTTTTTGGATATTAAGTTAAATTCAATTTAAACGAACATTTTTTTTTAAAATATAATTGGTTATTTTATGATTTATTTATTTTTTAAAAAAGATATAAAAGGAACATTTTTTTGATAGAGAAAAGGACAAAAAAGTATAAAAAATATGAATAAAAAATGTAATTTATAATAATATGAATAATCAAAATGTAATTGTAATAATATAAAGAATAAAAATGTTATTATATGATGATATTCACAAAATCAATAATTAACGATAATTCTTCATATTTTTATATATTTTTATTTTATATATTTTTATGTATTTTATATATAGATTTATATATTTTATATATTTTGTCACACCATGCAAATCATGAATATCTTCCAATGTTTTTTAATTTGTTCTAAACTTCTTTTAAACCTTTTAATGAAAACCTGTTTTTTTATATAAGGGAAGGATGCATTCAAAGTGGAGACCGATCCGTTTTTACATCAGTTCCGTCATGTCAATCTCATTAAAAATTATATATATATTGATTTTCATTTTTAGAAAATTATAAGTAACATTATAACGCTCTATAAAATTTGCCGGATCAAAAAGTCAAAATTTTTGACTTCAAAATTTGCCGGATCCGTTTTTAAGACGAAAGGTATCGGATCGGACGCATTATGAACATATATATCATTTTTAATGAGATTGACTTTTGGCGGAATGAATGTAAAAAACGGATCCGTCTTCACTTTGAATGCGCCTAAAAAAATTTACTTGATTCTCTAATATAATAACGAACTTATAATATGGTTCTTTCGTAGAATTTTTTTATGTATTTTAGAGGGAATAATAAAAACTTGACAAATTAAGACCTCGTTTAAAGTAAGCGCGACCTAATTCATCTCTGCGCAATTTACAAAAAGGTAAATAAGGTATAATTTATATTGATTGGGTGATGCGATGAAACGAATTGCATCGCTATAATGGAAAATCATATGTTGCAATGCGAAACCACTTTATTCTATGAATATTTATATGGAAGAACAAATCATGCAGTTACATATGAAAAAGAAATAATAAACAGGGGCATCAAAAAAATTTTCAAACTTATAGGATTTATTTAAACTATATAAATAAAATTGCAAACTTAATGAATTAATATTTGATTTAAATTATAAATTGCTTTAATAAAAGATTATCCTTATAGATTTTAGAGCATGTATCCTTATAGATGCTTTTGATTTCCAGTGAGGAAGCTTCCATAGAAGCTAGCAAGCATTGCTTCCCTTGAAATTTTTCCTACAAAATTCTTAAATAAACTTAATATAATCTTTATATGTTAAAAAAACTAATTTGACTTTAAAAAAAATTAATATAATTTTTATAAGGTTAAAAATATAATACTATTTTACTAGGTGAAGAATTACTATTATTTACTACGTTAAAAAAAATATACATGAGGGAAGCAAATTTAATATAGCTTATTTATTTTAATAAATAAAGAGTAAATCAAGCGGATGTATTGTGTATTTTTACGTTTAAAAAACAAACATTGAGGAAACAAATGAAATAATGCTTATATTTTTTTAATAAATAAAAGTGAATAAAAAATTTTTCTTTTTCTTTTTTATGTTTATAATTGTAATTATATTATTGAATATTTATTAAGATTATGAGAGTTGTATAAAAAGTATCGATATCTATATTTATATACTATTTCAGAGGTATCTATATCTGTTTATAGATACTTTTAAGATACATTTTGATATTTTTTTATTTAAGGCTTTTTATCTAAAAGATAAAAATATTTAAATGCAAATTTTATTTCATATGTATGAGTAGATAATTTAAATAAATATATATTATAAAAATATTAATACTAATATAATTAAAAAAATATATATAATATTAAAACTTATATAAAGATATAAATATTATTTTTTTCCCCATTTATATCTAGATATCAGTTCAAGATTGTGAATAATATTATCATGCAAAGGAATTTATAAGACCTTGCTTAGCCATTTATTTCAAACAAATAAATTTATTTATAATTTTGCAAAATAATTTTATAGATATCCCGCTAACTTCTAATGAATAAATTATAAGTTTATAATGTAAAAGAAATTATTTTTAAATTTTAAATCTATTAATGAGATTGAAAAAAACTTATTAAAATATTTAAAATCTAGCAATAACTCTTATAATTCAGTTCTTGATCATTTTACTCAAAAACAAAGACGAATTGTATTTATTTATATATTTTAATCTTTTTATGGTTTGATTAATAAATAAAATAATTTTTCGATTTCTTCCCTAGTAGTAAACTTGACACTTCATCACTGTGATCTTCTAATAACTCAGATTCAAACCAATGCACGATGTGCTTTGAACAACTTAGCGACCAATACTAACTAATTAAAGATTATCAAAATTTTATATTTATATTAAATTATATAAAAAACTGTTAGTTCTAACAAAAACCTCTATAATATTCAGTCTTGTTAAAGTAGCACGCTAATTTTTCAGTAGCAATAGTTAGCTAACTACATTTATAAAAAAAATAACGATAGTGGTGGCTCGCTACTTATTATGGCTACTTCGTTACTTATAATTTTCTATAATAAATAATACACATAAAATTCTAAAATCATTATATTTTATTTTATTTAATTTTAAAATTAAAATTTAAAATAATATTTAAAAATATGCATTATAAATCTAGTATTCAAAATAATTAAAATTTTTAAATATCTACAATAGAGAATAATATTGAAGATAATTTTAATACTATAAAACTGAAAACCCCCAATAGCCCGATAATATTCTAATCCACTGACCATACCAAAAACCTATTAGAATACTTAAAACAACTTAATTGAATATTATTAAACCAAATACTACTACAAGAGCCAAATCTACACGACCATAACCAGTAAAATAAAAACTTCTATCCGAGACAACATTGTGTAAGGGAGACCGAGGTACATTGAGGACAGGGGAACGTTAGGTCACTCCAATTATAATTTGAGCTATTATTTTATAAGACTGAAAATTTAAGCCCAGATAATTACGTCATTCATGATTGGCAAAAAAAGATTTGAAAAATATTTAGTATTTTAATTTTTACGGAAGAAAATGTGTTATGGAATACTAAAAGTAATAAAAAATATTTTCAAACTTTATCGTTTATATTTATAAATAGAGCTTCAAAAACCTTAATAAATAAATTTTAGGAAAGTTTAAACCCTATTTTTCAATCTGGCAAACTTTCAGAATCAATAAAAATGAATTAATATGATTTTGAATGATATTTATAAAGTTAGTAGACTCGGTCATAGTTGGTCATAGAATAGTTATGACAGCCATTTTAGCTCATTTTATCATTTACTAGTGATGGATGGGCACACGGAAGTTGTGCCAAATAATTTGATAATTTTTTTATATGCAATAAATATAATTAAATACTTATCATTCACTATGTTTAAATATAATAAAAATTTTACAAATTTTTTTTACCAAAATAAATTTCCTAATTTTGCTAAAAAAAGTTATTGGTTAGGAATTACAATATTATTAATAAAATCAAATGTGTTATAGTCTCTAGCAGTGGCGTAGCTAGAAATTTTCCTTAGAGGGGGTCCATTAACGGGCCTTCGGTCCTTTTGCCCGGCCTTCGGCCGGGTTTATCTTACAAATCATAACCATATGTTCGATAATATATAATAAATATATTTTTTTAAATGCATCAATAATTTGTTTTATAATTTGGTAGAATATTCTCAATCTTTATATTAACACTATCCAGAATAATTTTAATAGTAATATAAAATACTTCCACAAACATCAAAACCAGAAAAATAAAAATATTATTGGTATTTATTTGATATTTATTTGATATAAAGTCACCACTTATAAGTCTTTTGAACGTATAATCTAAAAATAAATTTTTGCTCTGGGAGGGATCCAAACCCGAAAACCACCCCCGTAGCTACGCCACTGGTCTCTAGTCTTACTGGATTACTGATTTTAAATTTTTAAATTTATTTAGACCTCCATTTCATGATTGTCCTAACTATCACATATGTGTGTCCCAATGTATACAGAGTCTGTCATGGTTTGGACAAAAAAAATATTTTTTTTAATCCAATTTTCTAAAAAAATATGGTCTTTATAAAATATATATTAATTATTTCAAATAGCCTATACTTTTGGGATTCAGAAAATGTTTCGCTTATTCAGATTAGTCTATTAATATTAAAAATTAATAAGGTTTGAACGAAAAATGTATGATTTTAAAATGATAAAATATATAGATTTTTATGTTTGTTTATGCATGATTATTAAATTAAAATAAACGGTTATTTTCGATTTAGTTGCATTATATATATGGTCCATAATATAAATAAAAAAATATTATTATAAAATTAAAATATTTAATAAATTTAATTTACCAGTATAGAAATAATCAAATATGCCACTAAACAACAGTAACAAAAGATTTATTTACATTATAGAGTAATAAGATCAGCTTCCTTAAAATTGATAAAATTAGAACTCTACCGATATGCTAAATATCGGATCGGATCTAAACCGATACTTATCGTTTAAAAAATATCCGGGCTGTTATAATATATGAGTACAAGTAAATGTAAGCCCTTAATCAATGGAATACTACTTCATTATCACAAAAAATGATAGTCTTCTATAAAATACATGACAGGATATTCACAGGATGCAAACCCCCCTCAAAAACCTATACCTTCCCGATATTTTCACATTATAAATTACACGGTTATAAATAATGGCAACTCTATATATTTTTTAAAGTTATCAATACCCTATTTCTAACTATAAATAAAAATGCATTATTATAGTGTATTGTGTGGCATAAATATAAGTTCCTAACCCATTTAAATTACATTTAAAAAGATAGAATAAAATTATCCAGAAATATGGTTTATTTTAAAAATAATGACTATGATTATATTCAATATATAAATTTGGGGGATGTTTAACAATATAGTTATATTATTATAATAGGTCAATAATAAAAGTATTAAATAATTATTTAGTTATATATTTTGCCCTATTATATCCAAAAATTTAATAGATAACCGCCAAATAAATTTATACGACCTCTAGCCTATCCCCCTTAAATGCCTACCTCCTACCCCCTCAAAAAAATTATACAAAGTGTGCCCCCCCCCCACATATAGACGCAAACCTAATTTTTATATCTACTTTGCAAATTAAATAACACTATTTTAACATCTATATTTACACCGCGTTCACAGAAAATAAGTATATATATATATATATGCAATATTAATTTTATTAGATACATTTTAACACCCTGCAAACGCAATGATAAAATATAATATTTATATGGCTATATTTTTATCTCAAAATATTTTCATACCTTTTAATTGATAATAAAGTTTATATTAATTTGAATTATATCATATTTTAAATTAATGATATTAAAAATCTTCTCTCGACCATTTTATTTTTAATAAATGAGTTTTTAGCCTTGGTCTTCGCTAGAAATTAAAAATGAGCATATCCGCGAATTTTAGTTTCGCAATTTTTATAAACAATATAAACAGACATGAGTGTCTTAGAAAATCGTCACCTGAGAATTAGATTATTCTATATCCACCTTTTGTCAAAAATGATTCTTTTTTACATAAATCTTTTTTTATAATTATACTATTCTATTTACACAAACAAAAAAATTTGAAATATATAAAAGAATAAATTAAATTATAGTCAATATAAGGTTATATCATATTGAAAACAATAGAAACTTGATTTTTAAAATTGCTCTCCTGTAAAATTACAAAAAGTGAAAATGGAATATCACAAGCAATGAAATATTCGCGCATCAATTAAAAAGCATTAATTTTACAAAATATGCGTATTCACGCTTTTTTAAATGCCTGCGAAGATAAAGACTTACTAATATTTTTTGCCATATTTCCACTTTTTAGTTGCCTTTAAAAAAATCTTAATATGCGTTGACTGTTACTGCTTAAAAGTGGCTTGAAACATATTAGTATACAATACTAGATAGAAAATAACGATATAAAATATCCACTTCCTTATTTCGTACTTGACTCTGGATTTTATCATTCAGGGGGAAAATTATGAACAATGAAAATAACAAATATTTTAAACTATCTTTATATTTGTTAGATTTGGGACGATCAATATTTTATTAGTATAACTTGAAATCCATGACTTAAAAGAGGGTATTATTATCTTTTTGCTGGGTAGGCTTTTATATATAATTTGTTTTATTTTTAAAGAACATGCTAATTTTTATTTTTATTAGCTTTGGCTGATAACAGAGTTATTAATAAATGTTAACAATAGATATCAGAGTCTTTACATAGATATATTGTTTGATTTATGTATGGGTATCAAAAATTGGATATAATGCCGATGTTTTTCATGTATAATCCCTATTCTTTTCTTAAAATTTATGTTCAAATTTGGAAAATGACTTATTTCTCTTAAAAGAAGCCTTCAAAATTTGCAGAGAACTCAGGAAAACAATAGTTGGCCAAAAGCAAAATGCGATTTTAGAGAGAGAAAAAAGAAAAATTATAAAAAAATTTATATCAAATTTATTTGTTTGGACTAGCTAAATAATATATAGGTTTGTGTTAACTTAAAATTTATTTTTTCATATAGATTATAATAAATATGTTAAATAAAATTCTCTTTTTTTAAATAGCGTGGTAGCTCAAACACAAACATTTCAACTAAGGTGCAGAGATATCAGGTTCGAGACCAAACTTGAGCAAATAAATTTTGGGTCAACTTTTTTACTAAAACAAATTTGATATTAGAATCAAACCGAAAATTTAGGACTGTCGAAACAGCCTGTTTGATTTCATGTAGGTGGAGGTTTAATATTAAATTCTTTCCGCAAATTAAAAACGATTGTCCTAGCATTCCTGATTCCATCACGTCATCCGATCCCAAATACAAATATGGGATAGTAATTTTTTAAATTATGATATTTAACTAATAAATGCAAATTACTATTTTTGATAGTTTTTGCTTTTTAATATATAATATTTTTTATAAATTAAAATGATTTTTACTTCATAGATGGCGTTAAAATAATTTAAGTTTTATGGAACATTTTTGCAACAAATTTTTGACTATCAAATTATACTTGTTTTTCAATAAATTTAGTGTTAAATTTTTGGAATAGTTCCATATATCTCTGAAATAAATCTAAAATCAGGCATAAAGTTAGTAGAAAATGTTAATTTTTGAAAGAAAAGTTGACCGGAGAGTCCACCATTCAATAAAATTTTAAAACCAACATTGAACCAAAATATAGAAAAGGATAAAGGATACTTTTTGGAAATCAAAATATAATTTTTAATTTTTTATAGCCGTATCCTTGTCATAACTATAAATCGATATCGCAAATCCATTTTTGAATTATAGGACTTTAAAACAAATACATTTATTTGTAAGATAAAATGATAAAACTAATTTACAATTTATAACTTTGTTCAATTTAAAATAATATATGTATGACTATAACTCCTTGACATCATTAAATTTAAGTGTACATAATATACGCATTTATTTTAAAAAAACGTATATTTAATTACACCTAAAAAAATAAGAATTATGATAATTACAAAATTCATCTACCTTTATTTATATATGTATAATATGTATATAAATAACTAGTACATATCGATTATCTAATTTGCAAATAAAAACAAAAAAAATTACAAAATATCAATGAAAATACATTTATATTGAATTCATTTTTTTAAATTGCAAATTAAGTGAGTTTTTTATGAAAACTTTGGAAACTTAATTCTAATTATATTATAAATCCTATTTAAAACCACTAAAAGGTTTTTTTTTTAAACTTTGATTCCCTCTTCACTAATAATTTTATATTTATCAAATTTAAATTACGAAACTGAAATGGTGAATGGATTATGATAGTCTTCTCTTCATATTATAATCAACTTATTACTTAAAATACTTACATTTCTTTGTTATGAGCCTTCTGCGAATTTAAGCCTCATAATTTTATTTGTAAACATTTACCAGTAAATATGAATCAAATTAGGAAAGATTATTAGTGAAACAAAAAAGAATTAAAACAACTGGTGGGAAATTGAGACCTAAAAGTGTATGCCACTAAAGACCAGAATAAATAGTTATAATATTCAAGAATAATTGAGTTTTAATATTTGATTTTTTTGTTAAAGATAAAAACTTATTTGAGTATTAATGAAAAAGACAGTTAATTATTGTTCAGCACCTCGCTAAGCTAATGGCGATATTTCCCTTCCACTTTCGAAAAATGCTTACCCCATGCCCTTTATTCTCTACTTCTTTTAACCCATTACTTCCTATAAAATTTGTACACCCTCCCTTATAGAATTCTTATTCAATAGGCACATATTTTATTTTAATCCATACTTTTTTAAAATTTAGATAAAAATTATATATAATTATACTATTAAAAATGTATAAATTTGTACAAAATATAAAAACATTTTAAAATCAAAATAGTAAATCTGATTTTAACAAAAACATTACGTAGTTATCTCGAAATATTTACAATTTGAAATTTTGTTTTAAAGGTATGGTTGGGGTTATTTGACGGAATTTTTTTAGTTTTTGATCTACTGATTCGAAAAAATTAAAAATTAGAGGTGGAATATGGATATGGATGAAAATTTTGAATATCTATTAATCTTGTGGTTCTCTGTTGGTAAGATCAGTATTTAATATTGAAGGAACCACGGTAATATATGGCCGATCCTACATAACATTTCCAGGGTATAATAGTACCATCCGGACATGAGTTAAGAAGTGATAGATATGTTGCTACAATTTTTGCTTTGTTTTTTTTCAAAAATAAATATCATTTTATTTAATACTTTGGTTTTTTTTAAAAAATATTTTTATGCCCGAGCCCGGTTAATGGGTTCAATTTTTAACATTATTAGGTTTTCGCCCGGCTCAAAATATTTTAAAATGTTTAGGCCTGAGCCCATTTTAAGACCGACTTGCATCAATGCCACCTTTTTGGCAATCTTGAAGTATTTGGCAATGATCCTGTTGGAGTGCAGGGATAAAACCATTATCTACTAATAACTTGAAAGATAGAAAAAATGAATATTTAAAATAACCAGAGTTGTTATCGCTCCTCCTTCATAAAAGGAGCCAGCTCCCGCCCCAAATTTAAAAAAAAGGGAGAGCCAACGCTCTGATTTTTATTTTATAATTTAAATCTATATATATTATTCAAAGATGGTACATCAAATTAATATAATTCTTTAATTGCTTTTAACAGTAGCCAATTTTCTAAATTTGAATCTTATAAACAACCACTCTTCTTCCCTAAATACCTGATACCACACAAGGGCTCAACAGGAGGACTAGAAGGAAGAGGGGTATTTTATTTTATATATATAATTTTTTTTAAATCATTATAATTATTGAATATATTTATTGTAGTATCATTTGTTAAAAAATATTTGTTTATTATATTTTCTTCCTGATAATATAATTGATTGACTCCAAAAAAATCGATTGGTAAGGGATTTTCGATGTAATAATAGGTATATTTGTGTTTGGAATTTGTTTCCTATAAAATGAATTAATCAGTTTTATCCATTCCCAATTTAATTTAAATGCAGGATGGCAGCAATAATATTATTATAATTATAATTTAAAATAATTTATTTTTATCAAATTATACCTTTACTAATGCCATCTACAAGAGGTTTCTGGTAAGATTCTAAATCGACAAAATCATAGAATTTTGAAATGAGTTTAGAAATAGTTGAAGTTAAAAATCCATATCCAAATGAAACTTATCCCAAAGGTTCCAAAACCTTTGGTTTTATTGTAGTAATGTAGAAATTACATGTAAAATTGAACATACATACATAGGTAAAATATATGTAAAATTGAACATACATACATAGATAAAATATATGTAAAAAATATAAATTAGTATCATATTTATTAAAAATTAAAAGGTTATCAATCTTAATATATTTTAAATTTTACTGAGTGTGGTGGATCCTAAATTTGTATTTTTTATTATATAGATATTTACTTGGCTATATTCTTTAATAAGTTTACGTTCCTGAGAGTTAAAGCCCATAAGTCTAATGAAATTATATCTTGCAATTTTTCGCTAAATATTTTATTTAACAATATGAATTCTATCTTGTGATATTTGTACATATAAAATATCTTCCAATTTTTTAATTATAATTGGCTGTATTTGTGGGCACATTTTATAGTGGTACTTTTGAAATGAGCTTTGGGATATTTTCGATTTTCAATTTTCTAAAGCTTTCACAGTATCAACTGACGACTAAATTTATTTTGTGGCAGGCACATCTTGAATGCTGTAATAGAAAATCATAACTTTCTACTTCGTTAGTCATGATACTTTTAATATCCACATTCCACACTTTAAAAATCTTCATCCATTTCAGAATTTTTATCCTCAAACATTCTAAAAAATAAAAAGAAAGTTATATATAAATTTAAAATAATTTATAAAGTTTCTACCATTGTTAGTAATAGTTTTTATTACCTTATTCTGGATTTTAAAAATTTCTGTCAATTATAATCATGATCAAGACATCAATAGTCTGATTACCTCCAACACGTTTTAAGGAGAAGGGTGCAGATTTCGTTTCAAATCTATTTCCTTCCCCAATATAATTTATAACTATTTATAAAAATAAATATATACTATATATATAAGTATCGAAGGTTCAGTAGCTTAATTTTACTAACGGCATTTTTCTCAGTCAACATACCTATTTTAAAAATTTTATAACGGAAAATATTTAAAATAACAAACGAATACCGCGAATCCATATTTCTCAAACAAAACATAATTGTACTTGTTTTTTAGGAACACACTCATTAATAAATTAAACTCTTTTTGGAGCCTTCGATACTTATATATATTTATTTAGTAATTCTATATATTTTTATAAATAGTTAGTTTTTATAATTTTTAAATAGCAAAATAAATAAAGGAAAAAAATTTAATGTATTAATTTATTGTAATCCATTATAAGGAAACAACATTCATTACAATAATCTATCCCCTTCCCCAAAATAATGTTATGATTTATTGTATTCTATTATAAGGAAACAATCTTACAATAATAACATCTATTCCCTTCCCCAATATATTGCAATAATTTATTCCACTCACCCCTTTGCCACACGATAAATCTCAGCATTCCTTCAATTTTCTACATGTAGCATACATTTTATTTATATTTTAACCGATGCATATTAAAAAAAAATTCTTATATTTTAAAACCAAGCCTTTCGGATATGGTATGTATATTATCTATGTGACAATAAAATAGAAACTTCCTTATATACCAATTTACTTTCATTCAACAAAAAAACATATTAATTTTGTTATATAAATATAAGTAAATAATATTAAATTAACGGTTAATGATTAATATGATTTTTTATATAATAACAAATGTTTGGCGATAAAAATATACTATATAAATGATATTATTTTACACCAACCAACAACTTTGTGCTTTCAAACTCTATTTTTAAAATTTTACCGTTGTTTGGTTCAATAAAGATACTTTTGATATTCTTAATTATTAGCCAAATCCCTACAGAGTCGATCTTATAAACTGTTACACCCAAGAAAATTGTTTGTTTAAGATTATTATCCACCTCTTTAAGAAGAGAAAAAATTTCATTTATTTATCTTCTACATCTGATAATATCACTATATCATCTCCTATGTTTTATGATATGGGACAGTTAATAAAAAAATAAAATATAAATAAATAAGCTGAACATTAATATATAAATATTTTTTAAATTTGAAAAAATATAAATTATTTTTATTGTATTAATATAACAAAATACATATAATATTAAGATTATTTTTTACATTCTGTCTTTCAGGTAAAAGTGTCCTACTAGCATTTTATTTTCAGACATCAACCTTGATATCCATCTCCTCAGCTTCACTGAAAGGGTAGTAATTTATTTGTCTATAGCATTCCACTTTAGATTTTGAGAAATATTTTCGATCCTGAATATGTTTCTTAATAAACTAGTCTTTTTTAATACAGGTTTTTATTTCATGTAACTTTTTTATAGCCTTACTATGTTCACGCTGATAAGTTAAGGACTTACTAGTTTTCACATTAAGTCTTCAAAGTTTGATTATCTTATTGGAAGGTAGATGTCGATGCTCATCCAAGCGAAAAAGTTCAAATTCATCTTGTGGGCAAAAATTTTTGGATTATTCATTCCGGAGCCATCATCCTAAGTTGTGAGCCCCGTCTTTTATTAATCCTCTGTACATAGTAAAGGGAGCGTTTGATTATCCCTAAACCTTTCTCAAAAAATATCCCTCATACACTTTATTTTTCATCTAATAAATTCCAATAGTATAATCATAAAAATCGAATATCAAATAATTCAAATTCCAATTCATAAATATACAACTCAGTTAATAAAAAACACACTAAATAAAATATTACTTTTACAATCAAAACATATTATTAAAAGAATAATAATCTGATTGACATCTCTTGAAATAAATATTTTTATTTTTCTCTTTAATTCAACATTTGCAACAGGCCCACCCTTCAAAAACCCAGATACCATATAATTATCGTTCTTTTAGGACATTGATCATTTCCTCGTCATTTATCGAATCGTACCTTTGAATATCATCGACTTTTAACTCTTGAATTGTCTTTTTTTCGACATGCGGATTATAATAATTAATATATTTTGTTTGTTTTATAATACATATAAATTTGGATTCAACAATCCTTTAAAATTATTTTCTTTTTCTTAATGTTCAATTATAAAACAAATAGTTGACCACAAACAAAATAAAAGAATACGAATAGGAATAAAAAAAAATAATTTATAATTATCACTTATTAAAACTACATACATTGGATATCATTATATCTTTAAAATTATCACTATTAGAACCACATACATTGAATATCCTTATATCTTTATAATTATCACTATTAAAATTACATACATGGATTATCATTATATCCATTAAGAAAATAATATGAACCACAAAAAACATATTAAGAATGCCATATAGCAAAAATACAAAACTACAATATATTTATATATATAATATCACCAAAATCATATTTTTTGTTACAAAAAAAAATATAAAGATGTGCCGATAATTATAAAAAATTTAAATTTATAATTATAACTATTATATCATCACATCATATTCCATCCTTTATTAAAACTCTTTTATTTTACATAATTCTTCACAAGGTCAAAGTTATAAAATCTTTTATTGTCCACCGACTTTTATTTAAGAGTTTTTTCTTTATCACATAATATTAAAAAAAAATTTAATTTTACATTGTTTCACAACAATGTCTCTTTAAATTAAAAAAAATACATTTTTTTTAAAAAATTAATCTACACAAAAGAATGTATTTCATTGAACTTTCTAATACCATGTCACGTGATATTATTCCCATGAACTTTTATTAAAATAGATGTTTTCTTTAACTGATAACAATTTAATTCTTAAATTAAAATATTCTTCTCTATTGCTTAAGATAAATAAAACTTTTCTTCCCATATGTTACCCTTATCAAAAATTTTTATGATTAATTTCTCTTTCACTCATTAAAATTTTATTCATTTTAATCAACTGAATTATATTTATTATATTTTAAAACTCTGAATTTAATGGCCTCTGAATATCAATATTTTTTTTATTAAATATATTGGAATTATCTTTAACAACACTATATATAAATATTACAAATTTTAGTATTAATATATGATTTTTCAATTTCTATATGATTTTTCAATTTCTATATGATTTTTCAATTTCTATATGATTTTTTAATTTCTATATGATTCTCTTTCAAATCATATAGTCATTGTAATTCGTTCACAAATTGAACACAATTCGTGGCCACATGACCCATTTTCTCACATTTAAAACACATTCGGTCATTATCTTTATTGCTCACATCTTTTTCACTTGCATTTAAAATAATAGAATTTTTTATATTACGTACCACGAGATTTACTAATACCGGTGGTCTCTTGGGAAAACCATCTTTAAAATTGGCTTCCTTCACTATGCAATTTTTCTTTATATGACCGGTAAAACCACACCGATGACAAATTATATCATTTTTATCATTCACTTTTACATTCATATTTTCATTAATTTTTCGTTCACGTGAAAAACAATTTTTCCCACTATGACCCCTCCGGCCACAAATATCACAATTTTCACTAAGATTGTGATTTTAATTCCTAATTGTATCTATATCTTTAGAAATATTTTTCAAATTTTCTTTAATTTCTTTTATATCATTTGAAATTACATATTCATTTTCATTTCTTTTAACATTGTTAGTAACATCATGATCTTTTACAACCTTCACAGGTTTATTAATAACAATTTCTGAAATTTTCTCTGTAATTTCACTCATAAATGAATCTAAACTAACACTTATATCTTTTGACATCATAATACTCTTACCAACAATGGGCACTTCACTAGTATTTGACTTCTTATTCCCACTGGAATTATTTATTTTCTGGATATTTAAATTTCTAAGTTCAATTAGAATCAAATTTAAACTATTTTTTAGATCTTCAGAAAAATCTAAAAATTTATCAGATGACATAGGATTCAAATCCACAACATTAAAATCATCTAACTTACTCACTTTATTTGTAAAATACTTATTCTTAATTATCTTAATTAAATATACAATAAAAATCAATGAAATATATAAGATGAAAAAAATTAGAGCTGTAACCACACAATTGGTCACATTCAATTTATCAAAACTCGAATTAAATACTTTAACAAAATTATTCTTATAAATGCATTTTATTAAGGTTAAAATTCCTATGATTACTAATAAAAAAATAAACCATGTTCTCATTAAAATATTGATAATAAAAATTTTATCCTAAACAATAATTGCATTGTGTGCAACAAGATATTTAACAAAGACAATATATTTTTATTCACCTTTTTAATCCAGATTCGAATGATCCTTCAAGTTTCTTCCCCGAATAAAAATGATCTTCTTTAGGAACTGCGTCCTATAAATTTATTTCTCTTTATTTAAATATTTTTCCCAGTAAAATTTCGATCCTGGTCACGGCACCACTTTAATAAATGTAGAATTTTAACACAAAAATTGCACTTTTTATTAATTTATTTTTCACATATTATATATATTAATAATCTCATAAAAAAATCTCCAACTCCTTTCATAAAAAATTTACAATAAAAACATATTATTAAAAGAATAATAATCTGATTGACCTCTCTTGAAAATAAATAAACATTTTTATTTTTCTCTTTAATTAAACATTTGCAACACTATTTTTATAATAAATAAACTTATTAAATTATCAGAGTTATTGCTGAATAATTAAGCTTAACATTAAAATAGAAATAAATTTTTTGAGTTTGATATATATTTTCTAACCCCATTTATAAAAAGCATAGGGCCTAGATTTAAAAACTCTTTTACCACTTGGTAATAAATATTTCTTTTAAAATTTTTCGTAACATCGGATTCCCTATTCTAATTTTATTATTCTATAATTAGGAGGGTTGGAGCATAGGTGGCGCGGCTCGGCCGAAATATTGACTGACCAAAACAAATTATGCAAAATATTTTTACGGTTCGGTCCGTGCCGACTTCTAGGTTGGAGTTTTTGCTTTTAATTTTTCAAATATTAAATCAAAATTTTGAATCTCAAGATAAAAATTTGAATTTTATTTAAAATTAAAATAAAAACAACATTAGAACCGATATTAAAATAGTTTATTTTTCGAAATTTTTTTAAAAAAGGTGGTTCCCGTTCTTAAAGATTTAAGTTTTGGTCGCGGTTCTTAGATTTGACATGGAACCGAACTTTTTTATAAGCTATTTCATACTCAATAGACCAAAAATATTTTTTTTAAATATGGATGCTAATAGCAAAAGCATTTGATGCATATTTTACAAGTTAAATGATGCTTTTGAGAGAAATATAATTTTAAATTAAATCATGATAGATTTTAATTGTTGAGAGTAGAGAATAAAAAGTCGAAAATAACGTTAAAATGTTTTAAAGATTTATTCCATGGCGAAATAAAGTAAGCTATAAATTTATAATCCGTTGTCTTTATAATTTCAAATTTAGATATAATATCTATTTTTATGCATAGTATCTTCTATATAAGTTATCTGCAGAAATAAATTTAAACCTCCATATCTCAGCTTCTTCAAATACCGATTTGTAATAAGTCAAAAATTGTGAAAATATAAAATAATAGGATAGCTATAATAATACAAGGGAATCAAGGCTATTGTTCTATTCACAATAAACTTAATTTTTTAATTACCCTTTCTTATATGGCACCACCTAGACCAACCCCTAAAGAAGTTATAGGCTACCATTCTGAGTGTTGCAAATGTTGAAGAGAAAAATAAAAATGTTTATTTATTTTCAAGAGATGTCAATCAGATTATTATTCTTTTAATAATAAGTTTTTATTGTAAAAGTAATATTTTATTCAGTGTGTGATTTTTTTGAAATGAGTTGGAGATTTTTTTATGAGATTATTAATATATATAATTTTGAATGTGAAAAATAAATTAATAATAAAGTGCAATTTTTGTGTTAAAATTCTACATTTATTAAAAATAGGATATTAAAATGTCACATTTCCCACCTGATTTTTTAAAAACTTTTCTTATCTTTATAATTGTGCTATTCAATCATGCAAAAAATGGAGGGATTTATTTGATATCGGGCCAAGGATCAGAGCTATATTTTATTCCTGGCGTGACTACCTGCGGCCCTGCAGGATTCTAATGTTTACCATTCTTACATTACTTGGCCTGCAACAATAGGTCGACGAATTTTGTCATCATTTTTTGCCGATATTACAAAAACACCCCATTGTTCCAATCTAATTAATGACCGCTATTAGTAGGAGTTAGGTATCTCAAATAAATTGACTTTTAAAAATAAAATTCATGATAAACTATAACATAATGATGAGTTTCTCATTCATTAGGAAAATTTACATTTAGGATATAAACATGATTTAAATGCAAACTTTAATCATAATTTTGATAAAATGCCCTAAAAACCATTATAATTAAAAATATTGTCCTCTATCTGTAAGAAGGTTATTTTATTATCCAATCGTAATATAGAAAAATGAATATGAATGAAAAGTTTAAAATGCACGCTATTTTAAGGAGAAAAACACGGGTGATTATAAAAATTAATTTATGCTATCCCTAACATATGTACATAAAATACTCTCATCGTAATATAATTTTAATTATGCAAATAGCGATCTTCAATGTGTTAATATATAATAATAAATAGTATTTCGCAAATATTTTCTATAAATGTAACAACCTGATCAATTGTTTTACATGAGCAATATAAATGATAATTTAATATAATATTTATTAAGTATAAAATTCGAACGGCGTAATAAAAATAAATTTCGAAAAAAAATTTTCAAATGCATTCAAATAATAGATTAATCGAATAAAGGTAGATTAAAAGAGAGCAACATGAGTTAGAATACTTACTAACATTGGGTTTAAAATTTTTAAGGTATAAATCCGTATTTTTTTTAACTAATTTCCTGCAATAAAAAATTTAAATAAAGTTTATAAAAAAAAATACTGCCGACTGACTCGTATAATGTAATCAATAAAAGATATAAAAAATTGCCTAATTTGGAATATATTCATTTTGGATTTTTTTTCCATTTAAGATAGAAAAAATCAATGTGGGATGTGAAATAATAATGACTGATATTTAATCATATCAACGATGTTTAAATATAGCATTTTTATTAATAAAATGTTTATTCAAGAACATCCATTGGGAAATGCTAAAGCCGATTCCATAATTATATTTTTTTTAAAATGCAATTATATATTGGTGCTGTTAGTTTGAAAATCGAAATCCGCAGAAAGATAAAAAATTTTACGGATACAAAGTATTCAAATAAAAAATGTTAGAAGTTTCCAAATATATTAAAAATTTCGTGAAAAAAATATTAATTTTACAAAAATAACATCTCTGAAAGGTGCGAAACATTGTTACTATTCCTACTCCTACCATTTTCCTCATGGGTTTCTACCAAATCACCCAACCCATTACCGACAGCTACATGAAATCCAATTCCAGAATCCAAAGAAGAAATCATAGATTCGGGAGAGGGACTTGCCTCTCTTCCACCGTTAAGCGAATGGTTCAAGTTATCATAACTCGTGGGAGTTCTCATGGGACATGATGAATACATATTAGCCGAATAAGTGGGATGATTGTAAGTTTTGGCCAGAATGTCCAATAACAACGGCGTGAAATAGGTTATAATTATGTCGGCGCCCGCCCGTTTCATACAAAGAACGGTCTCTACAAGGGCGCTTTCTAAGTCTATACAGCCGGCCTTGGCTGTATGGTAAAGCATGGCATACTCGCCCGAGACGTGGTAAGTAGCTAAGGGAAAAGAAGGAAATCGAGTTTTGGCCAACTTAACCACGTCTAAGTACATTGTGGCAGGTTTCACCATAAGAATATCGGCCCCCTCACGAACATCTCTTTCCAATGCTCGTAGAGCCAGACCGGTAGAACCAACAGGCAGTTGATAGCTGGAGCGATCATTGGAAATCAAGCACCGGGTACTGGGTAAGGAATCCACATTGGGGGTGTTTGTGGGATCTGTATTGTGCACCAGCGATTTGATTTTGCACCCGACTGTATCTCTAAAGGGCCCATAAAAGGCCGAAGCGAATTTGGCACTGTAACTCATGACAGCCGTGCGAGCTTGCAACCCATGAGCCACCAAGGCCCTCTTGAGGGCACCTATCCTGCCATCCATCATGTCCGAGGGTGCCAAGAGATGAGCCCCGGCACGGGAGTATGCAAGCCCTATCTCCACCAGGCGAGTCACCGACCCAAAATTATCGACAAAATCTCTCTGGACCGGGAGGATATGAGAGTTGGTTTTGAGTCTTTTGGCAGTCTTCGTTTCGGGACGATTTATTTCGATGCTAGGCATTGCCACGTCAATATCCCTGTCGTTGAAATCCACAAGGTCATATCTCTTATCAGATTGTACAGCTGAAAATAACTTGCCGTGCTTGAGTATTCCACAATGGCCATGGTTAGTAAAATTGCAAAGGCACAGATCACAGGCTACGAGCAACCTGGGAAAGGCTGCAGTTATCAAACCAACAGCTTTTAAGGCAGGGTTAGTTAGAAGGGAATCAGCGGCAGTACCTCGATCATCTTTTAGCTCGTCCGGAACCGTGGCAAAAATTAAAACCGATTTGAGCCCTTTGGATACTAAGGGCTCTAGCGTGGTTATGAGGTTATCGATTGATATTTTTGACACGCCCGGTATGCCCTTCTTCTCCATAGCCATGGTTTCTGTTTTGTGGTTAACAGTGTCGGGTATAGGAGTAATAGCATGAATTGAATAATCTTCCTTAGAATTAATAATTGAGGAGTTCTCGTTGGAGTTATCGGGTTCTAGTTCTGTTAAGGGCGAAATCATGGAGGGCATCGATGAATTAGTGACAAATATAGGATACATGAAGTCCGAGCATTTAAGAGAGGGCGAACCTGAGCACCAAAATCGCAAAAGCGGGTGACAAAGAGATGGGTGTAGGTAGGTATCCATTTGTGTGAGATAGTAAGATATCTTAAAAGAAACTTTTACTGATTAATACAAATTAGTAATAAAATAATCAACGATTCAAAAATGTAGAAGAGTTTTTGGAAAATATTATTTGAATTCGTACTAAGACTCTGATAATATTTAATTCTACGTTAATGTTATCTACTAGTTTAGAATTAACATAAAGAGCGGAATATATGGAATTTAAAAAGAATTCTTCATAAGAGATGATCTTTCCTCTACCTAAATATAAAGTTTAAAATAAAATTATTAAAAATAAATTAAAATTATTTTTATTATTTTTTCCTAGAAATTTATAAACGTTTTTTAAAAAATTTCTTCTGTAAATTACCATTACCTAAAGGTCAATAAATAATAAATTAAACATGAACTCTGAAAAAGATAAAGCTCCTAAAAATGATTATAAAATAATCTTTTATTAATACGTTGTAGCCAAATATGATTCATTTAATTAACAAACAACCAAACATCATAGAAATATAATATATATTTAAAATATCGGATTAGGTTGGGATTGCTTATTTTATTATATTTAAATATACGGGAGATGTTTATCAATTTATTGATAAGTTAATAAAAGTTAAATATTTTTAATCCTGGAATTGAAGAAAGTTAGTATTATTGGTTGAAGTTGAAACGCTTTATTTAAATAATCTTAGCAAACTTTTTCTCGATTATTATATCCACGCGGAGACAATGCTCAGATGTAAATCATCACCGCTATTTATAATTATTTAATATTTCTCATATAATTTTAAAAAATTACGTTTTATAGGGCGATGTGACCTATGGATATTAATTTATACAGGGATTTACCTATAATTTCTTTATATGAGAAATATTTTTTTAAAAAAATATCGTTTAAATTGGACTTCTTAAAAAATAAAGCTCAAATTAGACAAGTTTTCTTATTAAAAATTATCATATTTTTATAGCGTATTAACTTTTTATAATAATTTATCATTTAAACTTTCAGGAAATGCATTTTCCTGGAAAATAAAATATATTTTTTCAAAGAAAAGAAATTAGGTTGAACAAAAAAAGTTTGAATTTTTTTTTTACAAAAACAAATATTAAGGAACATCTACAAATAAATTTAGTTACTGATGCAAAAAAAATATTTGAAATAAGGTTTATTAATACATGTAAATAATATTTTATAACCTTGGAGAAAGAAAGGTCTAATAAAAATTTAAAATTGTATTATCATACCAATTAATCATAATCATATATTTATTATTCAGTAAAATGGTCTTATTTTACATGTACACATATAATAAAAGTTAGAAAAATTCCCATATTATAAATTAATAGAACTATAAATTGGATTTCTTTTTACCAATTAATCATAATCATATATTTAATATTCAGTAAAAAGGTCTTATTTTACATGTACACATAGTGTTGTTATAAACGGCTCGATTTGAGCCGATTTTTAAAAACGGCTAACTCAATAAGCCAGAAAAATATTGTCTAAGCCTCGAGGTTTCGTTAATAGGTGTTCAAACCTTTGTGCCACCTATGAGCAAAATCTTAAGGCTTGCATGATATTTTTCCCTAATAAAATATTGAGTTAGCCGTTTTTAAAAATCGGCTCAAAATGAGCCGTTTAACACACATATAAAAAAAGTTAGAAAAATTCCCATATTATAAATTAATAGAACAATAAATTGGATTTTTTTTAAAAGGCTAAATCCAAAATATCAAAAAACAAGCTTTTGAAATTTTATAGTAGAATAAATTATAAGCTTTTTTAAATATATAAAATAAAAATATGTCCAAATTAATTTTTTTAAATTTAAAAATGATATCTTTAAAATTTTAAAACTTAAAGTTTCAATTAGAATTTTTTAAAAAAGATTTTGGAATTAAAAAAGATATATATGGTATGGGTTATAAAAAATATTTTAACATTTATGATTTTTTTCCCCAAGGATTAACTTCTAGTTTCTTAAATCCTAAAAAAAAGATGTACAGGTCTGAAACTATTGGAACAAATATATTATTTAGGCAACCATATTCATTTGTCTTTATGTTTAATGATGGAGTTGAAAGGATCTGACAAAGGTCTACACAAGTATAATCCAAAGCAAGTCCTTGGTTCCAGTGATACATTCACCCCATCGGGTCTGGAAGTCAAAGGGTTCCAGCATTTTATAACTTAAATTTTATTTAGCCTAATCAGTTAAAAAATTATGTTCCAGCATTTTATAACTTAAATTTTATTTAGCCTAATAGTTAAAAAATTATAATCTTTATTTTAAAAAATATACACAAATAGAAATTTTATAAAGATAAATTAGTTATATTTTTGGATAATAAAAATAATTCTTTAATTATTTTTAACAAATTACCAAAATTAAAATGCTTTTTTAGTTAAACATGTCTTTGATTAAAATTTTAAAATGATATTAAAATAGTTAGAAAAGGGCATGACTAAAATAAGCGCCCCCTATGAAATAAGCTTAAATTAAATTATATTAATATAGAATCGTATTTAGCTTCAAAAGATAAGTCAGAAAATGTTTTTTTTGATTTTAAGAAAAAATGGTAAGTAAAATTTAAAAAAATTAATTTTTTTACATCATTAAAATACGCGCCCCCTATTAAAGAAGCTTAATTTATAAAAAATAAACGTAGAATCATATAGAGCTTATTAAAAGGTGTAAAAAAATGTTAATATCATATTTTCAAACTTTTTATAACCTAGTGGGCTTTTAAAAATATAAATTTTTTTTTGACTAAACTACACGCCCCCTATCAAAGAAGCTTATTTCATAAAAAATTAAAGCGAGGAATCAAAAAATGTTAATATTAAGTTGATAAATAATTTATAACTTATTGACAATGGGAAAAACACTTAATTTCTTTTTTTTTGACTAAACTACGCGTCCCCTACGCGCCCCCGTTAAATATACATTATTTTTAAAATATGAATACAGATTCATGTTTAACTTTTCAAAGAGATTCAGAAAATGGTATTATTTATTTTTTTTAAAAAATATTTTTATTATCATAAAAAAATTTTTTTGACTAAACTAAGTGCCCCGTATCAAAGAAGCTTAATTTATAAAAAGATTAACGTAGAATCATATAGAGCTTATTAAAAGGTGTAAAAAAATGTTAATATTAAGTTTATAACTTATTGAGATTTGGAAAAAACACTTAATTTCTTCTTTTTTTGACTTAACTAAGCGCCCCATACGCGCCCCCGTTAAATATTATTTTTAAAAAATGAATACAGATTCATGTATAACTTTTCAAGGAGATTCAGAAAATGGTATTATTTATTTTTTTTAAAAAATATTTTTGTTATCAAAAGAAATTTTTTTTGGACTAAACTACGCGCCACTACGCGCCCCCTATCAAAGAAGCTTAATTTATAAAAAATGAACGTAGAATCATATAGAGCTTATTAAAAGGTGTAAAAAAATGTTAATATTAAGTTTATAACTTATTGAGATTTGGAAAAAACACTTAATTTCTTCTATTTTTGACTTAACTAAGCGCCCCCTACGCGCACCCGTTAAATATACATTATTTTTAAAAATGAATACAGAATCATGTATAACTTTTCAAGGAGATTCAGAAAATGGTATTATTTATTTTTTTTAAAAAATATTTTTATTATCAAAAAAATTTTTTTGGACTAAACTAGGCGCCCCTACGCGCCCCCTATCAAAGAAGCTTACTTCATAAAAAATTAAAGCATAATCCTATTAAGCTCATCAAGAGGAATCAAAAAATGTTAATATTAAGTTTATAAATAATTTATAACTTATTGAGATTTGGAAAAAACACTTAATTTCTTCATTTTTTGACTAAACTACGCGCCCCGTTAAATATACATTATTTTTAAAAAATGAATACAGAATCATGTATAACTTTTCAAGGAGATTCAGAAAATGGTATTATTTATTTTATTTTTTAAAATATTTTTATTATCAAAAAAAAATTTTTTGGACTAAACTACGCGCCCCCTATCAAAGAAGCAATTTTTTAGTGTCTTTTGATAAAAAATTGTTAAGATTTTACAGAAAAAACATCTCTTTTGAAAACTTATAACGTAAATAACGAGGGCTCCTATCGATTTATAGCATGTTTGGAAAAAATCAATTTCATTGACCAGATCCTATTGATAATCTAAGCTAAATTCTGTATAAGTAGCGTTATATTTACCAAAAAATTTCGATATTTCTAATTATATTTTTTAATTGGCAAAATGCTAATCCTGTATTCATTTGTTAAAAATTAATGTATATTTAACGGGGGGGCGCGTAATTTAGTCAAAAAATGAAGAAATTAAGTGTTTTTTCCAAATCTCAATATGTTATAAATTATTTATAAACTTAATATTAACATTTTTTGATTCCTCTTGATGAGCTTAATAGGATTATGCTTTAATTTTTTATGAAATAAGCTTCTTTGATATGGGGGCGCGTAGTTTAGTCCAAAAAAATTTTTTTTGATAATAAAAATATTTTTTAAAAATAAAATAAATAATACCATTTTCTGAATCTCCTTGAAAAGTTATACATGATTCTGTATTCATTTTTTAAAAATAATGTATATTTAACGGGGGCGCGTAGGGGGCGCTTAGTTAAGTCAAAAATAGAAGAAATTAAGTGTTTTTTCCAAATCTCAATAAGTTATAAACTTATTTATAAACTTAATATTAATATTTTTGATTCCTCTTAATGAGCTCTAATAGGATTATGCTTTAATTTTTTATGAAATTAAGCTTCTTTGATAGGGGGCGCGTAGTGGACGCGTAGTTTAGTCCAAAAAAAATTTCTTTTGATAATAAAAATATTTTTTTAAAAAAAATAAATAATACCATTTTCTGAATCTCCTTGAAAAGTTATACATGATTCTGTATTCATTTTTTAAAAATAATGTATATTTAACGGGTGCGCGTAGGGGGCGCTTAGTTAAGTCAAAAATAGAAGAAATTAAGTGTTTTTTCCAAATCTCAATAAGTTATAAACTTAATATTAACATTTTTTTACACCTTTTAATAAGCTCTATATGATTCTACGTTCATTTTTTATAAATTAAGCTTCTTTGATAGGGGCGCGTAGTGGCGCTAGTTTAGTCCAAAAAAATTTTTTTTGATAATAAAAATATTTTTTAAAAAAAATAATACCATTTTCTGAATCTCCTTGAAAAGTTATACATGATTCTGTATTCATTTTTTAAAAATAATGTATATTTAACGGGTGCGCGTAGGGGGCGCTTAGTTAAGTCAAAAATAGAAGAAATTAAGTGTTTTTTCCAAAGTCTACTAGGTTATAAAAAGTTATAAACTATAATATTAACATTTTTTTACACCTTTTAATAAGCTCTATATGATTCTACGTTCATTTTTTATAAATTAAGCTTATAGGGGACGCATAGGGGCGCGTATTTTAATGATGTAAAAAAGAAAAATTTTTTAATTTTACTATGTTACCATTTTTTTTAAAATCAAAAACATTTTCTGACTTATCTTTTGAAACTAAATACGATTCTATATTAAT
The DNA here is from genome assembly GCF_954871325.1 of Gordionus sp. m RMFG-2023. Lineage (NCBI taxonomy): Eukaryota > Metazoa > Nematomorpha > Gordioida > Chordodea > Parachordodidae > Gordionus > Gordionus sp. m RMFG-2023. Next base: position 37,150,900 of record NC_088777.1, on the reverse strand, counting down.
ATAATTTAATTTATGCTTTTTTCATAGGGGGGGGGGCGTAGGGGCGTGTATTTTAGTCATGCCCATTAGAAAATGTATTGTAATATAATTATAAATTTTATTAATAACTATATTTTTAATTTTCAGTCATTATATTGCTTTGGTTTTTGTAAATATCTGAAAAAAATAAATAATAAAAATGGCTATATATATTTTGAGAGTAACGAGTGATGCTATTTTAAAAAAAAGTAATTAACACTTTTTTATGGAAGGTAATAACTCATAAGTAGGATAACAATGTTCTGTCCTTGTAAAATTAAATTCATGAATTGATTTATTTTAAAAATTGATCAGAAATTTAATTATAAAAAATAAAAAGAAATTGCTGTTAATTTTTCTTCTTAAATTATTTACTTAAAATTTATATCACTTTTAAAAGTTTATCATTAAATTAACATTTGTAGAAGGATAAACACACAAAAAAATAAACTAAAGGTTTTAATATCGTATTTTTAATTTTTGGAAGGCAATTAATAATTCCTCTTATTTGCTGAAACTTTATCAGCAATATAAGATTTGCAATCTAATTTTTAAATAGTTTAAATTTTTAAAAGGGGGTATATCATTAAAATTATTTTCTGGCATCCCCTCCCTTTAAGGCCTGGCGTAATTGCCTTCCAAAAATTAAAAATACGTATTTTTAATTTTTGGAAGGCAATTAATAATTTCTCTTATTTGCTGAAACTTTATCAGCAATATAAGATTTGCAATCTAATTTTTAAATAGTTTAAATTTTTAAAAGGGGGTATATCATTAAAATTATTTTCCGGCATCCCCTCCCTTTAAGGCCTGGCGTAATTGCCTTCCAAAAATTAAAAATACGTATTTTTAATTTTTGGAAGGCAATTAATAATTCCTCTTATTTGCTGAAACTTTATCAGCAATATAAGATTTGCAATCTAATTTTTAAATAGTTTAAATTTTTAAAAGGGGGTATATCATTAAAATTATTTTCCGGCATCCCCTCCCTTTAAGGCCTGGCGTAATTGCCTTCCAAAAATTAAAAATACGTATTTTTAATTTTTGGAAGGCAATTAATAATTCCTCTTATTTGCTGAAACTTTATCAGCAATATAAGATTTGCAATCTAATTTTTAAATAGTTTAAATTTTTAAAAGGGGGTATATCATTAAAATTATTTTCCGGCATCCCCTCCCTTTAAGGCCTGGCGTAATTGCCTTCCAAAAATTAAAAATACGTATTTTTAATTTTTGGAAGGCAATTAATAATTCCTCTTATTTGCTGATACTTTATCAGCAATATAAGATTTGCAATCTAATTTTTAAATAGTTTAAATTTTTAAAAGGGGGTATATCATTAAAATTATTTTCCGGCATCCCCTCCCTTTAAGGCCTGGCGTAATTGCCTTCCAAAACCGGTACTAGTTACTAAATAACTAAAGCTTTCTATCAAAAAGCTTATTATAGTACCCTAACTACCAAACCATTAAAATTCATAATCTTATAATTATAATATAAGGTAATAACTCCCCCCACGAAAACTTTATTAATTTATCATATCGAATTCGCGGATATGAAGCCCGAATAAACAAAAATATAAGTGAAAATAATCTAGAAAAACCGATAGTCACTATAAATCTTACCACAACTGTTAAACATAATTGAAATATACTCAGCTATAAAAATTAGGGCGAAAAATCCTGAGTAAAACTCAACATTAAACCCTGACACCAGCTCAGACTCACCTTCCATTAAATCAAAAGGAGTTCGATTTATCTCAGCTAATGAGCAGATCAAAAAAGAAACTAATAAATATATAAATATATATAAATAAATATTTATAGAAGTTATAAATTCTTCAAACTCATAACTTATTACCGCTAATCCTATCAGTAAAAAGATAAATCTTATAATTAACTCATAAGAAACAGCTTGTCTCACCGCTCGCATACCACCTAATATAGAAAATTTCGAATTTCTTAGTCAACCCCCTATAATCAAAAAATAAACGCTCACCCCTATTAATATAATAAACACTAATAGCGAGTAATCGTTTATTAGAGCGAAAGATCCTTGGGTCAGCACAAATTCGAAAAGGACCAAATAAAGTCCTAGTGATAGGACTGGTGCAGCCATTCATAGATGCCATCAAGTGAGACATTTTTATGTTATAAATTAATAATAAAAAATATTGGGGTGAGGAGTAATAGAAACTTTGAAAGTTAACACTAGATATAAAATAATCTAATTTTTTTAGTATCATTATTGAATATCAACCAATACCATATTAATATCAGTATATGTAGGCAAAACACTGCCCAGCCTGGCTTATAGAAATTATTAAAAAAAAATTTCAGTTTGATCTATAATTATTTTGTCCAAAAATAGTAAAATAATTTTGCACAAGTTATCCAACCTGGCATATAATAATTATTTATGAAGAAAACAGACATAAATTTATATAAAAAATTGAAAAATTAATGCAGGCCTATAAAAATATTTAGTAAAGGTTGTCCAGCCCAGATTGAAGGATTTGGGTTATACTAACTTCTAATCGGTAGCAGCTAAAAAAAGTGATATTATATCATGTAAATACTAGGGTCCTTAGAAAACTTATTTTATCTAATATTTTATTTTTTGCAATTATATATTTATTTTAGTTTCCCTTTTTAGCAATTTAATTTTAAAAAAAAATTTTTTCTCATACAAATACTTCCCAGCTTGATAAGGCTAACAATATCATTCTTAAAATGCTTATGGTCTACTCAATAGGTGCAAAATAGTGCAACATTATTATGCTACTTAAAAGATTATATACAAATATTGATTTTACAGTTATGTCAATTTAGTGATGAACCAAGCTCTGATTGCGCGACATTGCTGTATTTCATTATTATAATAAATAAAGCTAATAAAAATTATCTGTAGAATAATTTTAATATTAAAAAAGGGATAAAATAATTTCTATATGAAAACAAATTCTTTATAATAATATAAAAATATAGCAATATAAAAATTACCTGAAAAAATATAAGTAGAATAGAATTAAGTATTTAAATTAATTCACAAAATGTAAAAAATAAATGGGATAATTTAACAAAATTTAAAGACCTAAAAAAATAAATTAACTAGTTATAACATTCAATGATAAAATAAATGTTGGCAGCTGTTAATCAAATTAATTATTTTATTGATGAACATTGTTATTAGAGAAAGGACGAAAAATAAAAAATATTTTAAAACTAACCAATCAAAAGTATATTTAAACAAATATGTACGTGATACGTGATAAAAGCGTTTTCGCCCTCTGGTTATGCGATAGAACAGAGCTACGCTCAGGTTTTCTCCCTCAATTAATCCATCAAACTGGATAGTTAATTTAGGGGAGAAACATAGAGTAGCCCTGTTCTATCACATATTAGAGGGCAAAGACGCACGTACTTGTACGCGCAACAGTCCGAGAACTGTTGCTTAAACGTCTATAGGCTAATAGAAAAAAAGAAATGGGCAAAACAAAAGCTTATACCCAAGAACTGTAAAAATAATTTAATTACTTTAAGGGTGGGTGGTGGCTAAGTTTAAGTTTAGCATCTTTAATGTAAGCCTTGACAAAAACAAGTCAGTAATAGGTTTATGACTAAAGAGGAAGTAAGATTGAGAAGAAAAGAAAAGTAGACAAAAAATGGTATTTAGCTTGTAAATCCAATTTTACCTTTTCGTAAAGCGACAAAACGTATCCAAACAATTGAATTAGGCAGGGGAGAGGTTAATGATAGTCACTACCAAGTCAACGTATAGCAATTTTTTAAATACCAAACAAATTTGCTAAATACCGACCAAAATTTATTAAAATGTAATAATAGTGCGCACAAATTGAGCGTTGCAACGCTTCGTTTTAAAAGCTAATAATGCATTTTAAATGGTATTGTGCAAATTGGATTTTTTTACGGCAAGCGTTAAAAAAATATGAAAGAATGAGATTGAGTAAACAGTTATGAAAATCCAATAAATAAAAATATCAGGAGTAACATGATTGGAAGAAGTTAAAATTAAAATCTAATAGTGTATATATATTATAAATTTTGACATAATAATTAATTATTGAGATCAAAATTTGAAGCCTTTCTAGGATTTTAATTCATTGACATATAATTTAGCCAATATTATCTTTAGAAATAAAATAAAATATTATGCATATAAACAGAATAATAGTCTTTGATTTTTTAAGATATTGACTATTTATATCTTACTATGTTTTATTGAGCTAACAATATTTTATTTTGACATCATCTTATGTGATTATAATAAAAAAATTCAAAAACCAATTAAATAAAATTGGGCAAGATGGTATGATTATATTATTTTAATAAGATATTTAATATTCTTACATGTTCTAGTGTACATTTTTATTATTAAAGAATTGAAAATGTAATTAAATTATTTTATTTGCATTATTTGTAAATTATAATGATCTCTTCATCCTTGTATAATTAAAATTAGCAATTAGTTGTTTATCTTGTAAACTAAAGAAATCAATATTGTTTAATAAAAATTAAATCACGTTTCAATTTTAAAACAAAAAAACGACTGCTTTCAATTTAAACAAAGATGCGTTGCGTTAAAAAACGTACTGCAAACGCAAACGACGCAAACGCTCAATTTGTGCGCACTATAAGACTCTTATTATTTAACATATATTATAACGGTATCACATGATCGAGTCCGGCCTCCTATATATTATCCGCCCAAGGAGGGAACCACCAAGTTAGATTAAGAAAAAAAACATGATCATTGCTGGGATTCAAGCCACCGGATTGGTAAGCGACGCTCTTGTCGACTAGGCCATAGAGGCTCCAAAAATCACAATTTTTAAAATATAAATTGTAAATAAATTTGGTAGTACCTATCCAAATCAAAAATAAACAAAATACAAGTTGATAGGTAATACCTTAAGGTAGTGACTATCAATAACCCGGGGGGGGGGGGGTACAAGAGATCTGCAATAGGCCTATTTTAACTTACAGACCCACCCATTCATTGTTTTAATTTTTTTAATCCGCTTGGTAATTTACGATTTTGGGAAGAAAAAATATCCGCCCATTGTTTCTGATATATTATTACTAAAATACTAAAGCTTTTCTAAATTTTCAATGTAGATAAATCATCGTAACAGATTGTACGACTTTCATCGAAATTCGTCGGTAGAATAAACCTTTTTATTAGTTTTTTTTAAATTTTAGTATCTGGACCTATGACTAAGGTAGAGATAGGGGCTCCATTGTTCCCAAGCGAAATACTTTCCCCCTCTTGCAATACCGTTATCAAGGCCCGCGCACTACAATAAAACACAAGAGTCCCAGAGTTTGCAATTAGTTTAAAGCCGATGGTGCAAACAATATCAGTCAGCCTGAAATGGTTTTTGAAAGAAATCAAGTTCAAACTATCAGATATAACTATAGAAATTGGTCTATTTAATATTATATTGTTTAATAATTGAATATTATTAAATATGTATATATACATTTGCATTTCTGCTTCTCTGTGGTCAATTTCACTGAAATTTTAATGTTGAATGTTTATTATTCAAATTTAACAAATCTTAAAATCGTTCTATTTCTATCTTAACTTATTTAATTCTTATTTTTATCATTCATATTATGTTATATTATAAAATTGTTATGATTTTTTGTTATTTATTTGAAATATTATATTTAATAATAAAACATAATATATATATATATACTATATATATTATATATATTATGAAATGGAAAAGAAAAGAAAAATTAGTATTTCAATATGTAACATTTGATAATAAAATAATGACCGATTATACTTATAAATTTTGTAAATATAAAAATAAAATATATTAATAACCTAACATTTCAACACTGACAATTTATATATTTACCAATTTACTTTAAAGAAGATTAAAAAATAGCGAATATTGCAATTATCCCTTTTCTATGGTTAATCTTCATCGAATATTTTTTCCATCTGCCTTAAAAATCGAAAATAATTAAAAAACAAACGAATATGATAATTATCACTTTTCGATGCTTTATCTTCATGGAAATCTTAATTTCGCATTTTTATCATGTATATTTTTACCCATTTGCCTGAAAAAATTTCAAAATTTCAAAAATAACGAATATGACAATTGTAACTTTTTTATGGTAATCTTCGATGAAATCCATATTTAACAAGCTTACAATTTATATTTTAACCCATTTGTTTCAAAAATAAATCAAAGTTATATAATATCGAATGTGGCAATTGTCACTTTATTGGTTTATCTACACTGAAATTTTAATTACACTAGTAAGATTAAGATCCCATTTTAATATTTTTTTATATGTGTAGCATATAATATATTTATATAATTTATATATATAACTTGGGGAATTATGTAATTCTTTAGTGCAATCAAATAAACTATTTATACAAATTATATTAATCATAATCAATCCGGTAACAACACCATAATAAAGCAATAATCATCCAACATAAACATCCTCATCTCATTACATAATCCATAGCACTCGAACTGTCCACATCTCCAAAACCATATGATGTGCATTAATGATTCTTGTCTATTAATCCCGTGTTAGATAGCCAATCACTCCTTATTTCCCCCACCTCCTCTATCTAATCCAGTGGCGTAGCTACGGGGGTGGTTTTCGGGTTTGGACCCCTTCCAGAGCAAAAATTATTTTTAGATTATACATTCCAAAAAGACTTAAAAGTGACTTTATATCAAATAAATACCATTAATATTTATATTTTTCTGGTTTTGATGTTGTGCAAGGATATTATTTTACTATTGAAATTATTCTGGATAGTATTATTATAAAGTCATTGATAATAATCTACTAAATTATAATAACATATTATTGATGCATTTAAAAAATATATTTAATATATATTATCGAAGATATGGTTATAAAATAAACCCGGCCGAAGGCCGGGCAAAAGGGCCGTAGGCCCGTTAAAAGGGGTCTGGGGGGCGAAGCCTCCAGGCTTTTATATGTATGGACCCCCTCTAAGGAAAATTCCTAGCTACGCCACTGATCTAATCCAAACATCTTCGTGAAGTCGTAAGCCTAGGATGGTCCTAATAACATTAAACTTTGAAAGCTCCTCGGGGATCTCGTTATCGCTTAGATAGGCATAGCGATCACTATAACTAATTCTGCACCCTCCATTATCACTAATCGTCATGTGTACAGTCCACAAGGTATTAAACATTGAACGCTACTTGAACAATCGTTTGAACCATTATAAGGTCATTGTAGCCAACCCCAACAATTTCCTCTTGATCCACTACTTCTCCTTATTATCATTAACTGGTAGTCATTATAACTTGTCCCTGCTGGGCTTCATCTATGGACTATCCCATTTTAATTTGAATCTTCTGAGCAATTACTTCAGAGTATCTTCGATTGACAATATCGATTCTAATTATCGTCCAAATAAAGGGTATATACTTGCTAATTCATAGCCCCACTCATTCTCATATTCAACCTCTATAGTCCCGGTTAGTCCAAAGTCTCATTGTAATTTTTATAATTAAGTTAAAGTAATCATTTTCCAAATGTCCAAATTAGCCAGGTTCTTTTATCAGTAACCTTTTTACAATGTCTAAATTACAATAGATCCATAATCATAATCCTTAAACCAAATTACCATGTAAATGTCACTATATCATTAGTATCCTGTTTTCACAATATTATTTCCGCTAACGTTCCATTTTTACTGAATCATCAATTTCGCAAAATTAATTTCATAATCACTGTTACAAATAAATCCCCAAATTAATTATCATAAATTATCCATAATCTATATCATATTTGAATCCATTTACCACCCAAATGTCTTTTCATATTTGATAAATATTTCCCACAATCAATAAAATCCCAAATCATCATTACTCAAAATCTAATAATCATTCAATTCATTCTTCATTTGTACCAATTTAACTATTTCTTATTTTCCTCCTTTACTCAATTTATTCATCACCCAATTTATCTTTGTCAGCAATTATAATAATTCATTCAATATCAGAACCATTAGATAATCATAATTCATCATATATTCCATAATTTATTCATTGTCTAAATTCTTATTCATATTTATATCTTATCCCAAATTTAATTTTATGAAATATCCAATACATTTATATCACATATAAAAATAGTTCATGCTTCATTACGATTCATTATTATATTTCATTTGATCAGGTTAATCCGATAACTTCGTCAATCAATAGCATATATATAACTTGGACTTCATGTAATCTTTAATGAAATCAAATTAACGATTTATACAAATTATATTATCATAATCCGAGAGCAACATATAATAATAAACATCCTCATCGAACTTTCCTCTATATCCAAAACCATATGATGTGGATTAATGATCTTGTCTGTCAATCCCCGTGTTCGGTAGCTAATCACTACAATTTGTATAATAATAATTTTAAAAAAATTTAAATAAGAGATTTCCAAATTTTATGAATTGCACAAAAATTCGGTTTTTTTAAAAATAATAGATCAAATTTTGTAATCTTCAAAGATCGAGTGATATATGATCTTCAGATCTTCAAAGAAATTTGTATAACTCTACTTCCGGTGATTTTAGTAATTCTTAGGCAAACTAAATATTCCTAGAAGTATCATTTTCGGAAAATATTGGGAATCATAAATATGGGAATTAAATAGAGACGAAGAAAAGATTATAACAAGGATTTGAAATAAATCACGTTATTAAGAATTAAGTTATGAAAATATTTATTCCAAGGAATACTTAATTTATATTATTCTAAGATGAAAAAAACATTGCGTGTGATTATTTTTCAATAAAGAGGTAAATATTTAAAATCCTTAAAAAAACCAAAAGACTTTGAATAACTTGAAACCATTGGAAATTATATTGGTTCATTTGCATGTTATTCAACATGATAACAATTTTTTCCTATTGGATATATGAAAAGTCTTATCAGTAAATAAGATATGGTGTTACCAAAAAACATATGTAAAATTTCCTATGAAAATATATTTCATTACCCTTAAAATAAATATTTTATCAAAAAGATAAGATCTATTAAAAATATATTTAACCTATTTAAAGAGCAGTAACAACGCGTCCATAAAAGCAAGAGAAGCTCCCTTGTATAAAAAATTAGAATTGTTTTTTAAAAAATCGTATCTTAAATTTTTAAAATTTTATAGAATTATATTTTGGGCAAATTTTTATATTATAAAAATCTCATTTTTTTCTATAAAGTTTTAAAAGTATGCGAATCGTATATTTTGATATTTTGGACTTAGCCCAAATAAAATAATATAATCTTTATGATACGTTACAAAAATTACTTCTATAACACATAAAATAAAAATATTACTATTATTACTTTACTAAGTTAAAAAAATTAATATTATTTTTACTACATTAAAAAAATATACATACGGGAAGCAAACTTAAAATTGCTTATTTATTAAAATATATAAAAGAAAAAATAATTTTCATAATATTTTTATTTTTAATTAATAAAAAGAAAAAATCAAGGAAAGCAAACCTGTTTATTTTTTTAAATAAATAAAAGGGACATTTTATTTTAACCCTTTTTTAAGTAAAAAATTTCTTCTCTTTTAAAAACAATTAATTAATTTAATTTTTTTTTTTTAAAAATTATAAGTTCCAATTTATGTAATACTAAATATAAAAATAATATCATAAATTCAATATTAATTAATGAATAAAATTTAGATATAAATTGTAAGTAATTAGGGGGTATCAGTCATTGAGAATATGAAGCTGAGGTAATTGGATTTTATTATATTGAGGGCTAATCTTTGGCGTAGGTAGTAACCCTCGTTGGGATCTTCGGTCCTAGTAGAGATCCGTTTCCCCAGCTCTTTAAAGAAGGCAAGGGCGTGAGAGCCGAACGATGTTAGAGTCGTGGCGATTAGTGGTAGGAATGTGTAATTGGCCGGAAGCGATGGCGAATATTTAGCGAGTTTATTCGTCTCGGCGTCTACTAGAGCATCTCTATTTATATTGGAAGGGGCAAGGGGATCGATGCATGAGAAATCCCAGGTTAGAAATTCCCCCTCTTCCAAGGGATCATGGTAGAGCCATCGGGACGCTTACCATCAGAATTGTAGAGTCCAGTGGGTTCTAGGGTTGATGGGATACCGGTAGATTTTAGGGCCCTGGCAATAGTATCATTGCATTTTGAATGTCTAATGAATCTGCCTCTACAGCGCTTGCAGTGTAAAGAGTGACGGCCTTTGGAGTTGACCGGCGTTTGACAAAGGATGCAGTGATAGGGTATTACCATATCACAATTAAGTCTTAGACCGATGGCGTGACGTAGCTCATCATTGCTTAGGAGCTGGTCAAGGCTTCGCGATGGAAAAGCTTCGAGAAATTCATACCCGCTGTCTGCGGAAATGGAGAAGAATAGAGTCCTCGGGTTGGCTCCTCGATTTAAGGTATGCAACGGAGTTGCCAACTAGAGGCTTATCCCAGTCCTTCTGCAGTGTCGATGAGGGAGGATCGACTAATGAAAGAGATTTCCATAGATCAATTGCCTGGGGAAGTAAAGGGTCAGGATGTTTTGTGAGTGCGTGTATGATGGGCTCGCAGGACAGGCGAGAGGATATGAACGCACTAACAGAGAGTAGGGAAGGCGATCGTATGCCAATGCCGCCGGATTTGGTTGGCAAGGTAGCTTGTAGCCAAGATAGGTCTCCGAATTTGAGATTGAGTATATCCTCTGTAAGGTGTTTAATCTCTAGCTCGTGTGCAGCGAGGTTGACGTCGTATTGGAAGATACGTGACGATCGGAGTGTATATAGAATTTTTGGGATTAGGAGGTAGTTCTTTAATAGAAAGAACGCTTGGTGGGCTGGGAGGCGAGATATTGTACCGCGCATAAGGGATATCTCTAGTAGAGTGTCGGCGAAGAACTTGACAAAGGACTCGTCTTTACCCACTGGAGATCCGAGATGTGTTAAGAAGTTCAATGGTGTATGATTGAACATAGGATCATAGTTAAGGTCGATGATTCCAAGAGGACAATATTCGCTCTTGTCTTGATTGATTCGCAGTCCCAAACTGCTCTCGCTGGATTTTATTATTTCGACCGCCTTCATAACTTCGCTGGGTGAGCCGCCTAGTATACCATCGTCGATATACCAGTTATGAAGGTTTAGTTTACATTGGTTATTTATGCTTTGTATTAGGCTATTAATGCCCAGACTGAATAAGAAGGAGCCTAGAGGGTCACCTTGTTGTATTCCACTACTAGAAGGAATCAATCTATCTCCAAATTGAAGATGCGATGGACTAGCATAACAATCGAAGATGAATTGCGAGTATTCTGGGTAAAGGGTAAGGATGGGATTAAGAAACGCTGTACGTTTTAGAGAGTTAAAAGCGTTTGAAAAATCTATCTTAATTAGGATATCGTCACTGGGGTCTGTTTGTAGATACATTCTGGTCATGTGTAAGGATACCTCGCATCCCCCTTTTACGTTGACTCCTAATTGATTAGGGCACAGGTGATTAGATACTGTGAACAATATTCTGCTCACTACTAGCTTTGCGGTTAATTGGCGCCAAGTGGTTCCACTAGCGATAGGGCGAATATCTTTATTAGGTTTGTGGAGGGCGATGAGTTTAGCTACATAAAGGAGTGGAATAATGGCGGGTGGTAAGCCTCCAGCAAGCATACGGTTGATGAGTTGAGTAATTTTTTCCAAAACGTCGCATTGTTGTGTGATGTAAGGTGCGGTTAGATCCTGTAGGAATATTGGGCGAAACCCATCAACCCCCGGTGAAGAATCGCGTTTGAAGGAGAGAATAGCCTTTCTAACCTCGCTTGAGGTAAAAGTGGTTGCAATTAGAGGAGCTTCGGGGTAAGACGGTATTTCGTCCTTAAGATCGTGTGGGTGGTGTTTTAGGAGAAGAGCTTGATAAGTTGTTTGATCGTAGGGAGCTAGCTTATTGTCAGATGTTGCCAGTCGTATGGCGGATTTAACATTCAGGTTATCCAGCTTTTTAGATATAAGCTTGGCCTTGGTGAGTAGGTCATTTTTGTGATTTTTATTTTTATCAGTGTCATCACCTTTAAAAGATGTGGAAAAGTGATTGATAGGTAAGGGGTAGATAGTAGCATCCTTGATTTGCTGTGTCAGAGATTTTTTACTGGCAGGATCAGGAACTTGCAAGGTAGTAAAGGCAAATGACAGGGTGTCTAGCCAGTGTTTTATGGAAGAATAATTATTTATCAAGGAAGTCAAGTTCTTTGAGAGGTGTTTGGCAACTTGAAGTCTTGCTCCCTTAGGTATACGTGAAATCACAAATGGTTTTGGTGTGACTAGAAATATTTCTACATCTGTGGAGTCGGTTGGATTGAAAGTGAGAGCATTTTCGGCGGTTGAGGTGGGGACTATTGGGCTAGTAGGCACATCAGTCAACGTGGGAATGGTAACTATAGGTTGTGCGAGGGCAAGGGCAGAAAAGGCATTTAGGGTTCGAGGGATAGCTGGTGATAAGATGGGAAACCCAGATTGAGGACATTTTATCTTCTGGTTTCGATGAGATGGCAATAGCCCCAATTTGGTTACTTTAACGAGTTTATTACATAAAGGGCAGTTAGATTTGGTAGAAGCTGTGCTGAGGTCTGGTAAGCTCATGAATTAAAAATTTTTTATCAGTTTAATGGTGAAAATGTTGGATATTATTTTTATCTTCAAATATGGGTTTCTTGTGGGTTGGTATATTAAGGAAGTTTAATGAGTTATTATTTTCTGTTGGCAATTATTTTATTTTTTGTAAAATATTCAGTTTCTCTTTCTGCTTTTATAGCAATATTAGCTTGCTTTAAAGGATTTGAATCAATAGTATAATTAGATAAGAGATTAAATGTCTTATCCTTTTCAAGTGTGAATATTGATTGTGTTTTGTGCATTTAAATTAAATGTTTGGATGACAATTTTATATTAGTCAACAGTTTTTGGTATAAATAAGGTTAAATTGTAAAGATTGGTAAGAATGATAGAATTGATAATGTAGAGTGTTTTGTTGGGAATAATATAAAAGAACTTGTTGGTTATTAATTGATGTATAATAATTGAGGATGATTGGTAATCTAAAAGTAAAGGAAATATTAAAGGAAAAAGTATTTACTTAAATTTTTTGTATCATTAATCTACAATTAAATTTTGATATATTGGAATTGTATAGAATTCATTGATGCAAAATTATGAAAGAGGACTGAATATTTTGGATGATAAAATCATTTTTATGTCAGGTTGTGGTATTGGCAGTGGTTGTAGTGTTGGCAGTGGTTGTAGTGTTGGCAGTGGTTGTAGTGTTGGCAGTGGTTGTGGTGTTGGCAGTGGTTATAGTGTTGGCAGTGATTGTAGTGTTGGCAGTGGTTGTAGTGTTGGCAGTAGTTGTAGTTTTATTGTTAGATTAATCAGGCGTAGCTTTTATGATTTTTCTAAGCTTGCAATTTGTTTATTTTGAAATTGGATATCTTTGCTGAGATCCACTTATTAAATTGTTAACATATTGCTGGATTTAATTTTATAAGGTTGGGTGGCAACATGATGATACAAAGGATATTGATTGTGTTTTGTACATTTAAATAAAATGTTTGGATGACAATTTTATATTAGTCAACAGTTTTTGGTATAAATAAGGGTAAATTGTAAAGATTGGTAAGAATGATAGAATTGATAATGTAGAGTGTTTTGTTGGGAATAATATAAAAGAATTAAATTTTTTGTATCATTAATCTACAATTAAATTTTGATATATTGGAATTGTATAGAATTCATTGATGCAAAATTATGAAAGAGGACTGAATATTTTGGATGATAAAATCATTTTTATGTCAGGTTGTGGTATTGGCAGTGGTTGTAGTGTTGGCAGTGGTTGTAGTGTTGACAGTGGTTGTAGTGTTGGCAGTGGTTGTAGTGTTGGCAGTGGTTGTAGTGTTGGCAGTGGTTGTAGTGTTGGCAGTAGTTGTAGTTTTATCGTTAGATTAATCAGGCGTAGCTTACTATGTACTTTCTGGTTTGTTGCAATTTATCAATTTTTTGTTTTATCCCCATTTAAGCTGAGGCAAATTTACTTACTATTATATTTATGTTACATGTTTTCACGTGTAACAATTTAATTTATTGATGGTTTCTATAAAACTAATAAAATTTATTAAAAATATCCCCTAGCTCAAAATATTTGATATAAACTAAAAAGAAATTGATTTTCAAAAGAGGACGAAGAGCAATTTTATAAGTTGTATTCATCAACAGCAAGTTCAGAGCTAAAATTTTATTATTTAAAAAGTACAAAAATTTTTAATTAAAAAAATAAAAATTGTAAAATCTAAAATTTTAATTCTTGAGAATTTTACTCAAAAGCAAAGACGAGTTCCGCTTATTTATAAATCTTAGGCTGCATTCAAAGTGGAGACGGATCCATTTTTTACATCCGTTCCGTCAAAAGCCAATCTCATTAAAAATGATATATATATATATATTGATTTTAATTTAAAAAAATTATAAGTAACGTTATAACACTCTATAAAATTTGCCGGATCAAAAAGTCAAAATATTTTGACTTCAAAATTTGCCGAATCCGTTCTTAAGACGGAAGGTATCGGAACGGACACACTATGAACATGTATATTATTTTTAATGAGATTGATTGACGGGACGGATGTAAAAAACGGATTCGTCTCCACTTTGAATGCAGCCTTAATGTTTTGTATGGTTAGGTTAATAAAAGTAAAAGACTTCAAAATAAAAAAATAAATTACTCAACAGATCAATCGAACAAAAAATAAAAGTATATTTTAGATTAAAATACCTCTTTTTTTAAAAAAAATATGGAATGGCAGTCAAAGGTCGAGATTCGATATAAAATATAATATATTTAAAAAAAAAATTTTTTTTAAAAGAAAAATTTATTAAAAATTTTGATTAAGGTAAGGATTTGAGATATATCAATTTTTACAGTGAAATATGAAATCGCAACGAATTTCATATCCCTTCTACAAATTTAAAATAAATGGCTATTTTTTTTCAAAGTGGAAGCTGAGAATATGAATAAAGTAATCCGACTCACAATAAGATACCTAATTTCAAGAGAAGCAGCTATTTCTAATTATATTATTTGTTAGGTATCAGAAGTCCGTGAGTGAAAAATTTTGAACAGGGTCTTCATCAGTGTTGTTAAGGGCTACTCTTAAAAGTAGAACGCTATCGCTATTGCTATTTTATAAAAACATGTAGCGTGCTATCGCTATTACTAATTTGCAAAAAAAGTAGCTCACTATTAGCTACTTTAAAAAAAAAGTAGCATCTACTTTTTACGCCAATTTAGATTTTTTTTAAAAAAATATTTTTTACAAATCTCTTAAATAAAAAAATATGATTAAAATTTCAAATATATATAAAATTAATTCATTTTAATCAGGCTTGTTAACCGATCTTTTGAAAACGATCGAATCCCGATCACGATCTTTTCAAAAAAAGAAGATCGAAATCCAGGATCGACCTTTTTTTCTATTTAAATTTCTGAAGGAAATTTCTGACCGATGCAAAATTAACTAATATAAAAATAAATTAAATGTGGTAGAAATTTATTGTAATTGAATAATAAATATAACAATTATAATATATTTATTTATAATTAAAATTAGCTTTTAATAATAAATTTTTTTCTAAATTATCATCATTTAAACATCCGCGTCTTTCACTTAGAACATGTTTAGTTTTACTAAACAAGCGCTCCACAGGAGCGCTTATATGTTCAATAAATATTTTTTAAAATTAATATAAGTATTAAAAATATTCATGGAATCATCATTTGAATAAAAAATTTTTTTAACGGAACAAGCATTTTGTACAGTATTTTTCCCAAAAAAAGCATCAATGTCATCTATACATTCATTTGAGGTATCCGCATATGGTTGTTCCTGCATATTTTCCAAATGGGCAACTAATCTTTCTTTTACCATCATATTTTGTGGCAGATTAATATAAGGCCAATTAAGTTTAAATTTAGGGTGAATCATGGCTGCCAAAATGTTACTGTCTTCATACAGTGAAGGAAATCTATATTATGAAATGATAATTAATTTATTATTAAATAAGTATTCATTTTATTCATATAAATCAAATCAAGTATCTGCAAAACTTAACCCTTTTAAATTTTACAGTCAAGTCTGGCACATCATCTGTATGGTATTTATTTATATTTGGGTCATATCATAAATATTGATTAAATGTAAACTTAATACTTAATATACAAAGAAATTAACATTGTAATTTATTTACGAATATTAATCAAAATATTAGCTTAAAATTCAAATAATCTAATAAATTTTTAATGTCTTCAAAGGCCCATTAATATTTTACTAGATATCAGAGGTTTAGTAGAACTGGCCTGTTAAAAATATTTTACTAAATTTGCCAGATCTTTGCAATTTTTTAATATATTTTGCAGATATCTGATAATATAAAATAATTACATAAAAAAATATTTTTTTATAAAGAATCTGTATCTAGATTGTATTTCTGTAGGACCTGCTCAACTCAAGAATGTAATAAATTAAATTTAAACATGTTGACATTAAGATTATCAAATAAAAAAAATTTAAAAGAATTATTTCTAAATGTCTCTTTAAGTTCGAAGATGATATTTTGGAAGATGATATTATCTTCTTACAGAGACGGCATTTGGTGCTGATCATATTATAAGAGTTGCTTTCATCCATTTCACATAAAGTAAAATACTTACGTAATTTCAAAAATGGTAAAAGATTCTCATTCTCACTTATATCTGCTGTTACATCAATAGTAGAAGCAATAGAATCTTCTAAATCTATAATGGGCATTTACATTTACCTATTAAAATAAATATTAATATATTATTATAAATTTATATTAAATAACTTGTAAGAGCTCTAAATCTCGTAAAATTTAGGAAATGAATAAATATATCTATAAAATAAATGGTGGAATGGAAGTTGATAAAATATGAAGATAGATATTTTTTTTAAAATAATATTTTAATTTAATTTTCAAAATTTTTATTTTATTTATTGCTTTTTAAGTAAAAAATTAATTTTTAAAAAGATCGGGATCGAATTTTAAACAAAATGATCTCGATCTCGATCCTCAATTTAAGTCAGAATCATAAATCTGGTAAAATTGACAAATTTGCGATCGAATCCAGGATCGTCGATCTTTAGATTCGATCTTTTAACAACTCTGATTTTAATACATCTTAATATTACATTTTCATTCTGTCATTCCCATCTAGAATAACGACCAGAAAGTATAAACTATGACTAAATAATCATTTAACACTATCAAGCAATGCAGTATTAAATTAAATATAAATATTTTTTATCTAAGAAAAATCATCAAAAATATTCATTTGAGTATTTTTAGATTTAAAAAAATGCATCTGATGGATTTTCAATAATATTACTATTTATTTCGAAAAAATCATGCATAGTAGATAACGTAATCTGGCTAGTTTGTCCAAAATTATAATAGTAATAGTTAAAATATAAATTTTTTGGACATGTTTGCCACTGCCCTTTAATATTTTAGCTAACCAATTTCTATCAAAATGGGTTAAATTATAAAAGGATTGAATTATGTATTCTAGCATATTTTTATAAAATTATATATATATATAAATAGATGAGTTTTTAATTTTAAGCGAATTTAACATCGGGTAGTTTTGTAAAAAGCCACATTTAGGGTGATTCGTGATTTTTAAAAAACCCCGATTAAGATTTTTTTCTTAAATAATATTATATACGCATTGAGATTTGGCAAATAGATGAAGTATTTTTTCTACTATGAGCAATAATTTATTAATAATCTTAATCGGACCGCTTTTAAAATTGACCAAAATTAAACTTTTTTAACAACAATACATGCAGTTAACAATTAATAAAATATTATTAAATAGATGAGTCTTATAATAAAATGAAATGTTAATATTAAATATTTATCGAATTTTAATTTATAATATAATTCTTGAATAATATCTTATTGCCAGTTTAAACATACTCTGGACTGGGTCAAAAAATTAACTTTGGCTTAAACTCATCTAGCTCTATAGATTTAGCTTTGATTCATATTTTATTTTAGAGATTTAAGACACATTGATATTAAATTTGTTGGATTTATTATTTATAAATGCTTCCTCATTAAATTTGCTAGTTTTGTTTAATGATAAGATCTTCCAGCGCATCTTACAATAAAATTTATACTCTTTTAATGATATTAAAATATTCTGCTAATTCAGGAAAACGAATTTCCATATTATTATCATTTTCCAGGAGAATTTTGTCGATATGATCTGTATTAAAATTATTTTCTATATCCGATATTTTAAATTTTAATTTTGATATAATGCAGATTTTAAAATATAATTTTCAAAATTAAATAAAATAAAAAGATTATGATTTTAGAATTAATTATAAATATATTTTAACTTTTATGTAAATTTATTGTATAAAATTGAAAGTAACGGAGTAGCTCTATATTAGTAGAGAGTCACCGATATAGCACAAGAGTGGTTTTTATCCCAGCCCGTAAAATTATATTTATTGTACAAGTTATCCCGCCCAAAACATAATTTTCTATGGAAGGAAAAGATATAAATTAGTTCAATGTTAAGCTTTAAAGTTTCTGAAAAAATATAGCCCTGTTCATGAAAATATTTCTTACAAATTGTTCACTATTTTCGATGATCCGCACCGACCTCCAGAAGGATATATTTAAAAAATTTAGTATTTCTATGCATTTAATAAAATTTGGAATAATAAACTTTCTAATAAAAAACTCAAATAACATTAAAAACTACGAATTTTCCTTTCCCCCCCCCCCCCCCCACTTTCTCTACAGTATGACAAACATATTCATAAATTCTATTTTACATCCATCCTTCTTTCAATTTTTACAAATTCTCGAAATGATATCTAAAAAATATCATAAAATATAATAGCCACTTGAAGCTTTATATAATGGCTACAGCTGAAGAATTGAAAAATCAAGGTAATCGATATTTCACAAACGGAAGATATCACGATGCAATTTTGTGTTATAATCAAGCCATAGTAAAAATTTTAAATTCATTTATTTTTATTTTTTTTACCTTCTATCTTAAAATTTATATTTCAAAATAGATTAATCAATTGATTTATATTTTAATGATAAATCACCATCACATATTTGTCAAATTGTATCCAACAGTTTTAATAATTAAATTATTTTTCCAGATATAGATAGGCTTAATTTTATTTATTAAATTTTCAAACACTCTTTTACCACATCATGTTATGAAAAAATTTATAGTACAAGTTTATTTTATAAAATTAAGTGCTTTTATTTAAAAATAAATTTTATTTTTAGTTTGTATGTTATTGTCTCATTGATTTTGGTTGGACCTTACTATTTGCAGTTTATTGTTTTATTGCCCCTAATGGTAAAGAGCTCAATTTAGCTTATTTTTATAAATGGTTAAATCAAGATTTTAATTAAACTAATCTTACCTAGGCCTATAGATTTATTTTGTTAATAGATGACCTAATATTTCTGCTATCTATGAAATATAACCTTAGGCTTGTGTGATATATTTTGGCTAAAATGTTGGGTTAGCTGTTTTTTTAAATCAAATCATTTAATCACACTTTTCAGTTTCTGACTCTTAGATTTGTCCCGATTTTGACGGTTCCAATTGCATTAAAAATTTTATTTTTTTTTACTTTATTACGTTTTGAATTTATATTTAAAAAATTACACATACAAATTTTAATCCTATAAGAAAGAAATATATTAATTTTTGTTTTTCCTTTTATAAATTTCAGAAATTAATCATAAAATGATAAATAAATAAAAATGAAAATACTGATGAATTCATTTATATCTTCACGTTTTCAATAAATATACTGCTTATAATATTAGTCATTTTTGACTAAAAAGGTAGTATTAGTGCATCTCTTATTTTAAAACCAAACAAAAATAAAATATTTTATTTTTTTTGCTTGTAAATTTGTAGATGAATTAATAATATAATTACGAAGTATAAGAACCCAATGTTTTAGTTTGAAATCGCTTAAAAACTAGGAATAGTTTCTTCAAAAACCTTGCAATTTATTTTTAAAACCTCAATTAAAATGTGTCGTAGATTTGTTTAATTGCTATATAATATTAAATGACAATCAAATAATTTATAAATGTCTTATATTAAGATAATGTCAATCATTATTTTATTCTAGAAGCTAAGAATTATCTTTCCTCTATCGTTTCATATCATACACTGGGGAGATATCCCACAATTCAGTGGGCACTCCACCACCCCATAGAGGGTGTCTCCAGTGCAGTGAATTTATTTACTGTTTGGCAGTAATTTACCCTACTGTCAGGGCCCGTTTAATTTAAGAGGGCTTACGGTACCTCTTGTGGATAAGCAAGGATCCACTAAATTGATATATTAAGAAATAAGAAATTTGTATATATAGTATTAATGTAATGTTATAGATATAAGGGAATTTAATGATTTAAAGAGAAAGTAAAAATGGATTGATAAATTGAAGAAAAAATATTTTAGATTAAAAATTGGGGAATTGAGTGAAGGGAATTGAGTGAAGAGAAAGATTAGATAAGTAAATTGTAGAAAGAATATTTATATTTCTTATTTAATATTTATAATATTAGTAATTAAAAAAAAATTAAATTGAATTAATAAAAGATAATTAATCAAGGATTGCTTGAATTAGCCAAGATTTCAAATGGGATTTATTTTGGGAGATGTTTATAAGAAATAGACCGCCAACATTGTTAATATTTAGGATATTTATAGCATGTCCATACAATGATTTATGATATGAGTATAATGTTTTTTATTAGATGGTGTATGTTTAAAAGCATTGGTGATAGTACTATGTTGTGAATGTCTTAAGGAGTGACATAGTAATTGTAAATAGTCTGTGTAAGGGAAGGATATTGCAAGAGTTCCAAAGGTTGAAGTTAGAAATAATATATGAATATCTGATATTTAGGATGTTTTTTAAAGATTTGTTAATAAAGACTTGAGTTTTGTTTAGATTAGATTTAGTGATATCCCAAGTTTCAATGCCACAAGTTAACGATGATAGAATGTAGGTTTTGAAAATTTGAACTTTGAATTTATTTGATATAATATTTGTATGCCATAATTTATTAAGAGAAAAATATTTACAAGTAGCTTTAGCGAGTTTAGATGATATGTCTGGTTTAACTGAACCTTTATAATCGATAATTATACCTAAATAATTGAGAGATTTAGTGAATTTTTGTTGTTAAATATCAGATTTAGATGTAAAGGGGAAGTAGATAATATTTTTGTTTTATTAAAGTTTATTTTAAGATTCATCTGTTGGAGAGTGGAAGAAATTTTTGTAAAAATATTGTTGATATAATTATAATCTTCAGTAATAATACAAATGTCGGCATAACAAAGCCAATCGACATTATGGTAGTTACAAGAATTAATTAGAACGCTAATTATTAATTTAAAAAAGGAAGGAGATAAAGGGCATCCTTGTTTGATGCCACATTTAATTTTGAAATAGGGTGAGGATAAATTATTGTGTTTAATATTGATAAGACTATTTTCATAAATGTACATTATAATTTTTATAAAATGTGTATTAATTTTATATTGAATATTTCATAAGTATTGATGTTTGATTGAATCAAAGGCTTTCTATGAGCTTTTTCAAGTCTTATTTTAAGTGAAGTAATTAATTCTATGGTGTTGCGCCCAGTTCTAAAGGATGCAATGGAATTATGAGTGTTTTTTTCAATATCTTTAGAGATAAGATTGAAGATGTAAGTAGTAAAAATTTTGTAAAAAGGGGATGAGAGGTAATGTCTCTGTAATCATGAATTGAGGAAGGGTTTGATGATTTGGATAAATTAATGATAGTAGATTTACACCAATTAGTGGGAAGAATTGCTGTGTTCCATATTTTATTTAAGGTAGGAAAAAGTAAATTAGTAATCGTTTCGGGGAATATTTTTAATATTTCATTGTGAATGTTATCAGCAGAGGATTTATGGTTTTTGAGATTTTTTTAATAGTAACAGTCATTTTTATTAAGAGGAGAAGGAGGAGTAGTAATAAGTTGTTGCGAGGAAATAGAATAACAGGGAAATTTATTATTGAAGAGGGATCTGTAATGATCAACAAAAATGTTAAGTTGATCTTCAGGATTTTTTATAATAATTTGACCAACTTTTTATGAAAATAGTCTTATATTCATGCCTTTGATTCAATCAAACATCAATACTTATGGAATATTCAATATTAAATTAATACACATTTTATAAAAATTATAATGTACATTTATGAAAATAGTCTTATCAATATTAAACACAATAATTTATCCTCACCCTATTTCAAAATTAAATGTGGCATCAAACAGGATGCCCTTTATCTCCTCCCTTTTTAACTTAATAATTAGAGATCTAATTAATTCTTGTAACCTCTATAATGTCGACTGGCTTTGTTATGCCGACGACATTTATATTATTACTGAAGATTATAATTATATCAATTTTACAAAAATTTCTTCCGCTCTCCAACAGATGAATCTTAAAATAAACTTTAATAAAACAAAAATATTATCTACTTCCCCTTTACATCTTAATCTAATATTTAACAACAAAAATATTCTTTTCACTAAATCTCTCAATTATTTAGGTATTATTATCGATTATAAAGGTTCAGTTAAACCAGATATATTATCTAAACTCGCTAAAGCTACTTCATAATATTTTTCTCTTAATAAATTATGGCATACAAATATTATATCAAATAAATTCAAAGTTCAAATTTTCAAGACCTACATTCTATCATCGTTAACTTGTGGCATTGAAACTTGGGATATCACTAAATCTAATCTAAACAAAACTCAAGTCTTTATTAACAAATCTTTAAAAAACATCCTAAATATCAGATATCCATATATTATTTCTAACTTCAACCTTTGGAACTCTTGCAATATCCTTCCCTTACACAGACTACTTACATATAGAAAGCTCGAATTACTATGTCACTCCTTAAGACATTCACAACATAGTACTATCACCAATGCTTGTAAACATACACCATCTAATAAAAAACATTATTACTCATATCATAACATGGTATGGACTAGAGGTGGGCGCGGGCCGTGAAATTAGGCGTGAGTGTGAATAAATTTTAAATTCCAAGGCGTGACTAGGCGTGACGGGCCTTTCCAAAATTTTCCGCCGACGTGATCGGGCGTGAACATAAATTTCCCTTAAATCACGGAAATTTTAATATTTTAAATTGTTTTTTATAAAATTTGCAATTTTATAATAATATTTTATATTTTCTTATTTAATTTAGTTCTTTTTTAAAAAAGAATAATTTATGAAAACTAAAAATCTTCCGCATTTTATAAACAATATCCGGTATCATTTTGTTAGTTTTATTTTCTTTTATGTTTAGGTGTTTTTTATCGCGAGACTTTATGCTAAATTTTGCTTAAACTTTTTACAGAAAAGTCAGTTATATTTTATTTGTAAAGATCTTTAATCTTTAAATGCAACAGAAAGTGAAGGATTTTACAAGTTAGGCCAAGAGATAAATGTTGGTGTTACATATGGATAACAAAATATAAAAGTTATGAACCGGAAAACTCTCATAGGTTCAAATAAAATTTAAAACTAAAAGCATGATTATTGTCCATAATCACTGATATTTGGACGGATGACTATAAAAATCTAAGTTTTTTAACCATTATAGGACATATTATCATTAAGGATTTTAATTAAAAACATTTGTTTTGGCCACAAGGGCAATGGATGAAAAAAGCGTCAAAATTAAAAGCATAGTCAATTCAATTTTAGGAGAATATACAGAAGTAGAAAATTACTTAAATAAATGTATAGTTATGAGTGATAACGGAGCAAATTTTATAAATGCATTCAAAGATGTCGAAACGCTAGCATGTATATGCCATATACTAAATAATATTATGCATTGTATTTTTGACTATTGTTTTTAAATATAAATGGTGTAAAAAAAATAGTACAATATTTCAAACACAGCTAATAGCAAACTAAGCCACACCCATAAGCAATATGTAATAGCGAGAATAACGAGATGGAACTCTCTATATATCATGATATAGAGTTTCTTAAAATCATATTCTGAAATACAGGTGTACTTGTAGCAAGCAAGAATTAAATGGATTAGCCACAATTGATATCAGCATCATACTCGAGTTAGATAAATTTTTATCAATATTTAAAGAATGCTCGGATAATCTGAGAGCAAATTCTTGTCCCACAATAAATAAAGTTTGTCTATGGAAACAAAAATTAATAAAATTTTGTTAACCTTCTGAACGTGATACAATAATAATCAAAACCTTAAAATACAGAACAAGATTTCATTTAAAAGATTATTATGCAGCCACTATAGTAGGCTTAATTCTAGATCCGAATTTCAAAAGACTTAAGTTTTTAATAAAAGAAGAAAATGATATATATAAAACAATAAAAATGCTAAATGATATAAAATTAGATGATATGCATAAGTCGATGCCAACTACCATTTATAACTTTCCTAACTTATCTTAAACTCATAAAAAACCGTATATTCTAAATGATCAATACCAACTATCACTTTACTAATTCATCCTACACTCATAAAAGATCGTATATTTCTAGATGATTCTGATGAAGCATCAACATCACCGATGAAAGCTGTGAGGATGAACTTAAAAGATTCATATAAGATAAATAAAAAGACAATATTTTGAAGTTTTGGAAGCAGGAATATTCATTTCCTTTTTTGAGAAAATTATCGAGTAAAATTTTGCCAGCTGCAAGTTCGGCTTCTAGTGAAAGGTTATTTTCTGTAGCCAATCTCTTACTAGAGGAAAGGCGTACACAATTGAAATAAAAACTTCTTTTTCCAAATAAATTTCGATTTATAGATTGTATTTATTTTTTGTTATTAATATGGATTATGAAATTAGAGAAATACATAGAATGAATTCAAAAAGTGTAAAATTATAGCAATAGTTTTGAAAAATTTAAAAACCCCGTGAATTTTTGAGCGTGACGGGCGTGAATCAAAATATTGTATGTCGTGAGCGGGCGGGTCGGGTCGAATTTTTTTTAGTGTTAAGCGTGAATGGGCGAGATATTTTTTCATCACCACCGTGAGCGGGCGGACCGTGAATGAAAAATTAGGCCCGCGCCCACCTCTAGTATGGACATAATATTAATATCCTAAATATTAACAATGTCGGCGGTCTATTTCTTATAAACATCTCCCAAAATAAATCCCACTTAAAATCTTGGCTAAATCAAGCAATCCTTTATTAATTAACTTTTATTAATTCAATTTAATAATTCTAATTACCAATTATAAATTTAAATTAATAATTTTTTTAATTACTAATATTATAAATATTATATTACCATATATAAATAAGAAATATAAATAAATAAATAAAAATATAAATTCACTTACCTAATCTTTCTCTTCACTCAATTAATTTTTAATCTAAGATATTTTTTCTTCAATTTGTCAATCCTTTTTTACTTTCAATTCCCTTATATCTATAACATTACTTAATACTATATATACAAACTTCTTATTTCTTAATATCAATCTAGTGGATTCTAGCTTTATCCACATAAGCTCTTTTAAATTAAATGGGCCCTGACACTAGGGTAATATGATATATTTTTAGGAAATATTGAAATATTCTCAATTTTAAGAGATTTTTGTTTTACCAATTTCGACCTATTTCCGAATCTAAGAAAAGTAATCTATTTTTTTTTGTATCCAGCTCTGGTTCTCTAAAGTTCAGATCCTTCATTAAACTTTTAATATTTAAAATTTAGTTTAAAATAGAAATACCGTCCATTTCTAAATTATCTCTCATAACAGTGATATATTTTTTTTGCTTAAAATTATAAAATAAATTTATTAGTACTATATTTAAAATTTATTATGTAATATCTATAGACCTGCAGACCCAGTACTTGGCTTTGCCTGTATATAAGATCGAGAATAAATTGTAAAATAAAATGGTGTTATATTTTTTAAAATTCGGGCCTAGCTTAAAAACAAGTAAAAAATTACAAAGCTCGAAGTGTTCATATTCTCATATTTTTATATTTAAAATCAGGAATTCTAAGATCCAAGCTGAACCTAAAAATTTTACATATATAAATTTATGAAAAAATGATCAATGGCCTGAATATTTTATGATAGGCTTTAGTTCTAATTTTTTTTCTGGTTCCAGAACTAGTTTCTAAAAGTTCTCTATTTTTCTTGATTTATTTAATATAAAAAATAAATAAATGTGAAACATATTTTGATATTTTTTAAATTGGATTTTCAAAAATACATCTACAAATTTGAACATTATCCATAAAAAAAATAAAACTATTATTTTAATCATATTTTTTTTATAATGAATGATTTTTAAATTTGTTTACTAACTAAAACAAATACTTAATCTGGTAATTTTGTTAATATAGGATATATTTATAAGGTTCCGGTCTTCTAGGGAACCAACCTATTTAATAAGAATGATTTCAAATATTTTTGAATAATTTCGAATAGTATATATAAACAAATATTTAAAATATATGTAAGCTATCTTATAATTATGTTTTCTAGATCTACGATATAGTTTTATGATGAATTTATATATATAATGATATGGTATGGTTATATCAGGAGGAAAATCACTGATTAAATATTTTGTCTTGATCAGATGAGATGTTATGAACGTGATTAATTATATTTTCATTTGTTTTACAGGTCACATGTTCTACTAGTACAAAGAATTATGGCTTAAGCAAATTTTTTCTCTCGCCAAATAGAATTATTTCTTTCTTTTTTTTGAAGTTATAAATGAAGCATGATCAAGGAGATTCAAAATTATTCGTCAAATAGTCCACAAAATCTCAGATCGCACAATAAGTAAAAAATAAAAGTGAAAAAAAAAATAGAATGGAGAAAAATGAAATTCAAAAAATATATAAAAATGAACGAAAAAAATAACAGTCCAATTATTTTGAATAATCAGTGATTATATTAACCTCAGAGCGTATTTTTGTTTTCTAAAATTTATATCAACTTTTTTAAAACTTTACTTACTCTTTGAAAGAAAATTTGAATATTTTTATGAACTAAAATTTTATTTTTTTATATATTAACTAACATGCAATTCACGACTTTTAAACTATAATTGGATCAAACAACCTATAACCATTTTTTTTATCTTTCATTTTGAAAAAATATTAATTTAATTAGATAGAATTAGAAGTCTTAAAAATCTATTTTTTTCGGCCCTACCCCATGCGAGGTCTGATGACAATTTTCATATATTTAGGCCCGAATCCCCAAATTTTTTAATATATGAAAAAAATATACAACTCAAAATACGTATTTTATTCTCCATTTTAATGTTATGCTTCCAATTTTAAATATCCAGAAATAACCTTGATAATTTGATGATGTGTATTATATATTATATTTATTCCAAAATATTATATAAACATGAATTATAACATATTTCCATTACATCTAATTTTTTTTTTTAAAACGTTTCTTATTTTTTTTTTCATTTTTATAATTAATTTGTGATATACAAGTATAACTCAAGCAAAAAAAGGGGGAATATGAAAGAAGAAATATCCAATATTTTATCAAGCTACGGGAGGGCCTGTTTGACTCTTTATAGAGCAATAAGATTTATCTATCAATAATAGTTGTCTGTAAAACCTGCCAAAAAAGGAGCGGACAAAATTTCATAACTTTTTGAGTAGCTTTAGGCCCCTTATTTAAGTTTTTTACATAGGAATGGCTTTCATGAAACCTACAACCCACCCGAATTAAAATGTTTTAATCAGGAGTTCGAAAGACCTGAAATATTTTTAAAAAAATTTACAACCCCTATTATATAAAATTTACTGGCAAATGGCGGGAAAATTTCAATTTCCTCCCTAGAAATTTCCCCATAATTTTTAGAATAATATTTCAATTTGTGGTACAAGTTTTTAGAAGACGTCTAGTAAATTTGTAGTAATATACCTCGTGATTTATAACGAATTTTTAGATACTTATTTTCGAATATCGATTTAAGGACTAATATTAATTATACTTTGCAGATATTAATATATTAAAAATAAGTCCAACTTGTTACTGAAGAGCTATTAGAAAAATAAATATCCGTTTTAAAAGGTGACACTTATAGGTCTTGATTTTTTTGCTCACTAATTTAGGATAAATATTTCTTGGGGACTAGAAAAATCGTTTTCTTTATTTTTATAATAGATCTCCTTATTAGAAGCGCACTCGGCACTTTTCTTAAGATGTGGTAGTCATGAAAATGATTAAAAAGAGAAATAAATTATTATGCAGCTATAGATCCACGATTTTGTCGTGTGAATTTAACAGATTCCGAAGTTAGTAAAGGATTGGAATTTATAAAAATTTAATTGCAGAAAAGATAAATTTAAATATTGGACAAAATTGACTTATTTGGGCACAATATCACTTTAAAAAATTTTTTGAAGTGGAATGGGTATTTGGGATAATGTATAAATTACAAATTGTTAGAGGTATTGGTGAAATCTTTTTTTGTTCCAAACCCAGAGGTAAAAAAAAAGATTATCCCCAGGTACTGGCAATTAAAACCGCCAGACATCCTATATTCATAAAAATGAATGATTTGGCTGTTCCGATAAATTGATACATTCCAATCATAATATAAAAATATATCTTTCTGCATAATCACCTTTTTGTCAGAGGCTGACAGAAATATACATTTCTATGCTCGATTTGGGCCGAGCCCCCTTTGAACCAAATGTAATTAAGAAATCAATATTTTTTTATGAAAAAAAACGAATTATGCAATTAATTTAATTTTTTATTTCTACAATAATTAAAAAAGTTTTACGGATATTGTTATTATTAAATAAAATTTCCATTATTCCTCCCCGTAAAATTAGAATTTCGCAGATAAAGCATTTTGCAAAATTATCCTCCCCCTTTGAACCAAATGTAATTAAGAAATCAATATTTTTTTATGAAAAAAAACGAATTATGCAATTAATTTAATTTTTTATTTCTACAATAATTAAAAAAGTTTTACGGATATTGTTATTATTAAATAAAATTTCCATTATTCCTCCCCGTAAAATTAGAATTTCGCAGATAAAGCATTTTGCAAAATTATCCTTGTCTTTTGTAAAATATCCATAATTCAGTCAGATACCATATTTAAAAAAATTCTTTTATTTAAAATATAAATAATAAAATTGGCGTTATTATTTAAAAAGATTTAAAATAAATAATTGGGTGTTCCTTTCTATTTTAAAAAAAAAACTTTTAAAATACTATACATCTATTTTTTTTAAAAAAAATTAAGTGTGTTGTGCATTTGCTTTGTTTTAAAAACAATTATTTAGAAAATATTATGAATGTAAAATAAATATACATAAAATAACAAAAAAAGAAAAGTAAAAAGATCCAATCGGTTTTTTTACAGGTATCAGCCCGATTTGATATTTTTGGAAAACGCGAGATATCGGTGCCGATCCGATATTTAATATCGGCACAGCATTAGTTAAATGGATAATTGAAAATGCGTGAGGTGAGAAAGGCGGGGTGGAGGGAGAGGGTGGATAGAAGGAAGTCTGGTTTTGCTAATTTTGATTTGGTAGAGGTTATGTCATTATTGGCTTAGCAGGGTGTAGAAGTGCCTGAGCGAATGAATGTTTAAATGATGTGATTTTCAATTAATTGATTGTTATAATTAGTTATTTAAAATTCTGCCTGGCCTATTTTTAAAATTATACTTTGTTATGTTTTGGTACTGGTTCTGTTTTCTGCTTTGTATTAATTTTTAATGTAAACACTTTTTTTTATATTTAAAATAAAACATTGTGTAATCTTTCTATAGAGTAAGGAAGAAGGAAATGTTCAAATATATATTTTTCATAACAGGGTTAATTTGTCAAAATAAATAAATATTAGAAATGGGAATAAAATTATCATAAATGAATAATTATCGATAATTTTAAAATAATACTCATCCTCTATTTGGTTGTAATTGATAAAGGGAAACTTTTTGGTAAAGTGATCTACTATGCTACCTATTAACTACATCATTTATAAAAAAATGTGTATTTGCTCAAAATCAGATTTGGAATTAAAAAATTTTCAAAGATTTTGATCTCTGAAGACTTTTTTAAATGAAGATTTATTTGAGAATGCTCAAACAAGTTCTTTGATCAAATTTTGTCTTAAAATTCCAAAAAAAAATTGTAAACAAATCTTTTGTGATATATATATATAAATTCTTTCATTATGAAATCACAATTCTTTTAAAAAAATGATTTTGATCTTTTAAAAAATGTTTAATTTTGTTAATTTCAAATATTTTTTACTCAATATTGTGGGCAAAAAGATCTTTGAAGAATATTTTTCAAACTGCTCAAAATTGTCTCTTTAAATTACGATCGAAGAGAATAGTGATGTTATTTGTATTCGATTCAAATTTTCGAATCAAATGCTAGTATTCGAATGGGATAATTTCTCGATCGTACAAGTAAGGAACTTATTCGATTCAATCGTCGAAATTCGAAAATGAAATTTTTAATAATAGTTGCAAAAGTGAAAAATGGAATTAAAAAGAAATGATTATTAAATATGTAAATGAAGTTAAGAATTACAAATATTTAGTACTATAAACGTTACTTCAAAAAAGAAACGCGTTAATCTACTTTTGAAAAAGGGAGCGCGTTATTCGTTATTCAAAAAAGTAACGTACTCATTACTTAAAAAAAATATTTTATATCCTTTTTATTTTTTTCCCTAGATAATAAAAAATAAAAATATTTATTTATCAGATAAATTTTATAATCATTTTTAATTTATTTTTAACAATTGATTTTCAAAATTTTGATCAGATAAATAAGAGTACTTATTGCTGCACACAACTTTCGCTCTGCGTTCAACTAGCATAGAGGATGGCAGCGTTATAATTTAATAAATAAAAATTTAAATTGAGGAATTTATTATTATTAAGAATATTTAAAAAAACTTATCATATTCACAAGAATCTTCAATCCTCATCAATTTTTTTTATCCTTACTAGAATATAATCTGAATTTATATTTTTGACCTCATATGATAAATTTGAGTAGCTGGACATCGAGGTTGAATTATAATTTACGGCCTATACTTAATAAGTGTAGAATTAGTGCCCTTAATAATCTTTATGGTGTTACTGGAGAGTCATTTAATCATCTTCATCCCAAGAAGTAAGTATTGTTGACATATTCTTTATAAAATAAATAATATTAAAGAATATAAATTGGCATACCTTGATTGATTCAATATTAAGTAGATTAGCAATCCTGACTATAAAATTTAGTAACAAAAAATGTATAAATAAGATAAAAATGCACTTTGAGTTGATTTGAATTAAAAACTCAGCTTAAATTATTTATAAAATTTAAACAATTAATAATTTCCCATATTTTTTAAGAATAAATTTAAAATAACGTTTTGTGTTAAATAACGAATGGCGTTCCTTTTCCTCAAAAAGAGTAACGCCTTCAGTAACGATGTTAACTTCGTCGATGTTACTTTACAACACTTCAAATATATAAGAATAATTTCTAATATTTACAAATATAATTTTAAATAATAGTAATACGAATGATAAAAATTCTATCATTCGACAAATAAATTTTTTTATTATTCATAATTCGAATTGAATAA
This sequence comes from Gordionus sp. m RMFG-2023, assembly GCF_954871325.1. Lineage (NCBI taxonomy): Eukaryota > Metazoa > Nematomorpha > Gordioida > Chordodea > Parachordodidae > Gordionus > Gordionus sp. m RMFG-2023. Next base: position 37,119,017 of record NC_088777.1, on the reverse strand, counting down.
TTATTCGTATTTATTTTTATTATAGAGCAAAAACCCTAATGTTTCCAAATATTACACTAACCGGGCTTTAACCCATCTCAGGCTAAAAAAATTGGAGAGTTGCGTGCAAGACAGTGGAAGAGCCCTGGAGTTGGACCCCAAATGCATTAAAGCTCACTTTTTTTGCGGACAAGCTTTGTTAGATCTTGGAAACTTCAACGAAGCTATCATCAGCTTACAGAAAGGTTAATAATATTATACTCTATAACCTGGTGATATCAGTTAGTCTAGAACACCATTTTCAAGCTTCACGATATACTTTAAGACTTTAATATTGTGATATTTTCTCAAAAATTTAATGATATAAGAAATAACTTCTGGCTATAAATGACGAGATTCATAAATTTTTTTACTTGAGAATGAAATCGATATTTATTGATTCACAGTCCGATTTGGTCTAAATTTTACATTCTTCCTGGTTATTCATCCTATCAATTTTAACCAAATTTTTAATATTTGATTTAAATTACTTTGAAATAAATATTCCAAACTTTTTCAGTAAGAAATCATATTTTATAGTCCTGAAAAAATCCCATTTTCAGGCCTAGCAACACATTGAATTTTTTTACCAAAATTTTTGAACCAGGCCTATTCTGGATTTTTTTTTATTTTAATGCCAATTCCTACTATTTTTCAATTTTAGTCATTTTAGGTATAAATTCATTTATAAAAAATCAAAGGGGAATTGGAATCTCAGCCGGTCAATAGATATATAAATTTATTTTAGAAAATTCGACCCGCCTCTTTTAAACTCAGCCAATTTTCAAAATTGTGCCAATTTATTTGGCTTTGATATAAGTTTTTAGATATCTGATATTTCAAATAGTTACCTAATTAAGACCATTTTTTTTAAAAATTGGGGATCTTGCTCTGATATTTATTTTCAAATAGTTACCTAATTAAGAATGCATTCCATTTTTTTAAAAAATTGGGGATCTTGCTAATTGGGAAGATTTCCTACGCCTACGCTTAAATCGATTTAAAAGATACTGATTATTTTAACGTGTATTTTTTAACTCCTCGTGATCTGACAACTTTTTTTTACTAGGCTTTATCTTTTTGCATGCTCCAACTTTTTTTTTAATTAATAAATGAATTATGGATATAGTAAAAAAAAATAGACTTTCTTCCCGTAATAAATATGCACATTTAATCATTTTATTTAGAAAATATAATTTTTGGGATTTAATAAACATTTTTTATTTAAAGCGGGATGTTCCCCAACTGACTTATTAATTAGGACTTCACTTCATTAAGTATCTATCCTAATAATTGTTCAATATTTACATCTAATATATCCTTTATATACGTTCAAATTTACCTTCCTCTATTCTTCCTATTCTTAACTTATATATTCACATCACACATACCTTTCACCAATTCACTAGTTTATGTTTAAAATTGAAAATTATAAGTGAATAGTTCTAAGTATACGAGAAAGTTTTAAGAGTTTTAGAGTAGACCAATACATTTATTTAAAATAGAGAAAAATTCTTATTTAATGATCTAAATTTTTAATATTTTTTTAAATAAAATTTTAGCATTTAATCTTTCGCAAGAGCTTAACGTTAATTTTGGAGACGATATAGCCCAAACGCTTAGAATCGCCAAGGGCAAAAAATGGAACGAATTGGAAGCTGAACGCGTCAAGAATGAGGGAGAACTCGAAAAATTGCTTAAACGTTTACTTGCCCAGGATAAAGAGAAGTTAACCATCTTATATAATATATGACTATATATTACGAAAAAACCTTATAAGGAAAGATCGGGTTGGGTGACAGATGTTTTGCTTTTTTTGTTACAGAATTTTTGTTTTTATTTATGGGCTTTAAATAATATATATTGTAAATAAATAAATAACTGAGCTCTTGATCATATTATAGTCGCTTTCGCTGGCTGAAATTTTGTTATAATTAATATTTTTACTACTATGCATATGCTCATGCCCGGGACAGATTGACAATAGGTTCAGGGTAAAACAAAGAAGTAAGCTCGTGTAAGTTACATATTAATAAATAGGTGATGGGGTTTAAGTAGTTGTCATACAAAATGGGGATATATAACATTTTATTGTGATGATTGATTTAGATAATAATAATTATTATTATATCTGTTTAAGAACGTGCTAGTCATTATATGTTGTTATTATTTTATAGTTACGTATAATTTTGGGATAACATAAATAACTAACACCTACATGAGATAGAAATCTTGAACCATATTTTGACATAAAACATCTATCATGTTGATAATTTTTCTAAAAGCAAAAAAAATGCTTAAAAAAAATTATAGCGAAAATTGGTTTTGATCAACATCAACCTAAAAATAAATTAACAATTAAAATACATTTTATATTAAATTTATATATTTAGCGATTCTAAGGATTAAAAAGTTATAAGCGTTTTTCTTCCACCGGTTCATCTCACCGTGATATCTCCTACCACATAGAAAGAAAGAAATTTAAATATTTGATTGTTTTAATATTGATTAATTTTTTTTCTTTTGTCCTTAATTTATAATAACTTAAATTTGAAAAAATACCAATAATTATGCATCTATTGCCTATTTTATTTTATATTCTATGAATATTTTGTTCAGGCATGTTATGAAGATGGAGTGAATATTATAGCCTACCGCCAAATATTTACCTATATTTTTTTCTTTCATTCTTATATCATTTTTCTTTCTACAACTTTCTTAGAGTTATACATATTAAGTTTTAATTTATTTTTAAGGGAAATCGAAAAAATTAAAAGCAAGTATTTACACTCTGACGTCAAAGACAAATTGGAGCACAATATAATCGATATTCAAAACACATATGTGAGATTGATACTTGAAAACATTTTTTTAAAATTAACTATTATTGAATCATTTTAAAGGATCAAAGGAAAATAAAACAACGCTAGTGATGAGTGGGCCGCCAATATAGGCATATTTAATAGTACGATTTGACTAACACTAAATCATAATTTAATTGGTCGAAAAATAGACACAATGATGATATAATTAGTGTTGTTAAAGTAACTATGTATATTTTTTAAAATACGATGATTTCTAAATTCAGTGGCACCTACAACGGGGGGGGGGTCCGAAGCAACTGCTTCAGTAAATTTAAGTGGGGATACTTCTTTTTTTTAAATTTTATTTATTATTTAATTCTTTTACTGTTTTGTTACATCCATCATGATCAAGTGATTTCTGGTTTATAAATGTAATAATAACCCCCCCCCCCCCCAACTTAATATTTAATTTAATATATATTGACGGAAATTTTTCTACTTATTTTTTTAAGCATAATATGAATAGATAGTAGTATTCATATTTTAATTTAAATATCTTATCTTCCCTCCCTCCCTTTTCTTATGAATCAAATGATCCCATCAATATTGTTGGAAAAAGAATTGACATATTTATAATTGATAAATATCTAGAATTAGGAGCTCTTCAACCTACACATTATTTATTCCCCAAAGATAATATTAATAATAACAGATCCTTTAATAAAAGCTTTTATGAAAAAACTAATATTGACAATAGCAAAATTGCTAGAAATTGGATTACTTATAGTATTAAAATGAATAAAGTTTTTTGCTTATATTATTTTGCATGAATCTTCAAATAAAAATTCGATATTAAAATTTATAACACCCCAGAAAGAATGTGTAGATAACAACGTTCTATCATAAGAATTATAATAAGATGTTTAGATTATTTAATATCTCGTAACCAAGCCTTTTGGGGGAACAGGCAACAAGAAGACAATGTGATGGCCCTTATTAAGCTTATTGCAGATTCTGAACCTGTACTAAAAATGTATATACAAAAAAATGAAGAAAGTAAAAGGGATAAAAAAAATAAGGGATTAAAAAAAATTATATTCAAATCTATTATCATATAATAACATAAATATTCTCATTGAAACCATAAAAAATATGGTTATAAAAAAATTCAAAATGAGATTACATTTAAAGGGTGCTTTTCAATCATAGTTGATGGCACATATGATGTTTCGAAATCAGAAGCAATAGCTTTGATAGTAAGATATGTTGAAAATAGTGAGAGCCGAAGCCTGTTGAAAGACTGATTGACATATATTGTACGGGAAATACCACAGGTATCGATATTAAGCATAATATAATATCCAAACTTGGCTCGATGAATTTACCCCTTGAATTTCTAGTTGGGCAAAGTTATGATGGCGCCTCAAACATGAGTTGAAGAATCAATGGTGTGCAGGCCTTGATTAGAGCAGATGCGCCAAAGGCAGCTTTTATTTGGTGTTATTGTCGTCGATTAAATTTAATCACTGTTCAATTATGCCAATCAATTAAAGAACTTCGAAATGTTCTAGGAATACTAGATGAGATTTATATCTATTTTAATGGTGTAAAAAGATATGAGGTACTCAAAAAAAGTCAGTGTAATGATCTGAAAAAATTGCAACGATTTCTACGCATCAAGAATACCACTCGGTAATAGTACCTTGTTTATTTAGATTTAAAATGTTTTTTTATTTAGAAGCTGGCTATCGTCATATAAAGCTATTGTAATTTTTTTTCTACTTTATGATGCCTTGAGGGCAGCTTTAACAAATTTAAAGGATTCTGAAGATCTTGCCACTTCCATTATGGCTAGTGCTATAGTCTTAAGAATAGAAAAATTTGATTTTATCTTATCACTTTGTGTTTTGGATAAAATATTGTTGATAACAAGTTTGGCTTGTACAAAATAGCAAACCATTTCGGAGGATTTAGGGTTTGCAATAAATCAAATTCAATTGGCAAAAGATTGCTTGATTAATTTGAGAAGTATAATATAAATTATTGTCTTAATTATTTTTTAATCTAATAGATAATAACACTGAATTTTTGGATGTTTTTTCAAAGGCACAAGATTTTATGAGGAGAGAAATCTACCTTTTGATTTTGAAAGTTCTAGACTTCAAACATTACAATCCAAAAAGGAGAGGTATATATACTTTCATCATTAAATATAGAAATTTTTTATGCTACACTTCCTACAACCTCATGTACTGCCGAAAGAGTCATGATTAAAATTAAATTAATTAAAACAAAACTTCTTAGTACCATGAAAGATTCATTTCTCAATAATTTAATCATATTATCAATGGAAAAAAATTTATTTAAACAATTAAATATTGATGAAATTATAAATTCTTTCGCTTTCTATTCCCCTAATTTATCTAAATTATTAATTTAAAAATAATATTTATAAAGTATATATTTTTTGCATTTTATTTATATTATATATTAAAAATTGATGCAATAAAAATTTTTTTTTAAATTTATGTGTATCATAAAATAATTATCATTTTTTCAAGGAGGGGGGTACTTTTCAGGGGGGTATTCTGCTTCATTCGCACAGAAAGTGTAGGAGCCACTGCTCAAATTTAAAATTACTGTTTATTAAATAAAACCCATATACATTAAGCGTCCTTACGTTTTTTTAGATTTGTGAAGCTTATTTTTGGAGAAAGTTTAGCGCGCCCTTTTTTAGACATTAATTTTGAAAATAGTTTATCGTTGAAATCGAATAAAAATTTATTAAACCAAATTTTGGAAAAATAAAATTCTGTTATTTATACATTTTTTTTCCCTTTAGATTAATTTTATTAAAGATTTTAATTCACGAAATTATCGTATAAAATAAAACTATATTAAAAATAATGTGTAGGAGTAACTTGTAATATAATTGATTACTTTTAAACTTTAGTTGTTAGTTATTTTTAAAAAAATGTAACTACAAACTGTAACTAGTTATTTTTAAAAACACTAGTAAGTATTTAGTCTAAACTATTAATTAAATTAGATTTTTATTTATTTATTAATAATTATTAAAAAATTTACAAGTAAATACATCGTAATAAAATTATAAATTCACATAACTTAAAATAATATTTATAGTATTTATGTACACTTATTATATTTTATGTATTTTATATATAATACCAAACATGATGAAGTATTTTTTTGGCCAGTCAAATTATGGTCATTATCTATTGAAGCTGTATTTTTTATATGACTATCTTCAGACCGATCTTCATTTGACACTTATTGACTATTCAAAGGGAGTTAAATTAAAACATATATTATATAGGAAGGAATTGTTTATTTCATACATTTTTTAAAATTTTTAATTAAAATTTATACCAAATTGTTTATCATGAAAAATAAAATTAAAGAATAACTATATCGATGAAACGACTACAATATTTCAAAAATTAGACGACAATCGAAGGGTAAAAATAAGTTTTAAAAAATATGTATCTATAAAATAATGTGTTTTAAATTTACGAGTTTTTTTAAAAAAAATAATTAGATCACCTCGATCATTAAATTTTTTTTCCCTGATATGTTTATATTGATCTGTCTTATCTGATATATCAAGACGATGTATGAATATTTTTTAAATTACTTGCTATAAAATGGGAGGGTATAAATTACTGGATAGATAATATCAGATGAGTTTTGATATCAGCAATATCTTTTAGGATCGAATTGTCTTTAAAAATATGTATAGGTGTATTGCTGATTATAACTATTGAAAATCGCTACTAATTTTAAAAAATTTCGCCTATTATTTACATATTATTTTTCTTTTATAAAATTATCAAAATTAGAAAAGAGAAGTCCCCGATCACATGTGCGGGAAAATAAGTTTTGAAATTATGAATGACCCTGTTATAACCCCTAGTGGAATAACTTACGAGCGAAAGAATATAGAGGAACATTTGCAGGTTAACTTAATTTATACTCTCTAACTTTACAACCCCCTTTAAACAGTCTAAAAAGTTTTGGTGTTATTAATATTTGAATGACTGCAGTAAAAGAGTTTATAAGGGGGGGGGGTGTAAAAAGAAAAGAAAAGTCGGCTATTTTAACCTATTGATTAATAGTAAATTGTTAGTTTATGGAACCATTTCTTGAAAATTTATAAACTCCAAAGTTTTTATATAATTTTATTAACAAATTTGTATTTTAATTTACCGATGTATCATTTGAATGACAGTCAAATTTCGATTTTTTAATCATTTTACTTATAGATGCATATGATCGGTCTGAATCTTTCTTATTTGTATCCACCAATACTATTAAAATTACCGTCTCTTAGATGGTTCTTTTTTTTATAAATATATATTAACGTATGTAAATTTATTTTAAATTGGTTCTAGTACATCGCTGAATTCGTCATTTTATGAAAAAATAAGATGATTAAATTTTTTTTCTCTTTTCTCTCCCAATACATATGTTACGAAAGTTAGAAGATTAAATATATGACGTATTTATTTTCTAATTATTGTTATACTATATTTTAAAAAAAACCTTCCGTCACATAAAAAGAGCTTTAAGAAAATCGATATGGTAGAGAGTGATTTGAGGAATTTTAGTTTATTTAAACTAAAATATTGAATATATACTTATTATTGACAAAATTATCGATTAGAGGTCTACAACGGGCAGGAAAATCAGCTCAACCGCTCTACGGGCGAGCGAGTTAAAAATTTAAACACTGAACTGGTGGATAAGCAAGTTATAAATATTTTTAAAATAAGGGTGGGTGAATTTAAAATATTTTTCGGGTAAAATGAGTACGGACTTATATTTATTTTTTAACAAAAATTTTTTATTGCTTATTTTATGCTTAATGAAAGATATATTAAAATAAAGTAAATAATGAACCAAACTAACCAAGCAAATAATTTTTAAACATGTGAGTGTACGGGTATTTTTTTAAAAAATAAGGGGAGAGTGGCAGCTTGGTTTAAAACCCCTCATTGCAGACCTCGTTTCTCTATACATTCAAATTAAATAATTGAGCTTAAATCTAATTTAGTCATATATCTAATGTTTTTCCTACACTTGTGATAATTTTTCTTATTTTTTTTTTGAATATCTAAATAATAATATTTCATTCGATATTAACTATAGCGTGTAGGACACTTTGACCCTATAACACGTATACCACTTACCTCCGATCAACTCATACCAAATTTAGCGCTTAAGGAAGTTATCGATTCTTATATAATCGAAAATCCGTGGGTCATTGATTACTAAACTGACAAAATTTATATATATTATACTATTTTATTCATATTTAATTTATATTAATACATGTATGCCAAGAAATAATTTAGGGAACACTATAGTATTATAAAATGTTATCTTCACACATAATTATGTTTTTTATGACAGCCTTTTTTTTTATATAGCGATAGCTCTGATTGACACATCAATTATAAACCAATTTATTAAAATTATATCATTTTTTTTATACAAACTTATTGTGATATAATGATATTTAATAAATCCCCTGTTGGAACCTAAATTTTATAATGTTTTATCCTATTGTAAAATAAATAATAAATCGAATATTGAACTTATTATTTAATATTAATTTGAGCTTTTTGAAACTAATTTTATATATACAATCGAATATTACCAAATAAGACATTTAATGACACTGGGTTATTAATATAAAAGTTGAGTGCTAACCCAATTCACAATTATAGAAGAAAAGAAATCCTCATAACAGTAAAATATATGTGCAATATAGTAATAGCCATTTCGATACAATTTTGTAAACCTATTTATTTATATTATATTATAATACTGAGGTAAAGTTTTACCACAAATTTACTTGTTGAAATTAAGCATATAGAAAAAATTTGAAGGCTTCACAAACCTCAACCCGCACACCCCCTATGAAAAAATATGTTAAGGTATTTTTATCAGAGCCTAGTTTGGATAATTTTTGGAAATAAAAATGCCGCTGATGATCTGAATCAGTAAAGAATTGGGAATGTTTATGAAGTTTCTAATCTTATAAATAGACCTAATATCAAGTTAAGTATTTAAGGATATTTTGCCTTTATGTTAGATTATTGAGGTTCCTTTAAGAATATTTGGATACTGGTTGGATCACCTATTGGTGACTCTTTGTTCTCATTTAAATTAGCAATTGCACGAAATATTAGCCGACAGATATAGAGTTTTTAAATTTTTTATTTTAACATAAATCCATTTCATCAATTTTCTTTATACTGTACCAGACTGATTAAATTAATATACAATAACCACTAAACATTAATAAAACTTGCAAAATAAATACTTCCATTTGCTTTTTAATCTTCGTTTGTCCAAAATCTTATTACTAATAATTTTTCCCTTTATACTGGCTAAAATCAGATACTAATAAAGCACAAAACATTGCCATATTTTAGAATTAGTACTTCAAATTGTTTAGACAAAGATAACCATGGGAAAATATATAATAATTTTTATAGGAGGGGCCCTGCCGAAGGCCGAGCTAAACAGGGTTTGGGAGTAACTTTGAAAATTATAGATTATTGGAAAACGTTTATAAATGTCAGATATTGGCATATATAACAAGATATATTTTTAAAATATATTGAAGAATTAGTTTTGGCGCATATATTGAAAAATTATTATATTTGCGATTCATATTGAAGATATATTTAAAAGCTAAAATTGTATATATTGATTTGTAGTATAAATATTTGGGTTGAAAGTCAAGGGTTTAATAAATGGTTACATAATATTCCTTTTGATAACTAAATTAAATTTCGGTGGGACTAAAAAATTTTATTTTACGGTAGATGGTAGAGATTCTCAGCGAAAATTGTACCATCGATTGTTATGTCCTATGGTTTGTTCTATAACATCGCAACCACCATTAATGTTCAAAATAAAGAAGTCAATTTAAGATTTTGTATTTTCTCTCGCGAAGATATAGGTTTTTATGACTAAAAAAAGTTCTGTCATATTTTCTGTTCGGTTGTGAGAATGTAGCGTTGCCAATGATGCTTTTTCTAGTGTATACTTCTTATTTTCCAATTTTGGTGTTTAAATCGTTTAAGATTAATATATTAAATCCAATGGGTAGGGAGTTTATAACATTCACTAGTGTACGATGAAAGGTAATCTATCACTCCCTTTGGGGGTGGGACATATATATTTACTACTATGGCTGGCCTGAAATTGGTATATATGTAAAGCAATCCACAAATTTCGAAGATGGGTACGAATTTATCTGAATTTCTGTATCCTTTTAATTATATAAAAAGTGATACCGGTCTAGTTGTTGAAAGTGGTTCCCAAACTGACTATAATGAAGTCATTTAAAGTGGCTGTGTTGTTCCTTTGGCAATGTATCTCCTTAACCATAATATGAGTTTTTCGTCCACTAGCAGCCTTAGCTCTAATTTTTTTTATAACGCCGTTAATTTTTAGTAATGAGATTTGTAATTTTTCCTTAACATCGTTCTTCATCCTAAAACTTCCTTCTTTCAAGTGATATCTTAAACAGGTAAGAATTCTGAAAAATAGAATATAATTTTAGATAGATTAAATTTAAAAAGTAAAAATATATAAAAAGTCTTTAGTTTAAAAATTATAAAAAATTGCGCCCATAAATTAAATTTTTGAATTTACATAGCAACTTATAATATTTTTTTTAAAATATATTGTAGGCAGGGTTTCGAACCGTTAAGCATAACGGTTCGGTTCGTTCCGGTTTTTAGTTTATAATTTTATAAAGGTTTTGTTCCATTTCGGTTTTTTAAAAAAAAATTCATATCGGTTCGGTTTATAATTTATAACGGTTTTTTCGGTTTGTTCCGGTTTTTATAAATTTGATTTAAGAAAAAATTAATCATTAACTATGTATATATTAATTTTAGAGAAAAATCTTTTAATTTATAATTTCTTATTTAATTTAACCATGATAATCTAATAGATATTTTTATTAAACTTAGTAAATATAAATTAGACAAATTAATTTTTTTATTTTATAAATAAATATGATAAAAACAAACATGCGTAAATACAATGATGAATAAAATAATGCATAAATATAATAAAATGTATACTAACGGATAACTAAAATATTTTCTAATATTTTAGGATTTAATTTAGTTCTCCTGCGCAGAGATTATAAACTTAAGGCTAGAAAATACTCTTTCTACGGATACATGCGTAGCTGGAACTGCTAGCACAGTTATAGCTAACTTATAAAGTTCTGCATACTATTATTTACATTTTCCCAATAATTCAAAAGATCAGTATCTTTTTCTAATCTCTCTATATTATCAAATGACCGAATTATATATTCTTTCTATACATTTATTATAATTTTCTATGCCCTGAGAATTATTCTTATTAAGACTTTCATGCGAAATCTTCAAAATCATCATCTAAATTATCTTTCGAATGCGAACACGTAGGCATAGTATTTAGAATTTCAATATTCTGATTATTAAGACTTTGTATCAAGTTCCAAGTTTTACAGATGTTTTCTGGCGATCTCTCTTTCTTCAAATGTTAAAAATATTATTTTAATAATAAATAATTTATAATGACTTAAATGAATATTAGAATTCTGAATTTAAAAAAACAATATGATTATAAATAAAAAATTATTATATCATTAAAATATTGCTGACCATTTTATTTATTGTCATTTAAATTCTATTATCTAAGTTTTTCTAATGAGATAAAAAATAAACCATATAATATAAAATGAATGTAAATAATACTTTATTTCTATTAGATGTTAGTTATTAATAGTAGAATTATTTAATTTTTTCCTAAATTATTAGCAAGTATTATTATAAAAGCTTATTAATAACTTATATATATAAATAATTATGCGTGATTTTAAGATATCTTATCTAATTAACAGATAATTTGCCTAATCTCTAATAAATTAAGTATAGAAAAAAAAAACTTGGTATTAATTGATATATAATGTTGATAATATAAAAATATTTAATTTGAAAAGAAATCACCAATTTAAAAAATGCCCCCAAGGAAAATTAAAATTTCAAATTTAGGTTAATAATTTAAAATTAATTATTTTTTAAAACCGTTTTGAACCGGTTAAATATTTATAACGGTTCGGTTCGCTCTTTTTATATTTTCTTTATAACGGTTCGGTTAAGGTTACGGTTCAGAAAATCATAACGGTTCATTCCGGTTTGGCGGTTCGGTTCGGTTTGAAACCCTGATTGTAGGTGATTAATTATATTTGGTGACGTAAAATAAAATACTTTCGATACATGATTTATATTAATTTGATTTTCTCTTATGAATTATTTTAGGAATATGATGCTATTATAAGAATTTGAATGACACTCGGCTCAAATGGCATAATGCATCATAATATATTTTTTTTCAAATAAGGTTTTATTTATTTTAAAAATATATAAAAAATAACATTTATAAAACTATATTAAAATAAAATATAAAAAATATTTGAACTATTTAAAACCTGATAACAATATTAAATTTAAAAAACATATTTTAAAAATAACATAAAAACTTAATTTTTAAAATGTTGAATATAGATCCTTTTCCTTATTTTATAAAGTTAATATTCAAATTTGACTTATTATCGCAAAATATTTTTATATTCTTATTTTTGTAAAACTTATTTATATTTTATTTTAATTTGTTATATGGAATTTTATATAAATACCGACGATATTTTGTAGTAAAATAGATATATTTTAGAAAATAAAATAATAAAAATTCATTTTACCTTTTCCACCACCACATGGTGCCCCGGTCCCGAAAAAAAAAGACTCCTGATACATTTTTTTTGACTATTCTATTTTTATTGATTCTTCCATTTTGTTTAACTGGGGAAAATTAACATGTTAAAATATTAAAAAAACTTATATTCGCCCAACTAATAAAGGTAATGGAAATTCTTTTTTTATATTACTTATTTCGATGTATATTTTCAAATTTTGAACATACCATCTACTATCTATATTTGCGACTTATTGTATCTGGTAACTGGGACCCTTGACGTAGAATATTTTCGTATATCAAACAGAGGTGATGTATTTTTTCAATTTCAAACTTTAAGAGATATATTGAAGTATTATGAATTACTCAACGGAAAATTTTACATTTATGATGAAACGGAATTTTTAGAATTGTTTTGCGTTTTTGTCAAAATATAAATTAAAACTACTTATTTTAAAATGGTATGAAAATATTTGTCATTAAAATCAAATGAATTGAAATAAATATTTTACAAAATTATTTGTTATAAATTAATTAAGACGGCAAATTAAAAGCTGTTATAGTTTATGATCTTCCATATAAGTTTCCCAAATTACAAGGGAATATTACTAATATATATATTGACCGAGTACTTAATTACTTTTCTAATAGCACATCATCTGACTCTGTTAAAGTTAACTTAATTATCAATAATTTAACAGATTATGTGTACATAAATATATCCATATGCACAGATATTGATTTTTTGGATTTTAATTGCAATTAAAAAGTTAAGGTACTTCATACCAAACGAAAATATTAATGAGAGTTGTTAACGCTCCTTTTTAAAAGGAGTTAGCTCCCGTTCCCGCTACTACATTTTTAAAAGGAGCTAGCTCCGGCTCCAAGTAAGGAAGTGCCACTCCATAACCGCTCCTTTGATTTTCATTTTTTTAGCAGGTATACAAAACAAAATCATATTTTTTTTTATCAAAAAGCTTTATTTAATCAAAATATTTATAACCTTTTATTAGCTTTTAAAAGTAATAAATTTTCTAAATTAGAATCTAACAAACATCCACGCCTCTCCCCTAATACCTGTTCTGCAATACTAAATAGGCACTCCATAGGTGCACTAGAGGGAAGCGGGGTATTGTATTTTATAAAGATATTTTTTAATTCAGGGAATTTATCAAAAATAGTAATTTTGGTATTTTAAAAAATATTTGTCCAATATATTATCTTCCTAATGATCAATTTCATGGAATCCAAAAAAATCTTCCAAATCAATTTGTATTTAAAAGAAAGATTTTTTACTTTTAGATGCTTTTTTAGATTGAAGCTGCTCACTTTTGAAAATTAAATAGTTTTATTTAAACACAAAAGACATTTTGCCCTTAAATTTGTTTGATCATTTGGATCAACATCTTTTAGAAGTTTAAAATATTTTTTGTATGATGGCAATGGAAATTCGATTTCTTCATCTATGATCTCTAAATCCATAATATCTAAAACTATTTTTTTATTATTTATCTATAAAATGAATATTAATATGACTTACAAGATTTTCCAAAAAATTTTCAATATAAAAAGAAAAACTTGATGTTCATTAGATGAAAAACCAATATAATACTCGGCTAAACATTTAATAATGGATAAATTTAAATTAAATTAAATTTCATTTTTATTGAATTTTAATTAATAAATATTATTAATATTTATAAAATAATTTAATTTATACATTAAATTTAAAGGAGCGGTGGAGCGGCGCTCCTCCACTCCAGCCCTAAAAGGAGCTAGCTCCCGCTCCCCAATTTTAAAAAGGAGGGGCGCTCCAGGAGCGCCACTCCTTAACAACTCTGTTAATGACTATTAATAATTTTTTAATGCAACTCACGGAATTGACGAATAGTTTTTAAACTGGTCTCTAAGGTTGTCTAAACTTAATAAATTATACGGCTGTCGAAGAATTCGTTATTGTATAATGAGAATTTTAATTGTAAAAGAAAAAAAATCTATAAATAAATGAATAAAATTCAAATTTGATAGGTAGTACCTTAAGGTAGTAAGCATCATTAACCTTATTTGTATATTGCGAATTGTTGTTATTTTATGATATTTTAGTTGTAAAAGAAAAAAAAAATAAATAATAGATGGATAGCGACGTTGTTTGTTTTGTATATTGCGAATTGTTATTATTTGATCGGTAAATAATAATATAAATTAATATTATTTATAATTTATTTTTTTTGATGGGGTTATAAAGAGCCCTGAAATTATTATTATATAAATCATTTTTGTTATATGTTTTAGTTGTAAGGAAATAAAAATAAAGAAACAGTAAAAATTGTTGACATTTAACATCAAAGTAAATATTGAATATATATCATTAAGATTTGTAACGGTAAAATTAACACTAATGATAATCGTATTAAAGAAAAACTTATGGTATCTAGCTTAAAAGACAACAATAAACGTAAATTAAACAAAGATTTTAATTTAACTTTAGATTAAATACAATTAGGTAGTTTGATAGTATTAATATAAAACCAGCTAATGGCACAATGATAAAAAGTTTAATAAAAATACAAACAGTAGTAACACTCTTGACAACAAATATAAGAATTCTGATAGACTTTCACATAATACTTTTGATAACTATTCCTAGATATAAATATAGGAATGAAAATAATAATTACAATTGACCTAAACGATTTGACTCTATTGATAATTTTAGACAAAATTATGATAACAGATATACTAACTATAATGATAGGAATAGAAATTACAATAAAAATTTTAGAAATTATAACAACAATATACATTATAACAATAGCAATTTTTTAGGTTATTATAACAATAATAATTATTATTGGTCCTACTGAATAACAATTATAGGCAGTATGATAATTCGAATAACTACGGTAGAAATAACACATGGCGTGATAATAATCAGAGAAAGCAAATCCAAAACGATGAACAAAATCGATATAACAATAATAATTGCAATATGAATATTGAAGAGATCGTTGAAGACAGAGTGGACACTGCCAAAGACAAGAATGATAATGGATTTAAATGTCAACAACTTAACTAAGAACACATATAATGATAATGATAGTGCTTCTATAACTTCTCTGAAATTAAATGATGTCACTACTACAATGCAAGCCGATACTGGATCAAAATTTACAATCATACCTCGTGATATAGCTTAGAAAATTGGCATAACTAAAATTAAAAAATCCAAGCTGCTACTTACAGCCTACAATGGAAACTTAATCAAGATTATTGGGACAAATCAAGGTAAGTAATGAAGGTATCACTAAAAATTTATAAGCAGTGATTATTGAATCAAGAAAGAATGCATTATTAGGACGTTCATGGATTAACGCTTTAAAAAATATCGTGAACAAGTCATAGCTAATATTGATACTAATTATGTAGATGAAATGTATTAACCGATTCTGTAATCCAAAATGACCAACAGACCAATTAACAAAGCAAATGTCAAATTATACTTAAGAAAAGATGTCTAACCCAAGATTATACCACTGATGTTGTGAGCAATGAGCTTAATAGATGGATACAAAAAAAATCATTGAGCCATTTAAAATAACCGCCGTCTATAAGGATGATGGGACCATTAGGTTTGTTGATTTTAAAGACACTATAAATCCAGCTCTAGAAGATTTTAAATAACCATTTCCAGAAATAAATGATTAGCTAAACTTTCGGGAGGAAGAAAATTTACTAAGATCGATTTTCTACAGATTTCCTTTGGTAAAAGTTGCAGAAATCTTTTGACAATATTCGCACACATGGGATACAACCAATTTACTAGAGTACCTTTTGGGCTAAAGACCGCATCTGCAATCTTTCAACAAATTATGGATCAAATATTTGGTGATATGAAAGATGTCATATTATACATTGATAATTTACTTATAACTAGAAATAACGATGAAGTTCATTTAAACAACAGCAAAAAAAATCTTTGAAAGAATATTGTCATATGGTTTAGTACCCAATTTTGCCAAAAGCTTATTCTTAAAAACCGAAATGCGGTGGGTCCTGACATTGAATGCTAACTATGACAAAATTGAAGCAATTTTAAACATGCCAGAACCAAAATAAGCTGCGGAATTATGAACATTTAATGATTGGTTACTATAGAAAATTTTTAAACAACTTTGCGATAGTGCTGTAAACGTTACTACAAAAAAGAAACGCGTTACCGTTACTGGTTACATCTGAAAAATGGAACGCGTTACTGTTACTCGTTACATCTGGAAAATGGAACGCGTTACCGTTACTCGTTACCATTTTACAAAAGGAACGCGCATTACCGACTTTTCAAAAACATAACGGGCTACTCGTTACTTAAAAAATTAAATGTTATATATAATGCAAAAAATATTTATTTTTTTCCGACATTATATAATAAAATAAAACTATACAAAAAGAACATATAAGATAAGATCTTTTTATAAAAAAATTTTCATATATAATTATAATATGAGTAAAATTGTACAAAAATAATATATTATAAGATAACATCTTGATGTAACAATATTTTATTTATTTTTAACAACAATTGATTTTCAAAATTTTGATCAGATCATGAGCGTTTAGTACTCAACACAGCTATCGCCGTGCTAAACACACGTTCAATTGGCGCAGAGGATGGGAGAGTGGTGTTATATTTAATAAACAAAAATTTTAATTCGGGGAATTTATAAAAATATTTAAGGAAATATCTTTATTTTAAAAAAAGCTTGAAAGATCATCTTCACAGATATTTTTTCCTCATCAAAAATTTTTTTATCTTTATCTGAAAATATTCTAGTGTGTGTGTTGAATAAAGGAATCAAGCCTGTTCTTTCTTTATCAATATCTTTTCTCAAACTGGAAATAAGTTCCAGCATTCTTCCTTTATTGACCTCTAATTTTATCCAGGGCCAATTCAATTTAAATAGGGGGTGAATTATTGCCGATAGTATATATTCATCATCATAGATGTGTTTGAATCTATTGAAAATATGATAGTCAAAATATAAATTATAAGCAATATTTGAACTGTCTACCTTTTATCTATGGCTTCCAGGATTGAATCAATAAGCGGCTTACAAAACTTAAAATTATTTAAAGCCAATTTTTTAAGTTTTGATGTTATAATGGTTATAGTGGGAGTGAGATATCCCAAATGCATATTTTCTTCGCTCTCTAAAATTGAAAGAGCCGTAGCTATCGAATACATGGTTAAATAATAAGATGCTCTATATATAGTATTTTAATAATAAAATCTATAATGAAATTTAAATAAATTTTTTTAAAATCATTTCATGATTAAGTTTTTATATGTTTAAAATAATTATATATTAATTCATTCATTACCTTCAAATGTTTTTTTAAGTTTGAGCTACTTGACATTGACGTTGAAATATTTGAGTTGGGATATAATTTACATTTACAAAGTGTAGACTTGGTACCATTAATTTTCTTAATTGGTATAAAATATAATTCAAATTGGGGCCAGGGAAGGGTTAAATCTTCTTCATCTGAAGAAGTAAGTATTATGGACATAATATTCTTTTAAAATAATTTATAAATTAATTAATAATATCAATATATTTACTTTGAATTTTGATTGAATATTAATTTCGACTGATAATTTAACAACGAGAATTTTAAAAAAAAATGTTGGAAGTGGTTGATATGAATTAAAACTCGGCTTAAATTATAAATATTAAGAATTAATAAATAAAAAATAAATAAAAGAATTTTATAATACAATAAAATATGTTTTTCTTTTTATTGATATTTTTTAAGAAAAAATATAAAGTAACGTTTTGCCTTACCGTTACTCAAAAAAAAGAAACGCGTTACCGTTACTCGTTACCTTTAGATGAAGGTAACGAATGGCGTTACTTTTTTGACGTTACTTCACAGCATTACTTTGCGATAATTGATGATCCTTTTACAAAATTGTCAACAAAGAAAAATGAGCATGGAATTTAGAACACCCTAAAAGTTTTAACTATCTAAAGACGTTGATTAGTCTTCCTCCAGCTTTGACTTATTTTAATCCTGATTGCAACTGATGCATCTAAATGTGAATTAGGTGCTGTATTATTTCACACTGAAAAAGACGGCAAAGAAAAACCAATAGTTTGTGCGTCGAGAACCTTATTAAAGTATGAAATAAATTACACCAATATTGAGAGTGAGGCCCTTGCTATTATGTTTGCTATAAAGAAGTTCCAGGAATACTTAATTGGGATTAAATTTACAACTGACCATAAACCTCTAGTTCATATTTTTACCAAAGAACTTAAGGACAACAGTATTTAAGACTTCAAAAATGGAATATAACTTTAGGAAATTACGATTTCAACATATAGTATAAAGCCGGAAAATAGAATGTTGTTCCTGATTGTCTCTCAAGATTACCACAAAAAGGTAATGATGAAGTTGTGGATAATATTACAATTACAAATGACTTAGTGGATAAACCTATAAAACTTATAAATATATTGAAATATCACAAGTAGGCCTATTCAAAAAAAATTTGAATATTCGATTCGATTCGAATAATTCGAATAGAAACGAATAATTACGAATACGAATAATAAATTATTTGTTTTATTCGAATACGAATAATCATTTATTCGATTCGAATAAAACGAATTATTCGAATAAAACGAATCATTCGAATAAAACGAATCATTCGTAATATTTAATAAATTGCTTTTTTTTTAAAATAAATCTAACATTTGTCATTTCTATTTGATAACCTACCAATCTGACAGGTGATGTGTTTATAAAAAGACTAGCAAAATTTTAATTTTAATTTCCCGTATTTTTTCAAAATTAATTATATTAAAAATTACACAAACCAAAAGTATATAAAAATATATACAAACCAAAGGTATATAAAAATATATTATATCTTTATAATAAAATATTGTTAGCTAGCCTAATTATGTTAGAGGAGAATGATTCTGATGAAATAGTTATGGTTGATGTTGACAAAATTTCTTCACAAAAAAGAGAGATTATATGGGATCAATATCAACTTAATGGTGAAAAGGCTGCTTGCAATCATTGCAAGAGCATTATTAAATGCAAAGGCAAAACAACATCGCCTCTTATTAATCATTATAATAGGTTTCATTCACATCTCTATAAAAACAGTAATAAAATTGACACTTTTTTAAAGCCTATATCACCTTTTTCTTTATCTAAAAAAATTAATTATAAAGATAACTTACTAAAATTATTTATTAATAATAATCTATCTTTTAAAATTGTTACTTCACCTGATTTTAAAAATTTTATAAATGATCTTGATTCTTCTAAAAAACAATATGCTCCAATACTCTTAAATTGCATATGTATAATACATTTGCAGAAAAAGAACAGTTGGTAAAGGATATAATATCCAAAAATAAAACTCAGATTAATTTTTCATCTGATATTTGGTCTAGCCCAACTCAGGTTCCTTTTTTAGGGTTAACAGCTCATTTTATTGATGATAATTTTAAAATAAATAACATAATTTTGGATGTTGCTCCAATAAATGAACAACATTCAGGTGAAAACATATTTAAAGCCTTTATTAAAATAATTAAAAATTATAATTTGGAGAATAAAATTTTTTATATAAATCTAGATAATGCTACTAATAATAAAACGTTTATTGATACATTTTCTTTAAAATATCCATCAATAAAAATAGGGCACATTCGATGCTTTGCTCATGTTATTAATTTAATATCCAAAGAAATTTTAAAAATTTTAAATCCATCAATTTTAAAACTACGAAACATTATTAGGATGATACGTAATTCTCCTAAAAAATTAAATTTATTAAAAAATATATGTAGTTCACTACATCCTCCTATAAATTTTTTAAAATTGGATTGTGAAATAAGGTGGAATAGCACCTACCAAATGATTGAAAGGGGCTTATTAAAGCCTGCTATAAAAAAATTAGTTAAGGAAGTTATAACTAATATTATAAATCTTCAAGAAAAACAATTATCAGAGGTAAACTAAAATTTATAAATAGGTAAATAATACTTTATTAACATAACATACAGGAGGAATGGGACGATCTTGTAAAAATTAAATCTATCCTATTGCCTTTGTATGAGACTACAAATATGGTTTGTGGGGAAAATTATCCTACTTATAATTTGGTTATACCCTATTATATTCTAATTCTTGAACACTTAAAAAATGAGAAACCTTGTTTCCATAAAACCTCTAACAATGATTTCAAAGTGGCATGTGATAAATTGTTGGGCTATTACAATTTAACTGCAGATGATGCAATAATAGCTACAATTTTGGATACAGGCTCAAAATAGAATATTTTAAATCAATATCTCTTGATTATGATATTGATATATCCAGGTTAACAGACAAGTTTAAAGAGATTTACAGCAGATATACAGGTATTTAATTTACCCCCATTTAAATACATATCATTTTATTTTATAAGCTGCTGATAATTACAACTGCCAAAATAAGGATGAAAGTCAACAAAACAGGCTTGACATTGTTTTTAAACAAAATTATGTTCAACTATGTGAAATCGATTTTTACCTGAGTGAACCAAGATCAAAGAGTGATACTGATCCATTAATGTGGTGGAAGACAAATGCACATAGGATCGCCATACTCTCAAAAATGGCAAGAGATTATTTATCTATACAAGGAACATCAACTGCGTGTGAAAGACTTTTCTCAGTTGGCACTAATATGTTGTCAAAAAACCGCATGTCGTATAAAGAAGAAAATATAAGAAAAACACTTTGCCTTAAAAATTGGCTTAAAATTATAAATTAAATGAATAATATAATATTTTAATTTTGTTTATAACTTGATTATATTTATTTATCATCGGATTTTTATAATTTTTTCTGTTTGAAATCAAATTTGCAATAAAAAAATTTGTCAATATATTTGAGTATGATTTATTTTATTAAGAAAATTCATTTCAATTATTCGAAAATTATTCGAATAATTCGAATCGAATACGAATAATGCACTATTCGATTCGAATACGTTTTTGAATAGGCCTAATCACAAGTCATCAATGATATTAAGAACAATGAGCCTATAAAAAACAAGAAATATAAAAACATTGAATTGGAATTATAATTAAAGATTGTATTTACAAAAACAACAAAATTATAATTCCATCTAATATGAGAAAAAACGTACTGCAGACATAACATGAAGGTCGTTTGGGAGCAGGAAAAAATAATCCTTAGCCAAAGATTACATGTGGTGGTCTGATATAAATAATGGCATTGAGATGGAAGTAAAAAGTTGTGACGACTGTAATACATATCATGACAATCCTAAAAAAATACAAAAACCATGGGTTACGGCAACCAAACCTCTTAAAAAGATGCATATAGATTATGCGGGTCCGTTTTTCACAAAAATTGGTTGATAATAGCCGATGCTTATAGTAAATTTCCAATTTTGTTCCTGTCAAAAATATTACAACAAATTATATTAAAAGAAATTTTTAAAGCCATTACGCTATTTGGAATACCTGAAACCATAGTTATTGATAATGGTATTAACTTCACAAGAATGAATTTAAGAAATTTTGCAACGATTATGGTATCAAGCATGTACTTAGGTCCGCATACCACCAGCTTTAATGGCCAGATGTAACGTATGGTTAAAACGTTTAAAACGCACATGAAAAGTAATATAAATATTGATTTGGCAAATTCTTATTCAATTACAGAAGCACACAAAATTATACGACAGGAGTTGCACCAATCGGTGACATTAGAATTAAATGGGACTTATTAAAACCGTTAGAAGAAAAAGAAGTTAGTGATAACATAATACTATCACGTAATAGAACCTTGATTATAGAAGATTTTATTTGGTATAGGAGATGATAAATGGGGTAAAAGCATAATCACACAAAAAAAGTGACATGATGTTCCAAGTTAAAACAGCTAAAGGTTTTATAAAAAGACATTTACCAGTTAAGAAAAAGAGAATGTTATAATACATTTTTTAAATTATGATACTAACTCAAAAAATTATTTTAAGGAGGGAAGTATCGACATAAATAAAAATACCATGCAATTTCTAGACCAATACATATAAAACAAAAACCTGTTTATTTAAAAGATTACGTAACTTAATATATATATTAAAAAATGTATAAACACTGAAACGCGAAAATAAATTAAACATTAAAAACATGATAATCTTATTGATTTATCATTCCAAAATTCGATTATTCAATTTATTCAATTTGATTCTATTATATACATTATTCTAAATTTCATATATTATTCCAAATTTCACATATTATTCCGATAATACATTTATTCTAATATCCAATTTGATCAATTATTATTCCTAATTATTCATAACAAATTGATGATGATAACAATTTTGAAAATTGATAATAATAACAACGGAGTATAACAAGCAAGCTTATATGACGAAATTGCGATGGATAAAAACAATTTATGATAAGGATATCAAGCTAACGATTTGGACAAACCTACATACAAACTCAAAAACCATTTGGACAAACCAAAGAATAAAATCAAATGCGAATAGAACAGCCAAAACGATGAATCATTTTGTCAACAAGCTCTCAATGATAGCTTATAACAAACTATTGGGGAAGCTTCTTAGAAGAGGGAGAATGTTGAAAGATCTCTTTTCCTTATTTTATAAAGTTAATATTCAAATTTGACTTATTATCGCAAGATATTTTTATATTCTTATTCTTATTTTGTAAAACTTATTCTATAATTTTAGAAAAGATTTTATGTTATTTAAATTTGTTATAATTTTATATAAATATCGACGATATTTTGTAGTAAAATAGATATAATATATAGAAAATAAAATAATAAAAATTCATTTTGCCTTTTCCACCACCATATTAGCATAAAAGAGAGAAAGTTTTCATTGAGATCCTAGGAAACTAAGATAGTTACATGGGGACCCAGCAAGTTGATTGTAAAAATTTTAAAAGAGAGTTCTTGCCCATTGATCTTTAACCATAATTAAATAAATAAGTGGCTAGGAGACCTAAGGATCCATTGACCAAATAACTATTGAGATGAAACAAGATCTTGAAGATCATGATACCTTCTTTTAACCTTTCGGTTGTTATAATGGGGGGGGGGCGTTTCAGAGTAGAACTGGGAGGCACATATGAAATCCCAAATATTTTGTCAAGTCATTTATTGAATATGTTGTAAAATTAAATGATATTGACAATGAATTTTAATAATGGCTATAACAGAATATTTAAAATGTTTATCTTTACATGAAATAAACAAAATAGCGTGTGTTCCACATTTATTTAAGTGCCATCAATGATAGTCTTTCTGAACTATCAAACTAAAGGAATCTTGGAAAGATTGGCCACTACAAAGGGTGGGAAACCACAGCTTCTAATTTGAGTGGGGGACTTAAAAAAATTTTTTTTCTAAATTGAATTCTTTTATTGTTTTAACTACACTCATCCATAACGAAGGATTGATATTGGATCCAACCTCGTTAATAGATATTGAATTAAATAATTAGTGGAGGTCTATTATTACATTTTAATAATTTTTGGTCGAAGTTTAGCAAATTTCCAAATTCAAAATATGCCCAAAAATGTTAATAAAAAAAATACAAATTCTAAATTAATAATTGCACATGATATTGAGGATATCTGTGAATTTTGCCATTTAAATTCAAGCAAATTTTTGAAGAAATGTTGAAGTTTCAAAATATTTATAAGATGACCAAAACGGGGAATATAATTAATACACGTGAGAGGTTAAAGAATCTACAGATTTGTCACTCTGAGAATTGTAAATTTATTTAATTAAAATATTTTTATTAATACATTATTTAGCTACTTCTTCTTCTGATGATAATTCTGAGACTTATGATACAGACTGGAAAAACTATTCGCTTATTTTACCTTATGGTCTACTTTAAAATTTTTCTGCTTTCTCTAATTTAGCAATTTTATATAAATATTTATTAACCATGCCTACTACCTCATGTACTGCCTAAAGGGTCATGAGTAACATTAAACTAGTTAAAGCAAGACTTCGTAGTAACATGAAAGATCCATTTCTTATTTTAGCCATTTTATCAATGGAAAAAAATTTATTTAAACAATTAAATATTGATAAAATTATAAATTCTTTCGCTTACTCTTCCCCTAATTTGTCTAAATTATTAGTGATGTTAGTTACTTTTGAAACATAACTAGTTACAGTTACTCGTTACATTGGCAAAAACATAACTAGTTACATTTTTACAAAAGTAACTAGTTATTAGTTACAGTTATTTTCAAAAGTAACTAGTTACTTACTTTATACATCATTCAATTATAAAATAATTGTTCTAAAGTATATATTTTTTTTACATTATATTTTTATTATATATTAAAGATCGATGCAATAAAAATTATTTTTAAAATTTATGGGCGTCAAAAAATGATTAACCAATTTTTCGAAGGGGAGGGTGGTTTACTTTTACCAGGTAGAATAGCTTATATAAATCACATATAAATTTATTATAACAGTTAATGTTCGATATTTAAAGAACAAAATATTGTTTATAATGAGAAATATTGTAAGGTTTTAAGCTTGTAGAAATTGCATTAGACAAACTACAAGGACAGGAAGGTACATTTTATGGAGAATTAGCTCCCATTCTTTTTTTGGTTAAAAGGAAATTAGGTAAACTTAAAAATTTAAGTTTCAAATATTGCCTACCATTATTAGAAGCTGTCCAAGATGGTATGGGCAAAAGATAAAATATTTTCCTGTGATAATGACAGCGTCTACATGACAGGATTTTCACTGGATGCAAACTCCCTTCAAAAACCTTTGCCTACCCCCCCCCCCCCCCAACCCAAAAAAAAATTTTCTAAAGGATTTTTTTTTTGGATAATAAATTCAATTAAATCCTCCATTATTTACAATGAATTTATTATTATAACTTTATGAGCTTGCTGAAATATCTAAACCTTTTAAATGTAATTTAAAAGGATAGCAGAAAGTTTTATTTGGAAAACAATATGTATAATTGTTTGCAATATATAGATTTAATCGATGAATTGTATTATAATAGTTCTATAATAAAAGTATTAATTTTTACAGCAATAAATTTTGTCCTATTTCATCTCAAAATTCAATAGATAATCCCCCCAAAAATTTATCCTACCCCCATTAAAACCGCCACCCCTACCCCCTCAAAAAAATAGGATGCAAACTGTTCCTACCCCTCCCGCTCATGTAGACGCTGGATAATGAATATAATGAGGCTCTTTGACATCATCATTATCACATCCATATTTTAAGAACCTAAGGATTGAGTCGGATGATAAAAAAAAATATATTCAAAATATATTATTAAAGAAGCCCTAAATGTAGTACCAAACTGTAACACCAATAGATTTAACATCTAATAAAAATGATGATTAATTTTCCTTTGGTGATGTTGCTGAGTTCAATAATACAAGTAATAGAGTTGGAAGTTTAAATTATATTAAAGACCGTTGAAATACATTAGAAATGCTTAATTACTATCCTTCCATTAATGATTTATTTTTTAAATATAATACTGGAATAGCTTCATCAGTCCAGTTGAAAGGATATTTCCTTTTGGAATGTTAAATAAGCCGAACCAGCAAAAGCTTAATGATAAATTATTTGAAAAATTGATTATCTTACAAAATAATGATTTGATTTAATCTATTTTAAATACTCTTTTGCAAACTAATCTTTCAACTTCCACCAAAAATATTAGTCCCTTTCCCTGTCTATGCTATGAATAGGCTAAAACTAATATTAAATTGCCTGATTATTATAATTAAATCGTCATTAAATATTTAATTAATTGTTGTAAATATTCATATTATATGCGTATGTTATATTCTTCACCGATAAATAATAAAAATTGTTTAATTTAATTGGTAGTGATAATTTTATAAAGATACCTTGTAATTAAGATACTCTTATTTAGCAAAAGATACAAGTATCTTTTATCTTGTATCTTTTTGATATTTTGAATTAGATACTAGTATCTGTATCTAAGATACATTTTTTATAAAGAATATTTATCCGTGTTTAGATTCTCTTTCCGAAGGACCTACTCAACTCTGAGAGTTAGTCAATCCTTCTAAAATTAATAGCTATATAGATACTGAACCGCCATTTCAAATATAAACGCTAGACCATCTTTGCCCTTAGGATCGGACTTGTTCCCTTTATCTTTGCACCTATGAGGCCGACATAGCTCCTCCTCTGATAGCAGAAGACTGAAATTAATTTTCATTTTCAGAAATACCCAATCACATTTACAGCTATAACTAATTACACGGGCGCGTCAATCCTTAAATTTCGCTAATTTTTATATTTTTTAAAAATGCTTAAAAATATTATTAAAATAAATCTCTTCAAATATAAACTTTATTCAACTGTTACTAAAACTAGTTTGAGTGAACCCCTAAATATTTCTACCTCAGATAATGTAAATGATTTAATTCCTATCCCTGCTTCAGATAACGAGTCAAAACAATATTCATTAAAAATTATAGATTTGGTTAAAGAAATATCTAGCTTAAATCTTTTAGAAGTTGCAGATTTGAATGCCTTATTAAAAGTAAAATTTTAAAAATATATATCTTATTCTTTTTATAATATAAGAAAACTTTAAATATACAAGATATTGCAAGTTCATTCAATCCTTTGTCTATAGCTGCAATGAATGCAGTAAGTCTAATATTATTTCAATAACATTTTGCTGATAAATTATTTCTAGAATATTAATGTTAAATAATTTATTAAAATAATAAATATATTTTTTCTCTGATTCCCCATATTTAACAAAATAGCAAAATATGCAATCAAACTCTAATGACAAAGAAGCACAAAGCTCAACTAAAACAGCTTTTACAGTTAAAATGACAAAATATGATGAAACTAAAAAAGTTGGTATAATTAAAGAAATCAAAAATTTGATGACTGGTATGAATCTGGTTCAAGTATTTATATATTTTTTATCTTACTTTCTATAAAACATTGATTTATATTTAATTTAGTTTTTATTCAATATTTTGTAGCTGTGTCAGATCAAAATCAATATTGGCCATTAATCAGATTGAGCCAATATTTAAAAAAAAATAGATTTGATCTAATATATCATTGTTTTTGGTTATATTATAATTGTGTATAGTGATTATTAACTAGCTTAACTTAGCCAATTTTAAATTAAGATTTTAGCCAAAATACACAAACCTTAAAACTTTGTCAATGATGTCCAAGTCTTTCCTTCATCTATGAGCAAAATATTTAGGCTTGCATAATTTTTTTGGCTAAAATATATTAATAAACCTTATCTTTACAACACATTATTTTCTGTAGATTATTTCTTCTTACTCTCGGTCACATCCCCATTCACTACACAATTATTTTGACATTTCTTCCCTCTTTCACAAGTCTTTTCACTCAATTCACAACCTCTCCTTATCCACATATTGGGACACTCCCACATGCTCTAAAAACTTAAAATTACTAAACCCGGTCAACACAAATCCAATGGCATCATTTGTCCTGAGTCCGGAAAACATCTTTCTCCCCCCTTCCTAAATCCCTTTCCATTTTTTCTACTCACAGCCATTCTTCCACCCCATCCAATAACGCCTACATACGAACCACATTAGGCACATTTATTCCCCTCCAACCTACCACTCATGGCGACATAATCAACTTCCTGAAATCCGACAAACCTCCCATTATCTCTAGAATTCCTAAAGGTTCCAGAGTTTAAGCCCTCTCCAACTGTCTTCAATCATTATTAAATAACTTCTCTCTCGATCATTGGCTCAAACTCTTCACATTTTACTTCACGACTCTCCAACCTCCCAATCCAGAGATTCAGAATCTTTAACCCAACAAATCAAAGACGCAACTATACATCCCCTCACCCTCACAACCACAATATCTTTTCATGAACCCAAAAAACTTTCCAGCCTACAATTAAGCCAAAGTTAATTTCCAACAAATTAACAACCTAAACATCAAATCCGCTCTTCGTTTACTAGCATCTGATGATTCATTTGCTACTAGTAATGAAGAAAGTTTCAACAAACTCAAATTAAAGCACCCCTCCAGAGTTGATTTCATATCTCCCCCTCCTCCCAATATTTTCCCTACTGATTTCACCCCCGCTGAGGTGCGTAAATCTATTCTATCCTTCCATCACGACTCTTCTCTCGGTTACGATGGGCTTCGTCCCATCTTCTTCCAGGATCTTACATCCCCCCTCATAGTCAGCCAAGTCCCAATTTTACAAAATTTAACAACATTTTGTAATAAAATAGCACATGGACTCGTTCCCAAGTCCATCAGACCTCTCTTTTTCGGTGCTAAATTAATCGCACTCGAAAAACCCAATAAGGATATACGCCCAATGGGTCATTCCATGTCAAATGAGCAAAAAAATCAAGATTTTCGGCCGACCCCTTTCAATTTCGATAAAAAGTTGTAGACTGGTTATATATGTTTCCATTAGATTATAAACAAAATTTTAGCGCATTAGCAACTATATTAACGGAGATAATCGGGTTAAAGTCAAAAAACGCTTTTTTTTTTTACTGATGTTAAATAATTAGTTTTTAATTTAAAACTAATTATGATCAAATATTGAATCTAATATCAATAGCTAAGTTAATAATTGATAATTATGGCGAAAACATCAAAAATAATTTTTTTTAAAATATGGGTCATCTTATGGTCAGTTGAAAACTTGAAATTAATATTTCGAAATGTATATGATCTCCGATTTTTAATTTTTTTAAGAAATATTATCCGTTTACTATTTTTTTAATAATTTCTTTAACAATTAGCATGGCTGGATATTTATTTAAAAAAATATTGCGATTTTTATACTTTAAAAAAAATAGATGGCGCTATATATAATAGTTTTAATATGTTAAAATTCATTTTTTTTATTGATTAAAAATATTTTAATGTAAATATATCATAAAATTCGATTATATAACTTTGTAAACCTTATTCCCCTGAGATATTCGCAGGATAAAAAATTTTAATAATTTTTTTAATATTTCATTGTAAATTAAAATAATTAAAAAATCGGACTAGCAAACGAACAAAAAAGCAGGATTAAAGGGGTGCAGAAAAATTATTAAGGGAAAAATCGAAAATCGCATTAATTACCAGGCCTACCCCCAACCCCCTATCCACCCCCTCCCCAGACTAAGTCATACCCATTAAGACCAAGAATGTTATGAAATTGTCATTATCTTACATTATTAAAATAACCAGAGATAAAGAAAATTTCAAAGATTTTGAAAAATTTTTTAAGCAATAAAAATAACAAAATTATAGTTCTGATGAAATAAGCCGACTCATGCCTGGAATAAAAGATTGTGTATCTGTTAAAGGCGAGAAAGAATTAGCAAAGATTTATATTAAATAATCTTAAAGAAATATTCAAGATGTTTAAGGAAGAATACCCAAGTATATCAATTGGATTCCCTAAATTTGCCGAACTTAGACCAAAAAACTGAATTTTAGTTGGATGGCACACACACTGTTTGTGTCTGCGCCATTCATCAGAATGTGAAATTAATGACAAATGTAATAGCTGAAATTACAGCAGGAGAAGATTACTGTATAAATTCTTATAACAATCTTTTGGCGCAAATTATTTATAATCCATCTCAGCCAAAATGTTATTTAACAAATTGTGATCAATGCCCTGGTATAGAATCTCTTATGGGCCAATTATACGAATTGTTTCAGAGAAATCGTATAGAATATGTCACGTTTAAACAATGGATCACGGTGGATAGAGCAAATCTTGAAACTATTATAAAGTCCATTGATGGTTTCATCGAATATCTATTATAAAAAGTTCAAATTTTACTGCGTCACTCGTTTATAGCTAAACACAAAGTTTATTTTTGAAGAATTCCAAAGAAAATTTAAAAGATGAGGAATTTTTAACAATTCTAGATTATTCTGAAAATTATTCCTTCATTTTACAAGATGAAGTTCAGGGATTTCATTGGAACAATGTGCAGGCCACTATACATCCATTTGTAGCATATTATAAATCTGGAGAAGAATTAAAAAATATAAATTTTGTTATTTTGTCCGAATCATTAAGCCATAATACTAGTGCAGTCCACCTTTATCAAAAAAAATTCATTAAATTCTTAACAGCCAAATTTCATTCTAAACCATAAAAAATAATATATTTTTCGGATGAAGCCGCGTCTCAATACAAGAATCGCAAAAATTTTCTGAACATATGCCTTCATAAATACGATTTTAATATTCCTGCCGAATAGCATTTCTTTGTCACTGCTCACGGCAAAAATGCATGTGACGGTATCGGAGGAACTGTCAAAAGATTAGTTGCCAGAGCTAGTCTTCAAAGGCCAAATAAAAATCAAATCCTAACCATTAGAATTATATAATTATGCTAAAGAAAATATTAATATTCAATTTGAATATGTATCCAATCAAGAATATATCGAAGAGGAATTAGCCCTTCGTAAAAGATTTAATTCTGCACTGCCCATACATGGTACCCAAAAAATTCATGGGATTATTCCCATTGATCAAAATAAACTAAAAACCAAAATATATTCTAATTCCAAAAAATATAATATAAAACAAGTTCCGTTTTTAAATGAGAAAATTATATTTTAAAATATTAATGAATATATAACATGTGTATATGATGATAAATGGTGGTTAGGATATATAATCGATAAAAGTTATACAAATGAAGAAGTAAAAATCCGATTTTTACACCCTTGTGGACCTTCAGCCTCATTTAAATTTCCTCTGAAAGATAATATTTTAGTGTTGCCTAAATCTCATATTCTCTCGCTGGTCAATCCTTCTACTCCCACCAGTCGAACATATATATTATCTCCTGAAGAATCTCACAAGCTAGTCAGGCTTTGTATTCCTTTAGATGAAGTAAGATTTAATTAATTTATAAACTATCTTAATTAGGCAAAATTTGTGAAGATTTTAAAAATTTATGATCTGAATTACAAATAATATATATAATGCACATTGTAATCTATTTAGTATGATATATATACATTAAAATATTTTTAATCAATAAAAAAATAAATTTTAACATATTAAAACTATTATATATAGCGCCATCTATTTCTTCTAAAGTATAATAATCCCAATATTTTTTTAAATAAATACCCAGCCATACTGATTGTCGAATAAATTATTAAAAAAATAGTAAACGGATAATAATTCTTAAAAAAATTAAAAATCGGAGATCATATACATTTCGAAATATTAATTTCAAGTTTTCAACTGATCATAAGATGACCCATATTTTATCAAAAATTAATTTTGATGTTTTCGCCATAATCATCAATTATTAACTTGGCTATTGATATTAGATTCAATATTTGATCATATTTAGTTTTAAATTAAAAACTAATTATTTAACATCAGTAAAAAGCAAAAAAAGACGTTTTTTGGACCTTTAACTGCGAATATCTCCGCTAATATAGTTTCTAATGCGCTAAAATTTTGTTTATAATCTAATGGGAACATATATAACCAGCCTACGAATTTTTATCGAAATCGAAAGGGGTCGGCCGAAAAGTGATTGATTTGACATGGAATGACCCCAATAGCAATCGGGACCGTATTTCGTCGTCTTGTCGCTAAACTAATATCTTCTAAAATTAAGGACAACGCAGCCTTAATTTTAGCACCTCACCAACTAGGTATCGGCATCCAAGGTGGCTGCGAAATAGCCACACATACTCGTATCTATCTCCAAACCAACCCAAATAACGAAATCCTAGTTAAAATTGATATCTCTAATGCCTTCAACTCCATTCGCCGCTCTCACTTTCTCCCACAAATGTACCACTCATTCCCCACCTTTTCTCAATTCTTCCATTCCTACTATTCCATGCCATCTCATCTCCAATTCAACAACTATTCACTTTCATCATCGGAACGGATCCAACAAGGCGATCCTCTGGGTTCGATACTTTTCTGCATTTGGAATCAACGAAATGATCAAAAACATTTCTTCCAACTGCAATCTTTCACTGCACGCTTGGTACATTGACGACGGAATACTCTGTGGTCCCCCTAACGAGGTTGCTAAGGCACTCGCCATCATCAAAACACATTCCCATGCTAACGGACTCTCACTCATCTAACAAAAAACCGAAATCCGCTTTAACCATAATTCATGGTTACAAGACTTTCATGCAAGCTCGGGGGTATCGGCTTACGCTCACCTCTAACTCTTCCCATCAGTGGTTTCATCGCCTCTCGTCTTTCATCTGACTCCATTAGCCAGCTTTCTAACTTCCCTGACCCCTTATTGGCCGAAGCCCCGACCATTTGGGACAATTCAGTTGTCCCAAATACTCCACGGCCCTCCTCATGTCCACAGAGAGACTGGGATATTCCACTCAACGAAGGCTCCGTCGCTTACCTAAAATTGAGCCTTCAAGACGACGATCTCACAGTTTTTCACCAATTGAACTAAGGATACGGTTATGAATATCTGGAAACCATACCCTCCAACAACCTTGATTTGTTGCTCTCCGCTGACGAGCTAAGATTTGCTATTGGACTACGGCTCAATTGCGAAATTGTTCTTCGGTACCAATGCAAACATTGCGAAACCAGTGTCGACCGTACGGGTAGACATTGTCTCCATTGTCGTTTTTGCCGTGACCGTTTTTCACGGCACACCAAATTTAACGACATCATACTACGCGCCCTCAAATCAGGAGGCATTCAATCTAGACTTGAACCAACCGGAATTTTTAGAACCGATGGAAAACGTCCTGGTGTGTCCTTGATTCTTTGGTCAAGGGGTCAGCTCCTGGTTTGGGTCTTCATTTGCATTGACCCAAATGCACCATCTAACCATAACGTCGATGCCCTTTCCTCGCAGAATTTCGAAAAACCATAAAGTATAGTTCCTTAGACCCTTCTTTCTAATTCATACCCGTCGCCTGTATTCTCACCACCTTCGATAGCAAAGCTCAACTTTTTTCGAAGAATTAGGCAAACGGATTCGCGAAAAACCCGATCAGCCTAAGGAATCCCTCTTCTTACGCCAAAGACTTGCTACCGCCATTATTCGCTCCAACTACCTAAGTTCTTCCATTGAATAACCTTCCATATTCCTAGCTTCCTTTTTTTATCCCTTATTTTTTCCCGTAAATTCTATTTCTATTCACCTTTATTTATTTTACCTTGTAAAAAAATTAATGATTTGCTACTACATTTTGTCAACATATATCAGTAAATATTCAAATAAAGTAACCCATGACCGAAAAAAAAATATTGGGTTATACATTTTTAAAAATTGAGCTGTTTAACAACACTAATTATATATAATTATTATTCAAAACATGGAATATAAATTAATTTTATCAAAAATGCAGATATTAAAATTTGCCATTTTTTTTTAAAAAATGATCAAGTATTATCATTTATTTTGGTTATTTTATGATTGTATATATAATTATACAATTTCATAAAGTTTTTAAAAAAATTATAAAAAAAAATAATTTTAGGCCAAGAAATATGTTGAATCCCTGCCTCAAACTGTCAAAAGTGATTTGGGAAAAGATGAAGCTGAAAAATTGAAAGAACAATTAACTGCTTTAGGAGCTACTATAGTTATTGAATGAGTTTTTAATTTATATATATATATTTTTATATCTGAATAGCATTTTTTTACAAAATATTAGTTTATGAATAAAATAAACCCTCCCATATATATTTTGAAATGCATTAGAATGGATATACTGTTCTTTTTTTTAAAACTCAAGGTTCAATTTAAAGTTGTATTTTATGAACATGTTTTAAAATATTAAATAGTTAAAAATCAGAGGCACATCAATACCACTTATTTGGCTTTTACTTCTGTCAAAAATTTTTATTGTTATACATAAACAAATCTAAATGGTCTGATTCACATTCCTAGCCTGAAATCTAAATAATTCGTTAAATAATAATAATAATAATAATAATATTTACCAATGCTTGTTATAATTACTTTATATATTAGATTTAAAAGAGATATATATGTTCGTTTTTTAAAATAAAAATTAAGTTTCCAATATTTTCAGCAAGGATATTCTTCTATGTGAACTATCATATTAATATTCTCAATTTTACTGAATAATTCTTTTGATATAACTGGAGTAGCTGATTTTAAAAATTAAATGTTCATTTTCAGGCACATTTATATTTTTATAAAAATTTTGAAAAAAAAATCCTATAAACTCCCCTCTAATTTTGTATTGCTTTAATCTTTCACCGTGATGTACAATATATTAATAACTAACGAATAAGTTGTTTTCTTGTAATTGTCATCTCATTTCATTAAATATTTATGTTAAGTTTAGCTAAAAATATATGCAAGATAGGATATGTGCCAAAAAAATACGAACTTTACATTTTAAATGGCATATTTTAGCTGTTTCTGCTCAAAATAGTCATAACCAACTACATTGTTCAAACGTTGGTTTTAATAAAAATATCAGACAATATCTTAAATTATTCTTATATACAAAAAAATTATCAATTTTGGAATAGGCGAAGTGATTTAAAAGGTTAGATATTTTGCTGGAACCCAGCAGATTTTTGGTTCTATACTAGGGTTGCCAGGTCAAAATTTTCAAATTATGGGAGAAATTTGGTATTTTGCTGGTGAAATATGAAAATTGCTTTAGAAATATAAAAATTGCTAAAAAAAAATTTTGCTCACAAAGTCCTGGCCTTCGGCCGGGATTGTGGATTAGCTTAGTTCTCCCCCTATTAATTCTTATACCTACTTTATATAAATTTTAACTAAGTCGGAAGCGTTTTTAATTTCAAAATAGGTAATATTGTTAAAATAACTAGTGGAGTACTTTATTTATATTATATATAAAATCATTATTGAATTCCTAATATATGAAATGATACACAAATAATTCTTTAAAAAATTATAAAAACGGAGGTAGGACAGTTTCCAAAAAACATGAATAATTATATTTTAAAATGGTAATTTATATATAATTTACGAAAGAAATTTTTTTTAAATAATATTTTATTATTGAAATAACATCTTTATTTATTAAAATATATTAGTTTTATAAAAAAAACCAACGTTCTTTTTCAAATATAAAAGAATGTAAACAAGATAAAATTTTCTAAGAAAATAAACGATTTTAATTTTACAATGTAAAAAATATATTTATTTTATGCGAATGTATAAATAAGGTTTTATAAAATACAAAAATAATATGAAAAATTAGATAGTTTGTAGTTATAATATTAATTATATTTTATTTAAGATTTAAATAATGGAACTAAATATTTACCGTTGTTATAGAGATATTTTTAAAATTGCTGGCTTGACATATTATAATTAGTTTAAACATTAGCTGTGCCTCTAATGTTGTTAGAGCAATCTGATTTCTCTCCTTTCTCCAGGCAGTCCCCATCATGCTAAAAATGCACTCCGATGAGGCATTAAAATGAGGTAAGGAGAAAACATTCGCATATTTTTTCCCAAGTATGGGGATTTATCATTATTACGAAAAAATTCCACCCATTTCTCCTCTGCTTTTAGACCATCTATCTTTGAATATTCTGGAGAATCATAAAAAATTCAATCTCCTCAACAAGACATCAATGTCTATCGGTATTTTTAATATATTTATTAAATTACAAAAACCACCAATTGATGGTTTCTGTAATAAGGTCATAATATCTATACATTTGTAAATAAGTTATTAAAATCAAATTTTGATTGCAAATATTATAAATTTGTTTCATTTAAAAATACATTAGAGTAATATTTGAATATGATATTTTTACCAATAGCGCCATAAAATTTATTGTCAATTTTTAAAAGATGAACACAGCAGCATAATTTTGTGAACCTTTATGAAAAATATTCTTCTGATTGCAACTGCATATTAATAGCATATAGTATCCTTCATGTGAAATTATTCCTAAATATGCCTCTGCCATTTCATTCTCGAAAAAATTTTTCAAAATATTAGGAGAGCTTTTATAAGCTTTATTAAAGAAATATTTTTTTAAATATTAGGAGAGCTTTTATAAGCTTTATTAAAGAAATATTTTTTTAAAGGTTCGTAAAATTTTAAAATTCTATCGATAGCGGGTATTAATGATAACCATCTAATAGGAACATGTCGCAATAACTCACCATTCCAAGTCAGACCACTCCATCAACTTTTAATTCATTAACTCTTTTAGTTGATGAATAAAATTCGTTAAAACATTACAATTATTTCGACATCCACAGACAATACATTGATTATGTAGTATATGGCATATATAGCTAATTGGTATTGAACATTGTGCTGCCTCAATTATGTAAATAAACTCTGGTTTTCCAAAATTCACTGAGGCATTATCAGCGCAGAAAGCGGACATGCAACTCATTGATAATCCTGAATCTGCTATATTTACCATTATATGGTTAACTATGTCTTTGGATTTTTCAGGAAATTTTTTAAATAGTTTTATTGAAACGCCTTTATTTTTGTTGAAATAGCTGAAGATGGAAATGTTTTAATATTTCCATTATTAGATGCATCCAGGGATGCGAACCCGGCAAAATTTTTGCCCTGGTTCGGTTTAAGTTTAAAAAAAATAAGTGGGTTTAGTTCAGTGAAATATTTTTGAACCCGGGTTTGGTTCCGAGTTCAGCTCGAGTTTAAGAATTTTTAAATTGATAAAAAAAATTATATTATATTTAAATCATAATTAAAAAACTAGACATAAATTTGGTATAAAAAATAAATTTTTTATTTTATTTATAGGCAAAATATATTTAAAAATACAAAGCATAGTCATGTATAGATTTAAAAAAATTTATTTAGACGTATTTCTTTAAATTAACAATATCCAATATAATAATTTTTATTTGACTTGTTCATTTTCCTCTAATTAATAATCTTTGAGAATAAGTTAAAAATTAAAAATAAATGGCGTTAATGAATTTAATTGTTTAAAATTTATTAACAATCCAATAGGAATTTTTGAGAATAAATTTTAAAAAATTTAAAAATTAAGTTGTTTGAAATTTATTAACACTTCACTTAATTGGAAATTTGAAAATATTATAAAATGTCAAGTAAATTATTAATATTTGTATTTACAATTATACAAATATCTTATATTAATTTAAACAATACACTGAACCCGGGTTCAAATAAAATTTCCTGGTTAGGTTCGGGATTTTGAATCTTATAAACGGGGTTCAGGTTCGGTTCGGGTTCAATTTTTTCACAAAAACCTGGGTTTTCTAGTTCGGTTCGAACTTCTGGATGCATCTATTATAATTGCATATGGTTGCCCATCTTTCAAATCGTCAAGAATTGACCTCCTGGATGCAGGTCCTAAAACATTGGTGATAGCCTTGCTCATTTTTGTTCAGTCACAAGTGTTTTCACTTATCTCAGAGTCGTTAAATATATGGGTAAAAGATTCGACCCACATTGTGATGATAAGTAGTTATGTGAATGTTGTACTACATGATAAGTGTATACCGTTTCCGCAACTGTAATTGCATCTTTATTATTTCTTATTTTATAGCATATTTTTGTATTGCAATAGATGTAGATACACTCCTCTGCACTGATTATAATAATAATGTGATTGAACTATAATAAATAACCTTATTATGTATTTAAACGTGATACGTGATAATTAAACGCCTACCTAATACACAAACATACATGAAAATGATAAAATATTAATAAATGATGTATATTTATTATTGATAAAAATAAAACATATGATTAAGGTAAAGATAGAAAGAAATTTACAAACTAGACATGTTTTTTGAATAAATTTAAAATCTATTTTAAAAATTATAAAAATAATCAATTAATGTTTCTCAAAATTATTATTTATAAAAACGTTAAAATGCTAAAAAAAAATTCTGAGGGAGAAATATTAAAATTGCGTAGTTTAACGGGACTGAGATGTCTGCGTGTAAACTACCAGTACAAGCGTTTATTATTTTGAAATCGAGCTCCCCGAATAAGTTGTAGGTAGGATTGAGGTTACATTTATACGAGTTAGGCTTAATATAATAAAAATAACTCTTTTGACTAATTTACTGAGATATAGCTACACCCAAGATAGTTTTAAATTGTTACTTAAAACCCCATAGATATGTTGACTTGGTATTCAGTATCCTCGTTTTATTAGCGCTGTAAACATTTCTAAAAAAGTCGAGCGCGTTTATCATTTATTTACAAAAACCACGCATTCGCGTTCAACGTTTTCCTTTAAAAAACGCATCGCTTGTTCAAAACTTTATGAATTTTTTTTTTTAAATTCATTTAATATATAAATAAATGCTTTATATTTTTTAACACAATATATCAGCCATGTTTAAAATTAATAGTTTTATTTTGATGTATATAAAATAAAAAATATTTTTATTTATAAAGAAAATTTTTATTTTTTAATATATAAATACTTTTATTAGCATATTAAATTAATTATTTATAAAATATATAAATTAAAGGTACACTGAGGGGAAATTATTAATATTATTTTTTTTAAAGATATTTTTTATTATTAAAAAAATAATAAATATGCGATCGTCTGGATATTGGTGGGAATTTTTTGATGTAATAATAATTCAAAGTTGGTGGCACAAATCTTAAGATTTAATATTTTTTCAAGTTATAACAATTTTAATGGAAATGGATATGATTATTAATGGGTCAATCACAGCAAAAACTTTATAGATCCTAATGATATATCGACCCATACTCAACGTATGCGTTTATGGAGGGATCTTAAGGTACATCCCCCCGAAATGGAAGAAAATATTTCTTTCATTTATTATGTGAAAATTAATTAAATTTTAAATGATATAAATTTATATGGACCCATTTTTGTTTTTCCTTAAAATTATAATCTATTATCACTTTATATATTATGTTTATTCAAATAAATTGTTTAATTATCTAGTTTGATTTAATTGTCCTAACTTAGTAGCATCCAATATAGCACACGCCTTTTTAAAATTTTTAAAAAAATTAAAAAAATTATAATTTTCACAAAAATTTTTTAGTCCTAACTTAAGAGCATTTAATATAGCACACACCTTTTCCATTTTTAATGTAAATTTTGAAAATTTTCACAAGAAAAAAATATGTCTTAAAACTTTTGAGTAAAGAAACTTTGAATTATTTTTACATCAAAAAATTTCCCCCCATATCCACACGATCTCATTTTATTTTTTAATAAAAAAAATATTTAAAAAATAATATTAAAAATTTCCCCGAGTTTCAGTGACTTACCATAACATATAAAGATTTTTACTTTATCTATTTATAATATTAAAAGGCTTATGAAATATAACCATCTAATATAAATTATTAACGGACTACTTATTGTTATATATATTAATAAATATTACAATTAATCAAGTGCCTCTTTAAATTAGAACTTGACGATTTGGAAGAATAGTTTATTATAAATACTATGTGATAGTATAATATTCAAATTAATAAACTATACTATAGGATAGAAATAGTTGCTGGTTAAAAAAATTTTAAATATGATAAAGGAAGCCGCTGATTAAAAATAAGCCTTTTTCAACAATTTGGATTAAAATCTTATTAATATTTTTTATTTTCAAATGGATAAAAATAAGGTTTTTTAAAATTGAACGAACTTAAAACACAAACGCGTTCGTCAAAAGAGAATCACTTTCATAGTTCGAAATAAAAGAACCCCACTCACTTTTTAAAAAACGAATTTTGTACGAATGCATTCATTGTTTACAACATTATATTTTATGCTTAAATGATAATTTTGAATGATTTTTAAGATATAGACATTTTTTGGAATCAAAATCGCACATTATCTTATAAATTTTTAAAAATTAATTAAAAAAAACAATTGAGTATGCTAGCAAATGTCATCCTTTTAACCTAGACTGGCAGTTCATTATTATAAGTACGTACATTGAAGTCACCTGTAATCAATCCCACTGACTGTGGTAGATGCTATCAAGGTAAATTACAGAATTTTCACTAGAAGCATACCATGCTCAAAAACTTGTACCTACCCCCCTAAAAACGATATCCTCACATTAATTAAAAAAAAATAAAGACAGAAATATTATTACAATTGTTGAACAGGAAATATTGTACAATCTAATAAAAATAGAAAAAAATTTCAATTTACATGATTTATAAATTATCATTTCAAACACATCTTAATGATAACTTTACATTCAAATATATATCACATATATAACACATCTTAATGATAACATAAACTTTACATTTAAATATATATCACACATATATATATATATACACTTATCACTTACATATAGCTTGTTCATCTCGCTATTTATTATCATGTTTGTAATTATTATTATGATCAATTTATCTCGAATACAATAATTTTGGAATAATTGAAATGATAATGGAATAAATAATTTATATAGAATTAGAATAATAACCATATTTTGGAATATAGAATCATAGAATATTTTGAATTGTAAATTTTTATATAAAAAATTTACTTATTTATTATTAAACTTCAATTATTTTTAATTTAAAATTTTACTCCCTTATTTTTCACTTTAAACAATTTCTTTATATCATAATTTATCTTCAAATTGTTCTTTATAAAAAAAATTTTCTTTCGCCTTCCATTTTTAACATATGATCTCCATATCACATTTTTAAAAACTTTTTTAACATCAAGATATTTTACTTTTACCTTGCCTCTCTTTATAATATTTGTTTTACGTTTCTTTATTTTTAAAGTTTTTTTAAATTTTTTTATTAACTATAAAAGATTTTATTTTACTATTTTCTTTAATTTTTATTCATTATTTTTTTTAATCACAAATATTTCTTCAAATTTTATCATATAATTTATCTCTTTTAATTTATAGAATCTATAATGTTTTTAACATTTGGTATTAATTTACATGATTTAATTTTATTTAAGTTTTTATTATGAAATTTATAATTATAACGATCATGCCTTTTATTATAATGTGTTTCTTTATAATATTTATTATCTAATTTACTATTTTCATAATAATTTTTATTATTAGATTTATTATATTGATTTCTGTTATAATAATTGTCTTTGTCATTATAATAATTATTGTTATGATTATTTTTATAATTTTGACTAAAATTTTTATTAATAATTCTCTTTTATTTCCGTAACCGATTTATAATTACATAAACATTTTAATATAAACAATGCCTCCTCATAACTTGAACTTTCATCTCTCGATACCATTACATCCATAGCCAAAAATAAATCATCTGGTAAATTATGTATTAAGCTTATTTTTACTATCATAATATATGAAATAATCTTCTAATTTATCTATGGATTTTGTTTTATTATTATGGTCCCATATTGGTTTATTCATATTTTAGAAATTTTATTATCAAAATTTTATTTAATTTTCACTTTCATTTTAATCATTTCTTACGTGTTTTAGAATTAATTAAATATAACATTCCCGAATCCTCTTTTATCTAGCTTTGACCATGTTCTAATATATAAAATCATATCTAAAAATTTAAAAAATCTCCAAAGTAGCTTTTCTGCCACTATGATAAAACACAGAAGGCAAAGAATATTTTAAGACAATTTTTATTATAAATAATATATTATGAAAAACTTATATATTTATTTTTACAATTTCCATTCTATATAAATTATTATTTTTATAAATATAAGATTTATTTTAAGGTCAATTTAAGAAAAGAACAATTTAAATTAATTTAAAGTTTTTAAATATATAAAAGAAAATTATGAAATAACTTTTTTAAAGGTTGTAAGAGATACCCTTTTTTAAAGGTACAATTATTTACATATTTAACAACTACAAATTCCGATAATTAATGTTAAATTAAAATGACTAAACAGTATATGATGTTAAATTAAAATAACTAAGCTACCAATTGTCGTATATAATGTTAAAATTAAAATGATTGAACTACAAATTGTAAATTTCTATTATAAATATTATATGTTAAGGAATTTATATGAATATAAAATAATATTTGAACCTTTTTAGATTATTATTTGCATTTTTTTGGTCTGGAGAGGGGGGGGGGTGTGACACCTACTGGTAAGTTCTAAATCTCTTTTATAATTTCTACATCAATGTTTAAATTATATTTTTAAAGAAAATATGTAAATAGCTCAGGAAACTAGAAAAATAAATAAATTTTAGTAATGTTGAATGGAAATAGAAATCACTGGTATCAACGAGTATATATTCAAT
This sequence comes from Gordionus sp. m RMFG-2023, assembly GCF_954871325.1. Lineage (NCBI taxonomy): Eukaryota > Metazoa > Nematomorpha > Gordioida > Chordodea > Parachordodidae > Gordionus > Gordionus sp. m RMFG-2023. Next base: position 37,076,037 of record NC_088777.1, on the reverse strand, counting down.
TTAAACAAAAGACTTTTAAAAATATTTATGCAGAATCTTAGAGTAAAATCAAATTACCTTTTTGCTTATTTTCTTTTTGCACATTCTTAAAAGTCTGTTGAAGTTTTATGTATTTAACAAGTTTACCTATTGAATATCTTTGTTCCAGAACAGTCACAATATTCATGAATAAGAAATAAATATCGACATATGTTTTAACTTTTTAGCATAAATTCATTATTTTTATTTGGATGATATTACGATTTTTATAAATAGTTTATTTATAAATAAATAGTTCTTTCCTATTTGTATCACCTGAGCAAATATCTGAAATATATTCATCAAAAAGACTCAGGAATAATTTATTTCACACCATCATTTTAACAGTATCTACAATTTACATGAATTTTCCAAAATTATGACCTTAATAATAACCTCTCTAGCTGTTGTTTTAGCTGCAATATTATTCTTATATCTTCCAAAATTTTATGAAGTTACAATACAATTTATATTAAATTCATAAATATTCTTTAATTTTTTTTATATACTTGATTTTGTTTTATAATTAGTAATTTTATACACTTTTTTCTTACTATTTAAATTATTTTCTCAGTAAAATATTTTAATAAATTTATATATATTTATATAGAAACGACACACATTTGAAATACATGGACATGTAGAGCCAGGGTTTGAAAGTGTAAAGGAGGCATTTAAGTAATACTTTCTTTGAAATACTAATAATATTTTTTTTGCAATATTTAAAAAGTGAACAAAATGTTTTATAACAAATCACATTATTATTATAATTATAAAATAGTATTTGAAAAAGGTAACTCAAAATTTTAATGATATTTTTAATACAAATGTAGCCATAATTTTTTTTAATGATATATTCTTTTAAGCTATTGCCAAAATTATTAGGATTGGCATAAGTTAGTCATATCACTAAAAGAAAATGACCACTATACACATGTAATATTTTTTTTAGATTTAACCAAGGATTTATTTTTACCAACTTCTTTCTGCGAAAACATCCTTATAGTGGCCAGCCCTTTAGAATAAGTCCTCTCCCCTGTAATGATCACCAGGAGATGTTCAATACAAAGGTGGTCATTATAAGCTGGGCCAGTGGTATAGCAAGAGGAGGTTGTTTCAGAAAAATTTTGTAATTTTCCACCAAACTGCCAGATTCAAAAATTTTGATTGGGTATTTTTGTTAAAAAATTTTTTATTTACCTGTTATTTTTATTATGCTTTTTTGAAATATAGAATACCCTTTTATCATCTCTGTGAAATTGACTTAAGAATTGGAAAGGCTAATTCAAAAATATGTGCCATTATTTTGGGCTTTATTAATTTCTAACCTATAGATGCTTCAACCATATAGTAGTAGTCAGTATAAAGAGAAGAAAATATGTCCAACATAACTATAAATTGATTGATATATTCTAAAAATTTTATCAATGCCTGGTGCTTAATTATTAAATATTTTAATCCACTTGAGATAGGTATATAAAGGGAAAGTTATTAGGAAATTATAAAAAAATTGTCATCATGCCAGATGGAAATGAAGTACTTACCTTGCTTGTCCAAATATTTGGTTCCATGTTAGTTCAGCATAAATACTATTCCATGAAGACTATTGTAGGAATTCTTCATAGGAAATCCATAACATCTAGACCTTTCTGGCAAATCAATAATAGCCAAAATTTAATATCGAAGTCATTATCGGCAATACCCAAGCTGCTAAGATAATATTGTGAAATCTATTTCTCAAATCATTTATTGCAAATATATTATCGTTAATATATTTCCGCATAGGCATAACGGGATAGCTATAGCACATAGGCATTACCGTAATATTGTTATAGTGACTATTTTTAATAATTTTTTTTAAGACATAATTAATTAAAAAAATAATTGGTTATTCAATGTTAGAGTTTTTAATTTTTATTTACCCTAATAAATTTATATAATAATTCCCGAGCTTAGAAATGGTTTTTTTAATGGGAATATAAGGTTTTATGCTTTCCTGTCTATGATTTTTCGTCTTATTCTAAAAGAATCGCCTAATAGGAACCCAGACTTTAAGAATATGATTATTGAGTTAATTAGATCTATTTAACCTAAAATTCCGAAAAAAATAATATTATCTTAGGATAGGTGAATCTCAAATTTTTTTGAGAATGTGACTTCTCTCCCCCGATGCCCTCCTCCCCATTTACAATGAAGCTATTAATTGATGACCTTAATTCTATATGTAAAAATTTCTTAATATATTTTGGTTGTTTTTTTTCTAAATAATTTCAAATCGGTATTAAAAATTTTAGCTTTAACTTGTGTTAATTGTAAGTTATTAACATACTGGCAACATTTTTATCGGTCAAGAGTTTGATTTCAGGGAAAAACTCGGAATCGAAACCATTAATATAAATGTAAATTTGTAATAACAAATTTATTTGCCAAAATTTACTCTTAATTTCTTAACCCTGAATTCACATTTAGCGCGAATTCGCGGCGAAGTATAGAAAATATGCTGTATTTTTGTATAATTCGCACAAACTGTGAATGTAGGGTAAAGCACTTTTCTTTGTTGGAGCCCAAAATGTAGGATTGAGAGATCGGAAGAAATTGATATGTTATTTTTCATCACAAAAAAAAGGGCGAATTTAAGCAAACTCTTATTCATTTATTAGCTAATAAGTGACGAAATACTTGTAAAATATTTACGCCTATTATTTCGAAACTTATGCAGGTAAATGATTATTGAATATTGGTTTTTTGAAATTAATATATGTATTCTTAATATGTTCATTATTTCTTGATAAGGCTCTCGATATAATAACTTTGCGTAAGTACACTCGCGTTAAAAAATTCTCTAAATATGATATTTTAAACAATCTGGATCCCTATTTTTTTTAATCGTAAATAGAAAACAAACTGGTTTGATTTTAATAACGATTAAATGGGCTTTTGAAATGCGGCCGGATTGTTATTTTTAAATATTATATTATAAATTAATTAAATAAGTTAGTATCCTTTGTTTGGAAATATAAGAAAAATTGCTGGTAACATTACTCAAAAACCGCTTTGAAAAAACGTTCTGTCTGGAAATGGCCATGCTAATATTTAGTGCCTGATAATGAGTATTATTAATTCCTCAATCAGTTTTATCAACCAAAAAAGAGACAAAGTCATAAACAAAATAAAAACTATGACTTCGCTCTTTAAGCATAAAGTCAATTAAGTTTTTGGTAACACTAAATCTTAAATTTACATAACCATTAAGTAATGCTTAATTAGTACATTTTTATACTATAATATTGGATTTTGAATATTACAAAAATCAATTACATTTAAATAAAATAATGTGTCTCCCTGATTCGAAATATTCTTTTAATTTTGATTTTAAGGTCTTTATAGATATTATTTATTCATTTTTTCTGTTTATTAATCATCACCACGCACAAAAAAATTTTCACACATTTAATTTCGAAATACCAACTAGATATATCAGTCAATCCACCTTTAGATTGGATTCAACTCCTTCAATCAACTGATAGACTTGGTGGTCATAAATGGTTGTAATCACTCAAGTGGTAACCTTGGTAATTTCTTATCAGAATAACAACTGAAAGTAACCCTTGGTTTACGTCTATGTTGTAACACCGTGCCTCATGCTTATATCAAATGCAAATTACACGTCGATTCAAAGGGGCCCTAATTGTATATTTAGTCAAGGGCGACACCATCGCCATTTTCAGCAATAAACCATATAATAAATCGAGGGTTAACACCCGCCTGAACCTAAATTTACCTTAAGGTGATGGCTTAAAACCTTGTGGCATGACAACCATACCTTTAGGCCATCGGTAATTCTCTAATATGGGACTACACAAATGTCTCTTTATTCTCATCAAATTATCAACCCTAATACAGCAGAAACTAAAAAGATTAACAAATACGAGAATTTTAATAACTTCATATTCACTCCAATAGTGACTTCTACAAATGACCATTTTTCGCCATTAACATATAAGTTTTTAAAAAATCTAGGCAATAAAATATGGCTTTTTACAAACGAAGCCAGATAATTTTTATATATGCGCCAAAAAATTCATTTTATAGACATAATTATTGTTCCTTTTTTGGGAACTCAATTATAAAATTGCATTTTAAATTTAATTTTTATAGTGATTTATAGTATTTCAATTTATTTTAAATTCAAATTATAATCGATTTAAAACAAAATTAAATATATATATATATATATATAATTTAATAGTAGATATAGAAATAAATTAGTTAAAATCTCATTATTTTAAATCGAGTTAAAAATTTGATATGATACTGAATCTCATATTAAGACACAACCCTAAACATGTAAAGTTTGCCAAACTTTTGATAGCACTAATTATAAAGCTAAAGCTTCAATTTATTTTGTAGAGATAGTTAATAGAAAAAAAAGAAAATATCCCCAAATCGGCATCAAGATTTAAGATAGAAGCACTAAAAGCAATAATAATATAAAAAAAATTTTTATTTTTTGATCTTAACTTAAGTGTAAAAAAGTTTTCTCGAAATAAATATTAATATTTAAAAAAATTTTTAAATATTTGTTTTCGCCTTTAATATTATTTTACAACTGCGATGTTCTGTTACTATATGAAGATTTTGAACATTAAATGACTAAGAATTTTTATGCAAATATAATCTAAATCTGATATGAATTCCATGCTTATTAATGAGGGTTTTTATTTTTGGTATTTGTGTGCTTCATATATTAAAGCTAATCAGTTATTTAACTATAGATAAAATCAATTGTTCAACTTTTATTATTATTAATATAATATATTTTGTATAATCTTTTATATTAATAAATTTAAGTATAAATAATTAGCCGCGGGCCTTTTTGAGTTCGATAGAACGAATAATTTAAATTAGCGTCAAATTTTTTCATCAAAATATAACTCATAAAGTGTTTACGATTAACTGTTCAGAAACACAATGGTGGCATCACGATTGTCTACCATTATTATCATTGGATAACGATACCTTACCTCAAATAGTTTATCTGAAAGAATTGGGTTAGAATTGAATTTAATGAGATTTTTATTGCAATTAACAAATTTGGAAATACGAAGCTAATTGGTGAAAATACCATTTTAATTTGATTTAATATATGAGTTAATAAAGTTCTGATTGTGTGAAATTCCATCGATTATCTCGTTATTACAAATTTTAGGTATCATGTCAAATTTATTTTTTATTACAGCGTCAGGGGCATCGTTAGATATGCCCAACGGATGACATTGGTTATAGTATATTTTCACCATAATTTCAAATATTCTATACCCCGATTATTACATTATCAAGTGTTAATCGTCGAATCAAAATCTAAACGATTTATTACGAATTTATGAATGATAATTATGTTATGTCTAACTATTGTTTGCACCCTTAATTTGCATATTAATTTTTTTATTTATCGATTTTTAAGCAATATTCGGCAATGCGATTTTTTAAAATATTTTTCTAGGGCCTATGAATAACAGTAGTGTTTATTCTTAGACTGTTATTATTCTCCAATATTTTATTCGAAATTACCAGTATTTAAAAAAAATATTTTCCCAATAAACAAAATTACCAGTATTTTACTAATATTACCAGTATAAATAATACATAATTTTTTCAGTAAATGCTATTATTTCTATATTAAGCAAACCAAAAAGCGACTGACTCGATTCGCAACTTAATCCCATTTTATTATTTTTAAAATTTTAATTTCCAACTTGGCTTATTTCCTGATACAGTTACTTAAATGGTCAGAATTTTATCACTCACTCAATTTAATTTTAAATATATCAAATAATAATTTAGCGAAAATTTTATCATATAGCTATACCTACAAAAATACGAATCGAATCGAATAATGGAATTATTCGTATTCCTTTAAATCGATAATTTATTATTCGTATTCGTATGAATAATAAAATGATTATTCGATTCGATTCGAAAATTTTATTTACCATGAATTAAAAAAGATCTATTATAAAATTTATTTTGTAAAATTTAACTAAGGATAAAGACAAACAAATTTTATTAGTGAGACAAAATAGAAGCATACGTATATAATATATTTATATACAATGTGGAAAAATCAATATAATATTCATATCTATAATGTAGAAGATAAATCTGACAACAGCCAATTTTTCAAACATAAAGTTTTTCGGATTGTTTCCTCCTTTAACGACATTCTGTATTTGGTAACCATATGAGCTCAACAGAAAAGAGTCGCTCACATGGGGTTGAAGATCCCTGTATCGACAATATGTCCCTCGCCATTTTTAGTTTCCACCATTCTAGTGGGTTTTTATTTGACGTTATTCTCACTTCTTTCAAATATGTGTCAATTTCAGAAATTGGCATAACATTCTGTTTAAAAATGACATCCATATTTGATTGTATTAAAGGTTTACTTTTTGATACATCATATTTAATTTTATATTCATCAAACATTTTCTCAAAATTATTAGATATAGTTGTACCGTTTATATTATAAGATATAGGTAGGCACTCAAAAAATTCCAGTTTAAGTCTTGGATCTAATATTGCAGATATAATTGTTTGGAAATCTGTTAAATTATAATATGATACTATTTTTTGTTGCACATTAATTGCGTTTATAAGCGTATTATCAAAGAGACTTAGGTGCTCAATTAATGATATATAAAAGGGGATGACCAGATTAAGTGTAGGATATGTTTCTCCTGATATGGCAACAGTAAAATCATAAAATGTTTTTAAGTTTAAATGTATTCTTTCTAAGGCGGTCCATTCATCCTATATTAAAAAATAAAAATTAGATTTAAATATAAATAAATACTTCACTAAGTTGTTTCTCTTGAATAATAGATATATCATAACTATTAATAACGACATGATCTATAGCTTTTCTCATTTGTATTGCTCGTCATCATAGAATATGAGCTGTTCCATCTGATAGGTGTATCTAATTTTAACTTCAAATATGTAATAGATGGAATTTGTGAATTACAAAATTCTTTCATCATAGTAGTTTTCTTATAAGAATTTCGAATGCTTTTTATAGTGCCTCTTAATTTTATTAATTGCTCATCAATTTGTTTTATTATTTCTTGAACAAGATTTAAAACATGTGCAAAACAGCGAATATGTGCAATTTTTGATCTTGGATTTTTAATTTTAAGGGTATTTATAAAGGTAGTGTTTGATGCGGCATTGTCGCATGTAATAGCCGTTGACTTTATATCTATGCTATAATTGTTAATGATTCTATAAAATGTCTTATATATGTTTTCCCCAGAATGGGAATTTGTAAAAGGAACAATGTCTAATAATATAGATTTTAGTACCCATTCATCATCATTGTAATGGCAGGTTAATCCCAAGAATGGGACATTTGTTGGACTTGACCAAATATCTATTGTAAAATTTATTTGTGTATTAGATTTGTTTATTATCAATTTAATTTTTTGGAATTCATTATCAAAAGATTCATTAATGTATTGTTTTAATGTAGGAATTGAACATATTTTAATGCTAGGATTTAATGCTTAAACAAAACCTTTAAATTCATTTGTTGCAAGAATTTTAAATGGGATATTAGATTTGATCAAAAATTTTAATAAATGGTTTTTGATATCATTATTGTTGTGCATATGATTTTTATTTATATCATCATCAAAATATGATTCAATAAATTTATTATTATAAGTTTTTTGATGGAATCGTTTGTAATGATTAATCAAAGCTGAAGAAGTTTTTTTTACACTTAATTTCAACCCGACAAATCTTACATCTTGCAGTTTCTATTGATGCTTGGTAAATATAATGTTTCCAAATATCTGCATTTTTCCGTCCTCCCGAGCCTGACTGTATAGAATTTGAGGTGGATGATGAATATTGGCTTTGTTCTCCAATGCTTTCTGATTCAGAAATATCTATTATACCAATAGGTTGAATATCTATTTAATAAATTAAATATTATTATAATATTTATAGCATAGCCAGCCAACCCAATATGGCAATCAATAAGTTAGTCAGTAATATATATATGTCAAAATCATCAGATCCTATAATCATCATATCGGAATTTTCTTATAAAATATTTTTTACAAACTGCTCATACAATTGATAAATTATCCAAAAATGTAGATGAGATGATAGCTTATAAAAAATTTATCACAAAATTATAATATATATTTTAGTGAATTTGGATATAAATGAAAAATAAAGTTTTAAGTTTAAAAATACTATTTTAAATTTTATATAGATTTACTTATAAAATATTTTTTACAAAAATGATTTGGATTTATAGGTTTTAATTCCAAACACTGTTCATAAAATTTAATTATATTGGGAAAAGAATCAAGAATATATAAAGATAATATAAATTTTTGTGAATTTTGATTAATAGTAGAATAATGAAAGTTTTTGATTATTTGATTTGGGCAATGAGAAATTCCTACTGAGATTCAATGATGATCTTTAATCCCAAACACTACTTTGTTGTTATTAACATAAACTAAAATAATATATAAGTCAAAGTAATATTCTTTTTAATGTGGGGAAATAATAAATTGTCAAAAAGCTCTGCAACTTAAATAAGTACGAAAAACTCACATTAGCAATATTTTACAAATAAA